>NC_084664.1:12019322-12641822 GCF_028389875.1 Rhea pennata
CAGGGCAGGAGTTTCTCATGGTCACGTACTGCCCCAGCCCTGCCTGCCTGGTGAGCAGCAACTGCCACGTTCTGGAGCTGCTAAAAGAAAATCCAGGATTTACCTTGTATAGTAAATAGCGCTTGAAGTGAGTAACGCTAACAGCTAAACAGCAGGTTACTGTTGTAGATCATGTTTTATTCTTATATGAAGACAGATTAAATGAAGAGAAAGACTTCTAGGTGATAGTGAAGTATGCTGCAATTTCGCTACTCTGGAACACTGCTGTCTAAGAAACAGCAGAATATGTCCCGAACCGGGGGAAGGGAAGTCAGGAACAGTAACTCCGTGGCACGACTCACTTCTCTCGGAGCACAGGGAAGTTTTGCTCTGCCGCGCTATTCCCCACCGTTGCAGAAGATACATTTAATGCCACAGGAGGAACGGGGGCGAGCATGCTCGCCTCAGCTATGACCACGTTCTCAAGTCTCCAAACCCAGGTGAAGGAAGAAACAAGACCACTTATCAGTATCTTTTCCCTTTATTCCTTCCATGTCCATATAGCAAGGGATCAGGGCAAGCTGAGAGGCAAAGACTAATATGATTCTCCCACCACGGAAAGAAGACCAAAAATACTTGCACACGCCACAAGATCCAAGATGCTGTGGCTAAAAGCTCCACAGGGATCCCTGTGGTTTTGTGGCCACATCCACCTCTCTCTGAAGCCATCAATGTTACCAGCAGAAGAAGGAGGATGCTCCCAAGTCTCAACTCTAAGGGTAATAATTCTCTCCTTCAAAAATCTCATTTAACACATCAAAAGTATTGCTAAAAACATTTGTTTTTTTGCTTGCCTAGAGGACAGAAACTTCCAGGATGTTCTCTGTGAGCTACACTAAATCACTATATATACATATAGACATAGGAAGAGATCAAGCCTTCAGTGTTACGGCTTCTAACAGGACAACAGCTAACTGCGTGCTTTCTGAGACAGTCCAAAGACCTCCCTTTGCTCAGCACTGCCAACCTGGAACGCTCAAGTGTAAACTCCTGCCACGGGGCCCTGAGACAATCCGATTTTTGTTTTTTCCTCAGAGCCTCTAGCCTCCAGGAAAGCGTATCAACTAGCTGCAATATTGGGGTCAGATGATGCCAGGGAATATAATAAAAAAAACAGAAAGCATTTCTAAACCATCATTTCACACAACAGTCTACTGAGAGAGGATGTAAGTCTGACTCACTGTAATCTTCATACATTTAATGGATTTTTCCACACTCCAGTTAGGCTCCATACCAACAGGAAGAAGGTTATTTTCCTCAGTAAAGATCATTAACAATTCATATGCAGCAGTTTCTGCCATATGTGGCTCATCAGCTGACTGTCTTGATCTATTAAGCAGCCTAGTGGTGGAGTTTTTCTATTTTAAATGAGGAACATTTTATATTATACTTTAAATAATATTCTAGAGAATGATGCTAAAATCATTTGCTGTGAAATAAATAGCGATTTTATTCAGAAACCTAGCAGTTTAATCACCCTCTACCTAAATACATTGCTCACTTTTTTCTCTTTCTCCTGTGTGCGTGCGGGGGAGGGAAGAAATGTGGGAGGACATTTGCAAGACATAAAAAGCTTCAGAAGTTTCCAATTGGTACCATGCACTGATAAAACCTTGATTCAATTGGCTAGAAAACAACACAAGAGAGAAAATGGGAGAAATTCACAGTGAAGAAGAGTTTCCTTCCAATCACTGTTTAGTTCATCAAGAAAGGGAGAAGGAGGGTGAAAAGGTGTTTGTGTCTATACATAAAAGCTGATTTTAAATCAAATCTTTATTTTAGAAAATTGACAAACTTAAAAGCATTCTTCTGAAACCTCAGCTTGTCCCCTGCACTTCCTCCCTGCACTGACTCCACATCAGTCTTAGCCAAAGTTATATTTACTGAAATCAATGAAATTATTATTGCTTGGAGTGAGATGTGCGTGACATATTTCTCCAAGCTACTTACATCATCTCAGATAAAGATAATTTCATGAGTATACAGGACTGGTCATCAGTCCTGCAACACTTTAAATTAATGATGATACTCATTCTCCTACAGCTAGATACATGCTAAAGTAATTTACTACATTCTGGCCTTTTTCTAATGTAGTGCTGACATTGCCTTTTTTCTAATACATATAAATTATATCCATCTTTTCAATTACATTATAATCTTATATATATATATATAAAATTTGTTCACCTCAAAGCATTCAATATGTATTACACAAGCAAAATTTACTTTGCCAGTTAAATAAACACTTATGGGGAAAAAAACAGCAACAGCAAACAATGATGCAATAACATATTTTGGCAAAAAGCAGATTTATTTTCAGAAAACTGTGACAGACTCCTACCTTTCCAACAGGACTAAATATGACCTCAGTTGTTAGGTCTTACCCTCCTAATCCTACTCTACAAAATTTGTATGCACTCCAGAAAAAAAAGGAAAGCTGAGCTATTCCCAAACTGGTGTTTAACGGAATAGGTTTCTGCACCGACAGCTAAACTAACACACTAGTTCCCAAGCTGTATACAGATTCTGCCAGCAAACATGTAAAGGAATTTTGGCTGATTTCCTACACCATTTAAACAGCCAGAAATACAAAATTTTATAAACATAACAAAGAGCCATAAAGAACAATTTGAGTTGTGTTTGTTTTGAAAAAAAAAAAATCTGTTTTAAAATAATACTTAATCATCCACTCGCAACCCGAAAGATGGGGAAAGGGGTAGCAGCGAGCGCAGGCGGTGCCAGCTTCTGCTGTGCAGCTGTGGTGCAACTTGGGGCAAACTATGAACCTTCGCAGCACGCTCACATCCCCAAGCTTCTCCTTGGCCTCTGGGACTTTGAAATGTGGCCACAAAGCTCAGATGTGATAGATGATAGTCTTTTTAGTTCAGTGCTGCTCTAGAGAAGTAAAACCTCAGTTTAAAGTTTTCACATTTTACTACGATGTTTAAATTATTTTTCTAATGAGGTTCAAGAGGCTGTCCCAGAGACCAGTATGAAGTATTTTTTCTGTCCCAGATACAACAGAGATCTGAGTATACCAGCTACTTATGCATACTTTTGCTCTAAAATTTCATTAGTATAGACAGCTGCATTAGTCACTTGCATTTTCAGGTGTTATTCTTTAATGGCACCAACAATGAGCTTCCTATATTAATAAATCAGTATCTTCAAGGGAAAAAATATATCTTGACAATCCTATGAATCTGAATATTGTTACTATTATCAAGACTTGAGGAATTTATTGTATGGTATAGTAATAACACAGCATATTGTTAGCAAGTGAAATCAGTTTAGCAGCAGTAGGAATAGAAGTGAAATCCAGTACTGTTTCTTTTCCTGAATGGAAAGGACAACTTGACAAAGACAGCAACCAACAGTTAGTTTGCAAATGGATTGACTGACGCTTCCAAAGCTATCAAGGATGCTTCAGTTATTTAAGATAAAAGACTCCAGTAAATAAAAAAAATATATTGAGTAAGTGTCATTTGTAAGTCCTTTTTTTCTTCAATTTCATTTCTAATTAAAGTGGATTTTTTAATACACATACATTAAAAAATATCACTCTGGCTTAATTTATGGAAAATGTAAAACGTGCTCCTTTTTCTAACCAAACAAATGAAAGTACAACCTCAATTCCCATTAGAGCAGTTCTGATCTGTAAAAAGGGTGCTGTTTTTCTCCTTTTCTCTTAGCACTGAGATTTGTTTCCAGCATGACTGAATGTTCAAGTACACTTAAGAAATTATTTCAGTAACACTGAAGAAAGCAAATTAGCCAAGAACTGGAGACTAACTTTTTTAATGGTTTCATGGATACAAGGCTGTTTTTTTTCTGAACACATTTAGAATTAGTGGTTTTTTTGTCCCTACACAGCTGAATAGCCTCCAAGCAGCCATCAACTTTTGAGTTTGAATAAGTACCAGGCAAAGGTACAAGACTGTTCTGATTATGCAAACGAAAGCTGGTTTAAATCACATGGAAGCACTACTGCAAAAATGGAGAAATGTGCACCAGAGGAGGCAATATCTACATGGGCATCCTAACTCCAGAAGGGGGGACCACCCTGGGCCTGATTACAGACAACCTGTCTGTTACATAACACAATGATACTTAAATGTTGTCCTAAAATTATGAAACTCACATATCTTTATGCAATATTGTTGCAATATTTACAAGAGCCGATTTACCGATTCCAAGTGCAGCCCCCTTCTGCTTCAGCTCACCAGCTGAAACCATATCCCCATGACAACCTGCGAAGCGAGGGAGGAGGGAGGGAGCAACACCCAACCTCCTGTGAAGCAACGCAATCCACAAGCGGACAAGAGCAGGCGGTGTCTCACTGCTGCAGGGCCTATGCATGCGTGTGTGTCACCTTGAATTAAAAAATTACAACTGGAATGGCATTAGGTGCATGCCAACAACTTTAACAGCTAACTTTTAAAATTCATCAGTGACAATATTATTTCTGCAATCTATTTTACTGCTTGTATGTGTTGTATGTGTGTGTGTGTGTGGGGGGGGTATTTAACAGTCCAAATATTTGTGTCTTGTTTGAGTAGGATCAGTGAGCAACCCTAATAGTGTTTCTTCACAACATGCATTAATTATATCTTTGCCCATGGAGTCCAGTTTGTAACGTAATGGTAAAGTTTGAGTTGAACAAAACATCATTTCCAAAACTATGCTTGTCTAACTCAACACTGCAAACGGATTATATTAATTTCAGCACTAAAAGCACAATAATTAGTTACATTTATCACAAGTGACATCAAGCACTGAGCACCTCAGCAGCTGAAACCTGCTGTTTCAATTATTGTGCCTCTATCAGTTATATAAGCTCCACTTTGCAGTTCTAGGTGATCTGGGAAACGCTCAAATTCATGCCATTTTTGAAGTCAACATTATAGCACAGAGACAGAGAAAAATATGTCAATCTACCCTTTGCCAGAAAAAAAACCCTAGCAGAATCACTCACTATATTTTATTCCAGCAGTTCCAGTTAAGTCATTTCATAAACACAGTCTGGTCAGCAAGGAAAACAAATGGGTTTAGTAATCAGTTACCCAAGCACTGAAATCATCCCTGGTTAAAACAAAATATGATTCCAACAAGTCCAGTCTAGCTGGTATTTCTGTGCACTTGGTCCTCACTAAATATGATAATTAACTCACACGGTAAAATCCCAACTGAAATGAAACCAACAGCAATACCTCATTACTTTGTGGCCATGGTGATCTTTAATTCTCTTACATAGACTCTCCAAATCCTGTTCAAACCAAGTCCTATTTTTATGAAATTGTGATGAACACATATAACTTGACACATTTTTTTGAGACCATTGTTTCTAGAAATCAGTTCTGGAAAACAAATCCTACCAACACAATATTTAAGACTGGCAGCCTCACAAGTCATCCCTTCACAGAGAGCATAAAATCACAATCAACAGCATTCAGCTGGAATTTAATATTTACTATGCAGAGAGAAAGCTGTTGTTCAAGTATGACATAGCTATTGCTGCTTCAGCTCTTAAAAATTTTTCTTGTGTTTAGAACCAAAAAGCTAAGTTTTCAGATTAAAATCTGGTAATTTTTTACCTGATCACCTGCTCTGGCAATTTGCGCTATTGTGTGTGTGCTGTACTTCCTATTATTTCTTAAACAGATAATCTGTTGGAGAATAATTAGCCCATGGTATTCATAAATTCATAGTAATTATGCAGTGTAATTGATGGCTAGACTAATTCTCACTGGTAAATTCAGACTCTTGTTCTTCAGGATCTTCCATATTCCTTAGCCTTCCTTATCCATATTCCATATCCATATTCATATTCCCCACTTGTTGCACTGAACTGAGCAATGAGCCCTCCGCAGGTCAAAGCCACCAGCAGGAACAGGCTGCCAGCGATGGTTACTGTAATTCAGTGTGATGCTGCGATACCTGTGCTACTCAGAGAGCTTTAGGACGTACCAGCATAAATGCTGCCTTAAGGCACCTAGCGGAAACCAACACACAGACAGCACCTACCGTGTACCTGCCACCCTTTTGGAAGCTCCACCAATGCCAGGACACCACTGGGGCTGGGGTCCATATCATCTCTCTCAGAGGAGCATATGCACTGCTCCAGCTGCGTACAGATCCCATTTGTCTTTGACAAGAGATTTCAGATTCTTTCCAGGCAGGATTTTAGGACAACTGCCAAAACCCACTCCTTTCATTGCTTCTGCCTCATACTGAATATCACACAAGGACACGTGAGATAGCTAGAGATCTGGACTTACCACAGAGCGAACACGTGTACCTGGAACTTTGCAGTAGACAACCAACATTGTCTAACAGGGCAATACCACCAGTTGGTAAAGTAGCCACCCAGGAAACCAGCACAGCTCTACACAACAGTGCAGAGTTGGTGCAGCCATCTTGCAAACCATACTCAGCCCATCTGCTCAAGTCCTGTTGCCTGCAATGGTCATTTTGAATGCTGGTGCATTCTGGGGTGAAAGTCTCATTTTTCAAGGCAGATTAGATACACAAGGCCTCACATTATTTACAGGTTCTGGGCACTGATCCACAAAAACAGGTGCAGAAAACTCGAGTTTACTGCTGTTTCAAGAGTTCTGCAACAGTTAGCCAGACTCAGTATGTACTCGCTTCCAAGTCATATAAGCCCCTCTGCTTCTAAACAAAAAGAGCATAGCAGCACTGAACAGCAAACATTCACGTATCAGTGCTATTCAGAACTTACTCTAGGAGACATACTGCTGGCTTCATTATAAATTCATCTTCTGGCTTTCTTACTAGCTTGCATTTACTTCATATATTCATTTTATCACAGAAATTACAGAGAGGAATTTTACCATTGAAATGATCACATAGTATAACACATAAGCTTTTCTTTTTATGGAAAGTTTCCATTAACTGCTTTTAAAGAGTCTGAATAGACTAAAATTACATTCCCATTAATGAGTTAAATTGGTGTGCTGCAATGAAAGTAGCTTCCAATATGTACACCAAAAATGTTCTTAACTTGGTTCTCGGATAAGAGGCTGCTTATAGTTACACTCTACCAGACAGAGCTTGAAGAGTCTGGATGATCCAGGAAGCTTTTCAGACATTCTCCACCTTCCTCTGCGCTGGAGGAATGGAGAAGATCTGAAAAGATCTTCTCCAGGTTTTCCTGCTTTTACTCGCCAGACTGAGGGACCCAACTGTCTCGCCATTGTTTTGGTTGAGTAAACGCAACTCCCTTTGAGGCCAATAAACCTAATGTGGATCATTAGGCAGAGGAATTGCTATAGAACAAAGTGAGATGCTCCTCTCCTCCGGCAGCTGAGCTCAACGTCATGTTCCCTGCCTTTGCCAGCTCAGAAGATCAAACCAGTTTCAGGTCTCAGACTGACTGCCAAACCAGCCACACAATGCAGTGTTCTGAAGATAAGGCAGAGATGAGGTTCCCACGCATGGCCTCCATCAGCAAATCCTGTTGCCGAAACACATCCAAGATGGAAGATAGGAAGCATTTTTGAGGAAAGGTATGTAGCTAAGGTTAAATAATGCCTGAGTCTACATTGTGCCAAAACAAGTGCTAAACTAGCCAATATTTCCACATAATAAAGCTCCCTCTTCCTCCATCATAATCACATTCATGAATCCTTGGCAGATACATCCTAGAATTCAATCCTACAATCCAGTACAGCCTAATGTTTCCTCATCAAAACTTTTCTCTCAACAGCAGCAGCAGCATCAAGGTCATACATGCTCTCCAGGTGTCCTCCTGTGCGCCTAGGAGGGCTTAAAAGGTGAAATGCCTGCGACCCTCCCTCAGCCCCACAAAACATACCGCTTCTGAGAGCGGGGTCTTCTGAAAAGCAGCAACCAATGCCAGCTTTGGGGATAAACAAACAATATGCATGAGATGTGCCACCGCTGTCAGGCACGAAGGCATCTTTTTCCCTTCAAGTCCCTGTCAGCATGTAACCCCCCCTGCAGTGACAGGTCGCCAGTACCCTTTGGGATGCCAGAGATAAAAGAGTTTCTGCTGTATTTATGGAATACTGATTACAGGATTGCTCTCCCAAATTAGTCCTCAGAATCAGCAGCTAAGAGCAGGGCAGCATGCTGCAAAAAGGGCAGGGGGCTCTCATTATATTACTGCTTTACAAATTTGTGATTTGGTGCCATTGCTGAGGCAAACAGGAAATACTGCTTCCACTATGAGGAAAACAGCCTCCATGTCCAGCGAGGGAACTGTTAATTTGGCATCTTACACTCTGTTTCTTCTTTCTGTGTTCTTTCCAGTATATTCTGTGTGGAGATCACTTGACTTTTATCATGCCTCTCTACAATCGAAAACAGTGACAGTACAGATAGTGTAGTCCAGATGGTAAAATAATATAAAATCTTGGATGTGTCTAGCAATTTCTTTTCTCCCAGGGACAAATGTGGCCTCAGAAAGGGGTGCCCCCAGAAGGTACTACCCAATTAGTGTGCACAAAGTGACCTTGTCCCTCTATATGAATGTTTCACACGTTCCTGGACAACATGCCGCAAGCACCTCAGAAACCACTTCCACAGTAAGCCTTACAAGTCTCAGGAGAATTATATAAAGGTCCAGGCCAGGATGGCCTCTGGCCAGCATGTAAATATGTAACTACTCTGTAAGAAACTTCTATCCCGATAATTGAGAGACAAAATAGAACCTCACAAGCTGAAAGGGCTGTGAAATGAACCCTAATCAATCCATACAAAAAACTGCCCTATTAACACCAATAAACAGTCAAAGCCCTTTGGACCTGCAATTTAAATGGAAATCAGAGTGAATTGAAGTTCCTCTCCATTTAGAGACACGTTTTTCCATCCACACTCCCCTCCTCCAGGCGAGGATTTACTAGGCCTGGCGGAGCCGCCCCTGTCCATGGTACTCGAGCAGCCAATCGCTCCCGTCTGCCCGAGCACCTGGATGTGCGCACCCCATAGCAGAGCTTCAGCTGGATCAGACACTGATTGGACATCCTTAGTTGTCTGTTGACCAAAACAGCTCCTAGCAAGTCTGAAACTAGGAATATGCTCGTTGTCTCCTTTACTTTTTTCAGACATGCTAGAAATGCAAGAAAAGCTGAACATACAAGGCAACAAACATAGATGCAGGCCAGTCAAGAAGAAGTACTCTGACTTTTGTCATTCTCCCTTCCAGCAAGCAAGTCTCGCAAAAGAATCCCCTCGGATGGAATACGCCCCCTGTGGTGCACCTGACCACTGATCAAAGGATAACCATAGCATCAAAAGTGCAGTTTTGGAAATGAAAGGCCCCTGAAATCTAAAGTAAAAGGACTAATTTTGACTATAACAAACAAATATTATTCTGACTATAAAAAATAAATGGAGTCTTTCTTTCATGAAAAGCCATCTTAATATATACTGAAAAGAAAAAAAAACTTTCCTCTCTACTTTGCTGGATTTATAGTACAAAAGCCACTTACAGTATAAAAGCCACTTATCATGTCATTTGGATTTCTGGAACAAGTAAATGTTCCGTCAGAATTCATGTCCCATTCTTCCTTTGTTTGGCAACAGAAAAAGTCATTGAGCCAATCTATTTGGGGCCTGATCAAAAACCTTAATAAAATCAACAGCAAGATTCTCTGGTTAGGACATCTCAGTTTCATCAAATGAATCCACTTCAGTTAATTATCTTGATTCCACTCCTAGGCAATGCATAGGAATAGGCACTGCTGGGCCCTAATTTACTTTACCCCTCAGGTGTGTAAAAAAGGAATCAGATGAGTCATGCCTGAAGAAAGCTCTTGATTACACAGGGATCCTAGTATGATTTATCCAGAAGTAGACATCAAATTGTAGTATCATAAATTCAGCAAGATGATTCACAGCTTCAGTATTTTTGATAGACTCTAATCCAAGACCTCTGTGTGGCCACTAGTCAAAATAAACCAATATTCTCTATTCCTTTGTCAGGATCCATCACCACAGACCATTCTGTTGGCAGACAGATTAAGAATTAAATGGGCTCCTTCAGCTGTACTGCTTAGTGGGGGTTGAGCTATACTCCTGTATATTCCTGCACTACTGAGACAGTGCAGAGAAGCCTGCCACTATCGTTGATCATAACCTTTGTCCTATGGCTATTCTGCCATTTACATGAAAGATCTATTTTGTGTTCCACATCAAAAGATATTTAAAAATACTACAGAGGAGAAAAAATGCCCACTATTCAAAACAGAAGCCCTTTTTTTTTCAAAAATCACTTTTAAAAATGAAATCTATTTGGAATACAAGCAGTAAGGTCTTGGAGGGGAAGTTTCTGGCTCAGTAGCAAGAACCCATGAAAATCCCACTTTGTGACAAACCACACTGTGGTCCCTTGATTTATACGATCTGGGCTATCTGCAGTCCTAATGCAGTATAACATAGGCAGCCTGCCTTCAACAGGAGAGGCAAGCAGGGTTACCTCCATCTAAAGGGAAATCAGCCTATCTGCATTTTGTTCAGAGAATGTCTAGAATCTAAGTGATGAGGTCTCCTACTTAGATTTTGCTATTTTCCACATTCATGAAAAAGTCACCCACTTTTCTTCTTTTCTTGTTTGGCAAATACTGCTATATTCTCATCTCATCCTGAAATAAAGGGCAACCACTGGCCCTGAGTAAAACCATGCAGGATTAACATAGTATATAGCATCCGTACAGCAGGCCTGCCCAAGAGACCAGGAGATATGGCATCCCAAGCCAGGGAAACGAGTATAGGATCAGAGAGACACAGAATCATAGAATGGTAAGGTTGGAAGGGACCTCTGGATGAACTCAAAAGTTCATCAAGGTCTTCATTAAGGTATATTGAATAATGGGACCAACTTCGGAGTAACAGAAGCCTAAGCACTGGGTTCATTTTACCAGCACTAGTAGCATTAACACAAGTAGTTTGCTTTTCTAACCAGTTCTTTATACAATGTTACCCTGAGCTTCTACAGAATTTCAACTCTAAACACAAAATGATTACATAAATTATTCCATTTGTGTTCACACCAATAGCTTCACGTAAAAATGCTAACTGTACTTATCAGGCAGTGTTTCTGGGCATATCTGTGTGGACAATATTCCCTCAACAGGCTTACACTTCTACGCTTCTGTAATGTCACAACAGCCAACAGGCTAATCAGCATATGGCATATCTACACATACTTCTAAGAAACAGGTGCAAGGACACACACAGATTAGATAAAACAAATCAACAGAGACCACAGGCATAAATTCTCCATTTCATTCTTTCTCAATTAAGACTTAAAAAGATGCTGATCATCTTCATTTCTCACCAACAGCAGTGGAACTAGAGTGCTCTCAAAAGACATTCATCACCTGGTGGAATAGGGAGTATATTCTTTACATGATGTTCTGAAGAGGTCTCAGCCTGCAAGATGCCAAGGGCTTCCTGTGGTTTGAAAGCGACTCTTGTGTAGCCTTGAGATCTGTCAACACTGTAATATACACATTTGCCTTTCCTTGTTTTCTCTTCTTGCAATGTGTGCTTGTCAGGGCTCTCTCTGAAGCTAGAACATAGTCTTTGGTGTCAAAATTGTTTCCTTCTATACATTTGTATAATAATCTGGAATACCTGGGCCTGATGCTGACTCCAATCTTTAAGAGTTATTGCATTAAACATAAATAAATACTAGCATTATGATTATATGATTCTTTCAGGAGAGATTAATCAGGACAATTTATTTTATGGTAGAGCTCTAAGTATCTCCTTCTATCTCATCTCAAATATTACCAAGATGGCTTTTCATTTTGCTTTTCACCCTACCTGTCCATACCCAGGGGAGATAATAACACCTCTCTAGCATCAGCTTTCATTTCTCATGTCTATCCATATTGTAAGTTCCTCTGACAGCTGTTGCCTCTTACTCTTTCTTTCCACAGCGCCCAACAGCAGTGGTTTTACTTAAATGTCATTGTACCACATGCTACCACAATTAACTAAGAAACTACAGCATTTACTACCTCCAGACTAGAAAAATGCCCAAGACAGCTCCACAGCACTAGACATCCTACACACCTACAGCAGTACACTCCAACAGAATAAACAGCCTAGGTAATACTGTAAAAGATGCAGCAGAAAGATGCTTGGGGAAGGAAGGAGAATGCTTGTGCAGTATCCATTCAACCTGGATCCCTTGAGGGAAACTTTTGACACCAGTGGTGACAAATATATTACCACTCTGCTCCAAAAGCCCTGACAGAACTCTGTGGAAGCCAACATACATATTTTAATTTAAATTCACAGATTATGGGAAAAAATGAGGATTTTTTTCTATTGGCGAGAATCACATTTGTCCCCACACAATAGGATCTGATAGCATCAAAACAACAGGTCTTGCACTGGCTAGAATACATTATAAAAGTAACAGCTCCACTTAAAGAAGTGTCACAATGCCCCTGGAGAAATACTAATCTATGCAGTGAAAGCCAGGCAAAAGGAAAAATGTGTGTTACCACATAGTCAATAAATTTCAAGTGTTTAGTAAACCTCTATACACAACAGGATTAGAATGCCAAAATAAACTGTGAAAAAAATCGGCATTGAAGAGGGGCAGCTTCAGGGAACAGGCCCATCTCAGTGCTAGGGGCCCAACCCACTCCTGTTTTACCCTCTTCTGCAGGGGAAACAGGACTGATGCGCAGGGAGCAAACAGCACAAGAGGTGGTAGTACAATACAGATGGAAAAAATGGCACAGTGAACTACATACAACCACAAAAACAAGGATTCATTGCTCACTGATCAAAGAGGTAAATACTCCTCTTTTAACCAAACATTTCAGGTGCCAGTATCTGCATTCAGAGAGTTCTTATCTGTGAAAATCCAGAATGTCTCAATTTCTAATGGCACCAGGACCAGATTACCTTTTCAGCTGGCCAAAGGCCTTACTTGCCCTCAGTGCCAACGTGCAAACTAACTGTCCCATCATTAATGCCATGACCAGTAAGTTAACAATAAAGAGAATTTGATTTTTATCTGTTAACACACTGGAGCAGTACACGTTGCTCCCTCCTACACATACACTGCCAACTGTATAATACTTTTGCATCAATAACTTTTTGAGATACTTCTTGTTTACATGGTTGGTAGCTCTTAAAAATATATATTGGGACATAAGCTGTCATCTGTCTTGCACGAAAATTAGGTTGTCTGGACTCCTCAAATATAGTTCTTATCAAAATAGGTTTTAATAAAAACATACATAATGATACTTCAAAAAAATACAACTACAAGAAAATTGTATACTGCAGAAAGCAAAAGATACTATCTAGCAATTCTATCAACATTTATGTTATTAAATGTTTCTTTATCCTGCACAACCATAACATCCACGAGAAGAGAAAGCTATATCTAGGTCCTAGTACTAAAATTATCTATCACGACAAAGCAGCTCTGATCACATGGAATACTTTTAGATTTGTTTTTAATTTGAACACTTTCTGACTTGCCTCCAGATAAAATATTCTTTCCTAAACTACGGAAACTAGACTTAAATCTGCATGGGAAATCTAGGGCCACACTGTGTCATCTGATTCCTTTAGACTTTCATCAGGAAAAGGAGCAGTCACTGTAGCCATTTACTTTTCCATTCAGTTTGACTCAACTGCTGTAATATAAATTTGCATGTCTGTTTTGAAGAGCTCTGACCATTTTGGCTTTTCTTAATTACTACCTGTTTTCCTGGCCACTAATTAGGTTTCACAACACTCAGTTCTTAGAAAAAGCATTGCCAAGATGAATCACTTTCCACATCTCCTGTTTCTTTCATGTTTGAGCTTTACTGAATCAGAGTTTTGCAAACTTTCTTTTGAAATCATTTCCCCGAGAATACATCCAAAAAGTTACTACTATATTTTGAATTTTTTCTAAAGTTTGACACAATACAGTAAGCTCTTTAAATAGTGTGAAACCAAAGGAAGATAAGCATACTTCCTGATGCACAGAGTCTAAAACATTCAGTTTTATGTCCTGCATAAAGTAAAATACAGGAGATTAAGGTACACATACTTGTAAATTAAAGAAATATATAACCAGAAATGTCTTCGTGAATATTTACAAGAACAGACTCTAAATAATTACCAACTGCCCAGCTGTAAAAATGAAGCATTTAAATCTAATGTTTGCAATGGTTATAGTTTGCATCATAAATTGTTGTGATCATCTTAATCAAATATATAGTATTATTCAATCAAGATGTTTTATGGTCATTCCAGAATAAAGTATCCTGCAGCCGGTAGTGCAGTGGTTACATTTTGAGAGATCGTATTCTACTTTTAAGCATAAACAAATAAATCCAGGAAGGTATTTTTAGTTGCCCTCCAGCTCTACAGACTCCAATGCCTGCATTTCAGGCACGGGTAGTCCCATTTAAGACAGTGGGAATGCTCACATGTTTAAAGTTAAGCAAGCTCAAGGTTTAATCGTTCACATGTAATAGTCAGAACGTAAGTCTGAGCACAGTAAAAAATCCTGTTAAATTTCTTACTTCTGCCAGAATTGCCTATCATTACAGACTGCTGGCCCTAGGCCTGTGAACATCATCTGCACCAGATACAATTGCTTTTAGGGCCAAGTCTTGTTTCAGATGCACAAAATGATTCCAATGCGTATAAACAAAGGCAACAACTGCCTTCCAAATACTGTTATTTAACACTGTACCGAACAGATTCTTAACATTTATTGCACAGACCCTCTCTGTTAACAAAGTAATTAGAAAAAGAAAATAAAAATCAGTAATGACTAACCAAGAAATTAAAAAAGGATTTTAAAAAATGGTCTAAAAAAGATCAAACATAGCAGTAACTATTCCACCTGAAAACACACTGGTAGTTCTGACAGAAGAGATATCTAAATCCACTCCGTAGCACAGCTACCACAGTATTTATTAGCGAAAGATATGCCCCCCCCCCCAAAAAAAAAAAAAAAAAAAAAAAAAAGAGAGAGAGAGAGATCATTTAATGAGCACTTAAAACCCCTGTATTCCGGAGAACTACCTGTCCTATGGAAAGCAGAGCAGTAAGACTGGCCCCCAGAAATACTGAGTGAGTAAGAGTTACAACCTGGGATAGCCTAAAATAAGAGAGAAGTATATTTTTCCTGCACTTCTGGACCTCCAGAAAAAAAGGTGTCCCTAAGAACACACCTGGGTATCCTATTCTCAAGACAGCTTGTATGAATAAAAATGCTAGGCACATTTGACTCAAATTTGTCTTTTACTTTTTTACCACCAATGTTTTGTTTTGTTTTTAAATAAAATAGCTCTTTTTGATGCAGTTATGCACAAATCCTTAATCCCCAGATCCAATTCTGAGTCAGAATATATTGTCACCCAATAAGAACTACACTAATCACTAATTAAGACTCTACTTAAGCAATTATTTTGGTATTAAAACTATTTTCCACAAATTTAGTGTCAATGCGATTAATCCACTATTAAGTTCCTTTCACTCACCAAGCACAAAAGTTCTGTTGAGAAACTTCCTAATCACACAGCAAATATTTTCGTTCTAATGCCGACATTTAAGTTCTTAACAAGAAAATATATTTCATTCGCTTTGGATAACAAGGAGACTTTTGACACCGTTACATCTCACTGCACCAGTTGCTCTGCTTTGCAAAACGTAGGGAATCCAGTTCCAGTCCCAGCCGGCTGTACTTGTACAATCACAAGTAAATGCGCAGCACTGTGCACGCACAGAAAGGGAAAGAGTAAAGGCCACAGTTTCTTATTTCTCCACATCAAAGACGGGACTCGATTCTGCTTTGGCCATGGGGATGCACCTGGCACAAGGCAGCACGGAATATAGAAGAGCTAAAGCAGTAAGTCAGTCTGCTGCAGCATTACTGTGCCCTGATGAGCAGTATAAGATTCCTATTTAAAATCCTCAGTCAAGAGCACCATAAATCTTTCCTTCCTTTGCTGTCATTAATCTAAATTAAGAGAGACAACACAATTTCAAAAGTGTAACTAATATCAAAAAGGAGGCGGAAATGACAGAGCATTGTGATAGCTGAGTTATTGACGCTTTCTTTCCAACAGTCTCATCCTTTCAATCTATAAAGCGCATTAAAAAGATATATTCCTTAAATACTGATGGGTTTTGTCCATAGTTATGTTCTTATTAAAAGATTACTGCAATAAGCTTTTCCACATTGAATTTTACCTTCACTAATGAAAATGAATTAGTCACACACCAAGCAGAATGCAAAATTCAGTGGTTATGAAGATATAAATGCCATCTAACTAGCTCTTTTTAGGTTCTGTTGAAATCTTCTGACTAACTAGTTCCTTTTCTTTTGCCATGCACACCACACATTTTGGACAATTTTATCTTCAGTATTTTTTTCCATTCCCAATGAGTGGCAATAAGTAATATTCAAAAGGCTGAAACATTTATGCCTGCATAAATTAAAATCTTAGAATGCAAGAACTATTTAGGTATATTATCTTTTATTGTAGCTTCTGATCTGTTTCATGGCTTCTATTTCAGGTTCAAAAAGTAAGACAGCAGAAATATTTTTAATATAGCATATAAGCTACCACTAAAACACAAGTATTTACATCCCCAACCTATTAAAAGGTCTTTAAGTGCAAAATGCCATTCAGAAGGAGTTAGAACACAACTTTCGAGTAAATATGTGCAAGGGTAACAAAAGCCAAAATAACATTTGTTCTTTCACAGCTGCTGTTAACATTCAGGTGTGGTTGCAACCTACTTCATCTTGTGTTGTGAGCAAACTGACCCCTGAGGGCTCCTGTTATAGTCAGGCTTACAAACAGCAGAGCAGAGGGCTCAAATAATTTTGGATACTAAGTACAAGGGAGCTTGGCAGACACAGAGCACTTCAACAAAATCCTAAATGGAAAGAAGAAGATTCATTCCTCCTACACCAAACAGGATTTCTTTGCATGCAAGAACTACATTCATTACATCTGAAAAACAATTTAATAATTTAAACCATGAAAATCCGTTTCTAGTTTCAAATGAGAAGTCAGCTAAATGTAGAGATTAGTTAGCAATATGCCAATAATTTCCAGCACACCTGGAAACTGAAGATACTTGATAGATGATGCATCAGTTATGCATACCAGAAAAGAGATGACACTTCCTTTAAGAAAAGTTCTTTTTCATCCATGATGAGTAATTTCAGGCTTCACAAATTTGTATCCCTATTTTCAACTTATTTAGCAACATGTTCAATTTTACTTTCAAGAAGCAGCACACTATGATGAACCTCCATAAGAAAGTTCATTGAAAAAGAGACTTTTAGTTACTTCGCAAAAACCATCACCACTTAAATAAAGGAATAGTCCTTTTACACAATTACACAGCAGAAGGTTGTTTTAATGGTTTATATTAGCCTAAAACAGCTGCGGACAGCTTCATGCAACCTTCAAACTTCTGCTCTCGATACCCTAGTTAATTGATAAAGTTGCAGCATCTCTAATGAAAAGTGTTAATAAGAGGTAGGAAGGGAAAGAGAGAAATGTTGTCACTTACGTATTAGTGGGAAAATGATCACATGTATGACATATGAAGTCTTGGGGGGGGGGGGGGGAATAAAACTATTAGTCCTATATTCAGATGTTTACAAGGCTACCATAACCCAAATCTGTAAATCTCAAAATAGAAAGTCACAGATCTGCCGAGTTTTGTTTTGCAAATCCAGCGAATGACATCAGCGTGACTCACCCCGCACGATCTGAAGAGGCAGCAAGAAGCTATGAAAAGCGCAGAGAAGTGGGAGCGCACAGCCATTCAGTAATCCTCCAGCTCCACATCTCAGAAATCATTTACACATTTATGCTCCTGTATCTCTATTTTCAAATGAAGAGGATATGCTATATTTATATGCTATATATAACTCAAATCTTTCTTCTGACACGTTATAAAGTCTTGATGGACTGCTGTGTGGAAAAGAGGTGGAATTAGAAGATAAACCTCTAAATGTAACAGCTCTGTCAAAATACCCAGGTTTGAAATTGCATGCTATGGAGAAATCAATTTGTTTTCTAAAACCCGGCTGGCTCATTTTAACCTTGTGAACTGACCCCACAGAGAATTAATCTTGCTGATTAATCCCATGCTTCAAGAAAATCTTGAAAACAGAACATTTAATTTTCTAAACACAGCATTTCCATCATATATGGAAACTGTAACCAAAGTTAACTCACAAAAAGGTCTTCCTGCTTGTTCATGTATTGACATGATCAAACTTTTCTTTCAATACTCCCATTCTGAAGAAACAGTTCCTAAAATAGCTCCATCTTTAGTAACCTCCCTATGAAGCACATTTTTCTTTTCAGTCTTCCACTGTGCCATGTAGACTCTCTGAAGTCAACAAAAGAACCTAAAATTAATCATACAGGACAAAGTTGCTGCATGAAACATTGGTTATGCTTTAGCAGAAAGCGGCAGCAAAGGGTGTTAAATAAAAATAATAAGGTCCAGTGATTACAGGGATAATGTACCTACTGCCTGCAGTGTATACATCAGTAAAAATGTGTATGCTGAAACAGCTGAGATGTATGAAGTATAGCACCAACTGAAAACCTTCAACATGCCAGAATGCTATTTTAAACCTTCTTATACATCACAGCTGTAAATTACTTCACATGTATTTTTGATTAAAAAATTGACTATCTGAATGAAATTAAAAAGTATAATCAAATTTGAAGAGGCATTAGATACAGTTTAAATACTATGACATTTATTACTTTCTCCTACCTTTCTACAGTTAGGCAAATCTAAGCATTAAATAAACCAATACACTCAGCTAACCCTGACAAAAACATATGGGGGAGTGACAGGGTAGGGTAATGTGAGGTAGGAAAAGGGAGTCACATTTCCCCTCTCAGCCTTTCATTAATTTTTCCATCCAAAAGTCAGAAACAAAAACTAGGACAGTTCTATACATTTAAAATCAGATAACCATAAACTAAGACACTTCAATACAAAAAATATAAAGTTTCCTATTTTGTCAAGATCATGAATAGTTTTTCAACTTTTTTCAAACCCTTAGCACCAAAATATCCTTCTGGGTACTTCTAATAAAAAATAAAATCAGCTGCCTGAAAACAGGCAACAAAAACCTAAATGAATCTAGATCCTGCTGTCATTGCTGCCGATTTCCATTTGGTATCTGGTTATTAAAATATGTTTTAAACTTGACATACAGATTTGATCAGTTTTTATACAGAGTGGGGTTTTTTAATCTATATGATTATTAAACCACCTTAAAAGTTTGGCAATAAAATAACTGTTGAAAGAAAAGCATGGAAAAGTGGAATATATATATGTATAACATACAATTCTCTACTAAAACTCCCCACTTTGCATAAGTCTGCTCTTAAATGCCATCTCCTAATTTCCTGTTCTCATTTTATTTGGTCATTCTGGAGTCAGAACAGAAATCCCTGAGAGTATGTTTTATCCGTTTACATATTTTGTGATTGCAGCAATTTCTCACTAATCCTCTTCACATATCAAAGTAACTGAAGAAAGCTGAAGAGAGAAACAAGATAAAAAAATTTGTATGCTTGCCTGGACACAAGCCTGTCTAACATGCTCTAGGTGACCTTACTTGAGTAGGGGGTTGGACTAGATGATCTCCAGAGGTCCCTTCCAACCTCAAGCATTCTGTGATTCTTATCATTTAAAAACAGGAACATCTTAATTCTCCATTGTTCAAACAAAGCTAGGACACATGAGATAGATGTATTGAGTTTGTCAAAAAGTATAGCTTTCCCAGCTACTCAAAACACTTCCCAGACTGATTTTTCTATTTTCCTAGATACGATTGCCTACTGAGCAGGAAATGAATGATCTACTTCATTTGAAAGGTGAAGATTAATTAAAGACAAACAACAAATAAATCTAAATCTGCTCTCAGGGATGTAAGAAGTCCATGCAGACCCTGGAACTTCCCAGCTGTCTGAAGCATCATTTTTCTCTGAGTAATGGTAAGTACTAGATTTTAGGAATTTACAGGAATTTCAACCAATTGCTTACAGGAACAGATTAACTGTCAAGCTGGATGAAACTGAAGGTTCATTTAACAGAATATTTTCTCTAGCAGTATGATATTTCAAATGATTTTTGGAATTGCTACTCTCTTTCTTGTAAACACAAAAAACTCATGGGGACTCAAGGAAATTATCATCAGAAAGTCAAAAAAAAAAAAAAAAAAAAAAAGAGGACGGACTTTTTCCACACAAACAAAATCATTAAATTGTAAAACTCTATGCTGTAGAGGCCAAAAGTATAAATGATTTTATGGAACAAATTCATGGGAAGTAAGTCTACCACTGGTTATTGTACAAGATGATCTGTTAACGTTGTAGCTTAGAGGTCTCTGGCTGGACAACTGCAGGAGGTTATATGGATTCACCAGGGAAAGAACTGCTCTGTGCTTACCCCTTTTGGGGGGCCAGTAGGGCATCTTAGGCTTGTCTGATCCACACAGCAACAAGGAATCTGCATCTCAAAGAATCAAAAAACATCCCTCCTTTAAACAGCCATGGGTCATGCCTTTTATTTTCCAAGTTCTTTCTAGATAGCATTAAACTGTGTGGTAATGTGTGGTTTCCTCCTAATTTTGTAGAGTGAAAAACAATTCATATTCTGAAACACAGGAATTTCTTCTACATCTATTTCAACCTACTCCATCAGACTAAGCAAAGATGCTCAAAGTATTTTAGGAATGTCCACACAAGTAGGCTGTATTAACCTAAGTTTTCGACTGACTCGCTAAAATCCTTGCAACCACTTTGCTTAGGCAACATCTGAGCGCATGTTGTACTCACATGGCCACTGCCTAATACTCTCCAGATCAGTTCTTCTTATCCATTTACAGAAACATAGAACAGTTGAGGTTGGCAGGGACCTCTGGAGATCATCTGCTCCCTGCCCAGGGCCGTGTCCAGGCAGGTTCTGAATACTTCCAATGATGGAGACTCTACAACCTCTCTGTTCAACCAAACTCACAATGAAGAAGTGTTTTCCCACGTTCAAATAGAACTTCCTGTATTCCCGTTCGTGCCCATTGCTTCTTGTCCTGTCACTGGCCACCACTATGAATAGTCTGGCTGCATCCTCTTTATTCCTTCCCATCAGATATTAATACACACTGACCAGACCCCCACCTCCCTGAGCCTAAACATCCCAGCTCTCTCATTCACTTTGTGTATGAAATATGCTCCAGTCTTTAACCATCTTCACTGCCCTTCACCTATGTCCATGTCTTTTTTGCACTAGGGAGCCCAGCACTGGGCACAGCACTCCAGACTGTGGTCTCACCAGTACTGAGAAGTGAGAGCAAGCACCTCCACTGACTGGTAGGCAATGCTCAGAGGCAGCTCCATCTGCCCCATTTTATGGACAGAAATCAAAATACAATAAAAATAGAAGAATACAAATGCAGCTTCACTGTTTGATCCTGGGCCAAGATGACTGTCATCTTAGGTGCCAGCCTCAGATGTCTTAGCATCCCAGTTTATATGACCATCTCATTCACTACCAAGTATTACTTAAGCTGAACAGCTGTAAAGCAGTAAGAATACAAGGAAGAAAGGGAGCAGCATAACTCATTCTCAGGCAGAAAGTATACAGCAGATCTCATAAGATATTTAAAACTCTAGGTGACCTACTAAGGTGGAAAATCAAATGCTTGCAACAACTTTTAGCATCCCCTGAAGATAGACTCTTCAACATAGAAAGATGAAATAACTGGTATAAGATATTTTATTTCTACCACTATTTATAATGTAGACCTACAATATCACACAGTATAAAAATACACCAGCCTTTTCACAAAATAATAAATAACTAAAATATAGAATAACTCAGTACCCTCCAGACACTCATATCAGAAAACCTAGACTCTCCTTCACTGTCACCTTATCAAAACACACTCAGGCACACACATATTTGTGCACACACACACACACACACACCCATACTCTCTCTCACAGTCACTTAACTAAGTTAAATTTGTGTTCCAGTGCATCCCCACACCTTTTTTTTTGCTTAAATTCTAACAATGATCAATGGCAATTAGAAGTGAAAAATCAATTGTTGTCAAATAGATCTATTATTCTGTCTTGAAGTTGTAGAAAGATGTTTTCCAGTTGTTGCAGCATAAGTAGTTTTTTAAAACTCAGTCCCTTTAATCAGTTGTCTCAGCAGTCAGAAACAACCCTTTGGTACCAAGGAGCAGCCCTGACTTTGCAGTATACAAAACGTAGCTGAAAGGAGTCAGCTGGCAAAACAGCTATTCCAAACCCATTCAGTCCAACAGCTTCTCTTTACCATCTTCAGCTGAATAACTATGTAGTTGCCATAGTACAAGACCACTAGGAAACTCAAAAATGTGATCTTCCTCACACTACTTACAGATATTTCTAACTTTTAATTTATTCAGAGAGATACTTCAGCCAGAGTTAGCAGGAATGAAAAATCAAGAGAAGGAGAAAAAGAGGAAGTTGAAAGAAGAAAATAAAAACAAAACTGATCACTGAGGTACAAAATGTCCTGGCAAAAAGAGGAAAATTCCAGAAATAAAAAAGTTAGATTATACAATTATTTTTAAAACCATTATTATCTTTAGAAGCACCAATAAAACTATGATCCTCATGAGAGGGGCAAGTTTTCTCTTCACTTTTGAAACACAAGGAAATAAGAACTTGGCCCACAGACACAGAATATAAATAAAACTAGAGAATGGAAAAGAACGCTGAAATTTAAAATTCTACATTTGTATTCCCTTTCCCAAACTATGCACCATAAAAACATGAATTAATACTGAAAAAAGACAAATGAATACTAAAAAGAGAGGCATAAAAATTCAAAAGGAACATTTCTGAAAATGAGTACATTAAAAAATCTATTTCAATAAGTGGCTGTAAACTGACAATGTGATGAAGGCTCCAGTTCACTCCTCTAAGGTATTAGACAACTTCAACTGTAAATCATCATGTGATGTCAAAAAAAAGTCATAACTTTTGAGTAGAGTTATGCTAGCATAATTTTTTTTTTAATTTAGAAATGATCTTTCACTGCAAAACTACTAATCTACAAAATTCTTTCTCTAGGCCAGTTTTTTGTTCACAGACTATTGACCTATAAATTAAACAAACTAAATTAGAAAGGCCTTTTTTGCCACAAAACCAAACTTACGTATCCCATTTTAGGCAATTCTCAAGGGCATTCCCAGCTTTCAATCCTTCCTGCCACGCACTAAGAGTTTGTACTTGCTAAACATAGTCTGTCTGTAAAGGAGGATGTGGATGCGCAGATTCGCTGTTCCCACGTGCAAAGAGCTTGGGAGTCAGTGATCGATTATAATGAAAAACAAGTGAAGTGCTACAATCAGGCAAAAATTTGAAAACGAGAGAACTTACCTAGACAACTGGAATAAGAATAGCTACCAGCGTGTTAAGCCAACAAAGTCAGAGAAAATACAAAAATGTTTACCTATGGACAGTTTCATCACAGTCTTGTGGTTTCTCTTTGGCATTTCTAGGTATAACCCTATGGGTAATGGTTATGTGAGAAGGATACAGAAGCAGATGATTTATTCTTAGATAACCTTAATTCTCTCCTTCACAGTAAATGACAATTCTGCATCGTGTAACACACTGCTAAATTTGGATGGGACATGGGAAGGACACTAGCCAAATATCTTTATTTCCCTACAAAGACTTTGAAGACAGTACTTTTAATAAACATACATTTTCAAATAGTTCTACCACTGCTAGCAACTGGAATGTGAATGCAAGGTATGGAAGCAGCTGAGGAAACACGAGTTGCCTAGTAATCTAACTTGGGGAGAATTCAAGGCACCTAAAATTGGTCGCACTGATTTCACATCCTTGGCAGGAGAAATTTGATTAAGAAAACCATCTTTCACTAGCTACTGCCTTTAATAAGTAGCCTGATACTTGTAGACTACAGAAATTGCTATAATGACTAACAGTGAGTGAAGCAGCACAGAGTGGATGATCTGCTGAGAAGTTATTAATAGATCTCTACTGTCAGAGTAATGACGGATCCCTCTGTGGAAACGTTGCTCCCAAGTGCTGCAAGGTTCTTCTCAGCTTCATCAGCAGGTGAAGCCCCTGCAGAAGCCAATTCTCAGTCCTTCCAGGGATGGATTGGAGCAGATGCAAACATCACCAGACCATCCCTCCGTTCCCTGAGGAATATTAATCCTGATTTGCTCCTCCCATTTTAAAACAATGTTCCTACAATATATGACATTGTGCTACCGTACTGCACTTAAAAAAACATAAGATGGTCTGCCTACAGACGTTGTGATAGTCCCATCCTACACGGCCACAGGTGATTCAAAATACCTTTGCAGCTAGCCTGGACACGTCCTCCCATTTGCAAAACATTCATCTTTGACAAGAGGGTAAATGCATCTTCTCACATTTGGCACCATCTGCTGACATTTATTTGTCAAACCAAAAAAATGCCTCACTGAAGAGAGGGAAGACTTCTACGGGAAGAGCTTAATCTTCTCAGACATTTGAAAAACTTACTGGAAATACAGAAGTAACATAATGCAGTTTGTTAGATCACCATAACGCTGCTAGAGACTGTGAATTCTACAGCAAATGAGGTCTAAACTCAGACTGAGAAATGGGTAAATCTCTGAAAATGGAGAACCCAGACAGACTATGACAGACATTTTTCTTTCGCACACAGCAGAGGATAAAGCGAATTTTGGCAATCATTACTCCTGTACTGAATCTTTACTTTTGAAGGGGAAAAATGTGCTATGTTCACAGGACTGAAGGCAGTAATGTCACTGGCTTTAGGTAGACAGATGCCAGCTTCTCGAACGCTGTCGCTGCCCATGCACCTCATCCCCGGTAAGACACAGCCCGCAATGCACCTTTCCCTGGGAGCCGCTCTGCTACACGACCGCCAGCAGCATCTGTCTTTCCATTACTCTTCCAGCTTTGCCTCGCTTTCCCCCTCCCCCAAATCCAGCCCAGAATTCTTCAGTCAGCATATACTGAATTAAGCAGCCAGTTTTGTATTTCATCTTCCACACACAATCCCGCATTTGTCTTCAGCTGGAGGCACGGGGTGAAGTCAAAGTCAGGAGACCGACCTCCACAGTCAAGCAATCAAGATTATTTTAGCTTGTAAACTGATGCCCAGCTCTTGCTCCAGCAGAGTTGCACAGAATTTTTAAGCTTTTACATCAGACAGAAGGACGGGGAATGTCAGTGCTCTCATTTCCACATTAGAAATTCACTGCCAGATGAAGCGGCTATGGCTGCCCACAGGAATATATGGGAACCAACGGCCAGATAATTACGTGCACCACTGGGAAGAGTGGTCCCTATGAAGCAGGGAGAATTTAAATTGTTGCTTGACACTTTGGGTACAGTTAGGTCCCTGGCTTACTTTTAGGAGTTACGAAGCACTTCAATAGCTTTAATTCCCTTAATCTGACAAAGTCATTTTTGGCAAGCAGTAGAAACAGTGAATCATCCTACATTATCCCAGAGAGACTTCATAAATAAATCCTTCTATCCGAGAAGACCTTGCTGAAGGCTTTTTTTTTTTTTTTATGAGGGAAACTTTTTCGGTCCTGTAAATAAGTAATAATAATTCAGTCCAATAAATGAGCCATTTGCTTTTTCATGCTGATCCTCACTAGAGGATGATAGGGCTGGTATATTGCTGCACACATCCATATTTCATTCATTCTTCTCCAGCAACATTCCAAAAGACAGAAAGTCATATAAAGCCTTTTCTTCTACAAGTTTTCAACCCAGCCCTATGAATCTCTCATTTTTATTCTAAATGTCTCCCAAAGCAGAGGTGACTCAGCACTCATTACATTAGACTTTAACATCAAAGAAGAGACTTTATAACAATTATGCCAATTAAATTAGCCAGACGTCTTTAGCAATCCTGATTACAACCAGCTATTAAATTTCCAACTAATCTGAATTGCAGCCACAGCCCATATTTACATCTTAGAGGAATGCCAGATAGAAATGTCAATTAATTTGTATGTATCATTTGAGAGACCAATTATGACTGTCAAGCACAGTGCTAGACAGTATCTATGTAAGAGTAAAGAATCTGATTTTTTTTCCCAAACAAGTTTTGCCAATTTCAAACCTTCTGATGCATTTTAAGAATTTTTGGTTAGTTGTTTTGATGGGAAAAAATAAAAATATACTTATTTCAATAAAAGGTCTTGGTTTTGGTTGTTAGGAAGGTTTAAAAAGCTCTCAAAACCAATAAGCCTATAATATGCCTTGCTGAAGGCACATCATTAACTCTAATAAACACTCCTTATCAGCAAAGTAAGCCTACAGATTTTGCCAAAGTTTAAAAGTCATTAAACAATGAGCTTCTGTCATACAGCAGCGCAATACATCAGGCACAAATTCTCAAATCCATTCAGTTAACGATACCGATTCAGCGCTTCTGTTTGCGATAGGATTTCTGAGTATGAATGGGGCTTTCTCTTCAGCATAATCCTTTCCTAATTTAGTGTCAGGACTTTATTATGTAATATTTCTATTTTTGAACCGAAACAATTTCAAGTCTCAAATAAATTTAAAAATAAAGCACCTATAACTCTGTGTCATTGACACATGACTTTTGTAAACACTGAACTGCTTTTCTTTCCATAAGACAATACCAAGGACCACTCTCCCTTTGCCATATAATGTCCTTACAGGGCTAAGGAGTATCTATAAAATTGTAACTGACATACAAATACCACTCTGGAAGACCTTACACTCACTCAGCTTGTGGAAAACTAAACAGTCTGTCAAGACATTTACTGGCAAATTGGATATGTTATTGTTCCGAACAGGATTGAAAGAGGAGCCGTATTGTTATACGGAATTAGTAGTGACAATGCCCATTACTCAATTTTAAAAGGAAGAGAATGAAATAATGGGACCTGAAACCAAAAAGAGAATTACAATATTTTATCTAACAACTTTCCATGACGAGAGAGAGACTTTTCCCTCATAAATACTATTTTCTTTTCATACACCCACCTAAATGTAGAGACAAAATTTGCTCCATGATATTTTTGTAAAAAACGTATTGCTGGGGAATAGCTGAGAGGAAATATATTTTCTATGGTCTGAACTCACTGGGGCAAAAACTCAATACTATAAGCTCAAAACCATACCTGCTGTCTCCACTGCAAGCAATGCCTCAGCGAGCCAATCTTCAAACCACAGATGTACATACAGGGTCACATCTGGGGATCAAAGGGAGCGGGAGGACAACCCCCAAGCCTCCACTGCAGACTTCACCACCATCAGAAACACAACTGCAGCTTTCAAAGTTTCCACACACAAAATAAATGGAATTTAGAAAACCTAAAATATCACAAGTTATAAATTTGCCAACTTCATTCCTGCTTCTGTCCTTAATGTTACGCAGATAACCACTGCTCAGAGTGCAAATGCAGGTGACTGTAACTATGTAATGCTCCACGGACAAGCTTCACTCTGCAAACATTTTTAAAGAGTTTTTTTTTTTTATAAAAAAAAGTTCATTTGCATACTTAATCCTACACACAAATACAGCCTTGGGTTTTGAAAATACTGTTTTGTTATGTGCAGTTTTAAAGGGAAAAGAAATCTGTTTTGTCAAGAGGACTCTAGAGCAGTATTTTTAGAATTCACATACACCACAGCATCTCAGCCAAAAAAGGAAAGCAGCAGAACATATCTAAGCTGAAATATCAGTGCATTTGTACTCCATATTCCTGGCTCATTAAAATCTCAAACTGCTCAACTTAAATCTTCCACACAGTTAAACAATGCTTTTTTTTTTGCTTTATGCATTGCTTAAATGGAACAAAAATGCTTCATTCAGTGTGCCCCCTGAATGAGCCCTAAATAACATTTTCATTAGAAGTGATTTTTGTTATCACAACTTACACTGCTGTATCTTTCTGCTTAGCTTTCTCTTCCAAGCAGATCTGGCATATCAGATCAGAGCAGTCAGCTGTTTCTTCAGTATCAGTTTGGTCAGTATCTCTGACAAGGGCAACTTAAAAATGCTGTAGTGAATGTTCAAGAAACCATTATAAAATAATCTGCTCTTGTGGAAACTTTTCCATGCTTCTGCATAGTTCATTTGCAACTACCTTAGCCCCTGGGCTATCAGAGTTTATAACCATTACCTCCACGGCTTACTTTTTACCTGCTATAAGTGATGCCTTTTGCCAACTGTCCCTGAGTGTTATTTCCATTATGTTGCATATATCTGTTTTCTTGAAATAACTTCACAGAACTCACAATGTAATTATGGTGCATTTCTCCCCTATGTCTTTGTTAAGGTTACTCACACCTTCTGTGATACCCGCACGCGGCTCACACTGATCACCACCGTCACCTCTGTGAGAGAGCTCTCAGGAGCTGGACGCTCCTCAGACAGATCTAAGGGAGGCTATAAAGAGGCTCTGGCAGAATCCGAGACGTTAGGCAAGCAGATGGCACGTTTGCCACCAGGCTTAAACAACGGCTGAACTATGTACTGCTAATGAGGCCTTGTCACAGATGAACTGCAAAGCTGTCCATCAGCCTGTGGCTAGATTAGCTGACCTATCCACATTTCTTAGATGCACAGAACACAACTGCTGCTTATAACGTTTCAAATACAATAGTAAGAAATCCAATGACTCTTAGCTCGTGGCCCTTCCCAAAATTGTTTTAAATGCTCAACTGTCCAACCATGTATAAAATGGCCTTGAGGCTGCAAAACAATTGATGACATGTAAGTCATATGAGTGAACAACATTGAATGTAATCCTCTAACAGTATGAGTTTCCCTAAACAAGATACACTACTCTTTGCAAATCAGATGGAAAGCGTACCTTTGCTTTAGAAATGTCCAAAACACATTTTCTAACTTCTACAGAGTGTAAACAGTACATTAAAAAAGGTTTCCACACACTGATTTTTCAATGTGAAAGCCAAATACGCTGGAGCTTCTTTGTATTAAACAAAAAAAAAAAAAAAGGTATTAACAGATATACCTAAAGAGTGTGATCACACTTTGCTCACTTGTGAACTGAGCCTTCAAAGTAAGTGAAAACAAATTAAGAGAATGTAAATGATCAAAATAATATCTTATAAAAACCATTAAAAATGTCAGCCTATGACCCATGCTTTGGCATCATATATGAAAGACAGACAGAACAAAAGAGCTCCGTGTAAGGGAAGAATTCAGTGTTTAAGTAAATTTCCATTATCACTGAAAGCACACAAACAGAACTAACCAACCAGATCTCGTAATCACGGGTCATTCTGATTTTTACAGTCCTGCTTTAAGTTATTCTCTGATTCTGTTGAAAACAAAGGTCAAAAACTGAAGTCATCAAACTGAAAGATTCCAGCACTGAATTCACAATCCGGTTTTCAGTAACATAAAAATGGGACAAAGCAGTTTATTTGTTAACAACTTATTACAGGAAGACCTAAAACTCCACTGACTCAGTCTAGGGCTGTATTCTAACCTTGCTTCTTCCATGACTACAGTATAATCCATCACTAGTTGGTTTTATATCATAAAGAGTATGATTCCTCCTCTATAAAATGCCTCAAGTATTAACTTCAGCTTTTACTTCTTTTCTGTTAGAGCCAGTAATTAACGTAACCTGGAAAAAAAAATCTCAATTGGTTTGAAACTTAGCAGTTCCATTTGAGCTTCGGTGACTAAGCCATTGAAAAGATGAGGTGTTGCTTAATATAGATAACTGATTTTAATTCTGAACCAATTTAACAAATCCATTTACAAAACTGCTTCAACTGCTATTACTTTCACATGTACACAAAGCCTAAAAGGAAGAACAATACATTGGGCATTGTGGTGGAAGTCAAACAGTATGATGCAATTAATATTAATTATTCTATAAGAGACCCATTGAACTCTTCCCTCTACAATACTCTGATTATTAAGTGCAAGAAGGTACTATCTCTGCAATCTCTGCACTGTTGTTTATCCTTTCTCATCTCCTTTCTCACTTTCAGTTAAATACTGAAATATTCAAAGCTTTTCAATTCTATAGCTAACTTATTTTATTATTTCCATAAGCAATGTCTCACTCTGACACTTACTACAAAAGCAGGAATGCAGCTGCTGCCTGGAAAAGCCTATGATGGACATGCCTCAGCCATGCATTCGTACTTTGGTATTCCTTCCACTCCCAACCTTTCCTGCTGAAAAAGGCCAAAGCCAAAATCACAAGCTCAGAAACTTTTAACGAAGAAAGAAATAAAAGCCTAATTCATTTACCTGATTAAAATTGCTAGGATTTTCCCTCTACAGCCTTAGCATTGAAACCTGTAAGGAAAACTTACTTAATTTGTTTGAAATTCACAGAAGATCTGAAGCAGATCTCTGAAAGTCATCTGCAATTAGTTCTGGAACCCATTCTTTTCCACTTGGAACAAATGTTGAGAAGGAGCTTTTACTGGTCAATTTTTGCTCTTTGTGGTATTTGATTTTCTCCATTACTTCTACACACAGAAGAGCATAAAAGATTAGGAGAAATATTGCAGTTTTTGTAATATAACGGCAATGTCAAACCTTGATCATCAAACAGGGAGAGATTTGTACATATTGGTCCAGGTTTTCAAGTTCAAATGTCTCAATTCTTATTTGCAATGATTAAAGATTAGTTTCTTGTGCAATTATTTGCTCTGTAAGGACCAAATCTTGAATTGCTTTCTCAGACTTTACAGTCTGAGACCTCTTGAAGTAAACGGCAACATTGCCTAAGTAAGGAAAGCAGAAATGATCTCTTAGAGCAGGTGGTATAGGCATACATTATACACTTGAAGTCTTTTCAATGTTTTCTGTGATCCGGAAACATTAAGTGTGAACCTCTGGACTTAATCCCATCTTTTCAGGTAAGGAATTGCTACCATGACATTTTACATCTTTCAACCTCTGCTAAAAGCATGCCATTCTCTTGATCTCTGTCTGCTGTTTTTTTTAACCTTTGGCCAATTCATTCACACACCTGACAGTTATTTTCAGTGCAGTGAGTGAGCTTGGTTTATGTTTTTTCATTTTCCCAAAGAGAGGCATCTAATTTTCTCCCCTACAATTGAACCTTTCTGTTTGTTGTTTACTGCATGCCTCAATTTTAACACTAGCTTTTCCGCTGGTGTCCACCACTTGAGTATGAAGATTGCTCGCGAGTCTTCATGTCACGCTCCCCTGGATGAGCAACATAGCTCCATAACCTCATCCCCACTGCATGAGCTGGTATGTCAGACACAACCAGCCAGCCTGTGCTGACCAAGAATAGCTGTGATCTAGGAGAGGAGCTACAGAAATGGGCCTACCCCTTTAATGACATCCTTGAGTCACAGTCCTCTCCATCCTGACATTTCCCAGAACAAAAAAGCACCTCCTCGTGACTGGGGTCTCTCATATGAGACTGCTGGATTTTGAGCATCTAGCCCTTGGATTTGGTTGGAGTGGCTTGTAGAAGGGAGCATCTTTCACTCTTTTCTTCTTTTTGAATCTGTGTTCAAAAAGTGAAAAGCCATAGCCAAATGAGCTCCTGAGAAGCCCTGAATTCAATCCATGGATTGTAAATGAAAGCATTTATACCATTCTATAGGAAAATAAAAGAAAAAATAGTCTCAACTATTCCTTCACTTTCTTTGGATAGCAAAAAGTAACCACTTCGGTCTCTGAGCTCTGTCCATTCTGCTAGATATACACACAAACTAGTACCACAGCCATCCCTAGCCACACATGAACAGCAGACACAAGACACTGTATTTAAGGAAGGAAAAAAAAAAAAAAAAACAAAGAATGCACTTATTCCTGATTTTAACAGGTTCTGAACTCACAGCCAGGCATTTGAACTTTCAGATCCAGGTTTAAACCTGGATATCTGAAAAGAAGTACAGTCCTACAATGACAGGCAATCGTGCAGCTGGCCACTCTATGAATGTGAAGAAAGATAAACACTTGAACCCAAAGTCTTCTTGTCTGAAAACAAATCCTGTATTATCCCTTTGCAAACCAACCTCATACTGGTTTCTGGCTAGCACATTTACCAGTATACCCTGCATCTGCCAGTTCCACTCAAATTAACACACAGCCCCATGACAGTGACTAAGAACGAGCCTGAAAGCTGGCCCGAATACAGAGGTGCTCACAGTTTTTAAAGGAAGGGATAATGAGTAATTTGTAGGAGTTAGTTGTCAAATTAGATTTTTTTTTTTTTTTTCGTATGTAAGCTAATAATAGGCTTAAGCCTGTAACTTGCACTTGGAATAATGATTAAAGTAACAAGCTTCAGCAGTTTTTGTCTGTGAGACTCTCAGCTGAGTTTGTCCTACAGTCACAGCAGAGCCTAAGAGATGATGCTACATCTTTAATTTTAAATCATCTTTCCCCAAATTAGCTGATAAACTGAGAGAGATGCAAAAAAATCAGTCCTGAACCTCATTTAATTTGGGCCTTGTCCACACATTATACTTGTATCATAGCAAAGCAATTGGTTTATAAAAGCCAGTTAAAAATACAGCAACCACTTCGTGTGAATACACTGAAAGGATTTCAAGAGATCTTGATATTAAATTACCTTACATTTTACTCTTCTAGCAATTCAGTGGCCGTAAGAGCTTTTTTTTCCTCTCGTTTTAAGATACTATGTCTTAACACATTATATGAGCAAACCGAGTGTTTAGACAAGGCTCATCTTCTGCCAAAGCTGTTTCAAATTAAAGCGCTGTATTAGTGGCTCTCCAGTCATCTCTCTCCAGTGCTCTGCCATACTATCTTTTATAATCTTCTGTTACAGCGGATGTTCATACGGCCGATTTTTTTCAGTGCTGATTACAGAAACACAGTATTCATATTAGGAAAGAAAAACAAGGGAAAGAAAAACAAACATGATGGATAACAAATGCTTTATCCAAAAAGAATCCTTTTTCAGAAGCTTTGGACAATGCTATCAGCAGATTAAGTTTTGGTTACTTTGTATAAACAAATACATTCATCACAAAAACTCAACAATATAATGCTTAGCACTGGAAACGAAGCATAAACCTTTAGTGTGGAACCAAGTCATTCTCTCTTTCAAAAGGCCTTTTCCAGTTAGTAAACTGCCCACAGCCATTATAAGTTCCTTAAGCTGAAAAGTCAGAAATAATGGCGCACGATTTTTAGTTTTTAGTTTTGCCACTTGTAAGTACAAACATCTTCAGCCTGTCACTAAAAGAATAATTTATATCAGAGGAAAAGAAAATAATAAGTAGAAAAACAAATTATGCCTCTATTATTTTAAAAAAATTCATACTTCGATATTTAATTCATATATATATAACGTGTATCTTAGATCATTGTAACAACATCCCTACTTAAGTGCTTTATTCTAAATAAGCGAAAAGATTAATTATAAGGCTTGGATAATTACACAAAACAAAATAATATACAAATTTCACTATGAATCTTTAAGGTGATGCCTTTATTGCTGACTAAGAATTGAATCTTGTTTACATCTTACAAACATGCTTGTGTTTATTTTATGTGATTGTGCCAAAATGAAGTTAATGATTATAGCAATAAAGACATTGCTAACATTACTTTAATTTTACTTTATTCACATCAGAAAAAAAAACAGAAGAGTATAAACTAATTTTACCACTCAAACTTACAGATTTAATTCAAGGACATTAAACAAAAGAAAGAATTTTATGTTTCCATCAGAAACTCAGTCTACCACATGTGGAATCAAAGCTATGGTTGCTTGACACCATTATGAATCAAGTAGTTGGTTTATTCCAGGCTGCAATATTTTTCATCGCTATCTGAAAAACAGAAGTAAGCAAACCAGGTACGGTGTGTAACTCTAAACCTTGATATAAATTGGCATTTTTCTTTAATTATTCATTACCTCAGCTTTATTTACTTCACCATACATGTGTTTTGTCCCAAATGGAGCATGTTTGGTCCTGCTAGTCCAGCCACACTGACTCCAAAGAGATTCCTTTGCCTTCACTGAAAAGCAGAGCTCAGGTACCATGGGATCAGAGAAAAGCAGCTCTGTACTCCACAAACCACTACCTTGCTTAAAGCCTTACACCTCAGGAACACTACCTGTCCACTTTCTGTGGTGGATGCTCAGTCTAAAGACAAGCGCAATGTGCTAATACTAGGAAGTCCAAATCTCAGAGTCTGGAAACACAGCAAGCCAAACTGTGCAATCTGCTGATCAAGGAAGATTGCTTTATGTGGGAAACAGAGCAGAATGCAGGTACTGGAAGTCCCATCACTTTGCCACGTCCTTACGTTGCTATTCAAAGTTCGTACAGCAATGCAACCTAAACGAGGATCCCAATGGTTTAAAACATGCAGGTGTTCCAAGCTGCAATTACTGTGTTCTTCAGAACATACCTACAGCTGTCATATTTAACGCAATTTCCTAATGTCCCTAATCACATTTTAATTTTAAAGTAACACCTTTTTCAGTGGTGCATTTTTCTTCTTTCATATTGTAAATGGATATCTGCATTTCTTAGAAGCAATTGGCTTCTGTGGGCTCACACATTTGAGTCATATATTAAACGGCCCAACAACAACCAGAAATACAAACACAACAAAATAAAAAAATGGTAAGTCTGCATCTGGGTTGACACAAGCATAAAATAATAATAAAATATAAATGCCTCAAAAAGTAGCACTGAAAGACAGTTTTTTCCTTAGGCTTATATCTTATTTTACTGCACTTGATTGCCTAGAAACTATGATAAATGAAGCTCTATAAATACAATACCTAGAAAAATGATTGCAAAATGATTGTTCTGTGGAACAGGTAATTTGCATTCTATATTTTGCATGTATGCATATGTTAGCACTGACATGAAGAGCTATTAGAAATGCCTACAAACATTTCAAAGGGAGCTTTTGCAAAGAACTTTTTCATGGTAAACACAATAATACTTTAAGTTTATGATCTGGAGGGGCTTGCATCTCAGACTGTTCATCACATCGTATCACAAATACACTGCAGATTGAGAGCCAGTTGATGGAAATACCTCGAAACTACCAGCTTTACAAGAATGCATAATTAACTATTTATTCATATTTTAGAGAACAAATGGACATATACTTCTAGATTTCCAGATTAAAAAAAAAAAAACAAACAAACAAAAAAAAAAAAACAAGAAATAAGATTAGAACTTCTCCCTCTCTCAGGTTCTTTGGTGTGATGAATATAAGAAGACTTGCTAAGTGACAGATAAATCAATATTACATTTAGGGAAAAAGTAGGAAAGCACTAAGCTTACACAAATAAGGATGAGGCTACAATATAAATGTAACCAGAACCAGGTCTACAGAGCGTCATTTTCTCCTAGAATGCATCTAAGATGGAAAGTTATTAGATTGCCACAAAGTTGGGAAGATGTAAAGTCAAAGTATTCTAGTTTTAGAAATCAAAACTTATCAGTAATTTTGAATATATCTAATACAAACTATAGACAGTATTTAATGGGATCACCTTGATAATTAGTACCTCAGGTAAATAAATGATTACCCATATTACTATTTCTAATCGGCTGCGCCACTCATTGCAGGCTGCGTAAGCTCATTGTATCACTACCATCTTTTCCTGGTTTCTGCAAAGTCCTTCACACTTCTCGCATTATATGAAAAAATATCACAATCAGGAGAGAATTGGATTTGGATTCACTCTTCAGCTATCTAGCCCTTATCTGGGAACTGTTACCCTTGCTTCCCACTGCGTGTAGAAAGGAGGCCTGTCATGTCTGCGCTGGGGAAAGTGTTAAAGGCTCCATACCAAAAAGAAACATATTCAAAAGGCCCTAATGTTGGACAAGCAAACTCACCACAGCAAATCAAGGAGGCCTGCCTTCTTAAGGCACTTGTAAAATTAAACCACATGTGGTGTCAAGGCCATAAGGGAACAAACAGGAGGCAAAATGAAACCTCAAACATTTTCCCCCTGATTTTATTTTTTCCCCGGAGTTATAATCAGAAAACCTCGCTCCACATTTCAAATTCATACATCGTGCCAACATGCATTTGAAATGTGGGTGGAAGGAGACAAAAGCACAGTCTTTTTATTTTTAAAAAGAAAGAAAAGATGGAATAGGGAAAAATATGATTTATACTGTGGATAATAATTAATGAGGTTCATGCAAAAAGTGAAAAAAACACAATAGAATCAATTTTCCATAGAAATCAATTTTACTTTATATGTATATAAACATACCTATATATAAAAGCACCACTAGATTTGCTCCTTCCATTTCCCTTCAGATTTGCTACCAGCTATGACTCCTAAAAGTAATGAAATGATGAGGAGAAGCAAATGTTGACACCCAACTACTTTTTATGGAAGAAACGGGTGAAATTTATACTGAATCACAGTATATGCAAAATGAAGCACTAGGTAGACTGCAAAGGTCTTCTCAAAGAAGCCCCAAGGAGCTCACAAGTCTTTATGAATTCCACTGGATCCCATTGGAGTGTCCTACTGAGACGGTTTGCAAGACGTGCCTTTTCCAAGGGAATGAAGACATCTCCCTAAATTGCAGCAGTACTTTCGCACCAGTGGAGACCTGGCCATGCTTCTGTCACAGCGTTCTTACCAACACAGGGGTGAGCAGGGACTCCCTTCCTGCCACCATGCAGCCAGCACAGCTGCCAGCAACGTGAGGACCTTTTCTGGGCTACTGCAGCCAGTTTTCTAATGGCAGGAGGTAGAACTACCTAACTGCTTGTGGTTGGTGTCAGATTTAGAGGAACTGAAACTATCTCAGTGCATCCATGGAAGAGGCAATGCAACAGCTGGATCATCCTGGTTCTATTCCAATCTATTACAGTCACTTGGCTTACATGATACAGAAATTGTGCTCTTACAGACTTCTGATTTCCACTAATGCGAAAGGTCAATTGCAGTTAAAGGCATCCCAATACTGATACAGATCCTAATAATGAGACAAAGAAATATTCACTTGATATCACCCACATCTTCAGTCATTTTACCTTCACTTGCAGAATCTGCATATGAATATGCAAGTGCCTACAAAGCACGGAAAAGCAACTTGAATCTGAAATTTCCACAAAGAGTTTCTTATTCCACTATTACTCTGCAAAAAACCTCTATCAGAGCATTCTGCTAGTAAATCCGTAAAGTATCATAAATACCTTACCAATGTACTAGTTACCATATCTTCCTTATAGTATCTGAGAAGAGTGCTCACTAGTAGAATTTCTCCTTGCAATATTATACTGAGTTAGTGAATGAGAAGGAAAAAAAAAAAAAGGACACAGACAAAATATTCCTTAAGGAAGTCTATGGCTCAGGCAGGAACTGAGAACACATTTATGAAGTCTCTCCAGCTAGGGCTTCTCCCAGGAAGATAATAAAAAATTTTTTTTTTTTTTTAAGGAAACATGTGCTCCCCATTTTTACTCCACATTCAATGAGGATGTCATGGACAGAAAAGAAAAACTCGATAGCATTAGTAAGCAACAGAAATCCAACAGCTCATTCAGCCAACTGTTTTGATCAGCCTGGAGATCCTAACATGCAGGGTGTCTCGTCATTCCAAAGTTCTCTTTAAGTAGAAGCAATGTACATTTTCCAGTGGAAGAATCAAGTAAAAGAAATAGTTGCATCATGCATTTCATGATTAATTAATCAACAAGCTGAAGGAATTTCCATGCTCCACTAGGCCAAGGACCCTTTACAGAATAATCCTTGAGAGTTTTCTTTGGAACCATTACAGATTTGTATTATCCTTTTAGAAAGCCTGTAATTGGGAATCTGCATGTAATTGGTAATGGCTTCAATGCTTGTTAGTAAAGAATGGACTTAAAATTTTTTCTGACTACTAACCTGGTGCTCTAAGGACAGGCCCTGTTCATTTCTGAATTTTGTGGGGTAGAACCCGTGAGTATCCATCCTTTGGTAGCATTTGTACCAAAATAAGTACGTGAGAGGAAACACTTGATGACACTGTTAACAGTCTTATTGAAGCTAGGGGAAAAAAGAACTGATTACAGGTCCAAGTCATTATTACCATCTTCTATTTACAGGAAAGAAAAGGGAACTATTTCCGAGTTGGCAGCCTGGTGAAACAGCCCTGCCACCCTTATTATTAGCTACACACACAGATTTTGCTTGGAGTATTTCCATTTTCTCCAGTGACACTTAGACTGGCAGAGACTGAACCCACATTAGCACAGTTGGTGTCGCTCGCTATTACCGGGACCATGCCAGTTCTGAAGAGTACCATCCAAACGGCACTGTGACTTAGCATATTTTTTTCTGTTTTAATACGTACTCTCAGAGAGGTGAGAAGAGGAGGGACTGCATCTGCAGACAGAACATTAGTAATTACAGCACCACTGAGCTGCAGACATTGTAATTCTACATACACATTTACAGCACTGTATATATCTGGACCATATTCTCCCAAGGTTTCCCCTCTTGTTTTGCATGAAGAGTAAAATCTGTATGGAATTATAAAACATTTTAGTTAATCTACTTTGAGAGAAGTGAATTTGAGGTTCAATCTTGGGTTTAAAGTAAGACATTTTCAGAGAAAGAAAACTAAAAATTGCATAATAAGCTAATTCATCATTTAGCAATGCTCTGAAGAAGGTAATAAAAGGAGGCAAACTGCAAAGCTAATCTCTGCTTCTCTTTGTATTAGCATTCCTACTTTGTCTTTATAGCACATAACACAGTATTTTACTGCAATATACATTAGAGTGGATTGAGAGTTCATCAAGCCACAGACCAGAACTCCAATTAAGGCAGTGCAAACCCACAGTGCCACGTGGAAAGTGAGGGAAAGTGAATGCAAAAGGTACGGAGGACTGCTACCAGCTACTGGTATTGCATACCTTTAAGGAGCAAGACCACATGGCTCTTGGAAATAAGAGGTACAGAAAACTCAGGAAGGGATGTAGGTTTTGGATTCAATAGAGCTGAGCCATCTTTTTACCCCCTTGACTAAAAAAAACCACCTCTACCAAGGAGCTAGGATTTCAGATACACTAGTAACGAACACTATTTGTTACTTAACCAATAAAAATGACTATCTGTGGGATAAAACAAAACACAGGTAATCAGTATATAGGATTTCTTGATTCCTATTTAAGGCCACATGAAAAGGCAACTTCATCCCATGTGCAACCCAGCTGCACACAGAGGCAGATAGCTGTGGTTCTGCACTCAGCCACAGGCGCCAAGCACCTACAAAACATGTGTGGTCATGCCTAAAACTTCAGGAGGTTTCTCTCTTGGTCTGTTTCTAAGTTTTATTCCACCAATGCAGCATTTCCCTGCAACAGAGGGAGGGCACTGCAAGGATAAACACAGGATAAAAATGCTATGGTAATTAGGCCAACTAAACAACGTGCATAATTTTTAACTGGACATGTACTATTTTGCAGAAGATACTCTGCAAGTTACCAGATTTTTGTTATGTTCAAACCCAAGTGCCTGTTATATGCTTAGTAATCACACACTAGAGTCATTTGTTTGCTTGACTGCACAAACAGCAAAGCTGTTAATTAAATTAAGAAGTTGTAAAACAGCAGAGAAAACAATGGGAAAAGCATGAGAAGTGAGTATTTTTTTCATTTCTGAATTACGAATGCATTTTAGGTTTTTATAATCAACAAAAACGCAGCTTAGAATCTAACTTTTATTAACTGATTTCTTGATTGATAATGGATTTGAAAAACTAGCTATCAGATGTTAGCTTTAAGGCACTAGTCTGTTTAATTTCAACTGTACATAAATTTTACTACAGGAGTTAGTTTCGTTAATAACTCATATAGACCACAAACAAATCCAAGGCCACAAAGATGAGATGATTAGGAATTGCAATATTTTCCCTAAATATAAGGTAGAGAATTCCTATGGATAGCTTAAATTCAACTATAATGGCACAAATTTCATTCATTTAGTTTGTAGAGAACAGTCTCCTAGAAAAAGAAATCATGTTATGCCCTCTGTTCCATTGTGAAAGCATTACTACCAAATTTCCATGGTGGGAAATGGGGTATAAAACTAAATAAGGCTTCCTCAGTAATAATACTCTTAAGTATTAAAATACAATCCATTGAGCTTTCCTTTTATCACAGATAACAAGTAAATATTAAATATTATCAGCTGTCACTGCAGGAAATGCTGAAGAGTTAACTAGTAGTGCAGACACAGACTGAAAATATGGACTATTATCATGAAGAGAGAGTAGTAACTGAAATGATTGCTTTCTCCTTACTCAATACGAGACATCAAAGCCTAGATTTGTGAAGATGCAGTATGAAAATCAAGCTGCACGCTAAAGGTAAGCAACTCCTATAGACTCAGTGAGCAAGGTTCAACCGGCACATCCTGCCTATGGTCCTCATGCATTGAGACCATCCTCTGTTACGGAGCAACCAGTCACACCATTGCTGTGAAGAGCTGTAAACTCTTCTGTGAAGCACAGAAGTATCCTCATTCCCATTTTGCACACAAGGAACTTAGTGTTGGAGCTACCCATCAAAGGCCATCAGCAACAGAGACTCAAATGGAGGTTTTCTATAGCCTAAGCTAATGAAGGTACTGCACACTGAAAAACTCTTCCTTTTAAGGAGGTCTGTTACAACAATTCACAGTTTCATGCATCATGTTATCTAGGGGTTGAGATCTGTAGGCAAGATAGGTCACTTCAGTTTGCATTTCAATCTGCTTGTCAGGACAGATTTACTTCCTAATCAACACCGTCTAACTTAGTTAAATAGAATCAATCCACTATTTCGAGAGGGGACAAAAACATCAAAAGAAACCAAAAACAAAAAATAATCAAGCCTTTTTTTCTGAGGTGAAACCTTATGAGGCCAAATTGTAGGATGGTCCAGAGCATGACAGAATCACACAGAGGAGGAGGCCAAAACATCAGGCATGGTATACTGATTTGGAAAGACAGGTTATGATAATTGCTTTTATATAGACCGCTTTGGCATAATACTATTTGAGATTAATGAATGCAGATGAGATTTGACAATATCAGTTTCACTCGTTGCCCTGCCTTGGTTCAAACACACATTTAGAAGAAGAAATCTCAAAATTTAACAAGCAGCTGAGGGGGAAAAAAGACTCTTGCAATTCTAGAAGAGGCAAAACCAAGGTGGGGATGAAGAATTGATCTTCTGTCCTTCCTCGGTTTCACTGAAGACAGAAACTGACTTCCTGCAAGTTATTAATTAAACTCACCAAACAAAAATTAATCCTTAGTGTGTGACTATCACATTATCTTTCCATTATTCAGCAGACTGAAATCATACTGTTCTAGTTCACTTCACCCTCATTTCCCAAACCCTGAGCAGAGGGAGTACTGATGCACTACCCCCATCAGTTTAAGCCATTAGCAGTGGCATCAGTTATCCTATAATTCTTGCTTTTGGGTTAATTCCTCTGAGATGTAAGGTCCATTTTTCTTACAAACAGATATTCATTAAAGAAATACAGAGAAGGCAAAAGGGACTTCATTCACAAAGTCAATACAAATGAAGCACAGAGAAGTAAGCGGACTATGTCATCTTCTGTGAAAGAAAAAAAACAGAATGAGCTTCCAAAATAGGAATGAAATAGATGACTCCCATGGACCCCTCCTGACAGCAGATGTTGACTGTGTTGGAAAATGCCAAGTACAGCTTGCTAACTCCATCTCAGATGCAGCTGGGGGAGCTGCCACTGCAGTGTGAATGGACGGTGACTGAGCACTGCTAGTGCACGAACCTTGTTAAATGTCTAGGTCTGAGGGGAAGGCTTGGGCTGGGGTTCTTCCTCAGAAAGCCCTTTCACAGCCAGAGAGAGGGATTCAAAACCTGTGACAGCCATACAGTGGAGCAGGAAGGGAAAGTCATCACAGAAGGCTCACAAGGACATCTAGGAAAAAAAATTTTCAGAGATGAAAATCAAATATGGTCCATCCTATGCTACATAAAAGTGTAGTTCCATGAAAAACACTAGTTTCCAACTACAACAGAAATGGAAACAGCTACGAGCTACATGAATTGCTCTATACAGTCTTACTGTGGGAAAAACTGCTTGTTACCACCCCATATTTCAAGGAGATAACAACACTTGTTATTATCATCCACTGAAAATAACTAACTTGCCTGGGCATAAGAAAGACAGCTGGTATAACAATTTCAATATAAAGATTCTCCTCCCTGGAAATTTCCAAGTGGCCAAAGAGCCTACAGGCTCGGCCCTGTATTTCACTATGAACAAACTTACCTGGGAGCAGATTTTCATGTGTTCCCCTTTTGTCCATTCACACCTTCACACATGCATCCTACAAATGATGGCATGCTAATCATTCCTGCTTGCAAACACATTTCCTTTTTGCTGGCACAAAGAAGCTATGTGCAGCTACCTTTTCAGGGCATTGATGAGTACAGAGAAAATTAAGAGTGTAAAAATGTATCCCTTAGGTTAGAAAATAAACTGCAATAAGGCAAGAATGGGATTGGTCAATTATCTCAATATGTGGTTTTAATTACCTCTAACTCCTGGCAGTGTGTTTATTTGCATCTTTCAGATGAGATCTTAAATATCCATACCCTCTGTGCCTGCCTTGGACAATGAAGATAGCTTGGGGCTTTTTGGAAAAAACACAGATTCCTGTCCTGTTGTCCTTGGCTGCTACAGCGCTCCTCTGAGATGGCTGCAATTTAGCAAATCAACAGGCTTGCAGATTGGGAATTGGGATGGAAATTGTTATATGAATGCAAATATTGTTCTAGATCTTTTCTGTAAAGTATTAGCAATGAAAACAACATTTTTTTTTCCACAGAAACCTAGCAAAAGTACAAAAAACACCTATCTATTCACCAATTCTTAAAAAAAAAAATAGGCTCTAATTAAGGATGTCCCTATTCAGTCTGTACTAAACAACCAGTAAAAAGAAAAAAAAAAAAATCTAACAAGAGTAGCCAAAAAGGCCTAATTTAAGATGAAACAGATCAAATGACTATGTTAAAATTTAAAATAAAACATAGCTAAAACTGAACTAGGGGCAAAATGTAGACAGTAGAATGGATTTGAGGGGAACTGGAAAAAAAAACAGAGAAAATAGAAGAAATGGTTTAGGATCCTAGCTACTGAAGTTGATTAGAGTTTCTTATTGACTGAATCCCAGCTTGTTTTAATAAAAATGCATAATTACAGTTTGAATGAGACTGGCTCTTTGTAGGGCATCCAAAGCAGATTAATCCTCCTACCCCCATCTCCTTCTACACAGTAGCAGCAATCTGGCCCTTGGAGTCTGACTTGCAGCAAAACTCCCATCAATTCCTATGGGAAGTGGCAGCTTCGGAATTACATTTCATGACATCTTCCAACTTCAAATATAACAAACAGTCTGTGAGTTATTCCATGCTTATAAGAACACCAATTCTGAAGCATCAGACTTAGATGTTAAATGTCAGACAAATTACATTGTTGTTTTTAAATATGTGAATCAAGTATTTAAAATTACTGGTAAGACACTGCTGCAGCTTACAGCCAAAGTACAGTATTGAACTAGACAGTGTATCTGAAATCCTTTAATTTTAACCAAGATGTCATACCGCATCATAGATAATCGGCTTCCTCAGATATATTCCAACTATCACATTTGCAGAAGTCTAAATCCTGAGCCTTCACTCAAACCCAAGTACAAGAACCCTCTCCAAAGTCACAGCGCTGGGGATTAGGACAGGTACAAAGCAAGCCTATTCCTTAAAGGAGAAAGAAAAATCACTTTAACTACCAGCTTTCAGCCTTAGCTGCAGAAACAGGTGGGCCTATAACAAAATTACAGGAGACTTGCCCGAAGGTATGTTTGCCAGAGCCTTTAGTGCCACCAGACTGCTGTAGACTGAATGGTGGCAAGAGGTTTGCAACTGCAGTGTTTCACCAGAGGTGAGGCAAGAAGAGGCCTCAGGCACCAACTGGGTCAGCAAAGAGCCCACACAGAGCACAGCTCTGCCCTGTAAAGGAGCAGGGCTCAGTCGCCATAATGGTTACAGGCAGCTGGACTCAGGAAAATTTAAACCAGCTGCAGAACTGCTCCATAAAATCAGCTCCAACTCAGCGGAAATTAATCTCAAATTCTCTATCTTCCCAACTCATTTTTACTGGGAGAAAACTGCACTGTTCCACTGCTCTATTTCCTTTGAACTGGTTGCTTACACATGAGGAAATAACACTCAAGAAGTTGGGGGGGGGGGAGGAGGATATAAATAACAATAAAAAGAACAGTCCTAACTAAATCAGAGAGTTTCCATGAAATACTAGTAGCCAGGGAGAGAATTTAGAGGGTAAAAGCAGCAGGTGAAGACATGGGATCCAGGCTCCATATTCACAGCTTTCCATTAATAACTGAAAAGTTTGCTGAGAAACAAACTGGCAAATGTGTGACCTCTCCGCTCTGCTCTTACGGGAAAAGCTTATCTTGTTTTGACTAAAAGGTTTTCTTTGAAGGATAAGCAAACCCTAGCACCACCTCATTAAATCCTCTGCCACATGTTTTTCACAGAAAGAGTCCACAAATGATACACGCTACAAATTCTGTTTGTTTGCAAAAGGAATATTACAGAGAGAATTTCTTCATGTTAAATACTGGCAGGGCACATCTAAGAGAATCAGTAACCAAACATCGTACTTAACATCTGCCGCTTTAATAACTATCTGTACTGATACTAAACAGACCGTTCAATACAATAGCACAATGCTAAAATTCTAAGAAATCCTGTGACTGGCATACACATCTCTCTATTCCATCTCATTTTAGATTCCTTGTTTACTATAATTTTGCTGAAACGGTAGCTTTAGTTTTCAAAAGCTTCAGTTTTCAAAAAAAAAAAAAAAAAAAAAACCCAGTGTTTGAACGTGAAAAAAAATAATGCATACACCCCACAGTTTCAAGACAGGATAACAAGCATCTCCATTCACAACTGTAACTCACTGTTCCTATTCTGCAGGACACTTTCAGAGCTAACCACCCACCCGCTCCTCTTTTTAAATAAGGCTGCAGCTGGTCTCCAAGAGGTTCTAAATTAAGGCAGGAATGTAATACAAAGTACATGTGCATGAATTCAGATCTCTCCACACCCACTGATACGCATCTCCGGAGAAACAAAAGGACAGTACAGCAAGGGATGGAGAAAGCAACGCTTACGTTACAGGATACTATTTTATAAAGCAGCTGTTAAATGTGTTTCCAGAGTTAATGAGTCCACCTTCACAACTCTTAATCACCTTTGATTGATAAAAAACCTGGAATATGAAATAATCCATACTCTAAATTACTGTTCATATCATAGAATCATAGAATCAGTAAGGTTGGAAGGGACCTCTGGAGATCATCTAGTCCAACCTCCCTGCTCAAGCAGAGTCACCTAGAGCATGGTAGACAGTCTTGCATCCAGGCGGGCCTTGAAGATCTCCAGAGAAGGAGACTCCACAACCTCTCTGGGCAACCTGCTCCAGTGCTCCGTCACTCTCACAGGGAAGAAATTCCCCCTCATGTTCAGGCAGAACTTCCTGTGCTTCAATTTCTGCCCATTGCTTCTTGTCCTGTCACACGGGACAACTGAAAAGAGTTTGTCCCTGTCCCCTTGACACCCTCCCTTCAGGTGCTTGTACACATTGATAAGATCCCCCCTCAGTCTTCTCTTCCCCAGGCTGAAGAGGCCCAGTTCTTGCAGCCATTCCTTGTAGGGCAGGTGCTCCAGCCCTCTGATCCTCTTCGTAGCCCTACACTGGACTCTCTCCAGTAGCTCCATGTCTCTCTTGTCCCGGGGAGCCCAGAACTGGACACAGTATTCGAGATAAGGCCTCCCCAGGGCTGAGTAGAGGGGCAGGATCACCTCCCTTGACCTGCTGGCAGCACTCTTCCCAATGCACCTCAGGAGACCATTGGCTTTCTTGGCCACAAGGGCACATTGCTGGCTCATGGTCAACTTGTCATCCACCAGCACACCCAGGTCCTTCTCTGCAGAGATGCTCTCCGGAAGGTCAGCCCCCAGCTTGTACTGGTGCACAGGGTTATTTCTCCCTAGGTGCAGGACCCTGCACTTGCCTCTGTTGAACTTCAGGAGGTTCCTCTCCGCCCAACTCTCCAGCCTGTCCAGGTCTCTCTGAATGGCAGCACAGACCTCAGGTGTATCAGCCACTCCTCCCAGCTTGGTATCATCAGCAAACTTGCTGAGGAGGCACTCTGTGCCCTCATCCAGGTCATTGATGAAAACGTTGAACAGGATGGGACCCAGTACTGAGCCCTGGGGGACACCACTAGCCACAGGCCTCCACGCCACTGATGACAACTCTCTGAGCTCTGCTTTTCAGCCAGTTCTCAATATGCTTTCATACTGCAAAAATGCAATATAAAAATTCAAGAGAATACAAAGCGGGAGATTGCAAGTGATGTTGATTAACATATTTATGAGTAAAATGAATGGTATTTTAAAGAGATCATGGTCTCAAAAGAGAAGAAATGTGGATCAATGTCCAGAAGCTGAGAGAGACAATATTTACCTTAGAATATCCTTGCAAGTTGCAATTTAAAGACTAGATCAATACATACATACTACACTGAAAGCCAAGCTCAACGTGTCCAGCATCCGTAGTATTTATGTACTCGGATATTTATTTCTCAATTGTGGGAATTAAAAAACCTCCTAAAGGTCAACTTGTGATTCTGGGCTTGTGGTAAGCCACGACAATGACTTCAGTAGCAATACCAGCTTAAGAAAGTCTTCAGCTACTGCTCATCTCAGCATGTCCCCTTTACTGTGCTGATAGGCTTTACAGAGCCATGCTGTGAACTGGATCAAGGAACTGATCCAGCTACAAGATTTGCAAGGTTTTCAAGCCAGATCAGTTCCTTAGCTCAGACAGTTATGCCCATACAATGCAGGGCATGACACAGCAGTGAGCGCTTGGGAAAAGAAGAGAACCAACTCCTTCAGCTGTTACTGCTGCTGCAAGAAGGCCTGCCAGCAAACCACAGCCTTAAATTGGTCTCTCCCTACTCCCATCACCTCAGGATTTTTCTGGGGACTGTGACCCTCTACCTGGCAGCATGGGCAGCTCCTGCCAGGAACTCCTGCTCCTGCATGACCTGAGTGTGCTTCACTCCACACTTCTCCAGCAGAACAGCCTACCTCAAGTCTCTACTTCAGGAACTTATATTTGAGCATCATGGCTCTAATACCACATTTTCAGCCTTTTAACTCATCCATTGTGTTCATTAATTAGATGGAAGTTAAAATATACTTAGATGAAGTCTGGATAGGCACAATCGAGTGTTACTCATAATAGCATAAATCCATACCACTGTTGATTTCTTTCCAAAATAAACTGCTGAAGGAAAAGCAGGATTAGATCCTTTTTAAAAATTACCCTGAAAAATTAATTACTGAAAAAAAATCTTAATTCACTGAGCCATTATATAGTCTGAAGAAGTAAGTTTGAGCTATACTAATTTATTATTATTTGGAACCAAAACTAACCAGTATGTTATTATTTGTTAACAAAAAATAAAAGCACTAGAAACCGAGTAGTACAGGTTAAACAGACTGTTTAAAAACTTTGCTGTATAGCATAATCCAAGCAGCAGTTGCAAATACATTACACACCATTTTATAATTCAAAACAAACCAAAGTATATTTTATTTTATTAACCACTCTTCAGTCACTGTCATCAATCTCAAAGGCACTATGATATTAAGTTTTAGGACAAGAGAGAAGAAAAAACGTCTCAAAACCAACACCAGAATTGAATATTAACTTGTGACTGCTGCATATGTTAGAATTTGGACAGAGTCCTGAGAAGATCCCAGATATTTTTAATAAAACCTAGAGATTTAATCCTCTCTCCAAAGACTCGCATCCTACATACAGGTACATAACTAGCACAGATTATTGCAGTGGCATAACATGTATGCAACAGGACTGATCAGATCTGGGTGAACAGTTCAAAAGCATGTTTTAGTCATTTTTTCCCAATGAAATTATATAGAAAAGTTCAAAATCTTTTCAAAAGAGAGTGAGCAGGAAAGCCAGCCTTCTTGTTGTAAGCAATCACAGCTGCAGCGCAACACGCACTTCTCACCAGCGTAAGCCTGGCATGATGCTGAAAGAAACCTATTCCTACTTTTAGCACACTTTCTTTCAAGTTGCTCCTTCTCTTTCCAATGCAGGAGAGCGGCATTCGTGCAGCTGTATGGCAAGCTGGATTGGGAACTCCATCAGGCTAACCTCAGTCACACAGCTGCCCAAATGCTTACACTGGGCCAGTCTGTCTTAAACCAGAATTTACAGTTTAGGAGCAAGAAAACTGGAGATGGAGAGAAAGATCCTGGTGAGAACCTAGCACACTCCAAGGCATTTCAAGATGTACAAATCCTTACAGCCATTACAATACAGCTTTTATTCACACAGATAACTTTAATTGAAATGAGACCCCACTAAGGGCTCTTCCAGATAAGGAAAGCTTATATGCTCCAAATCAGTGGTGTATCTTTATACAGTCTATACAGGCTGTTTTTACATCCTGTCCAGTTTTGTTTAGACTGCATAATGATAGAAGTGCAGTACTAAGCAATGCATGGGTCATGAATCATAATGTGATGGTGGACATTCATTCAGAAAATGCATGACATACTGACTCAACATGCTGAACTGAATAGATCCCTGTCCTATAAAGTAACTTAAATTATTGGTTTAAATTAAACTTTACCCTCAAGGCTTGCATTTGAATTTCTGATGATAATAACATAGGCTCTGGCTCTAGTGCCATTGAAATGAGGAGAAAAATTCTTTACTGCCTCCAAAGGCTCTGGATTGAGCTCATGGATTTTGTGATGCCATTTTAGCCTCCCCATCAACAATCGTGGGGGCAAGGAAGTAGATAGGAGTAGACAGGAGGGGCTACAAGAGACTAAAATTATATAGCACTGATTCAGTGCTTAACAACTAGTCACCTGGGCTACGTAACTCCAAGTTTTTGACCTCCATTTTGTCTGTTCAAAAACTACATATTTTTGCAATCCTTACTTGGACTTACTAAGAACAGAAAGAGTACCTCCATCTAACTTCTCACACTCTGGTACACAACACCAACATACCTAGACAGATTCATACCTGTCACCACACATATCTAATTGCACTTTCAAAGTTAACCTCCACAGCTGTGTATATCTTGTTTCCTGAAAGTCGGTGATGCGTGGCAAAAATCAGATCACAGGAAAGCCTGTCCCAAACTCACGGTAGTATATACAAAAATGCCCCAAATACTCTTGATAAACTGGAATTAAATTTATTTGGTGTGATAAATTGCAGTATCTTAAGATGTACAATGTAGCAAGTATAATATTGTTGCAATCTCATTTTAAAGAAGTCTGAAAGTCTAAGTGGAAGTTACCATCCTAACTATATATTTTCTCATTGACACTATTTTCCTCCCCTACAACAGTATCACCGGGAGAGGTTTGCTGGCATGTTACATTCTGCACCCTCCACAGCAAAAAGGGAGTCAGAATGGAAAGTAACAAAACATGAAAATGCGTTGTCAGGACATCACAGAAACCAAACACAGTGGAGTTGCCGACACACTGTGATATTCCGTTATCTGCTGTAACATACAGAAATACTTAATTGTCCACAAAGCTTGATTTTTTTCCCCTTTGGTGGATTTAGATTGAATTGACTATTTTTAGAGCTTATCTGAGTTTAGATTTGAAATGTGTTAGCAAATATTGTGTTAGATTTTAATCTCTACCGTTCAATAAGGATGATGGGATAGTATGGTTCCAGTCTGGGCAGATACTCTGTTAGAGTCTTACAGTAGCTTATTCCTAAATGTCATGTGAATTATCACTTTGTAGCAGATGCACCTCTCTTCCCTCAGCCTATGTTTCTGAAGCACCAAGGACATTCTGAAGGAGAACAAGTGGAAATGAAAGTATAGCTGCTGTACAGAGCCTCAGAGAGGTTTCTATGGATGGCTCTGCAGAGCAGTGAGCAAAGGTGGCATCCCAGATACCTAATTCAGAGAAAGAGTTTTCAAGATACATAATCTTTCAGCAATACATTTCAGCCCCAGCCTACGGTTTTCCTGCTTCTGTAATAAAAAATCATTTAAGGCTCAAAAAACTTCCAGTCTTTCAAAGGATAAATTCTCTGCAGATTGAAATTAGAATATCACGGGTTTCTAAACAGTAAGTCACTGTTTGCTAGCTACATCAACAGAATATAAAAAAGGCATGTTGTCCCTTCTTTAGAGCACATGCCACTATGTAGCCACATATGCAGCATACGACATTTTCAGGATGCTTGCCCATTTTGAAAACAACCCACAAAATGAAGTTATATTATCACAGAACACCCAAAATGTCATATTATCATTTCCCAGATAGTGTACTATATTTTTAATAAGGTTCAAAAACAAAACTAAATATATTTCTCTTGTACTGAGAATGCAGCCTCTGATTAGGAAAAAGAAGACTGGCTAGTTTAACAACAGGGGATATAAATGGATCCTTCATACTAATGTGCACTACTTCCATGTATTTCAAAATAGCCTTTTACTTAGTCACAATAACGGGAAAAATAGTTCTTCTGCAGAATGCATCTCTCTTGAAAAACAAGTAGATCTACTAGGCAGGATAGGACACTATTTCAAAGGAATATACCATAAGAATCAACATATTTAAGTGTGACTTTGGAAACAGAATAAGGTGTCACAGTCACAGAGTTGTAACCTGCAAAATTAAATGTATTAGGAGAGCAGGAAGTAGGACTGAAAAGGATTTCTTGGGTTCCTAAGTCTTTCATTAGTCTTGGCAGTATCAAAGAATTAGCTAAAACATTTATCAGGTTTTTTTTGGAATATTAATATATGTTATATCTTAAATAATATAAATAAAGAGTGACATTTTCACAATGTTTTCTAATGAAGCCCATTTTGGGAAATATTCAAAAAGGAATGGGGACAAATAAGCTGGAGTTAAAGTACACCTTAAGACAACTACAGTCTACCCTAGAATGAAAACAGTATCTTAAAGTTTGAGAGATTTTCCTAGAGAATAATCTTTGGATAATTTTATCATCTTTATAAATGGAAAAGTGATTGCAGCTTTGATTATCTGCTATCAACAGTTTCAATGTTTCTGCAGTATCCAACAGCTAGGAAGTGCACTCTTTGAACTCATTAATAAGGGAAATAAAGGCACAGAGTGCTTTCTTTAAAGAAAAATTGCTGTATCAATAAAAACTATTTGTGAAAAAAATCAACAATTTTCTCAACAAAATTTTATTCAAGCTCTTTAAACTGAAGAGGGGAAAATCCTTTAGTTTAACAGATACTGCAGAATCCTTCTTGAGATGAGAGATTTCTTACACACTTGGAAGTAGTTTGCCGACACCTTGAGTTTACTACCCTCACACGGAGTACTGGTAGGTCTCCTGGTGAAGGTATCAGACTAATGTCAAATGAAAGCAAAGCAGCTTATGTGGTAGATAGGCAGAGACTACAGAGGTTGATGAGAAAAAAAAAAAGTACAAAGAAACCTTACTGGCACAGTGTTGGGAAGAATTCTTCAGCCTAAAGCTTGGTAGTGTGAAACAGAATTTACTTTCTTACCAAATAATATCCTGGGAGATAGTCTAAGTGCTCTTTCATTCTTCACAGCGGCAGTCTGGGTCTGTTGCTAATAAGAGCTTTCCTGACACCTACCCCTGGTGCATCTGTGCAGACTGCCAGATGAAAATAAGAAAAATGGGAAAAGAGGAGGAAGTGTTAGCTCACTATCACAGCTAGTCGAATGATATAAAAAAGTCTGCTACAATGGAAGCAGTCAGGTGGATTCTGCATTGTAAATGAGAGTGACTCTTGCAGCAGATTTTCTATGGGCTGCTCTGCTGGATCAGCTAAGGAACTGGCAACCAGTGAAGAGTTCGAGGGCACCAGACTTGATAATGAAATCAGTCTTTGATTTGGCTTCTAATACCCACCACAGCAACTCTCTCCTGTTTGTCCTTGTGGACTGGAAGCTCTTCAGAGCAGGGATTATGTACTTGTACAAAACCCTGCCCAATGGCACCCTGACCTCAGCTGCTCTCCAGGTCTTACCGTAGTGAGAACAAACCAATCTTTGTCAATCTGATAACGATAAAGAAACGAAGAAAAGAGAGGAAGAGCACTCTGATGTTAGAATTAAGGTAAGTGGCAATGTTAAACGTGGTTAAGTAGCAACTGCCTTGTTACTAACAAGTACCTAGGGTGCTTCTTAAAGAGCTTTCTTCTGTTTAAAGCTTTGTTTCATGGAGGTGGGAAACTAACAAATAAAAAAGGCCATAAATTAACTGTTCAAGAAATTAACTCTTTTCTCTCCTGGCTGTTTTTAAAAGCAGTGCAAACTATAAACTACCCTCTAAATATATTTTAAGCTTCCTGTGACAAGTTCAATGGTAAATGAAGCCTTGCACAACAGAATAGCATTAGCTTCCTATTCCCAGTTTGACCATGGATAAAATTATAATCTCACGTGTGGTATATTTTACAGGTTTGCTCTTTCATTAGGTCTCTGCTTCTGTTATCTGAATATGACTCAATTTATATTGTTAGGTATGGCACAGAATATGTGAAATATTGCTCTATACAATATAGCATTTCCATTTGCTGCTGTAGTTACAAACACAAAATACTATCAGGTTACCTCACTAACCTGCAGTAGTGTATTCCCTGTAATAGACAGTGTAATAGGTATAAATTTATGCTATGTTAATCATAATTTTACTTTTTTTTTTATAATGTTTCCTTCCTCTTTAAGAAGATTAACAAAGATGCTGCACTAATAATTAAGTAACCACATGTACTTAGGTAGTATACCCACGAATTGTATCAGCCACCACTCCAAAGATTACTGCTAGAAATCCACGGTTTAAAATAAGCAAAGTCACATTTTGCATAAGAAAGAACTACATACTACTTAACAAACTATAAGATCACAAACCTCCATCTGGCAGAAAAGTATGTCACAAAAAAAAATAACAGCTGGAGGTTCTGCTGTAGAGGTCAGTTTTGCCTTAGTTCGTCTCTCTATGTATGTATGTATATTTATATATGTATGCATGTAACACTTTTCAAAATCATTTTAGCAAGAACCTTAAACATGAATAATTGATTCTCTATCAAGTGTATTAAACACACACTGCTTAACTGCCATTATTGCAGATTTCAAGTGCTTTTATTGTACATTTCAACCTCATTTTACTCACATCAGTCAATCTGCCTACTAATAATCTCTTGCTAGGAGAAGTTAAGCTACTTATTGGCAAAGGCCCAAGTTATCTGCTGATATACTTCCTGTCCTTACAGAGAAAGCCACACCAGCAGAATAACATCAGTGACTTCCTTGGCGAAGGCAGCAGGGGGAATCAGCACCAACAATCCAGGAATGGGTAGACTTTTAGAGATCTAATAGTTTTAAATAAAGCAAAAACAAGACTTGCAAGCTTTCTTCTTCAATCAGTTACAAATGTTTACTGCAACTGTTCTTTAGAGACTGAAATCCGCAAAATGTTCATAATCAGGCTTCCTTAAGTCTTCACTGCAGGCAGAGCTCTGGAGTACAAATATAGAACAAGTAAACAGAGAGACATACCAGTGGTGTTAATGTATTCATCTTAAAAAATGAATGCATTCTAATTGTGTCCATGTGATAAGGCAGCAAAGAAAAACATCTTTAGAAGAATAATCCATTCAGCCATATTCTCACATGAATCTGCTTCTAAGTTTTGTTGGCTGATTAAAAAAATGATGGTAACATAAGTAGTATTTTGCTGTGAGTGTCCTACAAAAGCTTACAACATTTTGTCGAATCAAAATTCACTTTTCAAGACTATTTAGTTGAGAGTTAGTAATATTCTTATATTCTAATACCAGAAAACGCTTTTGCAATCAAACCGTACTTCTGCTGTGTACATCATGATGTATGAAGTACCCTGCGTGGTTCCCGGCTGCTAGTCAAACTTCAGTGCAAACGGCAGTAAAACTGACAGGATTCACATCAATTCCTCTCTGCTATCATTCACCAAAGTACTGAGACTAAATACTGGCCCTACTGGGAGCTTTGCCTCAGCTTCAGCTGGGCTAAGAATCACTCAGAAGTTTTAGCTGAGGAAGAATCTGGTCTAAACACCTTGTCTGAAGGGGTGACCAGGTATTTACATCATTTCATCTTATTAGTGACTAAGCCTTGCACTCACCAAAAGCAAGGAGGCTCCAAAGAATACTAGAAAAACTGTTAACTTCCCATTTCAAAATTTGGAAAGCTTCACATCAACCTATCGACCACAGAAGGAGAAAAAAAGGATCCACAGGATCCATACCAATACCCAGAGGTAATACCTACGAACACCATGACAAGTACACTTCTAATTTTGTGTCACGCTGCACAAAACCAGACTCTTCTTAAACTTACTGCTGACAGAAGCTATTTCCAGTACTAGACACAACCACCATTAAGTCTCTACATCTCAAGCATCATCTGTCCATAATATTTTTGCAATAAGGATAAAAACATGTAAGGATAAAATTGATGTTCAATCCACTCAGAGTCACTTTGAGTATCACCACTATAATGTATGTGAAAAGTTAGTACTTTTCTACAATGTTAATTTGCCAGTGTCCCAAAGACTTGAATCAAAACTTGAATCAAAAAACACTATCATTTATAAATAAAGGCTAAATTTCTCCCTACTTTTCTATTCTTCTAGCATAATTCATAAACATGAGCTAAATGAAATATTTGAAGATAATATGGATTTTTTACAAAATGTTTTAAGTCAACAGAGTCATAGAAGATGTATAAAATCAATATGATATTTTCACCTAAGAATAAAATAAAAATGAAAGATCTGTCTTTTGGTGAAAAGGATGTGGGCAACAGTAACTTTACAGAAATATCTTTTGGAGCATCTGATGCTCAAATCCTTGTCCTCCCAGTGGGCCATTTCTGATGACCTTTTCAATATGCTGCTTAAAATTGGGAAATGAATATAGGTGTTCCAACTTCACTAAAACAAATTTCCCTCCATGTATGGTCAGGGAGTGCTTTTAAGGTAGCAGGCCTTAGCTACAAGGTCAGTGAAATCCATGTCAAATGGTCTGCAGTGAATGGGTATGTCAGGGCATCCTCTTTCCTTTGAAGAAACCTCTATTCATGTTCAGCGGTGCAGTCATGCATCCAAAGTATCATTTTTCTAACTGTTTTTTGACTTGTCTTAGCCAGATGACTCCAGAATGATTAGGAACCTCTTACATTAACTGTCTGCAGAGTCTGCACTACCTCCAAAATGTTCAAGACTCATTACGCTTTTAAATTGCACTTTAAGTGAGAACTAACAGACAAAATGGACATGTTTATTGTTCAAAATTTTTAACTAACATATTTTTAACTGAAAGAAATGTAAAAATATCCAGGTTCAAGCTTTCCACAAGCCCATCTATCTTTGACTAGTAAAGATTTAAATTCATGATTCCACTTATGAATGTCAGCTTATAGCTTATTTCATATGTTTAGGAAGTGTTCCTTTAAAACATACTGTTAACCAATGTAAAACATCAGGTACCAATGCAACAGGTACAGAAATTTTAACATTTGTGCTCAAGGCCTAAGCATAATGCTGTTGCACTAATTCAAGAATAGTTTTGATACTTTTTACATCAAAACACTACCAGTTAAACACGCAGATACCTGTATGTCTACACAGACATCTAATCTTGTGGCAATCAGTGCAGCTAGAGCACAGCTTCATTCATTTCATGGGTATGCCTGAAGAAGTAATCTATACAGGAAGGAAAAACAGTAACACAGAAGGTAAGAATGTAAGATTTCAAAAATCTACTGACATAGAAAAGAGATGATAGGAAATCATGTTACAGTTGATCTTTGGATAATTAACTCAATGGAAGAAAATGTTGGCCAGAACAAGTATGGAAAATGTGAATGTGGATCAACAAATTATATTTCTTATACAACACATTATATATATAAAAATATACATAAATTATATAACACATTGTATTTTTCGTATGTGTTCCTGTCTTGATGCTGTATAGTACTGTTGATGCTGTATAGTACTGTTTTCTGCAACATAATGCACTATTTCAAACACAAAAAGAAATATTGTTCACTGAAAAGTGGGGTAGGAACATTCCTCAGCGAGACTTAAATGATTTAATAATGAAATTTGGAGTTACATAATCTGACTATCCTGTCTGTATGTACATTAGTACCTGTTATCTACGTTACATTCCCAGCATCACAGACAAACATTTTTTTGTTTCAGACTGATATGCACATGGACACTACTAAAGCTTAATGAGAACCATCTAACAAATATCAGAGCATACACTGTCCTTGAAGGGGCCACTGCTTCCAAGACATTTGGTAGCTGCTACTGTTGCACTGTAGCATCATTTTTGTATACCTGGAGTAAATTTTAGCCAGTTCATGCATATATTTGTGGCACAATAATATTCACAGATATGGTATGGTGTCATCAAAATGCATGAGAGGAAACCAAATCCATCAAGTGACAAGATCATTTATACAAAAAAAAAAGGCTATACTTATAGACTGATTAGTTTGTCATTCAACTAAATATAAAAAAACGCATGAATCTTTGGCAGAATATACTTAAATATTAACTTTATTTACTTTTCATTTTACAAAGCAAGCTATAACAATCTGTAAAAACAAAACAAATATCTAGAATCCTGAAACCACACATTAATAACAATAATAAAACACAAAAACTGCAGATCACAGAATTAGACTCCATTAAGCACATTGTTGCAGTAAGTGGCACCCATTTGAAAGATGAAAAAGAGCCAAAAATACAGTCTTCTATATAGATACGAGCAAATGGCGCTGGATTGATGCAGTAAAATCGTATAAATCCAGGTTAAGAATGTAAACTAATTAAATTCTTCTGATGATTTTTCTTTTGCTAAGACACGCAGAAAAGACTTATCAATCTAAACAGAAATGAGTGAGAATACTAAAAAATTCTGTATTGTTATTTGTATTCCCCAAAACACCCTGGCCACCACAATAACCTACAGTGAATAGAGTACAATCTCTGTTTGATGAGACATAAATGCCTTGATTCAGAAAAAGCACCATTATACAGGACAAAATTTAAACATGTGCTTGAATGCTGACTTATTATGGGCTAATTTAAGCTTATAAATGGGCAACTTCTCAAATCATGTTGCTGTTAAAGGAAGGAAGAAATTCTATGTTATAATACTTCTCTCAGGAAGACGCCATGCATATCTCGACTTTTAAGCTCCATTTCTCCCTTCCTTTTTTGTTCTTATTGAAAATACAGCAATATTCAAAATGCTAGTCTCAAAGTAATTTCAGAAATTCTTTTTGTCATCAACAGCTGGAAACCAATTATTCTGATACCAAGTGCAGTCACCTTCATGAACACAAACTAAGACAGAAGAATTACCAGTGTTAGGAGATGAGAAATATTTTAAATTTCCACGTAATTATTTTCTTAGTTGAAAAGGCTTTTCTAAATAATTGTTCAAATACAAAACTGCTGCATCTTTCTATGATAGAAATTACTATAATTTATTAATAATTCTGACTCTGATTATTTCATTTAAAACAGTTGTAAATAAGACTCTCCACCTTCCTGGTGGCAAATCCACATTGTCACACATCTCTCTCATTCAAATTCTTTCCTCTGAGCATAATTTCACCATAACTTCATTGTTTAGAGATAAAGTATAAAAGCGGTTTGATATCCAGGTGACATACCTGGACAGGCACTAAGATACTTGGATAGATATTCTATTGCCACTCTGAAATTAATATGACTAGATGGGTGTAAAAAAAGGTGAGAAAAATGAATGCAACAGAACAAAGTCTTTACTTCATATAATACCACATGTATTTGGTTTTGAAACAATCCTGCCCAAGGATGTGCAATTGCTGGAGTTTTCTTATTCCAAGTATGTGTTCAGTTTTCAACTCAGTTTCCTTATTTTGTGCTTAAAATTCTGTACTATTATAATCCTCAGTCTGCTTTGTATTTTATAAACAGTATCACAACAATTGAATTGCCTTAAGCTTTCTGTGAAGATTTTTTTTTTTAAAAAAAGTCGTAACACTTTCAAATAACCCACAAAGCTCTAGTTGACTGTTAATTTCTACTATAAGCCACCCTTGTGCATTAATACAAAGCCTAAGGAAATAAAAATACCTCAATAACATGTGAGAGAATCTGCATTTAAGTGACTTGATGTATATATTCTCAAAGACATTAAAAGGGAAAAAAAGAGAAATAGAAATCAGGGAGAGAGAAGAACATTTTAAAATTTTTGGATTAAAACTATTGGAATACTTTTCCATACTCCACCACTTTCTGCCATATTCCCAAGTGTTTGGAAATACTCATGCTAAATATAAACACAAAACCCTAATTTACAAAAAAAAGTATCCACTAAGACACAAATAGCTTAATCTAGCTTGGTTTTATTTCTGCCATTTACGTTGTTTAAGACTGACATGATTTGGTTAAATAAGGTCATCTGCTCACTGTTCTAAGAAAGTCATTCTGGGTTAAAAGCAAACAGTTTTAATACTATGATGCAATCTAAAGCAATAGTTCTGAAACTGCATGGTGAATCCAGTGATGATATCAGCTCATGGAAAAAACAGATTTGACCAAAATAAGGAGGTCAAAACTTATTAGCATCTCTGATTGAAACAGACACTTACAATTCAGAAACTATTTTTCTATAGTATTTCTTCTTTCTGCTCCTCCTTCCATAAGGACGCCAAGTGGCATCTCTTCACTAAGCCGCCACCTCCCATGCTCACAAACTCTGAACTGGTACCACCAAGCACTTATCTAAGACTGCAGTCACACTTTGAGGTTGCCTCCTTTTCTTTCTCAGAGTGTCAACACCTGAAATTTATATTTCACATCTCAGGATAGTATTCCTTATACCATTTTCTTATCCTTTTGTTAAATATGTAATTTCTAGGAAATGTGAGTGCTCTATTTACTCACCAATTATAAAAGAAGGATGGCAACAGGCACCACATGCATGTAGCACGAGCCAGTATTGAGTCTTACTTGCATTCTTCCACTGACTTTCATTTAGGAAAGCTTCTGTTTGGGGGCTTTTGCTGTGTTGTTTCCTTAAAAAACAAACATCTGTTCACAGCTGAGATACTCAGGCTGTCTCGATGCCGGGAACTAAAACTGGGCCAGGGCACAGGGTCAAGCACTGACCCACAATTCTGTTTAGCAATTAGCACTCTCTCTGGCACAGTTTTGGCCCATGACGACTAGCACTGTCCCAGATAATGGCCAGACACAGTTCAGGGAATAGTACATATCACAGACTGCTCACAGTAGGTAGTTCAGAGATGACCATATGCTGCAAAAAAGTTTACGGACACATCCATGGGAGCCAGGCTGTGACACTCAATCACAGGACCAGGGAATGGTCCCTGGCCCTCATTTGTTTGGGTTTTTCTTTAATGCTAGTATTGATGAAGCCTTAGAGTTTTGGATGCTACTTTTACAAGTAATAATAAAGAAGAAAACTGCCGATATATGAAAGGCATCATAACACTAATTGCTGTTATCTGACATACCAGATGTTAAGTATGAGAAATTGTGGAGAAAGCGGAGGAATTATTTACTTAGATATTTATTACACTTATGAATCTCATGCAAACCTGAGCTCTGGAATAAAAAACAAATATTGTTTGGGTAAACTGCTGCCTGATTTCTAGACACTAATCTTTTACAGCTGATTGATGTGGATATCTGATTAAAAAAGATAGAGCTGAGATTCTAGCTAAAATGATATCCTAAAAGCAGAGGTATAGACTATGCTTCATTATCTTCTTCAGTTTGGTCCTAACCCAAATGAAGGGTGGCAATGGGGCAGGAGGTGGGGGTTGCTTTTTTTTTTTTAATAGAAGAACACCTAAAAGCTATGAGAACGCTAAATGTTTCTGAGGCATGAAAAGCTTGTGTTAAACAAATACAACTGACTTTGAAAGATCAACCGTATTTTTCCTAATATTATTAGAAATAACCACCAAAATCATCTTTAAACCAGAGATGGGCTTTAAAGTCCCTGAAGTACAGAGTGGAGGGTCAAATAAATATCTTGGAACACCAACTGAGACATTCACAATTCAGGTCCATCTTTTTGGTCTCGTTTTGCAGAAATATGCTCTCATTCCTGCTGGAATTCAGCTGTCACCATTCCTCTCTGAATGCGTCTGTGAAAGTCACTGTCCCCACAGCAAAGGTGGTAGAAGCAAATGAGTGCCACCAGGTTCTTCAATTCACGGTCCTGCATATTAATCACAGTATTAGTTAACATATAGGGCTGAATTCATGCAGCTAGGTACCAGAACGTATCTTTTGTTGCCTCAGTTTCACTCATAAGCAAAGGGACAGTGCAGACAGCTGGGAGCAAGCCACTGTGAGGGATCCCCGTATGAACAGCAGAACTCATCTGAAGATAAACTAAGCTTTTGGTGCTGAAGAACAGATGCTTGTTGCTTCATTACTAAAATGTTCCAACTTCAGATTTTTCCTGTTGTCCACTGGAGATTACTACTCTTTTTCCTTCATTGTCAATGTCAGATTGAAAAAAAAAAAAAAAAAAAAAAAGGCAAGAGGGAATAAGACGAACCACGTGTTTCCAAGCCTGCAGTTCTGGTCTATTAGAAGAACATTTAAAAAAGTTACAACTACATCCAGGATACTATTTATTCAGCTTTAAAAGTGGGAAAACTTAGCCCAGGAAAAAAAAATTAAAGAACCCTCATATTTGTTCCTTCTTTAGGACTTCTCTTGCAGCACATAGTCTTGCAGTCTTATAATTAAATACTGTTTAGATTATTAAAAACACTTATAAAACTATTCCAGATGCAAAAGTATCTCAAGTTGAAGAACTCAATACTACATAAATACTGGAAAGGTCATGGGGTTAAAAGTTGCATAAGGAGGTTTCATGGTTTTAGGATTTTTCAGGTATCTTTTCTTCTTCACACACCCCTGCACATGTTCTCTCTTCTTCTAGCTCAGGATCTGTAATCCATCCCTAGTCAGCTGAGTCCTTAACCATGACAACCTTAAGCATATGCCCATTTTTAACTGCATATTTCAGTTCAAATTGGCTTCAATATGACTTAAGCCCATAATAAAAACAATTCGTCCAATGTAACAGTATTTATGTACCTACACACTTCTATAAGCAAATAATATAATCTGTAGCTGCACAATTTCACAACAGTATTCTGATATAAATCTCTTATATGTGAATGTCATACTGCAATTACCAGTTCAGTCAGCTTTTCAAAGGACAAGTTCACAATAAAATGTCCTTTAAAATAGACTATAGAGAAAGAAATACAGACTACAGAGAAAGTACTTGCTCTTGGCTTTAAGTGGTTGCACAATGCTCCCACAGTAGCAATTCCACTTCTTAGAGTATAATAGAATCCAACTTCAGTATACTAAGTTATATTAACCTCAGCTTTGACAATAATAGATAACTTAATGTCCAAAGCTAACATTTTTTTAAGAAGTCACATGCAGTACTAGTTTTCTAAACATAAGAGCTTTTTTTAAGATATGAGGATGAATCACCACTAGAGAACATCAAGCTGGAAAAAAAGTAGTTTTTCTCCAGCACAGGAAAGGACTGTCATCTGACAAACACTCCAGTTCATCCACAGGATATTAGGCCTGGGAGAACTTACTGGGAGAACTTCTATAACACATTTTTTGAGATTAGCAGACATAAGGATTTCATCTGACTTGAAAAAAAAAACTCAAATGGAACAACTATCAATTTATGAATGCCTGAAATATCAGGGTAAAAATCATTGCTCATGTCTGGTGAATACATATGCTATAATTTATATGTTGTAGCACCTATTTACATGATGATGGAGACATAGCTTTAAGGGTACATGTTCATTTAAGACCTTCTAATAGACCTGACCCTAGACACTAGCCAGTGAAACTACTGTCTGTGCAGCCATTGCTTCACCCAGTAAAACTACTGTGGCCTTACTGTCTACTTTGCCTATACTAAGGCCTTGAAAAGCAAACTCTGCTTCTATCACTGACTGGGAGGATCGAGCAGGTAGAGTTCAGCAGGTACTCCAAGGACAGATGAATGGACCTCTTCCAGAAGCAGCATTCACCTCTCCTACAGTTCAATTTTGCCTAACATTGCTGAGAAGTCTTAGAGCCAGCTTTAGATTTCAAAGCTATTTTACTCACGTCCAAAGACTTTCTGAGTATCTGTGTCCCTATCTGCCATCTTTCATTATTTTCCCAGCCAATTATAAGGGTCTGAATTTCCTCCAGTTTTAAACTTGGTTCAGTGGGAGCCAGGTCGTTTTGTAACAAAGTGCCCCTGCAGAGATCATCAGATATTGCAGCTGGAAGGCACAATCCAGATCACTGTGTTAAAATAAGCCTTGAGATATATACAATATAGTTTTATTTTATTCACTATATATTTTGATGTACTGAGTGTTATTATGGTTAATTGCTCAGAGCCAAAGGACCTTGCTGTAAATTCAGCCAGCATCTAACTCAGTGCATGTGACACATCACAAAACTGACTGGAATAAAGATATCTGTGAAGACAGTTTCACAACAAAAGCACTAGTGACTCATTAGAAGGGGTGTGAGTCAGTATAAAAGCCAAAACACTACTGAGAAGAAATAAATAAAATAGGATTAAAATTATCTTCTTGTGCCAGACAGTTGAGACTGAATGTCAAGGAACCGACATACTCTGTTTTGATTTAAAAACACTCCTAGTGACAGTGATCTGTCCCTTGTCCTTCTTGACCTTAGCAGTTATTTAAGCAATTGAAAGTATGGTGGGGAAGGGGCTTTTCCATCTGATCCACAAAGCTGAGAAAGAATCTGTGACTCAGAAGTAGGTAACTTCCGGGTGTCTATCTCTAAGGGAGCTTCTTCTTCAGATAACATTCCCTTACGTGGGAAGATTTGTTCCTTTGAGGAGTCAGTGTGTGGGTTTACACCTTCCCCTTCTTCCCTGCACATCTTTAAGTATGCCTACATACACATACGTGCTGCATAAAATAACGAAGTTTGTGGATTACCTGATCTTTAGAATTTAAAAAGCAATTTCCTTAAATATCAGTAAAAACAAATTGTTGCCTCAGGTTGATTTTTAGTTTCTCAAATATATCACATTTAACCAAGCTACTAGGCTTTATATGGACTATGTAGTCCTTGTCCAGTTATGTTTTTATGTCTATAGTTCAGTCATTCCACCACAGTGACAGAAAGAGATTACTTGTAATAACTTCTTGCCCTCCGCCCACCACAACAGCGACACTAATAGGTACAAACAAGACTATCCTACCAGGTTTGCAGAGCATTCCTTTTACTGCACAAACAATCCAAACGTTGCCTTTGCTATTCAGCCCTTATGAACACAATAATGGAGGAGCAAAATATATCAAATGCAGTATATTGCAAGAGTACCCAGGTCCTTCTGCTGCTAAGTTTTCATACAGACTAATGAAGGAAAAGAAATTCAGTAGGAAAACAGTAATGCTTCAGACCAAGTTAGGCAGATCACAAGTACACCGAAGAGAGCAAGAAGATGGATGGTAAAAGGAAGATAAAAATGCAAAACAAGTTACAATTCTGTTGTCATTCTGAATAGCATCTTTTATTCCATATGTTAATTACAGCAACATATTAACTCCTAAAACTGGTATAATTTATGCCTTTGCCCTACAGTGTCAGAAAGGATGAAGATACCTACCAGCTAGCTTCTCCAGACTCCTCTCTTTCATATTTTAAAAATCCAGAAAATACACATATATATATATTCTCACCCATCCCTCAACTTCCTTTTTCTCCCCCCAAAAAGCATGGCTGAAATACAGTCTTTAGAAAACTATCCAGTTAGAGCTAAATTTTCCATGCCTAAGTAGCAGACTCAGCCCTGGAAAACAGGAGATAAGTACTTTTTGTCTTTGGCTGGTGATTACACTTGGCCTACGAATGATATTTGTTGAGGCCATTCTAAAACCAGGAATTGCTCAAGGCTCACTCCTGCTTCCCTGTTTCTTCTCCCTCTTCCTGTCCTGACACCTGGTAGTAAAAGGTAAAGATAAATAGATTACACTCACAGATTCAAAAATTGTTCCAAAAAATGGTGTCTTGGTCTTCTTTTGTTTAGGAGGAAGAGCAGTTGCTGTGATGCCTCATTTCCTTACTGGTAGTCCAAACGGATCAGATATCTTGACTCAGCCTGTGTGTACTGGAAGCCCAGTCTCAGGCTTTTATGGTGACGGTGTGCCTGTGACTGCAGACAAGAGGTCTCTCTCTCTATGGCATATGGCTTCTGACAACTCACCACAAGCTCAGCCTTCACAAAAAAACGTATTATATTATTATGCCAATGTTCACCACCCTATGAAAATAAAAGTAGATTTTCTTTGGTTGGCCTAATTTTTAAAGAGGATTCTCAAATATCTTAAGATTTTACACATTCCTTTCCTGCTCATCTGAAACCTAGGATTACCCTTTCACTCCACAGTACAGAATTTTCACTCCTGATTTCAGGTCTTGGAATCGAATACTTTCATTCTCTCTGCTACTTGCAATCAAGCTACTTAAATACTTCTGCCATGAGTTTTCTATTCACTCTTGAAAACTGTTGAAAATAAAAGTAGAGTTTGTTCTTATTCTGTTGCTAGAGCTACTCAACCTCCTCCAAATGGTTCCCAAAAAACACTGGTCCACTGTTTTTTCCCTGAAGGCAACAGAAAACACTTCTTCAGACTGCATACGCTGTTCAGAAAGCTGAATGCCTCCTCCTATGCCCAAACACAGCCTGGCATCCAGCAGTACATTGTGTGCAATGTGTCTTCACTTGCACAGGAGAAGTAGCTGCTTTTCAAAACAAACGGACAGACCGACAGACAAAGGGTCGGGAGAAATTTCTCTCCTTGGTACAGGAGCAAGCTGCCTGAGGACCTCTGTCCATACTACAGAAATAGAGAATGATATCATCCAAAATCTTTTAAATATAAGAATTCAATAAAGAACAGAGAAAATATACAAAATGAGAATCAGATATATGCAGTTCAGATGTTCTTCACCTAATGACTGGACAATGCTAAATATATAGTGGAGCATCATTAAGACATAAACAAACAAAACTTTTAAGGTCCTTAACCTTTTCAGAGAGTAATCTGAAAGAAAGAGGGTTGATCCTTTGATTAATACTAACTCCCTTTTTTAAACAAGCAATGAAAATGAAAGATTTGTTTTCATCCATGCAGGCGACAGATATGCTCACTCCTTCTGTGACAATTTGGTTTAAGCTAAATTGGCAGTATCAATGAGACTGAAGCACATGCTTAAAATGCTTTGCTGAATTGGGGCCATATTCTACATAACTTTGCAAAAGCCATGTTCAGCTGCTCACTGAATAGTCAGACCACGTGGATGTTGAAGTTCTTACATCGTATTTAAAAACTGTGCTCATACCCAAAAGTACAATCCACAAACATAATTCAGTTCTCTTTGGACTTCACTCTTTACAGAAAACAAGAGAGAGCCTGGCGGCTGGAAAAGAATTAACAGTTTGAGGCTAAACATTCAATTGAAGACCAAAGCCCCACAGCAGCTTTCACAAGATTTTATGGTGTGTGGTTCTGCAGTGCCAATATAACTGATGACTGCTTTCTAGCTTAGTCAGGAGGATCCAATAATGCACTCATGATATGAAGCACTGAAAAAATATGGGATACATAAGTGCCTGATTACAGTTGTATGTAAATCTCAATACAAGCTTCAATAAAAATAATAAAAGAGCTCATCAAAATTCAAGATACTTTCATACTTAAAATCAGCTTTTATAACTATTCGAACAAACTGATTTTCAAAATCACTCAGTTTGTTCATTTCCCTCCCCCAGACAGAACCAAAGGAAGTACTTTTCCAAAGACATAAATAGACATACACTTCTCTCACACAATTAAAAATTAAGAATCATTTAACTGACAGTCATATACTCAAATGATGATAATGATAGCATTAAAATCATCACAAGCAACCTTACATATACTTGATTTTTAGATTATTTAAACAAGATGTAAATTTACCATCATTATGAAGTTTCACATACAAATATCAGTAACATTATTTTAAGTAAAATACTTTCAAAATTCAATTATCTGTTTAATATACTGGATTTCTCTTGTATATTTTTGTTCATTATCATCTTTTTATATATGGTATAATTACAATCTAAATTTATTAATTCAGTGCCATAGAAGATCTCAGCTGAGGATCTATTGATAGCAGGCACTGAATATACCATAGAAGAAACTTAGGACATGTCATTCCAAGAAATACACAGTGTGAAATCTAGGAGTAATGTACTGGGCTGAGAAGTGCAAATTATAAATTACTGAAAGGGCAGAAATCTTGGGTTGTAGTTATAATAAATCATTTTATTCAGTAGCAAGGATATTTAAGATGTTTCTACACACATGTCCCTTCCCACTGCATCTGTCTTTTTCCACCCATGCTGTTCATATCCATATCCTCAGTAGGATGCAGTATTTATGATGCTGCATGATGTAACAAATTGCTAAACTGATCAATCCAGCTTTAAAAACCTACAAGAAAAAAAATCTTGCAAAAAAAGCAAGATCTTCTTGTTTCTTTTCTTTTGTCTTGTGTTTTAAATTCCAAGCACTATTGAAATGATTCACCGGTAAACAGCAGCAAGGCATGGGGACAATGGATAGGTCTTCCAAAAGTCAGCTTCATCCAACATCATGTAATTACACCCTCGGTACTGTTGCTGCAAGTCAGGCTCCCCATGGATTCTCATTTTGTCCGTACTCAAATAACATCAGAGTCTAATCCGGGCAAAACACTTGCACTGAATAGATCAGAGGTGTGGGATTCAGCAATTACACAACCTTCAAACTCTTCTCCTGAATACAGGCCATGCCTGAGTATCTGTGCAAGTAACGTGACTCAGCCTCGACTGGCACTGGACTCAATAAAGCAAGGAAGTTTATACAAGCCAAGAAGGCAGCCCTTTGTTTCTTCCTTTTAAATAAAAATGGGAAAGGAGGCACACTTCAGTATTTCAGAGCTGCACTGCAGCCATACAGCATACTACATATTATGTTAAATGACAGTGTTAGGAAATGGGCAGGGTGGAAGTAAGAATCTTTATATAGAGCTCAGAGCTGTAATTCAACCACTTACAGTCACATAAATACAGCCCTACTGAACACAAACTGTACCTTTCCCTGGTATTAGGCTATTAGGCAGATAAGGCTCCACTTTGGATTTAAAAGACTTAAATCGAGAAATGATCTTGTTTTTCTTCACCCTGATAACCGTGCCACAAGACAGGATGAATTTCAGCACTTTCCACCACTTATATAACAGGTGTACTTATAAATATGCAAAGATGATTTGAAAATATAGTTTCTAGTCCACGTTTTATGCCTGAACAATTTACATAGCTTTCATCAAGTACAAAGCATTGCTTGCTCTTGCAAGAAGTTCCTGTACAATTTTAGGCTACATAAGCTGTATTTTTGTTTAGCGTGGTTTCAAGTCAATAACAAAATGAAAGATTGAATAGGAGTATTATTGACAGAAATGTGCTTTTATATAGAAATGGCATAGCACACCTTCAGATCAGATTTCAATTTAAGATGCACTATTCTCCACAAATGCCTCAAACTGAATGGAGAACATACTAATTTGTTTCTAAGCAGAAACAGCAATATCAAAAAAAGGCAAACATCAAGCATGATTAGCAGAACACACGTACTTAACCTAGAGTTTATACAGTCTTTGAGTTTCACATAATTAAGAAATTGTTACTCAAAGAGAAGAATTTGTTTTAAATTAACTTAAGAATAAAGATTTCAGTTTTCAGCATGTTGGTCTGACATGTCTCAGGAGCACTCTTTCATATGGGAAAACAAAGAAAATGGCTGTGGCAAAAGAGAACAGTTTGAATTATTTAAACCATGATCTCCCACATAAGTCTAAGAGGACTGGTGGAAAAACAGACAAAAGAGGAATTTCACTCATGGAACCGAAATATCACTGGCAAAGATGACTGACTTATAGCAAGCTACCATACTAGAGCAAGACTCCTTTGCAGAGAAGCTCCAGAGATCAGAGAACACAATCAAAGAATGGGAAAAGACCAGAGAGAGGAGTAAGGAGACAGAAAAAGAAATGAAAGCAAAAAAAGTATCACAGACAGGCTCTCTTTTCCTCTCTCATACTGAAAGAGTTCACACCAAAAACGTATTACCTTTCAGAGTGCATCAGAAGTGATTACTAGTTGCTCCTAGCAAGCTGGCAAGAATTCTCTAGACACAGACTGATTTCCAAGACAAGAATGAAGTCCATATATGGGGAAGAGGAAAGGGGGGAACCTGTTAGTTTGTGTCTCTCCATCATAGGCTGTACCATAGATTCTTATATATCAAAGACTGTTTTTAACTATTCACAGACATAGCTTTAAAGTATACCAACAGTGTAGCCTTGATGCCAGCATAATTTTGGCATTTATTTTTAGGCGAATTGAGTTTCATCCTAAGCGAAAAAATAAATATAGGAATAGCTTTCAGCAAGACTCATGCATTTTCCCTATTTAAGTTCCTAGAAAAGAAACTACAGCCTTTATATTGAGAGCGATGCCATAGTTCTATTTTGGGGAGATTTCAATTACCACCTGTTATTGTAATTCCTATTGTAATTTCCTTGTAACTCCTAGTGTAATCTCCTATGGGCCAAAGTCTGGGAAGTCTTCCTTGCTAGGTTCAAGAGAGGAATTCAGAAACTGTTTAAGATGAGGGTTGTGACCCTGTCCATGACAACAGTCACACAATATTTTAAAAAGGAGTATGGAGAAAAACAGATGCTACTATGTTTCAGAAGGATAAGGTTACTTAGAGGCTTTATTCTCTCACTTAGCTTTAACATATACATGTTCGTAAATAGATAGTGAGCATTTTTTTTACAACGATGCATACCATGTTTTACTATTAAATAACAGACAATCACACAGTACCTACCATTTTCAAATCATTACTTTTCACAAGGTTTCCACTAGCAAAACTACCTTATATCACGGGAAAAGTCCAGGGAGACACTTCTTTGGGCCTCAGAGTTAAAGTAGATCTACGACAGAGGTAAAAGAGAAGCCTAAAGCTCAGATCACCAGGCTCTTCATGTCAAAAATGCCAACAATCTTTTTATTTCTTACAGCCTTTCCCTCCTCACAGATAAACAGGAATAAAGAACAAGAGCTAAAATGCACCTTGAAACACTTTGTATTTGAAATACACACACACATGCAGAGTAAACAGATACTGGTGGGAAAAGCCAAGGAGAACTCAAACAATAAAAACAAAATAAAGTATAATTCTCTCACTGGAGAAACAGCAGCATAAATCTGATCAAAGAAGTAATGGTTTGTAGAAACTAGTACTTCAGGTTTCGAAAATCCTTGTAAAAGAATCAGAGTAAATTTAAAATTAAAGGACGATTGTCTAAAGAAGAGTCTTAATATATTCTTAAGGTATTCGGCTTGTTTTCTTTCCTAAAAAAACTCATAGGAATAAGCTGGCATATGAAACCTGAAGTTATTTCTAGTATATCCTGAAGCAAAATGGCTGAGATGATAAAGGAAGTTAAATCTGAAGTTACATTCATAATTTGCCTGAATTAATCAATTACAATAATGAACAGTCGAAGTCCATAAAAAGCAATGTACACATGTAATTTGACATTTTGTATGACACGTCATAGAACTGAGCAACGTCTGCCAAAACACTGCAGATGACATTTCCCTATCAAAATACATGGAAAAGCATTTTGCAGGTCAGCCTAAACAAGATCACCACCTACAAATGACAAATAGCATTACGCAGTAAGAGGACTTCAAATTGAAATTCTTTAAGTTTCAGAGATAGTGTGGTCATTTACATGACCTCTGGGATAGAAAAGATCTCAGCATATTTCTTGGATACTACAAACAGTAGAGCTGTAGGAGCTGCTGCATGAACCAGCTCAGATCCCCCTCAGGAGGACAGATAAACCAGCTCTGAAGAGAAAGAGCTCACTCTTCTCCCAGCTGCTTTCCTAAAAGCATACCACGGAGGGAAAAAACTAAGTTACTGAATACAGTCAAGAACAGAATTTGCCAGACAACTCTGAAAGATCCAATAGTCAAAGACAAAAATTTAACAGCATTCTGCCTTTTTCTGGCTCAAGGAATTCCCCACACACACACCCTTCACTAACTTTCCACAAGGTGACCCCAATCACCCTGGCCAGTCTCTCAGCACCCTTTGTGGAACCAAACGTTTTCAAGACACTGACCTTCAAAGCTGACAGAAAATATCAGACTCGTCAGGAGCTCCAGTCTTCCTAAGAAGTACCATCAACAGACAATGCTGGCTGAGGCATCATTGTGCTCACGAAGAAAAAGAGTTTCTGCACTAAGCAAAAGAAAATTTCGTACTTCTACTGCAAACAAAGGAATATGTTCTCTCTATGCACAGGCTTCTATACTGCTCGGAAGGAGAGGACTGTCTTACTTTTTTACTGTGCTCCAGAAGTGCTTGCCTCAGGAGGGCAGAGATACCAGCTTTGTGATACTCAGAATAAACAGACAGTGTTCACAGACCTTCTAATGGCAGCACAGAGATATGCCTTTAGTGCTTCTATGCCCTTCACAAAGCAGGAGAATAAATCTAAGTTACCCAGCCTGGCTAGTGAAGCAAAAGCAAAGATATCAGAGTAAAGAAAAGCCATCTTAACAAAACCTTTCGATAAGAACAGTTTTGCCTTCAGAATAAAGTAGGGACTTCCAGTTAGCTGTAACTTAGTATACCGAGAAAGCATTGACTTGAAGCACACTAAAATCACTTACATGCAGAACTAAAAATAATAAAAATTCAAGAAACACTAAAGGGGAAAGAAACCACATTCACAGATCTATTTAGTTAACTAAAAAAAAGATGCATTTGTGCTGTATAATAGTCAAAATTAAATACACAACTAAAGCAGCAAAAAAGTACACCTGCTGCAACTCATTTCACTGTTGAGCACTGACTTCACCTCCCTCAAGTATTACAGAATAGGATGCATGAAGGACTAATTTTCAGAAGTGAGTGCTTTCTTCTTATTCTTCATCTAAACAATTAAGGGCAACACCCGCATACAAAATCCAGTGATCTCACTACATATAATAAATATTTACAGAGCTTTTAGAAATATTTCTTATTGATCTGCCACTTCATGCTTACCCAGAGTCACTTAAGCTACAGGTAAATATGTGAGTAGTCAGAACTGAAACCAGTATTATTAGAGCAACTGTATTTGATATCCTCTCAAACTGTAAAGTATGTAGATCCTTAAGGTGTTCAATACTGATTTAAAAGAAAATGGCTACTGCAAGTAAATACTAATAATCACTAGTAAACTAATGCAAGTGAATTAAACCTGAAATTCTCAAGTGTTTTTTCAAATTACTAGGATAATACAGATTGCAACACTGGACAAAAACACTCAACAAATACTGCTACAGAAGGACTTACCACACTTAACCTGTATATATATGGTCCAGAGTAGATACAGTGGTTTACCTAGCTACAGGCACATCCTTCTTACATTCCATCCTATCAAGTCTACTAGTTTTGCCCGACTTTTTTTTCCTAAGCAAGATTCACTTTTCACTATTAGAAAATATTCTTCCTTCTCCTACATAAGATTTGTCAAATAATCCCAACAACCTCTCCAGCTTTCTCCTAGTTAACATCATTCATTAGGACTGCTTTAATCCCCAGTGTCCATGCTTCTGCTCTTGGGAAACCTTACAGGTGTTTTCTGAATTGCTCTGTCAAATTCTCCAAAGTCTGCAGTGGACACAGTATGCTGGATACTGGTATCACCCAAGTCAGAGCTGGTAAGAGACACAGATAAAACCTTGCGACTACAATGTGTCAAATGCGGTAACAGCAAAAAATCTGTAAACATAAACTGCAAAGCACTTTCTTACATCAAAAAAAAAAATCAAGAGATTGAACTTCTGTTGGCCCCCACAATTGTGATCTTCACAATAAACCAACTTTCTCTATCACAATATTGACCTGAATAAAAGTAAAGCCAATTAAGATTATTGCCAATATGTTATTTTCCCTCTTAGCCATAAGAATCACTCCAACAGCCCAACAGTATTTTTTTCCTAAACAGTTAACCTCTCATTTCACAACACTTAGAAAAACTTATGCCATCTTCAAAATGATGTGTGCATTCTTTCAGACTAAACAGATATGGCAAGTAAAACCGGCCTCTCCCTCAGAATTCCGCAGAAGGTTTTGCCATTGATATCAGTTAAAAAAAGAATAGGGCCATTTCTAATTTTACTGTTTCACCAGATAACTGTTATTATCTGCTATCTGTTGTTTGTTCATCCTCAGGTTATCTGTCAAAGAAGTCTAGCATTTAAAATGCAATTTCCATTTTAAGATTCTTTATTAAAGCTTAACTGCTCACACATCACCACAATGCCATCATTTTATTTGCTCAGGTATTCATCAAAATTATTACCTCGTTATTTGAATCACATTTCTTTCAACAAGGAAAGGAGAAGTATGCAAAAATCTAGATTTTGTTCAATCTCCTTGCAATTACAACAATGAAAAATTTGATTTCATATGACTCAAAGTATCTTCACAAAAAAAAGTTTAAGTTTCATTTGTTGCTGTGATCTTCAAGGTATGTAACTATATCAAATCACAGTTGCAGAGTAGATGAATTTCCAAAGGAAACTGTATCTACAAAATTTCAGAACTGTTAATGGAACAAGACACTAGAATCATGAAGACCACTTTTGTCTATTTTCTCATTAAATGGTAACAGTTGCAATAGACATAAGCCCTGTAATCATCGAGCTAATATTTATCTTTATTAATATTAACTTTATCTAGAGGGGCCACAGGGAGGGGATAGTTCAGCTGCAGGGTGACTCCAGGCCTGCTTTCTATGAAAAGATTGTTGCTAGGGCCTCTTTATTTTGCCAGGCTGTTTATGGACACATTAATATCCACACGCTAGGAAAAAGACTGTCAGTACATTTCATTAGTGTCTCTAAGCCAACCAAAAGAATTTTTAGACCTTTACTAGTCTAGGCAGACTTTCAATCACCAGCCTACCAGTGAAACACCATGATCCATTACTTACACTTCCGTATTTGTCATAGAGTTTGTTTAGAAACATTTTCCTGGCTTCTGAACAGCTCCTACCAGACTTACAAAATATTTTTTAATCGTATATACAAATCAAGCCAAGATTTGAATGAAGAAATTTTGATATCATGGTTAATGTGGAGGTATGGTTTTTGGATCCAGATGGCAGTAGGACCAAACACAGGTCCTGATATCCTTTTTTATTTACATAATATTCAGACAATATTCTAAGAATCTCTTCTTCCCCTCAACTGCCACCATGCTATAGACCCAATCTTAAAAGTAAAAGCAAGCACTACCTAAAATGTCCTAAAAGTTGGCCTATGAATGGTCCAATTCAGTCTTTGGAAATCAAATAACACCTCTGAAGATCAAAGGGAATACTTCCTTTTCAAGCTAACAACATAACACACTTTGTAAAAATTTTTCCTTTCTGGAGTCATCCAACTACTTAAAATATGACATTCTTAAAAAGAGGTCAATGCTAATTTTTATCATAAAATAATGTGACAGTTTCCACACCCATACAATGAATGCTGCTCTGAGCATTGCAGGTTAGATCCTAAACACATTACACCTGTCAAACTGCCAAATTCAAGCAGCTGAGGTATTCTATTTTCTTCTGTTCTCAGCAAACAGACCAGTACAAGCAGCATGGCATGCTCTCTTCCATCCCTCCAGTGCCATGCCCAGGCTGCTCTGAGATGCTCCATCTGGCTTAAGCATCATTCTTTGTGAGCCTCCTCTGCTGCTGCCAGAGGCTCCAACCCAAAGCAGCATCCACGGCCTCTGAAGCATCTCTGTTTCAAGGTGAATTGCTCTGAGTATTCCTATCTTTTGTTCTTTATTGCAGAAGAACCATGACGGGCCACAGTAGGTTTTATATTTGCTTTAAAGTTATATTTAACCCAATTGATAAATAATACCGGAGCTAGCAATTAGAAGCCCTAGGATTACTGTAAAAAATTGATTGATTTACACAGGCCTAAAATGAGAAATGCTGTGATGCATTCCACCAAGCAGAGCTAAATGAAACCAGATCCATTCTTTTTAGCATATATTTACTTTACTAACACAGCAAAAGATTAGAAATGACTCTGCAGAGAACTATCATGTTTTCGAAATGCCCCACAAATATCACAGTTGAAGAAAGATACAGAGACCATTCTCAACAATTAGGAAATGCTGTTAACAAGCCTAGAAAAGACCAGACCACTCAGCTGGATGACTACTGATTGCAAATAGCTTTTCAAGGTGAAAAAAAAAAAAGAGAGAGAGAAAAAAGAAAAAAGAAAAAAGAAAGAAAAAAAGAAAGAAAAGAAAAAGGAGGCAAGGAGGCAGGGGAGGAAAAAAAAGGCAGAATGGGATCATCAGGACTTGGCAAAAATCAATCTCATCCACTGGGAAGGTAGGGAAATATACATGCATAATTTTACAAGGATTAAGAGTTTGTGTCAAACCCGTTATGTGCTGTGGTGAATTCTTATACTGCAGTGAGTCATCTTGTCTGACAGTTACTGGGGAATTAAAGCAGTTACTTTAAAAAAATTATATGTCCTGCTTGACGCTTTATACAGATAGCCTCTTTAAAAAATTAAAATGCAGTCAATGAGCCCTTAAGTACAGAAGAGAGGTGGTACATTTAGGATTCTCTGTATCACACCACAAGCATCCATTCTGAGCTATGAAAACCTAAAAGTGTCTATTGATGTCCCTTTAGAGAAACACTGATCTTTCCATTGCTCTCCACATCCAATCCAAACCCTATATCAAAAATTAGTTTATTATATCAGCCTTTTATATAGCATAAAAGTTTTTTTCTGACAAAAATTAAGCTTAAAAGAAAGAGATGTGCTAAATCTGTATTTCTTTCATATGAAAGAATATTTGAGTTGCTAGAATAAAGACTATTTGAATATTTGAATCTAAATGACAGCATTCCCCTTATCATGGAATAACATAGGCAGGTCAATATCCTAGGAGAAAAACAGCATATTGACTCACAGCCATGGGTATATGTTGAGTTGTTGGTTTGGCAAGGAAAAGCAGTGCTAACTTCTGCTCTTTGCACTGTGCAGCATAATCAGAGATAGACATTCCCTGAAGCTGGAAAGGGCAGCTCCTCACAATGTATGTTGTTATAAATACGTTTCTTACTGCCTGCTTTGCCTATAAAACTGACACCCCATTGGCAATTTTCACATATCCTGGGGAAAAGTTGTTAGAGTATCTGTGTTGTGTAATACAGTAAAGATCATCTGAATGATCTACTACGTGTAACCCTTGGGCATTAATGCTGCTTTACATCAGCTAGCAATAAAGGTATATTTACAGCATGTCTTCAGGACAGCTGTTCTAGGAACATCCTGGAGATTTGCATAGTATACTTGACAAGACATTACAGTTACCTCCATGAGAACCTTGACATTATATACAGTAAATTCCTTAAGTCCAAATATCAGAGTAAAGTCAAGTAGGTCCAAATAATAAAAAAGAGCTCATATGCTATTGCTTTAAAATGCAAATTCCTATTAACTCATGAGTGAATTCAGCTTGTAATGAAGCAACTCTCCCTCTCCAACTTGAGCACCATCCAAGAAATAAAACAGCTGATGAGTGGAGATTCATCTTACAGAGAAAGAAAAGTTCCTGTGTCCAGCATTCCTGATTTTATCATAACTTTCATGTTATTTGGTATATTTTCTTAAAGCCTTAAATCTTACATATACTTACACGAGAATTTCAGCTTTATATGTTTTGAGTAAGTCAGTCTTCTCTCTGCCAGAGAGAGAACTGAAAACATGAGTCAATGTGCCCTAAAGGCTCAAAAAAACAAGAAGCAAACGCAAGCATTAAATTTCTTAGTTCATTTTTTAGCTAAATTCAGAATGTATTAACACTTTGCCTTTGTGCAGTTTATGCTCACTTGCTAAGCAGAACACTGTCTCTTAAGCCGTGAATTGAAAGGATGACTTTGTGTCCCAAACCACAGAGGTGTGGTAGTTATTGAAATTTTCACACTTCGTAACCTCTCCATGGGCGTAGAGTCACCTGGCAAATGTTATGCAGAAATAATAACTATAGGAACTAACTACAGCTTTCTGGCCCCAGTCCAGCGAGTACATCCAGACATGCAGATTTGCTAGTATCAGTCTCCATGCAAGAGGCTGCCAGCCACATCTTCCTTCTGAAAGTTTGGGCAACTTTGCTGAGTATTATTCTGGGCAAGGCCCTTACTTGCTCTTTCAGAAGAAGGCATTCTAGAGTAAAGGACACAAGCAAAAGACAGAACTTAAGGCTCAGGGAATAAGAAAGCTGGCCAAACAATGACCCAATCAACCCAAACAATATCAAGTGAATATAATCTGGCAAGAAGCTGTAACTAAAGCTGAGGACCAAATTAATTTGCTGAGTGCATGTCCACTGCCTTTGGGAAAAAGTAATTATTTACTGAAGATCTGAAGATGCTTTTTTGGAAAGTGCTCTTTGGAGAAAAGTTCACACTCAAAAAAATCTGCTATGCCTCATAAATGAGGGAGGACTGAAAATACAGTATGGAATATAGAGAGAATAGTTTCTGAACAGGATGTTTTTCACATTTTCCATGTGGTGTCTGTGGTTCTTAAGTGTTCCTGCTATGTTATCTGACACTTCAGTAAAATACTGGAAGATATTTAGACCATCTTTTCCCAATTAATTTTGGTTCAGGAAGTAATTGGAAGGGCAATATAACCTTGTATACCCTTAAATTCAGGGAAAAATTAGAAAAGTATTTAGGGGACTTTTTCAATTCTTAAATGTTTTTAAGTAGAATTACAGTTTTTAATAGCAGAATTACAATTACAGTAGAACTACAATTTTTTAATAAGAGAACACATCTCAGGACTCTTGTTTTTATTAAATCAGTTCTTCAGTTAACAACCCCTAAGCTATACCAAAATGTAAGATGATTCAACTAATTCCACCCAGTACAATTTTATACATATTTAGAAAATTAAAGCCTCATAAAATTCTAAACAGCCCTAAAGAACAACTACTGCAGAGTGACATGTTGATTGCATCAGCCTAGAAGGACTACAGCTTTCTGCATTGCAAGCAGCAGTACACCCAGTGGAAACTACTACCGAGTGTCAAAGAACACATACGTAACATGCCAGTCTCAGACACATACATTCATACTGAGCAAAACAAATGTCTTCAGAATATTCAGCTAGATAAGGAAAATTCCACAACTTACCTCAAATATCCTTGCAGAATTTAAATTGCTATTGCTTCTCTATGTTCAGAGAAACACAGAAACATTTTCCCATCCCAAAATGAAGTGAAAACACCATCATGAAGTGTGCTATTAATGCCTTAAGCTGAACATAAAATTACACATCAATACATAAACACAAAAGTTATTTTTAGTGCTCAAACCACCTACATCAAGCTACACTATCTACGTAATTCACCTTCTAACACGGGGTAGGCTACAGGCACATATCCTGAGAACACTGGTAAACATTTCTGACTTTGACTGATCTTCAGCTTCTTAATCATAATAATGAAACTACCAAAATCTAAAATAGTTATCTGAATGTGCATCCATAGTAAATTTTAAACAGCTATATTAAAATCAAAAAAGCACATTAAGATCACAATAAAACAGATGTAAAAGGCATGTGTCTTGCCCACAATCAACTAATGGGTTAGAACTGCCACAGAAACAAACTTAGCAGAACACAAAGTAAACACCTTTAAGACAGACTCTCCTTCCCTCTAAAGCAAGAGGCTGAACTGCCTAATCACTCACAAAAAAGGCACTGCAACATAGTTTGCCTTATCATCTGCAAAGCATGTGCTACCTGTCCAGGAGCCAGTTCATGAGATTATTCTGTCAGTACCACTTCTGTGACTGAGACTACACCTCATGCACAACTCAACATGGAAATCAGAGTCAGGCTGCAAGGGGAAAAAGATTGTGGACAAATTTAAACAGAAAATGACTACCAGCAAAGATGCTAATTGCATCTGGACAGCATCCTCTGTGCTAGTGGCAAAACAGTATTTGTCTGGACACATGGACACCAGTGATTTCATGTAACGTTTCAAGAGGCATTGCATGGATTGCACTTGCACTATCATACATCTGCAGTACCTAGATATCTTTAATTCACAGTCTAGGAATCAAGCTGCAATAATCCTGCCAGTGCTGCTCTCTCTTTTTCACAATGCAGCAACTTTCTTTCAGAAGCTGTCCCCACACCTTTGCTGCCCAGGAAAGTCTTGAGAACTGCGCGCGACTAGATTGCTCTGGTACATGTGACAGCTGCAAGACCCACAGCATTCAGAGGTGCCAGAATTGAAAAATAGAGTCACACACAAAGCAACAAAACATTTCAGGCGTTTAGCATTCGAAAAACATTTTCTTAGCAGATTTGATTCAGGAAAGCATTAAAACTGGAGCACAATTTAAAGTAGTCACCTCACTCGCATGAGAGATAAGCACATGTTTAAGCAAGCAGTCACTTATCTACTACCATATACTTCAGTAGTTTCTAGATTCAAGAAGGTAGTAGAGGCACCCTAACACATCATAAGCACAACACACATTAAGGCCTGTGTCCTGCAAAAATTTATGCACGTGCTTAAGCATATTGCAGTGAATATACTCCACTGAAACCAGTAGACTGGCTCATGACAATGAAGTTATGCACATGCATAATGTGCTACAGGTTCAGGCCTAGAAATGCATAAAGTTGCCTTGAAAACCATTTAATTCAGAGTTAATATGGCCAGAGTAAGACCAGTCTTCTATAGCACAACAAAACTTTACAAACTACTGATCCTACTGTATGTAGTGATTAGCTTTCGAGATAGGCCAGAAGTTGCAATAGGGGTGCCTAAAATTAGGAGCTTTAATCAGTGAATGACTTAATTTTCTCAGCCACTGAGCTCTGCAGTTTACTTAAGTGAGAGCACATCAGGAGTGGCTTGGGGGAAGACACTGAAACAAAGATGCTGACCCTCTCTCCACCCACCTCCCAGTTCCAACCCATTTTCATTCAGGCTGCTACAGTCAGAAAACACTACTGTCTGCTGGGTGCAATGTCAGTAGCACAGAGGGAAGATATTGTCAGTGGGCTAAATTCATTCCAGCTCTAGCTCCAGGGAAGTTACAACACTGCAGATACAGATGTCCAACTGCAAACCACATCCCACTTCCTCAGCGTCTTCTTGGATCATGCTTACAGCAACAGAAACTACACCATAAAACTGTATTACAACTTTAGCACACCGAATTAGCTTGCTTCTAACTGAAGATCTAAGTTTTATCTTGGTCTTTTGCAATCATTTACTAACATGTTTTAATTCCTATCTTGTTGGTGAATAGACAACAATGTGCGTACACACCAAAAGCATTTTCTGCCTAAAGCGAGAGTGTTATGTATACTGCAATACCGGGATAAGTTCCTCCTCCAATGCCCTACCACCACAGATAAGGGTCAATGAATAAACAGTACACTGTAGTAAGGCAATATCATATTTAACTTTTCTTATTTTCAGGATTTCTGGGCACTGGGAGGGTAATGGGAGAAGAGAAACAGCAATGAGAGCCAACAGCAATCCCAGTAGCTCCTTCTCGTCTTCACCATTAAAGCGTTAAAAGGAAAATACAATGTCAACATCAGCTCCTCCCTGCTGATGAAACTGGCTTGAGTGCATTTTACTTTCTGGCTGGGAGCCCTTACAAACCGTTACAAAAAGACGGAAAGACAGACAGAAAGCCAGCTCGACATATCCAACAATTCCAACAACTAACGTGGGACACGGTAGATCAGTTCCCCTCCTCACGTTACGTGTTACAGCCAGTCAGTGATAGATGAACATTAATATTTGGGGTTTTCTTTCGTTTAACAAAAGTGGAGAGGGAGAGACCAGCTAACAGTACATTTGTACTTCAGGAAACAGCCAACTCTAGCATCAAGATATATAAATACTCCCTACTCTCTTCCTCTGGGAGGAAAAGATTACATATCATACGCTAAAATCGTGGCTAAAGCCGACGACACCGGGCTCTCGATCCCAACCGGCGGGAGACCCCGACGGGCAGCAATCGCTCCACGCGTCTCGCTCCTCCGGCAGACCCGAGCGGATCGGACGCGGAGCCGAGGCGCGCTGAGGCCGGGCGAGCGCGCCCGGGCCCCCCGCGCCCTCCCCGCGCCACGGCTGCCGGAGAGCCGACCCAGCCCGAGAACCGGCGAAGCACCAACGCGAACCAAGCCGAGAAAACCACCACCAGCTTTCAATTAAGTAAGGGGGAAAAAAACGCAATAAAAAGACCATTTTCCTCTATGAGACCTAACTAGCATTTTTTTTTTTAAATAACCTTATCAGCCAGTATTTTGTTGCAGCTGATTTACACATCGATCCCCATGCGTGGACTTCAATGGCAAGTCCCTCGACACAGTCAAATGGCTTTTTTGCACCAAGGTAAATGGCAGATTTCTGTAAAACTGCATTTTCTTGGCAGGACAGGAATCCCTGCAAGCCAACCCTAAAGATTTTTCCATCTTCCGTAATAAAACATGCAACGCTGGAGCGGCAAGCCCTGCTGCCAAAGCCCCTCTCCCACCTCCGCCAGCGCCGTGGCGGCAAGAGGAGGAGGAATGTACAGGTAGAACAAAAAAAATCATGCGCGTATTTTTGCAAAGCCGTGGAGGAAGGTGGCTGGGAGGTGGAAGGGCGAAAAGAAGAAGAGAAGAGGCCGCGGACGCCATGGGGAATCGGGGAGAGCACAAAAGCAACGCGGCTCGGAGAGACACCGGTTTCCCCAGAAACTAGAAATGCAGCAGATTCCCCGCCCGGAGGCACAGGGCGGAGGGGGGGGCCGGGGCTCGCTCCGGGGCTGTCACACGGCGGCCGGCGCGGCCCGGCCGCGGCGCCCCGCCGAGCCCGCGGGCCGGGCGGGGGGGGGGGGGGAGGGGGGGGCGAGGGGCCGCGGCTGCCCGCGGCGCGCGCCGCGCCGGCCGTTCAACTGTCACCGCCGCGCGCCCGCGCCAACCGCCAACCGCCACCGCCCGCGCCAGCCGCCGCGGCCGCCCGCGGGGCCGGGGGCCGCTCCCCGCCGACTTACCCTCGGATAACTCCAGCTCCAGCTCGGCCAGCCGGGCTCTCACCTCCAGCGGCAGCGACATGCTCTCGAGGCTGCGGTCCGCCATGCTCGCGCCGCGGGGATGGGCTCCCCCCTCCCGGCGCTCCCCCTCTCTCCCCCTTTGTTCGCGGCTGCACGGGGAGAGGGAAACCGGCGGCGCCGCGGCGGATGCCGAAGTCCTCCGCGCGGGCTCAGCGGGGCATAAAGGAGGGAGGCGGGCGGGCGGGGAGTCCGCGCGCGGGCACGGGGCGCGGAGGGAGGGAATGCGGCGATCTCGCCTCCCCTCCCCTCTCCTCTCCTCCTCCTCCTCCTCCTCCTCCTCCCTCGCCGCTTCCTTCAGCGGGGCCCCGCCATGGCTGCTCCCGCCGCCGCCGCCCGCCCGCGATCGCTCCGCATCGGCTCCGCGCCGCGCTCGGCACCGCGGCGGCGACTGGCGGCTCGCCGCGCCCCGGCCCCGGCCCCGGCCGCGGCCCCGCTCCGCTCCGCTCCTCCCTGCCCGCTTCGGGCTGGCGGCGGCGCCTGGCGCTGCGGTGCCGCTGCCGCGACTGCTGCTCGCCAGGCACAGCGCCGCTGTCACATCCACGTGACCCGCGCCGCGCCGCCGCGCCGCCGCCCGCCCCCAGGGGGCGCCGCCGCGCCAGCGCCGCCCGCCGCGCCGCGGGGCTGCCCCCGGGGCCGCGCGCAGCGCCCCCGCGCCGCCCGCCTCGCGCCTGCCGCCTCGCCCGCGCCCGCGCCCGCGCCCGCGCCCGCGCCCGCGCCCGCGCCGCGAGCGACCTGGCTCCGGCGCTCCCGCGACTACCCCGTGGCTGCAACAGCAGGGTCGGCAGCTGCTGCGTAGTTTATTTATCCTAGCGGCATTCCATGGAAGTCGGGCCGCTAGGCCCCTCGTGAAGGAGCGGAGGCCGGAGGAGGATTTTCCTCGAGGCCGGGCAGCAGTTCAACCCGAGCGAGGCGAGTAGCGCTCGGAAACCCTAGATGCCGTTTTCCATCCCCACTGAGTGAACAGCTTCCAACATACTGTTATTTTCAGCTATACTCTGTTCACTCTCTCAACTAAACACACAGGGGAACTTGGGGTGAATCTGTTGCAAAAGCCTTTATGTTTCCATTAGAGATAATCGGAATATAATAGAGAAGAACACAGCTGACACTATGGTATGCCCATGCCCAGCACCAGCGTGTACCAATTGGCACTGTTTGGAGAACCACGTAAAAAAAACTGAAACACAACTGTTTTAATAATACCCCAGTAAATAAGTGAGACAGATCAATGAATGTATTTTACAAGAAACGTCTTCATTTGGGTCTGTTTCTGTCTCTGTATTTTTTTCCTATTTTTTCTCTCTTTTTTTTTTCTTGGAAACTGGGAAGGAAGGAGCAAGATACGACACCACTCGTCATTTCAAAAATGTGTGTGGTGTGCGGGAAGTCAGGATGGTAGGCTAGGTTTTACAGGGACACAGCTTTGGCAGACAGAAAAAGGCATAATCATCCCCAAGTCAACCTTGATTTACCATTTAAGTCAGCAGAAGAAAAGCAAGGATGTAGGAGTTTCTTCAAAAGATAAGGCTGAGGCTGTGACTCTACTAAACAATGCAATTTTTTCATACATTATGGAACAAAAACAAATTACATCATATTACCAGCTGTGCTGAACTGGTGTCGACATTGGAAAGATTCCTGCAGGATGTGCAGCGCTGGTGGTTTCTCGTGTTTTCACTGCGTGCTACATGGGAAACCTGTTTACACCCAGATCACCACTGATGCCAGTTACTGCTGCAGCCAAGCCAGTGGTGGGACTGGTTGGAATACTTTGGCCAAGTTGCCTGCTGTCAGCAAGGCTTGAACAGGCGGCGCTGCTATTGGCTTCGTTGTCATATGAAGGGAGGCCTGCTAACCATCCCCTGGCTATTCTTTTAGCACGCTGCAAGATTGGAGCCATCTGTTTAGCCTCTCTTCAGCAGGACCCATTACCTTTAACAGCATGGCAACACGATGCCATTTAGGGCTATACAAATGCCTCTCCTCTGGCACTGGGCTATAGAGGGGTAGGGGATTTGCCTTTTGTTGAGCGCTGTTTCAAATGCAAGCATATGAAAAATTACCCGGATCTTTCTCCTTCCTTACGTTAAGACCTAAACAATGAAAAGCAATTAAATCCAAACATGCTGCAGGTTTCCCACCTGAGACTCCAAGGCTGGTTTGTTTATTGTTTTCTGTGGGATAAGATGTGTTGAAAGTATCAGCATTCTGCAGGAGTAGCTTTTCCTAGTATTAATGAGGCAGCCAAAAGAGGCAATGCAAAGCTTTGTGGTAATCCAGCTTTCTTTGCTAATGTGTATCTTGGACTTGCACCTTTACTTCCCAAGTCTTTCAGCTGATAGCTCTTGATTATTTTACTTGTTATCTGATTGTTACAGAATCCGTACTAGCGGATCTGGAATCTGCTTTCCAGATTTTTCCTTTTGTGAAGTTACATAAGGGGACCTAAAAAGAAGTATTTGAACATTCACAACACTGCACCTAAAATTTTCTCAACGCTTCTGTGCCAAACCCCATGTTTCAGAGATCGGGTATTTTTAAAGAAGGAACAGTCACTCGAGGCTGAAATTCATCATGCTCAAATGGAAATGCCTGAATTCCCCAAGCTCTTTGCCGTGGGGCTGGGCGGGTCGGCAGCTCCCTGGGAGCTGGTACGCCCCAAGGGACAGGGCTGCTGCAGCGGCAGCTTCGCGGGGTGGACCGTGGGCCCCACAGCCAGGGCCCCGCGCGGGGCGCCCACGGGGCCCCCACCGTCTCGCTTGCCAAGTCCCCTGAGCTTCGGCAGGGCTGCTCTCGTGAGAAGAGATTCCTTTACTTAACCAAAGGAGCAGGATCCGGGCTTGAGTAGCGAAATTTCAAGCATATAAATTTGCATGATGAGTTTGATGAATCACTGAAATTCAAACAAAAAAGAAACAATTCATGAGATTTGACGTACTTGGTCTTAATTAATGAATCTTTTCAGCTTTCTAGATGAAAGGCTGCGTCCTAATCATGCACCAGAGTAAGTGGTAAAACTTTTCTTGACTTCAAGAGGAGCAGGACTATATTTTCAATTCTATGATTAATTTATATTGTCAAGTTTTGTAGAATCCTGTCCATAAAGATGCACTTTCCTTTAGAAGCATGACAATATTTGCCTGGTGTACAGTTTCAAATGTGTTCAAGAGAAGAAATTGGTATGTAATGCCTTTCTAACAGAGGCCCTGACCTGTGTAGTTTGTGAGTGACTTCATACACAAATGCTTGCATTAAAATGATTTGGATTATTTACATGTGTAGACCTACTTGAACATGGCTATCCTCACTTAAGAAAGTGTATTTTTGCTTTAAAATAGTTGGTTGTTGTCACAAGCTGTTGTAAAATCCTAGTGGAAGCTAGGCACTGTGCAGGTTACCTTGCTGTAGTGAATGAAACATCTGAAGGACAGCACAAAATTGACCTTGACTTAATAAAATTCTCTCTCCTAGCTGTCTCACAGCAAAAGATGCATGTGTAGAGATTTATCCTAAAGCCAGGTCTATACTTGAAAACTTTCCTAAAAGTTAGGAAGCAGGCAAGGCACTAACAACATTTAGAAAATGTTCATATATAGGCATAATATAGCATAATAACATTGACCTAAAGAACCTAAAATTATGTGTGTCTTCTGGACACATGAATAATAGGAAAGGATCATGTTCGTGGATAAAGTGATTGGCTTTTCTTCTATTTGTGTGAGTATGGAATGAGGATTTGGCCAATGTAGCAAAACAATAAAATAAAATCCAGAAGGCATTCATAGAAAAACAACAAAAACAATCAGCTGCCTGGAGGGACTGATTTGTAAGGAGAGATTAAGAGTGCTTTCTCAGCTTGCTAAGCAACAGCAAGTGATGGCCCAGATAGCTGCCCACAATTAGGTGTAAGCACCAAGGAAGTTAAAGGAAAAAAGAAAACCGGGTATAAAAGGATGCAACTTAGAATAATAGGACAGAATTAAGACAGGACAATGAAATGAATATCAGGGAAAGCTTCCAAGGGATGAGCACGATTAGACTGCAGAAGAGTCTCTCAAAGGAAATGGTGGAATCCCCATAATTTGGAACATTAAAACCAGAATAGACAAAGCAATCATGAATATGCTTTAGGAAATAATCCTACTGTGGTACTGGATAAACATGCTTGTCTGGCATTAGTTATGCAAAGATGTTTTGTATTTTTTTTTCTGTTGAACTCAATTAATTTTTTACCCTTCACCTCTCCCTCCTACTCTCTTTGTTTGCTTGTGTTTCGTATCCAGGTGGTAAACTCTATTGTGCTTGCATAGTGCCTACAGAAAATGTGGCTGGATGTCTACCTACTACCCTATCACAAACGGTAAAAAAGAATTGATTAGATGCATTAATCAAGTTACTGCTAAATGGAATGCAAATAGTTCCATTACTATTTCCAAGTTGTGTTCTATTTTATTTTAATATTTGAAAATTAAATTTAATCCCATCTTCTAATTCCTGTCCTGCCTACTCTAAAGAGGAGAAGGAGGGATGGACTGCTAATTGCAGACCTTGCTTAGCACTGTTGGCATATGATTTTCATACTCTGTTCTGTTAGGCCAGACAGCCCCTTTCTCAAGCTATTTAGATATTTGAATCCCTTTAATTACTGTGGGTATGCAGCAGCTGTAAACCTCTGCATATCTTGGAATTTGTCTCTCTGCCTTAATATCCAGTTGAAAAATGATGGAAGTGGCGCTCTCATAATTCACAAAGATTTTTGAAGGTGAATCTTAGGGAAGCCAAATGAAAACTGTAGACAGACTTAATGCAGTAGACAGAAAATATTTAAAAAATCCTCTACAGATGTGTGAAATTATGACCTTCTACTGTTTCCTTTCCTAAAGTCATTACAGATGAGCTCTGGTAGATATAATAGCTGGAAACTGAGAAGTTCCCTTCCTCATTGTGTCTCTGTGCCAGGGATTACTGGCCTTATAGCACAACTGGCAACAGGGAGCATGAATTCATGCCTCAGCTCCTTCTGCACATAGTTTGGCATATTCGTTCACGTGCTGATGAGACTGGGTTGAGCTAAGATGCATGAGAAGGAGATCAACTTTCTTGGATAGAAGTAAGGTACAACACAGGAAAATAAAGGAAAAACAAGCCTTAGAAGACATAATTTCCCATAGTACACTAGATATTTCTCTCTCACATTTGCATTTCCATTGCCCTTAGGTAAACAATTTGATTACCATCAGTTTAAAAGTATTTTTAAATGGTATTTAACAAGTTTTAATATTTTTTGTACATTATTTTGTTTAATAAACTCATAAAAAGCCTTTACTGGCACAGTGTAGATTAACTGTGGTTTGAAATTTAGTGTCACATAAGAAGTGTTTATTAGGCTCCTGCAGTCTGGCCAAGCCTGTTTATGCAAAGAAAGATCCTTTCCATTGCTGCGTTTGAGGTAGGAATTGATAACACAGTTCACAAGTTCTGAGAAATTGAGGGAACTGGCATCTGAAGATAGGAAGTTTGGTAATATTCTAATATAAGATTCCCAAAGCATGCACATACACAGACTTTCTCTCATTATGCAACATATCTCACACTAAAAATACTTTATCCACCCTTTGATCAAGGTTTAAATCTTTAGCAGTGCTTAAAATTTTCTCAAAAGTCAACAGATTTTCTTCAGCAAAATTTCTTAAATTAGATTTACCAAATGTTTCAATCTACTGAAATTAAAATGAGAAACTGAGGATTTGAAAGCATATTTAACCTGAATTATATCCTTTTCCATTTTTCTGTTTTCCTGTGATGTTCTTTCAATAAATAAAACTTACATATGTGGAAAGGGAATTTATCATCATTTTAATAATTGAGCCTACAGTTAATGGATTTTATCATAAGTCTTCATAAAAAGAAAGGAGATTATATTAAGATGATGTCATAGAATATTGTTGACACATAATAAAAAAGTAATGCTCTGTCACTTAACATATCTCTTTGTGATCTGCATCTTCACTAATAACAATTGGAATGGGTCAATTTTCAAATAACGTACAAAATAACTTCTGATACCTGGAGAACATCTTAAGATCCTTTGAACTACAACATGGATGTGACTAATTACTTTGTTGGACATGCCTTAATATTTTCATGTTGTTCAAGACTGACAACATGAAATGTTTACTATAACTCTGAAATTCTTTGGAAAGTGAGAAAAACTACAGAAAATGTTTGTTACTCAGTGTTCCCAAACAGAAGGATATTTAACTCTTGAACATTTCACCCAATTTGCACTATATGAGATAGATTAAATCATTTTCAGACTGATTAATGTCTCCCAAAATTAGGATTAAGGTTACCATCTCCAGTGAGGATGCATTGTCAATGTTCAACGCATGCCACCTCTGAGTGTTTTTAATGTTTGAGGGAGTCCTAACAGTTTCATACATCTTTGAAAAATAATCAAGTGGACAGTAAGTTATTCTTCATTAATTCTCAGTAACAAATATTTATGCAGAACATTTTAATACTGCTGTGATTGGAAGTATCAGTGGTCATAGATAAAAATACATTTGTCTCAAGCTATTTTTTAATTGTTTTCCCAGCTGGGATGGGATCTAGTATATTACTGGTAAGACCTGCAGCATGTAACTTACCAAGGTGTAGAATTTTAATTATCTGTGGCTTTAGAAGCAACAACATTTAATTTGTTGTTACATCCAAATGACCAATATGAAGACCAAAGAATAATATTCTAGTATACTTTCATCATGTCTGCAGCACCACCTTTACATTTTCATTTTTTCTTACTTAGCAACCAAAAAATGTTGAACGAATTTGTTCTGAAAAGCTGTGTTATAATTATCTTTACAATCTGCTCCAATTGCATAGTGTCTTACATCTGACAGTCTACCATTAGCAATTTTGCCCAAATGACAGCAAACATGACAATTATTGATCTCACTATTTATCTGCGTAAAATCATTTCTTCTCTCTTTCTGGAAGATATAAAGCCCTTTCTTTCTGGAGGCAGTAACTTGACTTGTTGAGAAAATATTACTGTCACCATCTCTTTCATAGTCATAATCCATTTAAGAGTGTAACTCAACCAAATATAAATAAATAATACTTGGACTCAGTCCAGGTATTACTCGTTATCACTCTCTTTTCTGTGCACTTCGGTCCTGGTTCACCAGGAACTAGATCCTGCATTCCAAAAAGCAGATGTAGATATCTTGATCTCAGCCAAGCTAGCTTCAGCCTCAGCAGATGTAGTACAGATTCAGTCTTTCAAGTTTCCCTCTGGGAAGTCAACACTCAAAATATCCCTCTTAAGCTGTCCCTAGATCCTTGGCTTGTCCTGGCCAGGTGTTTCATCTCTGAGCAGTTTCGATAGGGGATCTGAGAAGGTTCTTTTTTGAGAAAATCTTCTGTTTTGGTACTGCCCTGAACTTCCTGCCCTGCTTTAATCTCAGAAGTAGCCATTTCTTCTTTCCATTTTTGCTATGTGGTTCTGAAGGATGTCTTCTAATGTTTCTTGACATTAAAGTTTCCAGTACCAGCTTTTCTATGGGCTGGAGTCTTTTATTTAGGGCTTGTTGAGTCTAAGTGAAAATTTGCAGAGAACTATAATAAAGCTTCTATGTAGAAAATGTTTTTCCAGAAAAAGCTGGCTTGCTACTGTGTTTTAAGCTTTACCCTGCAAAAGCTATTCTCTCTGACTCTTTGCAAAAAAATCCTGCCAGGCTTTAAGTGGCAAGCATTTGCTGTTTACATAGCCATTAATGAAACTTTCCAGAAGTTTTCTTCCTAGCATGCCATTTCCTTACTTGGTTTACAAGTGCAAAAACATAGGGTGGTATACTACCATAGTTTTGCAGGCAAACACTCAAACATGAAGCCACATCCCCAATTTTTATTTCAGGTGTGTGATTTAGTGCTACTTCAGGGCAGCACAAAAGAAGAACCTGTTTATGATTTCATATGAACTTGAATGATTAGACTCTCAATGCTGAAAACAAGCTTAATGAGCAGTTGTTTTGATTTCTGAGAACTCACTGCAAATGCTTAAGTCATTGAGTTAGCCTCTACCTTGCTTAGGTGGGAAATTAATTAATTAAGGGATACCCTTCAAATGAGACATCAGTGCTCACCCTGACACGTGGCCAGATGCGCCCTGTTGTCAGCCTTGCCACGAGCAGTACGTTTTGGCAGAGGACAGGGACTAACAGCTGGGCAACGTGAGGCAGAGCCCTCGCGCGGATGATGGCCTGCTGCATTATGGCTTTGCATCGTGCACAGACATTTTCCTTTCTTTCCTAAGCTAAAAAGGTTAATGTTTGACTATTTATTTGGCTGGGCCTCCTTAAAGGCATGAGATCAGTGGACCATTTTAATAACATCAGACAAAGCTTCCTGCCTGGTGTTCTCTCTGAGCCCTGGGAGCTATTCTTACCAAAAAAGATTGAAACTCTCCAAACACAAAATCACTGGCCTACAACCTCCTGTCATTGGCTGCGATTAATCATCGGTATACTGTTTAACTTCCAGTGACAAGCTTTTACAGCTGCATTTTAAATATGCTGGGAAAGCCAGATCAGGATTGACAGCTAGGAACTTCAGTGCTTTACTATCAACTTTAAAACAATTAAATTCTTCTTCTTTTTTATGATATTAAGTGTAGTCACCAGTCTAAACTCTATTCCAGGGGCATTGAAGCTTACTTTGAAATCAGTTAATTTCTCTGGGTCATCATCACCCAGAGAATGGGATAACATCTAGCCACGCAGGATGAAGATAATATCTGCTTACTTCATCAGGTATTGTGAGGACCAGTTATTTAATAGCACTTGTGCATTTCTGTTGGAAATGCCGTGAATGCCACAAATACCATGTTTATCTAATGATAAACATCTCTTCAGCAAAATAAGAAAACAATATGAAAAAAATTAAGAAAATTCTATGCATTAAAATGCCTCCCATATTTCCCTGTGTTTTCAAGAAGAATGTCCTTGAGATTTTATTAAAAAAATACCCTTTCAGCATAATTAAGAGGGAAAGCATTTCACTTTCTGGGATTTAAATCTTAGCTTTCAGAGGAAGTAAGAGAGCTTAATATTCTCCAAGAAGGGCAATGCTTCATCCTGAGAACTGATAATTTTTCATTCACGTGCTTTGATCTTGCCTCATTCTGTTTCCTCGCTCTCTTTTTACTGTTTCTTTGGTCTGCTTTTCAACTGATCTATTTACTGACCTTTAAAAAACTCTCCATGCATTCTGCAGTGTTATGAAAACAGCACTTTGGGATGACTCTTGCCTTGACTTGCAAAGCTATCAGATGTACACAGAGTGCCGAACCACTGAGACTAACTGAGTACATGACTGTAGCTCTGCCAGTATGATAATGAGAGGTGAAACAACTAGACCGATTGTCATTCAAACCTCTGGATAGCTTGGTGCAAGCCTGTGTATGAACACCTTTATTTGGACGTGAGGTCTCCAGTCACACTGGAGTAACTTACAGATTCGTTCTGAAGCAATTTTAGTTAAAACCTACCGGAGATTCTTTATGGACACATTTATTTCAAATTAAATTGGAATTATTTGAGTTAGCTTGCAGTGGATAGGAACAAATCTAAACGAAGATGAAGTAAAATACCCTTAATCCAAAATAAGAATGGTCACCAAGGGGTTACACCAGTTTAATTAAATCAGTGAGTGTCTGTAATAGACAAGACTTAGTGTTGTGCACTCTTGAAATAATTTATTCAGATGAAATTCTGCCTTGGGGAAAGATACAAATAATGTCTTAGTTCTCCCCAATCTTCTTTGCACAGACAGTTTGTTAAAGGTCCTGATGCTTTATTGCTTATTTTCTTATTGGCAAGAAAAATTTCTTCCTCCTGGTGTTTAATCCTGTCATCAGATTTCTTACTTGTAACTCCTCTTGGAAAAAAGTATGTATTACAGAAAAGAATTTGAGTCACCATTTGGGTCACCATTTTTACAGGGTTTCACTTCTCTCAGAGCTGTGATGTTGACCCAGAAGAGCTGAAGCAGTTAAAGACTTTTTTAAGAAGTGAAGTTTTCTAGGAGTCCATCTGAAAAAACAAACAATGTGATAATTTTACACACTTAAAGGAAGAAGATATTATCACCTCTTTATCCAGACTAGTCAGTCAGTACCTTGCTTGACTGCATCTGCAGGATGAAAATACAGATGATATGAATCTGACATGCTCTTTCATGTGATGTTTTCATTTAACTAATAACTGCAGAGAGAGTTTTGTTTTCCTGAATGCACCAGACAACTTGCAGGTAGTTTCTCTTCTCCCAGATCCCCAACTTTGTTTTTCAGTCAGTTCTTTAGCCAGATGCCTCCAGCTTCACTTCCAGTCACAATCACTGCTCCACACACTCACCTTGTGCCCAGGACAAAGGGCATCTACATCACGGGGACTTTATAGCATCTTGCACTTAGCCTGAATCAGGGATCAGTTCTAATCCAGACTGTGATTATTGATTAATCTAGGACCTTCAAGTAGCAGGTTTTGAAATACAACAAGCTTCAACCTTCTTACTACTTTTTGTGCAGATGTGGAAGGACCAACCAATTGCAACCTTTTTATTTATTTTTTTCCCTCTTCCTCTTTTTAGGCTTGCTGTTGTCACATGTGGGATCCAGAGGCAGAGATACCTGTTGCAGGACCAGAGCACCATATTCGGTCTATAACCGACCTTACCAGGTCACCCTCTCTCATGCCAACCCATGTGCCCCCCTCCTGCCCCTAGCTGATTGGGAGCTCAGGAAAGAGAGCCTAGGCAGGGCGCAGAAGAGGAATTTAGGATTTTCATGCTGCTTCTGACACTCTAGAAAGATTCTTCTTCCTTTGCAGAAACTGGACATGGCCATGAAGCCTAACTGGTTTGGTCATCAGGACCGATACTGAATGAAGTGCTGCTGCTTAGCACTGAGGTCTGCGTGGAGGGAGCTGTGCAAGGGCAGCCTTGTAGTCAGCTTGGACCCAGAAAAGGCTGCTAAGTGCTCCTGCTCCTAAGTATCACTATTTACCCTCTCAGATAATATTAATGGAAAGGTCCTGTGGCATCTGTTCACACTTCTCTTGAGACAACTGAATGGCTCACTACCTGTCTGATTATTTGAGCTGTCATTTTCCAGTCATGTAAGGGGATAAACCATACTTTTGTCCCTTCAGGCTCATTTTGGTTACAGATGAGTAAAAAGACTTGTCTATCTTGTCTTGTTTTTAATTACCACAGGACAGGAGTGCTTTTTTTGATGCTTGGAAGCATAAAATTTTTGCAAAACAAATCATTCTTATTGTATATAATGGATAATCTTCAGTGAAATAGCCTTTTTTGTACATTACAGTATTTCCACTCATGGATAATATTTTTTTTAATTGGGAACTACTTTAAAAATGGTGTAATTTAGAGACAGAGGCAATGTCTAGAGCACAAGTACCATGGATAAATTCATAGAAAGGCACACATTAGGAAAAAATGATCTGTGCATTGCAGATATGATTGATTATTATAAAGATATCACATGAAAGGCAAATTACCACCGTGAACAAAGTGGCCTTTAAAAACTCTTGAATTATTCTGCTATCAGTTCTGATCAGCTCAGAATTCGTATGCTTTTAGGAGCATGTCTTTTTATGTAGCTGTAGCATGGAAATGACATACAGTGAGTTTTCCTTTCCTTCAAAAGTCTAAATTATTACTAGGAGTGAAATTTTTTAATGTTTTGCTAATACAGACTTAAATGATACTAATAAAACAAGGTACTTAGATCTCTAGCATGTCAATAAAACATTAAAATAATCCATACATAATTCTAACTGTAATTAGTAGTATATTAAGGCCTGCCTTTTCCTTAGGCAGAGGTGATAAATACTGTTTTCAATTTGAACTATATGTATTGTGGGATGAGGAACTGGCTAAATAAAGGCTTTAGTTTTGGCTTGGGTTTACATTCTTTTTGTTTCAATATAAAGTAAAAAACATGTAGTGTTTTTCCTCTGGTTGTTTTTTCCGCAGTAAATATATATAAGAATTGTTACGTTTGGTTTTCCCTGCTAGAGGCCTTCCGAGGTGTGTAAGAGAGACTCTTTCACTGCTTTCTTAGCCTCATGAAGGAGCTGGAGTTTCGAGCCCTTAATAAAGCCCTAATTCCTTGTTGCTTTGGGGTCCCACTGCAGAGCCGAGCGCTGCAGTGCCGCCTCCGCGCCGGCGGTGCCCGCCGGGAAGCCGGGAGCTGGGGCCGGTGCCAGCTCCCTTCCCCATCGTGGACGGGCTCCTTCCGCAAGACAGGGGCTTGGGGCAGCATGGTAGCTCTGGGTGGGGATTTACCAGGGTAAATTTATAGCGTAGTTTCTCCTGCACCTTAGTGAGCCTGAGCTGAGCCCTCAGCTGCTCTCTCTGGGAGACACTATAATCTGGGTCTCCTTCTATCCATCTACCACTGCTTTCCCTGAAGCCCGCAGGTCTCCAATGTCTTTTGTTTTTCTGTCAAAATCAGCTGAAAGCAATATAGGCAAGAAGGCAGGTTTATTAAAAAAATGAACAGAAACAAAGAGTGGTTTTTTTGCTCTCTGTCACTTACAGTCAAAATGCTAACAGACCTTATCCAGTGCTAGAAAGGTTAAGATGTGAGTAAAAGCTAACGGTTTGTGGAAAAAAAATCATTGTCTCATCAGTTTAAAATGTTCCCAAACTATAACCATTAAACAGGCTGTCTAAATACACTGAATATTCAAACATATATTATAGTCAAACCATGCTGTAAAAGGCCTCAGAGAGGAATGTTTTCTTGGGATAGTATGAAGGGAGAATACAAGATATTGGTCTTGTATTAGATACATATGCACATTAATCAAGACTTACAAACTGTGTAAAAGTTCCTTCAGAGAGAGAGAGAGTGAATGCCTATTTTACTTCAAAACTATCCTTGAGACATGTAACAAGATAACGTCTCTCTTTGGAGAACAAAAATTGTTATATTGGCCAGTGAAAAAGTAAAGATAGCTTGTGAGATATCCAGTAGCACATTTGTGCTCAAGCGCTGGTATCAGTGCACTCTGCCTGTGATTATCTTCTCAGATAAGGTTTATATGGCATCGGTCTACCTCCTGTCTCTGTTGTTTATGTGGCTGAATCACTTTGTGTAAAATGTGATTTCTTCAGTACGCGCAGGAGTAGAACTGCTTTGAGAAGACTCTCTGCTGTCCCCGACACTAAGACACTGACGCAGCATCTTGGGTAATTAGTACAAAAAATAGCCATTAAATAGATGTAAGGTTTTGGCAATAGACTGATCAAAGTCAACAGATTCAACTAAACTGGTTTCCAGGACTGCTGACCTTTGTTGGACCCACCAAATTCACAGCATATTGCTGTACTCCACACCACTCGAGCTCAAAACAAAACTTTAAAGGCCTTTACAGTTCCCTGCCTCAAACTGGCAACCGAGTTACCAGCACAAGGGCTAGCAGCCTGTCACTGAACAGTGCCAGACTTCCTTTTCTTTCCACAATTTGGAAGTTAAGGGTGCTGCTAGCATCCCATTTTCACTGAGTTCGGAACAGAAAAATGTGTCTGCCTTGCACAGAAACAAGGTGTCCGCAAACGGCAGTTTCCCCCCTTCCGGGCTCTGGAGGTGAGCCCAAGAGCACCGTGGGCAGTGAGGCCACTGCAAAGCAGTCAAAACCTGCCCCGTCTCCTACAGACCGTGGGAGGTCCAGGTTCAGCAAGCTGCTGAACATCTGCTGGGCCACTGTAACTGAGCACGTGCTCACTTCCACCGACTTGCAAAGCTGTTTTGTAGCATGTTTCTCTTCTTCACAGCATGCCCATGGTTAGCCACAACAGCTCAGGGAATCTGCAGAGATGCATCAAACTGGGGAAACTCAGCTGTGTATCTTAACCTATACCCTCTCCCATTCTGGCAGATAGGGCTTTTGCTGTCTTTGTGAAATGAGGAGACGTTTCTTAACGAAAGCTACTCTCTTGGCATTCTATCTTGTTTAAAATTAATCCACTCACCACAAAGTTTTGAAGACTACTTTGGCTAGCAAAATAGAGAAAAAAAAGACCAAATAAAAACATATAAAAGGAAATGCTAGGTAAGAAAGAGAAATGGCAGCAGTGGATTAGAAAGTGCCGGATGAGGTTGAGGATGGATACTTTCTGGAGAATCTACCTGAAGCAGATTATGCTGGATGTAGTATACACATCAAAGTCAAAGCATCAACTCAGGTCACAGAAATGGCATCATCTTCTGAACACATTCTGATATAACAAGGTCTTGACTGTACCTATTAGGTATATCTTTATGAATATGTGAAAAAATTCCCTCGTTCACTTTCAGTGTGTAAGCTATGTTTGCGTCAGTACCATCTTGCATTAATCCTACCCACACAGCAGGACATTTCTGAGTGTTATTGGTAATACTGCATGTAAAGAACTTACAACAGCCAGCAAAATCACTGTGTTTCCTGGGCAGTGGGAAAACATCTCAACGACTATTATACTCGATCAGATTTCCTAAGCACTTCAAGCAATTAGTTCTGAGTACATTGGAACTACATTGAGATAAAATGCATCTTTCCCTCTTATTTCTGTTTGCATTAATTATTTTTTATATGGGATTCTTGAGAATAACAAGTGATCAGCAAATTTTTTCAAAGTGCTATGTCTCTATCAGACGCCCTGGGAGACAAATAAGAACACCAGACCCTTGGTTTACTTTGTCTTCCTTGCTAGGGTCAAAGCAGGGACTGGAAGGCAGTGGCCTTTGCAATTGTAGCTTCAAGCTAACACAGGTAGATGTAGAGAAAATAAATGTCCAGGCAGAAAAAGGAAAAAAAATAGCAGAACTCTGGAAGACCTTTGGAAGCAAAGTTATGAATTTGTTTCATTATAAATTGAGGAAGATACTGTAATGGAACAACAATTTATTTATGTAGATTTGGCTTCTAACATTGATTTTCCCAGGGCAGAAGCCTGGTGCTTTTATCTGCTCCTATAAAAATATTAAGTGTTGGGAAAGCGATCCTGAGTGCTCAGTCCCAGAGCTCAAACCACACAATCTAAGTTTTAAGCAAGTTAGAACATATACATAAGGATATTTGTTAAAATGCTTTTGGAGTTCAGGCTGAGGAGTCTGTATGGACTTAGCCACAGGGGTGTTTGAGTGTCATCTCACCAGTAGGCTCCAGCAGATGGTATGTTACACACCTCAATAACATTTAAACTGCTCATGGCTCACAAGTATAAATACTTAACTCAGTCCTTGAATCCAAGTTTTATGCTGACCAAAAGGCCTGGAAGTGCTCTCTCTGGTGGTGACTTTGTGCTGGAAGCAGTAGTGTGTGAGACGATAGCTCATGATGCTGATGTTGCAGCTGTGGAGCCATTCTGACAGTCTGATTAAAACCGTTTGGCAGCACTTAGGTCTGCATGAAATGAAGTACCAAGCATGCTTAGCTCTTTTTACTTCCATTGCAATGTCTTTTTAGTGACAGTCTTCTGGACCAAAGTTGATAGCAGAAGGAACTCTTATCCTCTATGTGCATAACAGAGAGATTCCAGCAAGAGATATAACTGCTATATATTCAGCTGGTTTATAGTAGGATGCTTTTTTTCTTTCCTTTCTTCCTCTGACTCTCCCCTCCTGAACAATCTTCCATAGCCTTTTGGTCTCCATTTCTACTGCTTTTCACTTACCTATCTGTGTCCATATTTCAATTACCTCTTCTAGAAAGCGACTTACCTCTGCTTACTATCAGCAGTGGAAAATTTCAAGGTGAAATTTTAGATGGGAGTAACTGAACTGAATATGCATCCCATTAATATCAGTTATGGATGTCAGATCAATACCAATAGCAGTGATGTTGTTTAGAAACTTGAATTAATACCATTATGCTGCCCACTCAACTATGGGCATTTTCAGAGACAATATGCTATTTGCATTTTATTATAATAGAGTTTTTCTGAAAATTCCCATCATGGCAAGGACATTAGGGAAGTAATATTGATGGCACAAGGCAGCTGTTCTAATAGATGATATATAGAGCTGGTCCGGTGAGAGCACCCTGGCAAGATGCGGAGGGTCCCAGGGATGCATCTCTGTTTCTGGCCAGCCCCTGTCCCTCCTGCCAGGCTTGCCACAGGCCCCTGTGCCTGGCCTCCTCCTTGTGCTGCCCAGTCCCAGGCTTTGCTTACTGGTGGCTGTTGTGAAGTGGAGCGGATCAAGCACCAATGCAGAGAAAAGGAATATGAGAACATTTTAGATTAAAAAAAAAACATATATATAACAAAACCGATTATTTAAGAAATGACAGTTGTCAGCTAAAGCTCCCTTTTCCCTTTTTTGGTCGGCTGAGATGCCTGAGAACTTCAGCCTCATCAGTTCTCTTCTGGTACAGTGAAGGGCTGTCACCCCATCGGCTGGGTGCCCACAGTCAGATCTGAAATAGCCTCTCCAGTCTGTGACGTTCTCACAGGTTTCTTGTTCTCCTATCTGCGAGAATTAAGAAAGGAGAGACTCTGAGGAGCCTTTTCCCAATAGAGCTGGAGAAATATGATTTGCCATTTGCACAGTACACTGGTGAGTTTATTTGAAATAGTACATAAAATTTTGGTCCTCTGTTTCAAGAAAGATGAACTCAGCCTGAGCAGAGGAAGGTCACTGGTAGGACTGAGAAACCAGGGGGCCAGCGCTGAGGAGAGTAACAGAGCTTAGCATGTTTAGTCTGGCAAAGGAAGGCTGAGAGGGATCCAGTTACTGTCAAATACATTGCAGGGTTAACATCAGGAAAAGAGAAGTATTTACACTGAAGAATGATCCTGGCACGTGATCAAATGGGTATAAACTGATCATGAGCGCATTTGGCCTTAGTTTTAGAAGAAAGTGCCTGCCACCCTGGAGCAGGGAAGCCTTTAATCAGAATAGTGTGTGCCAAAAACATTGGTAGCTTTAAAGAAGAGTTCTCTGTATTTATGGGACGGGTTGTGTGTTGCAGTACTGCTATGGCAGGGGACTGAATTCAGTGACCTAAATGTCGCTGCTCAGTCCTATTTCCGTGTTCTTCTATGTTCTTTGTCAGTAAAATAAATTGGTAACAAAATTGACGCTAAAATCACCCTTCAGAGACAATCTTCAGAGTCCACAGATTACTGAGATGAAAGGCGGGAGATGGGGAGGGAGTTCATCTTTCATAAGGCTATTGATTTAGTATTTCTGCTAATAGCAGAGAATTTTGCGCTCAGTTCACACTTGGAATATTTTTTCTCTTCAAACACAGAGACTAGAAATGATTTTGTTTAAAAAATAAAGCTCAAATTCTGCAGATGTTCAAGACTCTTTGATGGAAATATGGGAGGGCCTCCTGATTCATCAGTGATTGAGCTAGCATGTATTTGGGTAGGAGGTCATTCTTTCCTCCAAAAGGTAATAGAAGAAGCAAGAACATCAACAGTAGCTTTTCTCCTGCATTTCACAGTGCTCAGAAAGCAACGATGTGTGCCATTCAGATCTTGGATTTGTCAAGTAGCAGTATCCGTTTTGCATAGTTTTTTCTTCTGAACCACTTTTGATGAGAATTGGATATATAATTTTACAGAGCCAGTCTAAGAGATTATAGTGTATCACTCTTCATACAATTTCTAGCTAGGAAATTGAGAATATGATTATTTTCCTGGCATCCAAATTTTTCCTTCCTTTCTAATAGATTCTTTTCCTTTTTATTTTCTGCTTTTCTGCTACTTTAAGGGAGTCTGTCATTCAGTGTTAAAAGGAAATTATTCTAACAAAGCTTCTAAATGCAAGTCCTTGATAATTTTATCTAATCTGAAGAAAATTTGAAACCTTTAAAGGGATCTTCCCCATCAATTTGTTGTTTTTAATATAGTATCCCATGAGTTATGCCTTTACATAACCCTATTTGCCAGTGGCTACAGAATCGTTTATAAAATGAGGAATGTTGTAAAAGCTTTCATTTCCCATTAAAATACTGAATTCTACATGTAGCTAATGCAGAAGACTACATGGTTGAACTAAAGCCGCCCTTCACAGTTGTGTCTTCTTGTGCTAATTATTTCTTTTCCTGTCTATAAAAAAGACTGGGAGAAATAATTTTTGTTGTGTTGTAATTCAAAGTAGATGATTATGAGTTAACTCACACCAAAAAGGCTGATTTTTCATTGAAGCAAGGGAGTACTGCTTGCCTCATCAGCTCCTTTTTTTTTTTTTCTGGAGACATTAATTCTTAAACTTTCTCAGTCATATTCATAAAAGAGCATCTGATTCTTCCCTCATAAAGTTGCAGATGATGAGTTAGAAACACCAGCTTTTCTCTGGTTCAATCTCATCTGGGCTAGCATCCGTAACTGTGCTAGCTCATTAGACATAACTGACTGGCTTAAGTTAGAGCAGAAACAGAAATTCTGATTTAGACAAATCCTGATCAGCCTAATGTGCTACTGCTTTACTCTTCATGCAAATATTCTGCTCTCTGCAAAGGGACATACAACTCTCTTCATAGATGAAATGCTTACAAAAGTGGTGCATTTCTGGAAAGGTGCCCAGTTGCAGCATGTCTGACCTGCAGTAATCCTGTGCAACTTGCTGGAGTTACTCCACATTCACAAGTGAGGGATGTGAATCTTGTCCACTGAAAATTTAGGCATAAATACATAACAAATTAACCTTCAACTATGGCTTGCTAATTTTAAATGCTGAAAGCCTTGCTACCTCAAATGTAAACCCGTACAGTTTGCAACCATAGCTTTCTAGTCGCATACTCACTAAAGCAAGTTACTTCATGTTCAGGAGGTAAATGGCCACGATATCTTCCAAGCCGGCATCAGAGCTCAGCAGAAAGCATCTTCCAATGTTGCTTTACAGTGACATTGCATCAGTTCATAGGAAAGCGTATGACTGCATCGCAATCGATAAAATGCCATCCACCAGCCCTGCCTTTTCTCTGTCTACAGGCAGCTGTCATGGGGATTTCTCTCTTCTCTCTTTAACTGCTCAGTGATGGCCCAGATCTTGCCTGTGACAGGAGAAGAGGCTGGGAAGCAAATCTCAGGCACCTGCGCTCTGCTGAGGCATTACTCACAGATCCATATGCAGAGCATCATGCAAAGCAGTGGCCGTATGTGAAAGATGGCTTATTTAAATTTTAAAACCGGAAGTGAAATAAGTCATTGTCTAAATGAATTCTGGCAAGATTTATCTTTGGGTCTTCTACTGGTTCTCAGCATGTGGGTAATGGCAAAAACAGTATTAATACTTCCAGTGAAGACACAGTATGATGCAAAGGCTGTGGGGGAAGGGGGAAGTGGAACCAGCAAGCGTGCGTGGTTTGCAAGGAGCACCTAGGATTTAACCTCATGCACAATCACTGAATCAGAGAAGAACTGAGAATATGTATGAAATTGGTGGGACTTTTTTTCACAGCAAGGGAAAGAAATTTAATCTATGTTGCCTACATCCTGGGTGAATGCTCCATACATTGTATTGCTGGCTATGAGAGCTGCTTTCTCTCTGAGAAGAAAAAAAAACATTTAATGATCTCCTTTTATAAGCATTTAGTCATCACCTTTCCCTGGACGATATTGAGGACTAGAGGGCAGCAAAGTGTGAGAAAAGTATAAAATTTTTAATTACACCTTTATATCACCTTAGTGCTGGTGCCTCCTCTTCTAGGTACCCAGGTGTTTTTAGCACTGAATAAAGTGCCTGGAGGTCTCACCTGCAGGCTGGAAACATCTTCGGGCTGCCAGTTGTCTGGAAGCCAGTCACTACCATACTCAGTATTGTCACACCTCCTTTTTTTAGATGTAGACCTCAGATAATACTGTAATGAGCATGGCTGGAGGATGTTATGAGCATGAAGAATTTCCTATCTAATCCTACCCTTTTATTTAGAGCAGAATCTGAACAGTTTGAAGTACTTAACACACAGGACCATACTTGGAATTCAGATAATGAACCGTGGAATGGCTGCACAACATGTGAGCAGCTCCCCAGCAAGTCATCGGGGAAAATCTATCAGGATTATCTCATGATATTTGAGGGCTGAGAAACAAATGATGTGCATGTACTGCACCAGGGCTGTGCAAGCAAAGCTCCTGCCATACAGATCACAGGTGCCAGTTTGCCTCCCCTCCTAGAGGGAATAAGGTCGTTAAAGGACTTTGTAACACTCTTGACAAGCAATTATGTCCAGTTTCATGACATTAAATGCATAGATGTGGCAGCTCAGATCTTGGACACTGTTACAAATTGACACTAAATAAATTGTCCAGGACTCAGGGTTGGTAGAATAGTTGTTTTCTTTGGAAATAGCATGATGTTTTTCTCTGCAGACTTGATTGGAACAGCAACGCAGTTACTTCCTGTTATGAGAATTAATTGACCCGTGCTCTTCCTTCAAGTCAGTAAAACTTAAACAGGGGCATAAAATCTGAGCATTAGTCAGTGATTTAGAAGCTAACCAAGGACATTTGGTTTCCAGCACATCTTAAACTACTGTATGACTGTGCTACCAAAATGTAACCATAATTAAATGACTACATATGAATATATTATGTGTATACAAACTACTTTAAAACAAAGTTGTTCTAGTCATTCAAATACAGAAAAAATAGGAAGTGGCAAGCATAGGTATGTAAATGCATTAAGGCTGAAGTCCACCCATTTTCCAGCTTAGTTCCTAAAGCAAAATTATTTAGCATCCCTCACTAATAAAACTGAAGGGGACATACACCTTCAATACAAGTACAATACATAAATCTCATAGCTAGAAAAATGTACCATGGAAAGAAACCCCATTTTTAAACTGAAACAATCCTTTAAAGAGATTTTAGTTTAGTTTCTTGTGATCTTAAAATCAAAACATGAACTTCAGGGTTACAAGCTGTACTCTTCTTGCACATTACTTGAGGTCACAAATGAAGATCTATATTAAATCCAGAGTGTTACAAACTAGTTCTTCAATACCCTGGATTCATATCCAGCTCCTATACTCCAAGTGAATAGACTTCTTGTGGTTTTGCTTCATCGTGTGCAATTTCAGCCTGCCTTAGCCACAGCAGTTTTCTTGCCTGGCTACGAAGGAGAGACGCTTGTGTACAACACTGGGTGGGGATGGCCGGGTCTCCTTCGGTTTCTGAATTCAGTTCAGTTCCCTGCTCAGAAGGGTAACATATCACACAGTGCAAACTTATCATGCATCACCTTAGATCCTGAGATTCTTTTTTCAATCTAAGATTCTTCTTCTTAGCATCTGAAATCACCAAAATCACCCCAAAAGAGTTAGAATGATAAAGTTATTTGTGAGTAATGGAATGGATGACCATTCAGAATGGATGGTCAAAACTCACGATGTTCCTAAAAAATACCAACCAGGTTAGTGACTGTTTCCCACAGATGCAGTTACTTGTGTGGTAAGCAGGAGCAGCTTCTAAAGAAAGAAGAGAAGATGGGAGTGATGCAGCTGGAGTTAAAAAAATACATAGCAAAAACATCTAGGATATGGAAAAACATAAGAACGTAAGATGCTGGAGGAATAATTCTCACCCCCCAAAAAAATCTAATTTAAATCAGAGACAGTAGACAGTAATGTTTGGAGAGATGATAAGAAACATTACACTGGGAACTAGTCTTTCCTGAAATATTTAGGTTACTTTGATCTTCTATAGAATTATGAGGTTGCAAGTTAGACATAATTAATTTGCCCCTATTTCTAACCTTATAGTTATTATAACCTTCCTCACTTTCAGAAAGTTCTAAGAAAATATTGTGTCCGCTCTTCAAATTAGAATCAAGCAGCATAAATAGTACTCTGCACAGCACTCAGAAGTAGTTACAGTAAATTGGCCCAAAAATTTACCATATTCCCTTTTTCTTAATGTATACATACTAGCAAGATTACATTATATTACATTACATTATTATATCACAGTGCGGACATCACGGCCTGTGTATGATGCTTTCTACCTGCCTCCAGGCTCTCTCAGGGAGAATCACCTGAAAATGTGACTTGCTGGAAGTCCTGGAAGAATAAGCTATGGGTAAAACCAAACAGAACTAAATCTGTCTCCTAATGGTATGATTTAGAGAGCATATGCTTTTATTCATTCAATGGTCATGGCAGTATATCCATAACATAAAGAAGACTATTCATATGAGTAAACACTCCTCTCTGTGAGTAAGGCTCACAAAATCTTGTCTGACATTTTAATATATATTGAATTAGTGACCTAACACTGAAACAATGAGAAGAGTGAAGCCGCGTGAGTCTCTCAGCAGGGGCAGGCATACCATGGCACATCCAGCAAACACTCCTGTAAGCTAGTCATAAATGCAAACTGTAAGAATAGAAAACAGCCAGGGCAGAAATAAAGCACTAAACATACCTGGGATAAGCTGCAGAAAGAACCAAATCTTGTAAGCCATGTCCAGCCTTTCAGGATGCCAAGGATTCGGGCAAAGAGACAAAGCTGTGCAAAGTTGGTTGTTTTACAGAAGCAGTCCACAAATGTCCCCGCCATGGAGGCTGTATGAATGAAAGACCTCTCCTGCCTGCAGGGCGGAAGGTCAGTGTTGGCTGGCTCAACCAGGAGAAGATGTCAGGCAGGTGGTCTCAGCCTACAGCTCCTCAAGGACCCCATCCAAGCTCCAACCCAGGGGCTGCTTTATGCCTTATCCCAATCCCAATATGCCTTATCCCTGAGGTTTGTGTTTGGCCCTGGATGAGCATAGAGAGCCCCCTTGGTTCACTTCAGAGGTGGAGAAGCATTAGCTGCTTGGACAGTGCAAGTATGAACAAGTGCAGTCAGGGTTTCCAACCCTCATCTGTGTCCTTGCCCCAAAGTTTGGTGCTGTACCTTGTTCTGTAAGAAAAACACCATTTGGTTGCGTATGTTGGGCAGGAATTAATTTTGCCTGTGCCATAAGCTGTGCTACAGCCCTGGAAGGACTACAGCACAATCTCGACACCCTACTATCAGGGGAAAGTTGGTGAGGAAACAGTCCAGAAAGACACATCAAAACCTCTTTTTGACAAATATAGTTCCTCTGCAGCCTGTGGCTTTGTTTAGTCTTTCTGGGTGTTTATAATATTTTAGCATCTCCTCCATTAAAAACTAGCTTTTTTAATATCATAAGTTTATCTTGTTTCTATTTTTACAGTGCATGATGTCTCTACATGCTACAATCCTCTAGCTAGGCTTCCATCCAGGATAATTAACTGTGCATTAATTATGTTATGCGCTGGTTGGAATTTGTCATTTGATTTCCATACATTCTCGGGACTTTATGGCCAAACTGCCCATTTGGTTCTGAAAATATAATAGCATAGAAGACACCAGGAAGGTCAACAACGGCTTTGCTGCTACTTTGGCGTGGAGATGTATGGACATACATCCACAGCATCAAACGATCAGCTGAAAGTTATGTCTTCCTGAACTCCCAAGTCAGCTGACATGTCTTTCAGGTCCATACAGGCATCCTAATGTGCAGCCATGCCCAAGCAAACGAGTCCTGCTTCATGCTCTGGGTGTGAGTACATTTCTGATTCCTACCATACACATGAGCCCTTGGCTCCTGTTGGGGTGAGCTGTAGTATGAAACCCTGACTTCAACTGTTAACAGTATTGATAACTGACTTTGGTCCCACTGTATGTTGCAGTCCTCTAACCTATCACCTGCCAGAGAGAAAACACTGTGGTCAGCACCTCACTGAAATGAGGCACAACAACTCTGGGACTACTCAGTAGAGAAAAGGCCTAACCCTCTTTTGCTAGCAAGGCTCCCAGGCACTTCAGTGCATTTGTACTGAGCTCTGTGAAACACCCGTACCATAGCAGAGATCCTCATTGCACGAAGCAGTTGCCCAGCTTTTTTTACTTCTCATTTACCAAGTAATACTGAACAAGATTTCTAGCTTTCTGCAGAATTACTCATCTGTGCATGCTAAGGAAATGTAGCTCCATCCTCAAGGGGAGCAGAGAAAAATAATAGTGATGGGCTGTGGATCAGTCAGTAGAGAAGAGGAGGGTGTGTTTTGTTTTCAAAGTGAGCCATGGAGCCGGTCACACTTTCCAAGGTGGCCATGTGGGTTGAGAGTTGCAAAGGGATCTCAGGGCATCAAGCAACATTTCACTTCCATTTCTGGATGCATCAGAAATCCAGCCCAGTAAATAAAGGCTTTTGTGGTGTGCCAGGTATCCTGACTGAAGAACTGAAGCATGCAGAAAATAAAAACCCTGGTTAAATGATGCTTTCCTAGCATTCAGAAGGGTTTCATTCAGAGTTCAAGCTAAGTGTAGGATGATCTTGTACCTAAAATATTCTGAAAAGATTCAGTCAAATCCTGGCTCTTTTGCAAGGAGCTGCAGGAATACATTTGTAATCTTGTGGGAGACAGTGCTGAAGGCCATATATGTAGATAAAGAGAGGCTCAAGAGAAAAGATTTTTTTTTGATTTATCCCTGCTGGCTTAGGCACACATCTTAACCCTTCTAGAGAGCTTGCAAGCGTTAGCCCACATAAGCACAGTGCAGTATCTTCATCCATACACCACAGACTTCCCTGTCTTTCATCAGTTCCTGCTTCCTTGCTGCTTATATGCAAAATATATCTGTGCAAACAAACAGAGATGAAGCAGAATCCCCCAAAGTCACAGCCATTTCCTAAAGATAGGTGGGCCAAAGTACCAGACTGCAGTCCTGGAAGATATTAGATTTATGGCCCAGGGATTTCAGTTGCTTAAGGGAGTTCTCTCAGCACTGTCCTCATCAGCCTCTGGCTCCCGGCTGTGTGCAGGAGGAGTGTCATCACTGAAGCACGCGTGCACGCAAGCATGCACATAGGCAGTGCAGGGTTACGCTTGCACTGCAGCAGCAGAAGTGGTCGGGGTAGGTACCTGGTGGAAGGAGGGAAAGAGAACAGAGAGCTTCATAAGGCAGGAGGGCCGAGAAATCAGTGCTGCTCACTCTAGGCTGGAAACAGAAAGTGAAGTAAAAGTAATGGGACAAATAAGTCTCTTATATCCCCTTCATAAGTTGCAGCAAAAGGGAACAGCCCTTAAATCTAGAGGAAAAAGTCACATTTCGTTGGCCATCTTATCCTGTACTTCCTCTGAGACTGCAGACATTGTAATGGGGCAGGACACCTCAATGGACCAAAGAGGGTCCTCATAGAGTCTGTAAGAAATAAGAGTTATTTGTAAAAATCATCTGAATTTAAATAACAGTTGCACAGGAGAATTCCACCATGGGTCACCTTCCTGTAGTCAGGAACTCTGTACTTGAAAACTAGTTACAGTTCCAGCTCCATTGCCACTTTATTTGTGATGCTGAGTAAAGTGTTTAATTGCTCTATGCCTCAGATTTCCATCTAGAAATAATTGTATTTCGTTTCCCTCATCTTTTATTTGGCTTTGACTTATAATTTGTGTTCAAAATGTACTACTCAGAATGTGTACTGGAAAGTTAGGAAATTAATGCTGTATTAAAATTGTCTTGTTTTTGCCTCATGAACTTCCATTTTGGACACTCCCTGAGGCATGAGTAAGTGATCCAGCAATTAAATTCTGTGGCATAATGTAGATAGGGGACAGAATTAAGGCTGCACAGCTAATCATTCCTTTCCTCCATCTCAAATGCTTGACTTTGGAGCCTAAATATAATTCTTTTAATGTATTGATAAATGTCACTTTCTATGTAATTTTAAATAAAGAGGTAAAAAATCAATTATTTTATATCTAATAATAATGTTCTTTTATTCTGCATTCGTTATAAAATATTACCAGAAAGAATATGCTGAATACTCAGCATTGCCACCATCTCTACCAACATCTACCTCTCCTAACATCTTGTGGCACTAGCTGGCACTGATAGAAAGCTGTTGTATTGGGTCTTGCTGGCGGGGTGAGGAATTGTTCACCAGGAGACAGGACGAAGAAAAGAGGACAATAAGGAGACAGGAAGAAGAAAAGAGGACAATATTTCTTTTCATTTCCACAACAACTATTTATAGTTGCTCATCCAACTTGCAAGGCCCTCAAATAACAGCTAAGGCCACTGCAGGCCTCCCTAACCTGCTGACAGGAGGCCCTGCGATGCTCTTGGTGGGGCAGAGTGTCCTGTCTCTCGGTCTGCTGCCAGCACTCCCAGCCCTGCTGCATTGCAGTAGACATGCTGTGGGGCCCCGAAACAGTTACGCTGGGTTAGTTTGGAAATCCACTGCTAATTTTTTCTAGGGGAAACCTGAAAGGACAGAAGAGAAACTGCCATTTTTCAAAGTTCATTACTCAGCAAAACCTGGATACATTTTTATAGGAAAATAAAATGCATTTTCATAGCTCCAGAGACTTCTGCAGTGTTCCAGAGGGCCGCTGCAAACACTAGCAATACAGAACTTCTCAATAACAGAAAGTATTAGGTAACCAGAATGAAGAGGCTGGCACTGACAGTAACAGTAACGAAGCCGTCACAGACCCGTCCGTGCGGGCGTTGCTGTAATCAGCCCTGGGTCGGAATGGGATGGGTGCGTTTCGCTGCGCTTTTGTGTCTTCGTGCGAGTCTCGAGGCTCACTGGGGGCCCGTGCGCTGGTGGGTGCTCCCTCGGTGTGTGTCAGGAGTGCTGTGGGAACCAGAATCCTGTGAAGTGGTGCATGCCTACGCCTCTTCCCCAGGGAGTGCTGGCAGCTTTTGCTGCAATGGGAAAGAAAATGCTCATGACTCTGCAAAATGCAGATCAGTAGGATTATGGGTGTTTTTTCTGATTTATTTTGCTTCCATTCGGTACTAAACAATTGTATAAGAAAGCCCTTGTACAGCAAATGTCTACCCTGCCTGTGTTGTTTGATTGCCTGGCAACAGGCAGAGATCACCTCTTGGTATCAAAAAGCAAGAAGATCTAGAGGGATTGAAAAACCTGCTGGTAATACTGTCTGGTGAAGAGAGTGTCACTGCCCAGGAGATTATAGCAATCACATAGTGACCAAACTCCTGGAAAGTAGAAGAGCAACTGTGTTTACTGTGCTATATGTCAAGACAAACCAAAAGATGAAAACAGGTTTGTTTTCATGGTAGTGGGGTAAAATTTAGTTGAATTTGTTTAGCAAGGGCCTGGTCCTGAAAATGCTGGGCTACCATTGATGTAGCCATTGATGGCTACAAAAACAGGTCCCAGGAAAATACACACCAAGATAGACAGCACACATGAAGCAAGAAAGAAGGAATGAATTAGCAGATGGCCCAAACTCAGACCTTTCACCACAGAAGTCCATGGTCTGAGCAGGGACCTATATGGAGGGTGCATCTAGGATGAGTCTTGTTTATCCACAATTAAAACAAATGCAGTAGCAATTTCTGAAGAACTAATTAGAGAAAGACAACAAGAAGCAAACAGAATGAGCATAGTGGACCATTTAGCATCATTCAGATCTCAGGTTCAAGAAACACAGAACTACCATCTTCCATAATACACTAGTTAATTCAAACAGCTCGAAGCATTAGGGTAATATTTTTGAGGCATCACACCTCATTCTTGTGTTCAGATTTTTTTAAAGGTATTTGGAAGTAAGACACTTCAAGATAATTTCATTCTTCCAACTTCCTTTATGACTCTTATATTAAAAATGTGGCCTTCCATGTTTTACCCAGTTAGTAAAACCCAAATCATCTGAGTTCCCCAGTTTATCAGCTCTGCCTTGACAACTACCTATAGACTGTCCATGAGACTTCTTTGTGATGAGAGACAGATAAATGGTTTGACAAATCCCAGAAGATACTAATATCACAAGAAGTCCCCTCTAATGAAAACTCACCAGCGTGAATGGAAATACTCTTAAATAGTCTCCCCTAGCTAGCGCTTTCTGCAGACATTTATGTTTTTGCCTGGTGGTTCTGGTTCCCTGTTCTGGTAAGGTGAAATGAAACAGCTTGCAGTGTCTGGGAGGGAATACGTGCCAAGGAAGTTCGAGCAGAGCGGCCCGGTGCCAGCACGCAGCAGATGGCCGTGGCTCGGAGGGTGCCCAGAGCGCGCTGCTGCCTGACTGCAGGCACGTGGGGGAAGTTAGAGCAGCCCCAAGGCTGCTATGATAGATGCCTACAAACAAGTGCAGAAAGCTTATCCTTGTTCCTGTGTTCAGGGCAATGATGCAAATTTAGGTGTGACTGCAAACAATATGTATCAATCCCAAATCCCACAGGGAAAATCTTTACACTAGTACACACCTGAAATAGAAACAATATTGGGCTCATTGGATGCCAATGGGGTTGAACACTGACATGAGTGTTAAGTTAGAAGTCTTCCTATCAGATGTCTTGCAGGGAGAATGACTGGTGCCATGTAGGAGGCAAAGAAATGGAGAACCAGAGGAGCCCAGGTCGTTTGTCTGGCCAATTCCCTCCTTCCCTGCTTGCCTCCTTCTCTGGGGCTGCTCAGGCAGGCAGGGAGCAGGCAGGATGAATTTTTTGGGGAATCTCATTTCATCCCAAGTCTTTCAGTAATGTCTCTGACGCCCGTCTGTATCCCATCTTTCCTGTGTATCGAGATAGGCTTCTTTCAAAGGAGGCAACCACACGTCCACACACTATCATCTGATGGGGATATAGGCATTATGGAAGACCTTCCATGTTGTAAGGCAGAGCATGGAGCCTTCAGTGTTTTTCAAAGAGACCCTGTGCCACTGAGTTAGGCAGGATGCTGTGGCAGTAAACACAGAAGATTTTGCATCAAAAATGGTCACTCCTGTCTATCACCTGCTTCCCCATTACCCGGCAGTGAAGTGCAGTCCCAAACAACCCAGAGGATGCTGGAGCATGTAGCGGGGAGGCAAGGTGGTGGCTTATGGCTCTGACCTCAAATCTTCACAGAGTTGACAAGGTAGAAGAGGGGAAACAAACCTCTTAAACATATGTCCAAAGCTGTTTGCCAGATATTTCTTCTGAGTTTCACTTAGGAAACATTCCCTTGTACAGGCATTTGAGTTCTGTCCCAGTTTGGTGCAAGACAGAAGGAGACTTCATTGCATTTGTTGTTGACACCACACTTGGCCTCTTCAGAGTGGGCGCTTCTGCTAGGGCTGAAGGTGCCTGCAATATTTTTCTCTAGCAGAGAAATTGCTAGAAGTGCTTTAAAAAAAATCAAATAAATAGGCAGAGAAAATCTTGCTAAAAACCCAGGCATGCAGAGCTGCATGCCAGCTTTAGGCAGGTGCAGCTCCCCTGCAGGGATCAGGCTCTGCTAAACACCAGGCTGCGGGGCAGCGTGTCTGTGCCAGCTGAGCGGGCGCTGTGCAAACCAGGGTGGGGACAACCACACACCTGCCTGCGAGTTGGAGGTAAGACCATACTCCCATGTATTTATATACAACCCCAAAGGCTCTGAGCCCCCACTAAGGGAAAAAAAAAAAGCTGGAGAAAAAGCCACAAGGTGGTTGGGAGAAATCTCTTCTCCTGGTCTCCCGAATGAAGAGGCTTTGAGCGACTGAAAAAAAAGAAAGTGCTTGGTTCTGTATTTTGCCATGACTTCACTAGGACCCAGATAGCTCTTCCTCATGAAACATAAGCAATAGGCTGTCAGTGGGTCAACAAGCTGCACTCAGAATTGGTTGACCGTGGCCATAGCAAAGGACATAGTAAACTCAGATATTGGATTATTTGCGAATTGCAGCAGTGAAGCTATCTAACCTTTCAGCAGCTCTTTTAAGTGATATTATTATTAGCCCTTGTTCAGAGGATGGCAGGCAGGCAGCCAGCAAAGCACTTAGAGTTTACCATCATCCATCTGCTCCTCTATAGATTTGAAGACTGTAGAAATTTTCCTTTTTAGGACTTACTTTGAATATGATTAGTGGGCCACTTGCCACATTGCTATACAAGCATGTCTGTGTGCTTTAGGCAGAGGTATGTGACAGGTATTTTATCAATGAGGAACTCCTGATTGAACAGTATTTCCGTTCATTCGTCTGCTTGTTTATTTGTGTAGTAAAACTATGCTCGGGGTTCTCAAAAGCATGTATCACAATAACAGACACTTCGCGCTGCTTTAAGGGGGTTTTGCAATTGTATATACACAACCTTCTAGCTGTCAAGGCAGTTCAAATTTAAAGGCCTTATTTTTAAATATATGAATAATGTGGGCTTCTATAAATTTTTGTAATTGTAATTACACAAATACTTACCAGAGTAATGCCTGGGATGGTAGGTAGATGCTAGTCAGGGACTGATACAATGCCAGAACAAGAAGTTAGCCCCATCCTAAAACTTACACAGTCTAAGTGGTGATTTTATGCTGCTTTTTCTGTGATTCTTCAAAATGTAGCCTGCCTAGTGCTGAACCTGACAGAGCTAATTCTAGAACTGAGGCATAATACGCTAATATTAATAGGAGAATGGGAGTACTGAAGGCAAGTACTTACAACTTAGAAAGGTGATCGGCAGCAGAACTCGGTTTATGGGGAGGGTCTGTATAAAGTCAAGTCTTGCCTGAATTCTTTCGGTGTTCCACAATCACATTTCATAAATACAGACAAGATCAAAGCTGTAATTATATAAAATTATGCTAACTTACAAGTACCACTGGAAAAGATGTAACAGATAAACTCCCCAGGCTGCCAGGCTGTATTTCCTTTTGAGACAAGACAATAAAGACACTTAAGAGCCCGGGCAGAATTAGGGATGTGGGCAGGCACGGAGGCTGGGAGCCTCGTGGTCAGGGCACACAGGTTGTGCAATATCACCGCTCTTTCCCAGGCTCCGGCAGAGCCCCGCGGTGCCTGTGCTGCACTGCTGCTCCCAGCTTCCAAAAGATGCAGTACCAGAAACTGTCATTTTTCATTTGCTGATAAGCTTGGAAAGGGAGTGGAAAATAACACCTTCTTGGAAGTCTACAACACACCTAGCCATTCCTCTGAGGAGATCTCTATGACAGAAAGCTAGAATTGCTCTCTCCAAGAGGCAACCTGAACCACAGGGGGTGAGCTATATGAATATTTCCTATTCACCATCTAGCCTATTGCATTGTGCACTGATTGCCATAACACCTTACCTGCTCCTTGGCTTCTGAACGCAACCACTCCTCGTGCTGCAGAAAGCTGGGTGAGGGGACAGCTCCCGCTCCAAGCAGGTGCACTGGTTCCCGGGCTGCGGCTTCCTTCAGTGGCCAGGACAAGGGCAGGATTTCTTGGGTGCGTCCTCTTATCAGAGAGACTGGGCAGATCGTTTCCATGAAACCCAAATCCTTAGGCTGCAAATAAGCCAACTCTCCCATGAAATGCATAGATGGAGGAGGAGGAGAGGAAGCGGTGCCTGCCTAAAGCTCCTGTTTATTTTTGTCTCAGGCTCAGGGATGATTATTACAGAGTCATTAGTGCTTGCGGGAAGATAAGGGCAGAGCGAGCTGACAAGGTCAGGACTGCGTGTGGGAATAAGCCACGGCGGAGGTGGCTGCTCCCATCAGACTGGCTGAGGGTCACGTGAAGTGCTTGGCTTTTTGAAGCATTTCCCGTGTATCTCAAAACGCGCTTAGTCCGCTCCGACGGCAATCTCCCCCCGGCTGTGACCTTTCCCAAGCACATTTTGGATGAGTGTCTGGTGACTTAATGCACCACCAAAACCTTTGAAGATCCCTTTTGTGTGTATTTCGCAGGCAAAGTGTGGCGCATAGTATTTCCTCGCAGCTTTTGTGAAACTTGAGTTGGCACGGGCCGCGGGTTTCAAACAGCCCGGGAGCGGAGATCTACGTTCTGCAGACAGCTGTGCTGACCTGTTTATGTGGCGTTGGTACATGCACAGGCCAGTGTGTGAGGAAGACGATACTTAAAAAAAATAAATGAGAGACTATAGCTTTGGAAGCACTGAAGCATGCGTTTAACTCCTATAGACTGGGAGCTCCTATAGTGGGCTGTGAGCACCTACTGAACAGGGCTTCTGACTGGAGTAAATACACTCAGATTCAACTCGGGCAGAGAAATAACAACCTCTTTCAGCTTCAGAAAATACGTCTCGTGGCTCACTAAAGGCTGGATCTTCCCCGAGGCTCCTCTCAACACCTGCAGCCTGTACGATCCCTTTCTCCCACACAAACACAGTAAGATCTGTCAGAGCAATTGCCCCTTTCCTCGAATTTAAATGCGTTTTTACCGGAAAGCATCCGAACTGTGACATCGGAACCATGGCAGGGCCCTTCTCAACGGGGTTTCCCATCCCTCCCTCCCGCTATTGCTCTCGTTGGCAGCAGACCTCCTGGGCATCACGCCTCCTGCAAGGCCCCGAGAAGCTGAGTCCCACCAGCCAGTCACCACTGTCCCCGGTACAGCGGGAATTTATGAGTATTTAGAAGCAGCAGTCATTATTTTCCTTTGCATCCTTTGTGTATGGAGAAGGCATAAGGAAAATGGGTAAAAGCTTTCAGAAGCGAGTGGTGCTGGATTCCTTGAGAGAGGCACATTTCTGCTTTCTTTCTTTCTTTCTCTCTCCCCCCCCCCCAAAAAAAAAAAAAAAAAAAGTACGGAGCAAGCAGAGTTTTCAAATGAGGCTTCTTTGAAGGCTTCTCCCATTAGTCGTCCAGGCACCCTGATCATTTGATCATTTTTTGAGAATTTAGGACATGGAGCTCAGGCAACCTGCTCCTTCTTTTCATCAGGCTGAAAGAACATGAGGAATTGGTGGGGGGTGGGGGGTGGGAGAAAGAAATTTTTGCACAGAAAAATGCCAGTTAGCAACTATGCTTCAGAAAACAGCAGAATATAACAAGAAATAAAAACCTTCTTTACAAAGAAAATTGCTTTCACTATATCCACTAAGGCACTTAAATTACTGCAGACAAGTAACAAGGACAAAGTTGTTGAAATAGTTCTAATTTTGTTTTTAATGCCAGAAAGGTTTGGCATTATTAAAGAACAGGAACTGAAGGTTAGAAAGCGAACTGAAAATATTTGGGATTCAGACTTACAGTTACTTTGAGAAAGCATTATTTTCAGGTGTTATTTTTTTCAAGTGGGCTTTGTGTGAGCCAAGGCAGATACCGAAAAGGAGCATTGATCATATAAATAGTTCCTTTATTAAATTATTTAGCGCTCATGAAAGGTGCCAGAAGGAGAACCTTAGGGATTCAGGTCTTTATTTACAAAACCTCCCTAGAACAAGATGTGGCAGATCTAACAAGCGGCTTTTCCAGGAGGCTTCTGCCACAACGGTGCCGCCCCGGAGGTGCCGGCTTTGCCGGGCCGCGGCCCACGCTGGGGAAGAAAGAGCTCGCCCACTGCCAGGCTGGAGAATTTAAAGGGCTGTTCGTTAGCTTTCTCAGCTTTAATGACCCCATAAGTAATGAGCCATCCAGTCCTCTGAGACACTTCAGGTTTATAAAGCCCAGGGAGTGGGTATAGTGCTTTGCAAATAAATAAGCTGATGAATCCCTGTGCATATGGTCTAAGCCAAACACGCAGCAAAAAATGATCTGAAGAACAAGTGAAGGGCTAAGGAAAGGCAGGGCTACCATACACCAAGACACAAACAGGTAAAAATACATGTTTTCTTTACACATTTTTTTACAGACAGTTTTTTTGCACAGGTCCAAGACAGAAGGTGGACATATAATCCAAATTGAGATAAGTTCCTTAGCAGCAAAAACTGAACTGCAACGGTGTTATCTGTATTTCCTGGTGATGGGACAGTTGAAGGATACCACAGGAATTGTGGCCAAGATGAATTGACTCTATGCTGGTTTATTCAGTTGGGCCTGTAACAGCAAAAGCTCGCAATATCACTGCTAGTCCCTGTGGTAATGGCGTTTATGCTTTAGTACTGCTGCTTAATTCATTAATTCAGTGGTGCAAATAGAAATCTGAAACCTCAAAGATCATCTAAAATAAAAGTTTTCTTTCTTTAGCCTGGAGTGAAATCACATCACTCATTAAACTGACTGTACAACTAAGAAAAACAAGGAACGAAGTGGAAATGCCCACAAAACTGTCATCATAGCCTATTAGCCTATGAGAGAGAGCCCCTAGACCCCAAATGTTGTGTCCGTGACTGATACATGGGATTATGTCCCAGGAGCTCAAGGGGAATGGTTCCTTCTCAAGCAGAAGAAATCTGATTTCAGAAACAGTCTGCAAGTCTGGGGTTGCTCCTTGTAGAAAAGCATGTCAGTTGTCCAGGAAAGTCTTGCTGAAGACTCATCAGATGGAGATAAAAGAATTGCCAGTGGCCTCCGAGCTCACAAAAGAGGAGGACGGTTGTGTGTGCCAGCAGGCTCCAGGCCAGACTACAAGCAATAAAAGGAAAACTCCAGTCCTGAGAGATGGAATGTGTATAGGATCTGGCTCCTGATGCAGTCCAGACCTTGTCTGTGCTCTTCCAGGAAAAGTCTCAGGAAATCAGCAAAGGCAGGTATTTTCCTGGACTATAGCTCCATGATCCTCTTCTGGAGACTGGGTAGTATACTTTGGTCTGGCTTTTAGCTCTGAACCATTGCCAAATCATGGGATGGAGCTGACCAACTCTGTTTCCAGAGAGGACCAGGAGTCTGGCCCTCAAGGGGGTCCAGCATCCTGCCTTCAAAGCCGGGGATAAACCAGTTGTAAAGAAGTAGGCGCCAAGAGCGGGTGGTATGAGGGAGGAGAAAGGGGGAGCCATCTTCTAGATGTCTAGATAGCCAATCTTATTGAAACATTAGCCAGCTCTGAGGATGCAAGCCCCAGAGGAGTCCTTTCTCACATCAGGTCTGGATCAATGATCCCAAAGAAAGCAAGGCAGCTGAATAAATTATTTTATGGATCTGAGCCATGGTGTCCTATAGAATCAAATTACAAAATAAGGCTTGAGAATTAAAACAAGTCTAATCATCTTTCATCTCAAATCTTCTACATTTTCATTTATTTTTAAAGGCCCAGGCAGTCCCCAAAGGCTCCCCCGGGACTTGGAGGGTGCAGGGCTGCTATGCCCCTCCACAGGACCCCACAATTGTGCCAGCTGGAAGGGATCTCCGAATGTCATCTAACCAAATCTCTGGCAAACTCCAACTGTCTTGGTAGCCCTTCTCTCTGCTGTGTTGATGTCTTATCCTGGGGAGCCCAAACTGGACACTAGTGTAGTCTCGCAAGTCCTGATCAGAGAGGAAGAATCACCTCCCCCGACCTGCTGGCCGTACTTGCATCAATAAAATGCAGTGTGTTCAATTGCAGCCTGCCTTTGGGTTTCCTAACTCTATCCGTAAAGACTTGAGCAATGACTCTATATTCTGCCTGTCCCTGTTTTCACCCTTTTTGTACTTCCTTTTTGCTTTAGAGCTCAGTCAGGAGTGCCCGTCTGGAGTGGAAGCTCTTCCTTTCATGTAGACTGTGCAACTCAGAGAGTGTCGGCACTAGTACAAACTCATTATAGGGCAGGTCAGAAATAAAGGCTGTTTTCATTTACAGAAGACTCATATCTATAGCTACAGTGAATATTGAGTTTTCTAAGGTGTGGCTAGAGTGACAAAACCTCCGTGTCCATCAGAGAAAAAGCAGTGTCCGTTTGCACGCATGGCCCAGCGACTTCCATCTCTGTGGTGTGAAGTGTAGTCTTTACTAAAACTTGGTCAGTAGAAACTCTGTACAAAGAAATAAAAAGAGAAAGTTCAAGAGAATCAAGCTTGCAGAGAGGTTTTGTGTTGTTTCATTGCCTTTTAGAATGCTGCAGAAGCACAGACTCCATTTTAGGAGTTGTGGAAGCTTTTCTCATAGGGAACAGGAAGGTGTAAGAGCAAAAGCATCTCTAGTAGAGAAGCAACTTAGTTATGTAGCTCATGGCACAACAGCGCAGGAGGGCAATCAGATATCACAGCAAGAAGCAAGCCGTGAGAGCACATCTTTGATGGAATAGCAAAATATTCAGCACAATGATTCCTGACAAATACAACTGAACAGGGTAAATAATCTCTTATCATTGCAAATCTAAGATTTGAATTAACCTCCCTAGGCCTTAAATTTCATTTCTTCACATGGGGCTAGTGTATAGTAGGTTAATTATATGGACCTCTGGTAATTGGCCCAAATACAGCACAAGAGGATTTTCATGCTAAGCCAACATCAATACTGTGCATCAAAGACTGCCCTGAATTTTTCCCCTCTGTTGCTCAGTCATCTTTGATCTAAAAAATGAAGAGTGAAAGATTTTGTTGTTATTTTTATTCCTTCCTCCTGCCCCAAGATTGAGGTTACTGAAAATACAAGTAGAGAAGGGAAATAAAGGTGGTGGAACAGAAAAAAAGAAAGTAAAGGGAAGCAGGGAAGATGGGCTGAGGTAAACAGAAAGAGATGGGTTTGGAGAAGAAAGAAGCATTGCTGGTGGAAGAAGGAGAGCTGTTACAGGCATGGGAGTACCAGTGAGCAGCAGGGTGAGGGAGAGAAGTCCAGATGTTTTATTATGAACGAGGAAAAGGGATCCAGCCATGACATTTATCGGGTGTGAGAATCAGGTTATGTCTTCTTAAACCACCTGAGCACCAGTCACTTGACCTCACTGTGATCTGCTGTAGAGACCACCAGGAAGCCATGAAGCAGGGCAGCACACAGGCAAAAAGGCCTTATATCTGATTAGGAATAATAATTATTTGGGAAAACCGTTCCTATATGACCCTCATTGTATTACTTTTCTATAAAAAGCCCAGGGCCCCCATTCTACCCCCACTGCTGGCTGCACAGGAGGGAAGGAGCTGCTCCAGTCCCTCTGAGCAAACCAAGCCTCTCAGGGGCAAAAGCAGGACCTGCACTGGAGGGCACCTGAGCTCTGAGGGTGATGAACAGCCAGTGAGATGAACATGTAGAGGGAGACAGGAGAGGACATCTGGAATTCAGGGGCTGAGGGGATTCACAGCCTTCCCTGTAACATTACATCGGGCACTCGACTCTGAGCTTCATGTGCTTCCCCTTGGCAGCTCAACGAAAGAGCAACCCACTCTTAGTGACACCACGACTGAGTAGACCTGAGCCCTGCTGTTAGAAACGTTTGGCTCTGGAATAGGTTGCTCACAAGCTTCCAGTTCAGGCCTGAGCTTCAGGTCCATCAGTTACAGGAGGACAAAACCTGAATGTGAAAATCTGGATGAACTCACAAAACATGTGAGGACACTTGCAGTTTAATCTTCCAGAGTGGCCTCACTCCTAATTTACAGCAAGGGGCAATCTGTTTCCAAGAAAGCCTGTGCTCCCTTATCCTGGGCTGTTACCATCTCGCCGCCCAGCAGGCTTGCATTCACCTCTGCAGAGCACAGTTTTGGGGAGCTAAGTGTCTCAGCAAAGTGTTTCAGAGAACAAAAGAGTCAGGAGAGATGGATTTAATGACCTTACGAAGGGAAATGTTTGCTTTCCTTTGACACTGAACTGATTTCTTAATGAGGGTAAAAATTAGCCCCCTATGAAATATTTTGTTTCAGATCAACTCTAAATGCATTTAGTTCCCCATCCTTCACTTTTACGGCTCAGCCACTAAACTGGAAAACCTGCTATTTGCACAACTCTGGTTGTAAATCATGATTTTTGGCAAGAAAATGATAAAAAAAATGTAAAAAATAACAAAGAGAAAAAGATTTCAGAAACATGCAGTAAGCAAGCAAGAAAAAAAAGAAGAAATCAATTCCTAGAGCTGTTTGAGGTAGTTGGCAAAAAAAATTTCAACAGAAATGTTTGCTGTGTTCAAATAAAACCTCACCAAAAATTCTTCCTATTTTATAACTAAATCAAATACTGGCCAAGAATATAACATTTAATAAGCATGCCTAAGTGAGTCAAAAGCAGAAGAGATACTCCACATACTCCACTTCTTTATTAAAAATTAAAGCTATAAAATGAAAGGACAAAATAGTGCTAGGAGTGAGAATGTATTTTTCTGGGCATCTGGTGTGAGAGAGCAACAGGCGGCATCACCAGGACAAACAGGTGAAATTATGAAGCCCTGCTCTATACCCCTGCCAGAAAAATAGCAGGTATGTTTGACATGTTTAAAATGTGCCTACTCTTATGCTGACTTGTAATTGCATTTGTTAGAAAAAATGGCCTTAGCAAAAAATTTGTTGGTATATTTTTTTCCAATCTTGCCTGTGTGCTTCTGCATTGCAGACTGATACCTGAGCTTTCTCCTCGCTGCAGACCAGGGCTATCACTGCCGAGCCATCTGGAGCTCCGTGCTCACTGAGAATCCCCTATCAATTCCCCTGCAAAGCCAGATAATGGGATTCTCTCACTCTTCTTCCCATTACGGTCTTCTAAAGGCCAAATCCTCCCTCCACTTACAGCCCAGAAAGGCCCTTCAATCCAGTGCTGCATTTACACTAATGCAACTGAAGGCTAATTTTGGCCCTAAGTTATTTGTACAGCCAGATATTAAGTTAATGTAGGCCATTTTCTGAGCTGGGTTCCTCTGTGCAACGTATATCAATTTACTGAAAGCTAGAATATCGTTCCTAGCTTCCTGTATCACAAATATACATTCAGAGCATGGACAGGGAGAGAGTTTTCATTTTGCCAATTATGGCTGTGGTGGCAGTAGGATGAGATTGACTTGCACTTACATCCATTACCGTGTTGCAAATTTTGTTCCATGAAGAATATTTTATATGATGGGTTTCTTTTGTGTCATTTGGAAATCAATCCATAGTAATTTAAAGTTCCTTGTACTTATTGAACTGCTCTCTTCCTGGTGGAATTGGTTTGCATGTTGATTTGGAATAGAATGAAAACTCACTGAACTACAAAAGTCTGCAGTAGAGATTTCTGGTGAAGTATGACCAACGTCCTCTTTATTTCCAGGCTATCGTTTCTTTTAGCATCTCTCTAGCTGATTAGTTTTAATGAGCAGCAGCTCTACCAACACATAAGGGAATTCACAGCTCAATAGGTAAGGAAAAAGAAAACCAGCAGTGGAAAATGGCTGTGTGCAGTTGGCTGTTGCCAGAAAAATACACCTTTATGTGTGCGTCAGAAATGCCACAGGAGAAAATCTCCTACTTGTACCTTGCACCTAGTGAGAAACTGTATTGTTCTGAGTAGCAATTCCCATTTAAAGAGGCTCTTCGAGATCTAAAAAGACATATACCTGCTACAAATACCTAGGGAGAAGTGATGTTTTGTTTTGGAAACATCAGGTCTCCAAGTACACCTAAGCTGTGACTGTTTAATTCCATAAAAACGCCACATCATTTCATGCATGATCAGAGGAGGAAGCCTCCATGCTTGGATTTGACTCTCAAAATTTGCTGTTACCTTCCACGCTTGCCCTGTGTTTTCAGTGAGACCATCCTGCTCCCCACACAAACATGCAGACCAGCAGCGCAGTGAACAGGAACCGGCCGAGTGCAGGGTGGGATGCAAGCCCCGCAAGCACCGCTCGTAGTCAAAGCACACGGACAGGCTCTTGTGGGTAAATGGCACAGCACCGCAGCACAGTAGCTCAGCACCCCATGACACAAGTGATTATCTAGCCAATTCTCATTTTTTTCCTATTGTAGCTACAACTCATCATCCTACTCCAGCTCCAGTGCCTGCTCCATTTTTCATGCCTGGAGCTCGCAAAAACATTTAGAGCGTCAGGTTGTCACAAGACTCAAAATCTTGAACACATGTTTCTGTAGGTCTGCTAGGTGGTTGCAAAGCTGAGGTGCAGAAATGTCAGGGTAAAAACAGGTCAAAGGCTGAAGAGAAGCAAAGCTGTCTCACTGCTGGCCTGCTGTCTGTCATTCCCTGGAAGAGCCATCACCTCTCTGTCACCATAGAAAGTGTTTCAGCAGGATGCTGAAGATGCCAAATACTGTTGAAGAAATTGTAGTGGCAATGATAATACTCAGTAGTGAAGTGAGAAATGTTTGATTTCTGTATCCAGCAATGATATAAACCCTGCTAACAGAAACACTTCAATAAAAGCACATGAAGGTTGTAGATTTAAAAAAATATTTTTTTGGCTTTCCAAACTGGGATGAGAGTCACTCAGCGTGGTCCCTCTCCCACAGCAGGATCCTGCACACAAGTGCCAAGTGGCAGGGCACAGACCTGGGAGCTGCACTTGTATGTGAGGCATGGGAGCTTGCAGCAGGCTGCAGCCTTGTGGTCGCAGGAGGCCCCCAGCTGCTGACTGTCCTCTCCTGGCACAGCCCCGGTGGTGCCTGCATGAGGAACCGGGTGCACCGGAGGTGGCTCAGCTAGCCATCTGCCTGCTGCTGACCATGGGACCCTATTAGACAACTGCCACTGTGTCCATCCGGAGTGCTGCCAGAAAAAAATCCTTGCTTACCCTTTGCAGGTGCACCTGGAATGTCTGGATGAGTGAGAGGAACTTGTGGTAGCAGGTCATATTTGTAAACCAAAGGGGTAATTATTGTTCTGACCCACCTGAAAATTCATCCACTGCACTTACTGTCGAGGCTGCGCAGAGGAGTAAGGACATCCCTGGGATACCTGGCACTGCACATCTACTGCTGCCTGAGAAAAGGCCAGGAGCAAAGCTCCATGGTATGCATGGTCAGATCGTACTGCACACAGCCCATATGGAGTCTATCTTTAGCCTTAAGAAAAGAGAAATGGTGATGGTTGCTCTGAGATACAAACTCTCCTCCCCTTGCAATTTTGCACAGAAGGAGCTCCCAGTGCAGCTGAGTTACACGGCACAAAGGGAGCTGCCTGGTCCCTCCAAACCTAGCTGCTTCCCCAACAGCAGTGCCCATCCCTGGAAAAAGGGGATTGGAGAGATTGTGCAGGTATATATGCATTTCTTCCGGCCTGTATGACCGAGCTGTCAGGCCAGGCTGTACAGGCTGCAGCTGATCTGGGCTCAGCACGTGCAGCCCCCAGCCATGACCCTAGCTCCTCACCGGGGAATACCTGCAGGACTACTGGCAGGGTACTGCAGCTCATCCCTGACTCAAGCCAGTACATTTAAGTTAAACATTTCTTGGACTTGAATATTTTCAGTGGAGACTTTGGTAAGTGGATTTGGGGAGCAGAACATGAGTATGGAGCAGAGCATGTACAGAACTGTGCAGGAGAAAATCAACAACAGGATTGTGAGAGAGGTTTTGGAAACATCTTGGGGGGAGTCTCCTGGTCCTGGGGATCAGCTGCAGCCAGACTAGACATTGCTCTGTGCCTCAGCTGTCGTTGCAGGTAACAGAGAATTACTAAATAATTGCTAGAATTACAGAGCTGCAATAAGGTATCCCATACAAGGTCACCTCACAGAAATCCTGTTTACTCTTACCTTTTTCCCTTTCCCCAGCAAAGCTACACTGTTTATCCAGGTTGCATTTTTGTAGCTGTCTTGATTACACAGTTGTACAACAAACCAAGGTGATGGCTTTTATGTGCTAGAGCTGTTGCAGTTGGGTCAGACTGAGCCCTAGAATGGTTAGACAAAGTCCTGGTTAGTCAGGGCTGAGTTCATCTTTTGGCACAGCTCCAATGAAACTGCACCAAGAAATGACTTGGATAACTATCAATTCCATAGGAAATACAAATCAAGTCAGCCTATGCCATTCTCCTTCATATTTCTGCCTTATCAGGAGCCTCATGAGCTGAGGATGAAGGAGTAAAGAGAATAAAGTCCCTGTCCTAAAGAACTTCTACCTGAAGTAGTACCTGAAGTTACCTAAAGTAACAGGAGACAACAGAAGAGTGTAGCAATTTCATTAACCAAAATATTTCATGTTTTCTCAGAGCAGCTTGTGACCAGCCAAGCACAGGTTTATTTGATAAATGCTGAGAGGACCTGGTGACCCTCTGTCTGCACAACCTTTAGGAGACACATGCGTTTACCCCATAGAACAACCTCAGGAGAGGGTCACTCACTGGTAGTTGGTTCCCTGTTGTGCTTGCAGTGATTATAAATTACTTGTCACCCTTTACCCTCTGTATAAATCTGCTTTCTATATAACTCCTCTGCTTCTTAAAGGTAAAGTAGAAGTTTCTTCTCTGGTGGACCTGTAGGCCTAATATATTTGTCAAGTCAGAGAGCAAATGCTGAGTGTTCAACAGCCGCTTAATGCCAATAGGACTGAACACAAATACCTTCTGCCTGAAACTGGTTATGGAGAAGGGACAAAGCTCACTCTCTACAGGTAAGGATCATTTCTTATGACTGTCACACATTTCTTTGTTTAGGTTCACATATTCTTGACCTCTTCCAAATATTCTCCTGGGTAAAACACTTAATGAGTTATTCTGCTTCCTGAGTGTTTTCTAGAATTATACCAGAAGCCCAGCCTGGATACCACTTGCAGAAAGTATGATCTGGATTGTTGAATTATTCTTTGCTAACAGTTCATGACTTCTTTTTTTCTTATATACTTGTCATTTGAGAAATAATTCTAATTTTCATCAGGGTATCTGTTATTTGCTGAACAATCCATGCAAATCAATTTGAGCCAATGGATTACTTATTCACCTAAAAAATTGTATGTGAGAGTGTATCTCTTGATATTCATTTTATGAGCTTTTATTTCAGAAACTCAATCTTTGAATTAAACAAAGTCTAATTCAACAGTCAGGCCTCCCTGTGGAACCATTAACCCTCCAAACACAAAGACTTCGGATATAACACACATCTCTGCCTTGGTACTGTTCTTCCATTCATCTCCCCGAAGGCCAGGAAAGGAGTTGAACATTGCATTGGGTCCTGGAGGCCACACGATGTTTTTTTTTTTTTTCAATCCTGGAACAGAGTATTGCACTTTAGACTAGGAGGACCACAACTGAGCTGCTAAAATAGCTTCAAGGTGCAAATAACAGCACACTGACCTTGTAAGATAATTTGGGCAAAGACTAGCGCTGTGTGTGTTTGTACAGAAGTTTAACATAACCGGGATCTGGGACATCACTCTTTCCCAGGTGCTGTCACCGTGTGCAGGCAAGCACACCATGGCAAGGTGGGGGCAAGGGGCAGGAGAGGTGGTGCTGGGCTCAGTCCCACCTTTTTTCAGCATTGAGGACTCTCAGGGAAAGATATGATCAGGAATTTTGACAGTTTTTTTCTGTAGTCAGGAAATGCTGATTAGTTGAAACCGAAGTTTTCCTCAAAAATACAATGCTTTTATTGAAAACTGGCATAAGAAGTCTAAGTGAGTAGACAATAAACCTGATCTCAGCTCTTCTACAAATAGTGAGTGTTTCGACCAGCTGACTATTTGCTAGCTCTTTTGGTGCTCTTTTTACCATCAATATATGAAAGAACTTCTTTTTCCCCAGTGAAAAACAGAATAACATTTGTAATCTTGAAAAATGTGGTAGACCATAAAAACTCTTTTCAGTGCAATTTTTTTTAAAGTTAAGGAATTTTATTTTCTTTCTACAACACACTACTGTGTCAGTTGTCCGGAGTTGCCTGGTGTTTGGGCTCCCAAGCTCACATGTGCTCCTTTTCCCTTTCAGGATAGATAAATTGGGAGATCTCAGCATGGTTTAACCCTCCGTGTTGCAGCCATGGTGGGTCTTAGACAGTGTTTTCTCATGTTGAGCACATATTGAGAGCAGGTATTTCCTGGTTCCTAACCTGGTTGTGCACTGCCTCTGGGCAAACCTGGGGTCTTTAACTCCTGCTTACCTTATCTGTGCAATGGGACTGCAAATTGCCCCTCTCATGGGGTATCACACTAGAGACCTCCAGCCTTCATGTAGTCAGCTGAGGTTTGGGAATAACACTTTATGAATATAAGGAAGCTAGGCATGACAGACGGTCTGCCTGAAAGAGAGCAAACACCCTTCATTGCACAAAGTCATTTCTCAAACCTTCCTAGCAGAAACCACAAATGCCCACTTTGCATTTAGAGTGAATGGAGGTGCTGCTTACGTGCCCAAAGAATAGCACATATAGTTGCTTTGTATTGTATTACATCTGAAATGCAACATTTAACTATTAAACTTTAATAGTGCTAAAGAGGCTGGGGTATGAAAACCTTGATGTGTGTTCATAATGGACAAAAGCAGAAACCTTTCAAGTCAGATTTATTTCTGCACCCTCGGATGACTGCTGAAAAATGACCTGTCTCTGTTGCAAGGCTCCACGTTCCTTTCTTCTGCCCTCTAGTGCCAGAGAGAAACATTAAACAAAAAGAGAGATCTCATTTTTATTACAATGCACTAAATAAACAGAGGTGAAGGGATAAAACATTATTTGCACAAGGATTCATCTCCTCTGATCAAGTTAAATGTCACAACTCTGGTGAAGCTGATTCACAAAAGCCAGTAACAGGCAGGATTTGATGGGATTTGGGTATCCGCTGCACAGGGCCCTGTAGGGGAAGGACCTGGTGCATCTCAAAAGCGTCGATCCAAGAGTGCCAGGGAGGTAAATCACTGCCAGAACTGGTGCTCGTGAGGCACCAGGCGGACCTGGCCAGGCAGGAACCAGCAACACCAGTGCACTGCTACCGAGGGCTCGGGTGGCACAGGACGGACATCTGCAGAGCTCCTGGAGCTGAACTGGACCCAAACCTGATGAAGATGATTAAGGCTCCCCAAGCGATGCAGACACTTGCCATTTCACATCACAAGCTGGGACAGGTGCATCACTGCGCAAAGTCCTGATGATGTATCTGTTCCAGTCCTACTGCTTTATTTAGATTAAAACTCCAACAAACTTTTGTGCCAAAATATTTACACTAGGGAAATGTCTGCTGTTTAACACTTTGAACCTCATTTAATTCGCACTTCTTCTTCATCTCTGCCTCTAAATACCACCTCATCCCTCTGAGTCAAATTTTTTACCTTGAATACTTTCTTCTAAAAATGTGTTGGGAAAGTTCAGCTACTCCAGGGGAGAAGAGGTCTTATTACTGGGTTTTTCTTTTGTGTTCTTTCATGTTTGCAATCTTTTTGCTCACTAAAGGTGTAAGGAAAAAGCCACAGTGCTATAATTTCAGCAGCTACTGTAAAAACTGAGACCTGTCACCTGCAAATTAATCTGCAAGAAAGTGGATGAGAGCTCCAGGATGGTCCAGATATAAATGTTAACAGAAGAAAGTGTGAAGAGGAGATGAAAGATTGACTTTAAACAATATGGTTGACTGATACAGCCCAAAGACCATGCTAAGAATCTGGTAAGCAAATATATGGGACTGAGAATCAATTGCCCAAAAGTGACTAATGCAAAGCAAGCCTACTGAGAGAAAAAATTAATGTGGAGCAGCTTGTCGATCAAAGCTTTGGGAGCATCCCATCCTCACCCTTTACCTTTTGCATACATCTTGCAAACACTGAAGAAGCAATTAGGAGGAGTGACCGGAACAAAGTCTTCCCTTCTGTCTCATTTGTTTGAAAAATAAGAACTTTAAGCAGCATCTTCCCTTTGAAAAGCCAACATGAAGTTGTTATTATGTACATTTTGCATAACTACTCCATTTCAAGTTCAAAATACTCATTCTTGGTTTTGATCTATTTCTCTTGTGTATCCTAATCAAGATATTTTAAAACTTTAGCATAAATATTTTTGTGTGTTACTGTGGGACTACACAGGCCAAAGCCTCTCTCTACTCAAAACTCTGCAAGGTGGCTAGCTGTTCAGCATCATGCAGTGATAGGTTCAGATTTAAATTTCTGCTTCTCTCAGTCTGTTTGTTCTTTCAATTGATACTTCATATCCTCCTAGAAAATGACTTCTGCCTGCACGGGATCCAGGCAATGAAAGAAAGCTCTCCAGGGAAAGTCATTGCCACTTACAGGCACCTATGACTCTATCCCAAGTTTGGGTGCTCTCTCAAGCTGGGGCACCCCGGTCAGTGCAGGCTGCCTTAAGCACCTGACACGTGCAGTGACCCATCAGGAAGCTGTAATAAGTGCTCAGTTGACTTTAGACAGCCCTCTCAGCCAGGAGAGAGCAGTAATTTGTTGAACATACAAATTCGCTCCAGAGTTTACCCAGGCTCTTACTCATTTGTCGTTCCTAATCAAGCTCTTGTTCACAAAGAAAACTCCCTCAGCTGAATTTGGCAGCGTTTGCAATCTGGACCAGCTGGCCCTGGGGCTGGCAATCCCAGGAAGTGTGGATGCCAGCTAATACACTTTGGCAATGACAGTCTTTGGATGCCCCCCCTGCAAATCCTGGGCCTCATGTTCTGGTCCTCCACCCACTCCCTTCTTCTGTGCAGTGAAAGACCAAGCTTGACAAATGGCTCCCAACACTTTAAGGCCTTCTGCACTAGTAACATTTACGTTGTGTTTCTACAGTGCTTGAGCAGAAATGCCACCTGGAAACAGTCCTCCAAATTCACCTGGCAGCAGAAAACTTTGGTCAGAAATCAGCTTCTTTAGCTTTGATTTGGCATCTCAGTATCTCCTCAGAGATCATCAGGTCTATGCAATGGAGAGGACGCAGCAGGGGAAGAAGCAGTTCAGGTGAGGTGCGAGAAGCCACCTGTGTTGTTGCTACTGGAGAAATGATAACAGAGCTGGTATGGTCAGGTCTGTGCTGAGGGTCTACCCTCCAAAATTACAACTGAAGTTTCAGAAGGGTTATTATTTTTCTCTCCTTGTTATTCTGCTCCCTTTTGTTTTCAGCTATTTACAATCTGATATGCTTCCTGTGGAAAAAAACTATTAAATATGGGAACATCTTGTGGCAGCAGTCAGTACAGTAGGACATCCCAGTAAAGTTAGTGATGCCTTCAAATGCTGGCCCCACAAACACTGCTTGAAGTGTAGCATGTAGTCATTACTCTTTTTTTTTCAGGTAGTGTGAGAAGCCACAGCCTTCTCCTATGGATTGTGGAAGGAGTAATAATCTTACTGTGAAATGCCAAGATCTGAACTCTCCTGAAAACACAGTGCAGGCAATGCACAGGGGTTTTCTGTGAAGTGTATTGCTGTGAAAAAATGGCAAAAGGACTGCAAGAGGACACTGAAAAGGCACCTGAAAAGCCCAGCATGCTTGCACGGCAAAGCTAAGGAAGAGCACTCCTAAGGCTCACCTTTGCCTGTCAGGGGTTTGAAGCTCCCTGCCACTTTAGTTACTCTGTGATGCAGGAAAGCAGGTTGTTAACATCCTCTATGTAAATTAACAGGACCACATCATAGAAAAATGGTCTTTCTATCATCGTTTTCTTCTCTCCATGGAAACAGTTCTCAGGTTGTTTGTGTGTTGACTCAGGTCACAAGACCAGTAATGTCCGTATACACACAGGCGTGTGCTCCTTCGTACGCTGGCACCAGCAGGAGAACATTTGCACTGAAGTTCAGAGGGCCTGGAGCTGCCATGCTCAGAAATGTGCATGGCCACAACGGCACGTTGGATGATGCTGTTTAGGTCAGCACCTGGTTCGTAACCCACGTCAGGTCTGTAGGCATGCCAGCCTTCCCGCGCCAGCCCTGGCCAGGTGACGCTGTTGCCTGTCAGTCTTTAATTTGCCTGGCTGAGCAAATGCTGTGGCAGAGAGGGAGTTTCCTACCTGAAGCTGGAGTAGATGGTTTTTCTTTCTCTTCAGCAAGCTGACATATTCTAATGCCAACTCAACCTGAAATGATGTTTAAATCTCTGACTTGCTACCAGTTAGACCCTTTTTTATTTTATCAGAAAAAAGAATCCAAGCCTCTTCTGGTTATTGTCTTAAGGAAAAGCTCTGTGATAGGGCAGCTTAGGGAGAGCAGTGCTGGAAGCTGCAAGTTTTGCCGTCGTTTTGCACATTCACACAGACAGTGGCTCCCCACCCCCCTGCCTACCATTCATAAATCCAAAGATAACACTGCACTGTGCTGCAGATTGAGTAAGGTGAGGCACTAATTTTGCTTGGCACTGTTCAGTTAGGGGAGTGCCCAGGGGCCCCCCTTCAAGGCTATGGAAAAAGCACCAGAAACAGCCTACTGAAAAACATTCAAAAGCTCTGTGCCAGCAAGTCAGACCATCAGCAGAACCTGTGGGAAGGGTGAGGGAGCAGGACCACAGAACAGGTGGGACTGGGACCTCTGGAGGCTGTCTAGTCCAGTCCCTGCTCAAAGCAGGGTCATCAGCTCAGGTTGCTCAGGGCAGTGTTCAGTCAGATTTTGAGTATCTCTGATGACAGAGGCTCCACAACCTCTCTGGGCAAACTGTTCCAGTGTTAACCACTCTAACAGTAAAAAAAGCTTATATTTAAATGGGATTTCCTGCATTTTGGTTGGTGCCCGTTGCCTCTCATTCTGTCACTGGGCACCACTGAGAGGTTTGGCCCCATCCTCTTTACTCCCTTCCATCAGATATCTATACACATTGGTCAGGTCCCACTGAGCCTTCTCTTCTCCAGGCTAAACAGCTCCAGCTCAGACTGGAGAAAAGATACAGCACAAGCCACGTAGGTAGTGCACAGAGGTAGCAACAAGCCCATCAGCAGGACCTGTTGCCTCCAGTGGTCTCCTAGAGGCACTATGGCTGGAGCGCTCTGGGTGGCCAACACACCAGGCTCCTGGAGTGTCTCCCCAGGGCAGGAAAGCAAGTGAAGTGATGGAGTGTGGTGTTCTTATGGTGACATTGGCCTCCTGAGTTTTATTTTGTTTTGTCCTCTTTAATTCCTTGTGTGTGTTTGCCACCAGACCGCCTCTATTGACTTTAGGGAAGTTATTTGGCTTTCTGTTTCCTCAGCATGCAGTTTCTTGGGAAAGAATAAATGTCCTGGAACTTCAAAGCAAAATTACAAACGACTGAATCTGTAAATTAGTGATTCTTAAAATAGATTATTCTTTAGCTCATTGGTATATACAAAGCTGTAGGTTTCTGGCCTCCTCCCTCCCTTTCTGGCCTCCCTCACAGGTATACTTTCAGCCTGGCAGCATCAGGCTGATAAACTAGCAAAGCCTTGGAGCCAGCCCTGCACACCTTGTGCTGCACAGTGCCTCTTCCAGCATGACGTGCAGCGCTGTGCACTGGGCCCTGCTCAGCTTTACAGCGGCGCTGCTGGTCTGTGTGTGTCTATCGCCGTGCTAATGCCACCTGTCCACGTGCTCGCTCTATAGATAAGCCTTCATGTCCTGAAGGGAACAGGTCAGATGCACAAGAGCCACATCCCACCTCTGTTGCTGCAGCCCATGAAGATGCCCGTTAAACGTGCCCGTGAGATCTGTCCTGCAAGTTACTCACAGCACGAATTGTGCTGCCGCCACCTGCGTTTGCTAAACGTGTTAATTTGCCGACATAGCTGCGACCAGGCATGGGACATGGAGGCAGCCGCCATCCACCAGCACAGGTCCAGGTACTGAGTGAGCTGAGGTGCTCCTCGCCTGTCTCAGCCCCGCAGCAAGGTTTGTCCCTTCCTCCAGCCTGCCAGCTTCTGTGGACGTGCTGAACTAAAACCACGCTGCAGCTCCTCGCTGCAGCTGCGATTTGGCATCAGGCCAAATCCCTGTTTTTCCCCTCGGCACCCAGTAAGGCTGCTTGCCATGGGTGCCCTGGTCCCTGAAATCTCTTCTACATCCCTTGCCATGCAAAAACATCCAGCTGCCCCCAGCCTGCCTTGCAATGATTCAGATACTTCAGAGGCAGCGGAGAGCATCAGCTGCCGCAAAGCAGCACTGACAGACGCGTTTGGGAGAGAGGAACAGCCGAGGAGAGCAGAGCCAAGCCAAGGAACAGCCAGAGGCTCCTAACATGAGGCAGCATTTATTTTTAGAGTAGCGTAGTGCTAAGGATACGGTGTGAGCCACTTCCCTCTCGTCACTCTGACGCCATCACCCACCGCCCACGCGCCGCTCCAAGTGGGTTATCGCAGCCCATCAGGCTCCCAGCGAGATGGCAAGAAAGGAAAGGTCAATTCTCTCCTCATGCCAATAAACAGCGTAATATATTCATTGCTGTGGTATTTATTAACGGACTTTGGTTTAAAGTGCTGCAGGTGTCTTGCACAAGATGGTATCATTTCTCTGGCCAGTGAGAACCCTGCAATCAGCTGTAAGTCACTGCCCTGCCACATCCACGCAAAGCTGAGTGCTACAGTGCTTACACACGGCTTTCCTCTGTCCTAGTTGATAAAACTCTTTCTGTATCTGTTTTTTTACTTCCCCCCGACCTGTTGCTGTCTTTCCACAGCCACATTCCTATTCTCAGCTGCGTTCTCTGCTGTTTTGCTTTTCCCACCTGACTTACCAAAATTCACACCTCTCAGGATGTTTAGATGCCTTGTGTGCCATGGTATTGGAATAGACTCACATCTGATGTTTTTGTCCTCTGTTAACATATGCAAGCAGTAGAAATCCCTCACACCCATGTCAGAGAAAGAGCCCAGCAATGTGGCAAGGAGGCAGAGACCACCCCCGTCCTCTGTCCTTGAGGCCACACTCTTCCCTTTCTTCTCTTCTTCCCTTGGTTAAAGCTAGTTCACTGCTCTGTCATTCCCCCTAGACCTTGTTCCTACCCCAAACCCCATCCTGTATCTCCTGTGAGCTCAGAGCTCCTTGCTTGGAAGTCTCAGCCCATTCTGCTGCACTTTTCTTGCACATTTTCTTTCCTCCAACTTGCTTTTAAAAATTTTTGGCACCAAGAAGCCACTTGCTGAAGTAGCACATCTCTGCTCTTCATCTGCCTAACCATCTGCTTGAGAGAGAGCACCAGACAGAGAGTGCTTCTGCAGAGATTTGTAGACCGAAGGCCAGAAGGAACCAGCATGATCTAGATCAGCTGCACAGTAAATGCCATAGACATCTAGGCAGCAGATTCGACAGCAAGTCCTTCATCACTCATGGCATTATCTCTAATCAATGAAGGTCAAGCCTTCCTGCCTTTTTTTTTTCTTTTTTTCCTTTTTATTATATCTATATTTAAATATAGATACATATATTAGTATTAATGAAAATATTTTTGTACTGTGAAAATATATAACTCTGCAGGGAGAGGAGAGTAATCTCGCCACAGCCATAACCAGTTGACTCTCATTTGGTCCCAGCAATAACTTAGCCTAGGAAGCTCTTACTAGGTGAACTCAGATCTTCTAGTAAACTTAATTATAGCCCAGATCACCAAGCAGCATTAGCCTGGAGAGGCTTGAAAATTCATTCCCAGGTCACAGAAATGATCCCAACTTGAAGCCCAGTAGCATGGATCTAACCCCTATTCCAACACAGAGTTTGAGTTGGGGTTAAGGGGACTGATCTAATCAGCCAACTATTTCCTTAAAATAAATTCAAGAGAAACTTTAACAGATGCAACTTATTAAAAACATTGTGCATGAAAGTATTGATCTTCTTTCTGTTTGTAAAAATTGTATTCTAATACTTCTAAAATATAACTGAAAAATGTCTGCAGTACAGACAGGTCTATTTAACAGTAGATGGTGCAGTACATGGTGTTCGATGATACCTACATGTGAGAACATACTGCAGGTTTCTCTTCAAAGTGCCTCATAAAATTACTTTTTGTATCACTAACTATGCATGGCTTAGGCATCTCTCTCAGTGGAAGGTGATATCTTGCATATAGTCCATGGTGCAGCTCCCACTGAGAAGTAGATTGAGAAGCAGAATGTAAAGCTTTCCACTGAAAAGCAAGGCAAAAATCTCAGTTTCCAGGCTGCTATGCAATTTATGCCCAAGAATATTTGTGTAATTCGAAAACAGTTTAAATACAGCAAAATGTAGAAAGGACCTTAAGAATCTTTAATTGCAGCTTTCGTGCTTAGGAAAAAGCATATTGCCCATGGCCAAATGACTGCCACTGATAATTTAGCATTTAATGACATATCTTAGTAACTTCAGAAATAGAGTACACTCTAAGTAGTGTGTCAGTTTGCTATCTCTGACAAATCCCCCTTTTAAAGGATGACCTTAAAGAAAAGCAGAATGGTTGAGAAATACTTAGTTGATTTAACAACAGCCATTTCTTTCGAAATAATAGACTCTTCTAAAAGAATAATGCTTTCTACATAGACCTCTGGGCTTAAACTCAGATACCGCCAAGGAACAGTCAATCTTCAGTAACTGACCCCATGCATGCTCTTTACCTGTGTCCTATATGAGCTTATTGGAGTCAGGTTAGCCCTCTCTCAGAGTCCCAGACCACGGCTGGGAGCAAGAAGGAGCAGATGCATCCAGATGATTTGCTTTGAACAGAGCAGCTGAGCCACATCCAAATGACTAAGTTCAGACAAATTGAGTCATCAGATGCCCACTTAAGACAAATTAGTTTAGAATGGCTACAATGGATTTGTCGATGGTTTAATGTACTAGAAGTGTATTTATAAGACAGGGCTAATTCCCTTGAAGAATGCTTCAAGAAAGCAACTTCCCCATCTAGCAAAGCCTTCTCAGGTGTAGTCAAAAAAGCCCCACTAGTATAGTTAGTTTACCACAATACATCTTTGGCCAAAAATTGCTCTTAAGTCAAGAGATGTGGTCTTTGGTTTCTATAATACACACAATGAAAGTAAGTGTCAAAATCCTGAAGACATTATAAATCATTTACAGATTCTCTGCTTCTCTTACTCCATTGGATTAAATAACAGTTGAAATACAAACCGACATTATTACCTACATTATTTTATAAACTGGATTTTAAAGTTTTGACAGGGAATGACCATCCTACTTCAGTGTATGTGAAGCATCATGCTTAAGCTAAGCCTGGCTGGAGGAGACATTCAGCACAACAGACCTATTTTTGCCACCAGCAGGGACTGACCGTACAGCGAGAACGGCTCTCTTGTGTAACCTGTCTGGTAACCTTACTGTGGCTGGAGGCACATGAGAGTGCACAGTGTGATGACTATTCAAACCCTTTTAGCAGTAAGGGAAGCAAAAGCCTCATTCTTCAGCCCCATAACTTCATTCAGTCCTTCTGTTTCTGTCCTTTCCTTCTCCCTTGCTGTCCGAAATGGACTCGGGCTGAGTTCAGACCCCTTCTCTGCAGCCCTGGGGATTGGGAAGAGGAGCAGCTCACAGCAGGAGGTAACGGCCAGAAGAAGGATAGAGGAGGCTGGAAGCAGGGAATGATCATCACCACATAGGACTAGATTGCTTGGGATGGGAGTTTCCATCATAGAAAGGCACATAATAATAATAATAATAATAATAATAATAATAATAATAACAACAGTGTGCACGTGTGTGTGGAGAGGCTGAGGGAACAGGGCTTATTCAGCCTGGAAAAGGGACAGTTTTCAGGAGACCTAACAGCAGCCCCTTGGTACCTATGGGAAGTTATCGAGAAGATGGAGCCAGGCTCTTTACATTCTAGTAAAGCAGAAGCATATTCTTTAGCTGTTTATGTCGATGGAATTGGGTTCACAGATCAAGACATCCAAATGTAGGCATCTATATAAACTATGTATCTGAGTGTCCTCATCTTTCAGTGAAGGCTTATGAGCTACTCAAGCTGAGTGAGATGCAGGGTCAAAATTCAGCTAATCAAGATAGATGAACATTGACTACTGATCTGATCTCTACTGACTGTAAGTAGACAATTAAGATTATGTACACCTACAAGCTGCATCCCAGCTGCTGTGTAACAGTAGTGCTGTGTAGTAGTTTATAACTTAATTTCTGCATATTGCATATACAAATTCCTTGCTCTTTTATGCTGTATTATTTTAAGAGCACACAATAGCCTAAGAATCTTCCCTTTCACTGCTTACAAGGTGATTCTGGTGTCATTTGCTCGAGAGTTTTACCATGCTGAGCTCAGTCTGACAGGGCAACCATAGGTGAAGTATAGGAGGAAATCACAACAAGTGGAGGAGACCAACAAAACTTCAGGGACTGTCTTTTTATACATCAAAACAGCAAAGTGTCTTGCAGTTACAGTTGTCTCCACAGAGTGTGAGAAGCCCATAGAGTCACTGTGTTGGGACAGCTTTTCCCTTCAGGGTGCTAAGCACGATTTTCCCACACTCCACTTTGTTTCTGTTTACTACACAGTATCTTTATTTTATTTTTTTTTAAAAAACCATGATGTTGGCTATAGCAGCTGTCACTGCTTGCAGCTCCATAAAAGCAAGCTTGCAGGTACCAACTCCAGTCAGGTTTGCAAAGAAGTTATAGTCAGCCCACAGGACATCACCTCAGTGCTCAGTTCTGACCTCCCTGTCTTTGCCTCAAACCTTTGGCCACTCTCCAAGCCTTGATGCCTCTCTCCCCAAGGTGTAACATGGAATATGCTGCTGCTTTGGAGCATAAAAGATCCCGGTGCACTTTGATCCTATAGAGCAAGATCGTCAAGATTCTGGTGTGCTATGATAGAGGTAGAAGCACAGAGGCCTTGGCAACAGCAATGATGGCCAGAGGGCTAGAAAGGAGTGCCACAAAGCCGGATTTCCTTTTTTTATTATTTTTTTTCTTTCTTTTTCTTTTTTTTTCTTTCTTTTATCCTTTTTTTTTTTTTTTTTGAAGATGAGCAATTTTTACAATCCCTTATTTCTCTCGTCTTATATATCTCATCCTCCTGCAAGAACAGTTCTTACAGAAATGGAATAAAGACAGAAGACATTCCGATGTGTCTTTGGAAACACTGCCAAATGCCTCAAGGCAGTTGTAGGTCACACTGTTATAGTTCTGCGGAATCACTAGGATTGCCCAAGGCCTTAAGATCTGGGGACAAACATTCTGTATCAGGATATTCTCTCACAGAATTTCTCTAAGGAACAGCGAGATCGCCATCTTTACGCAAACATCACATCGCAGTAGCAAGACATGAAGATCATTTGATAGTTACTCATCAGCGACTGTGGTAGATCCCAAGTGCTGCCATAAAATGCTAGCATTTCGTATCAGTACTTGACCCTACCTACCCACTGCATTGTATTGCATTGGCTTTGCGCCTAGAAGGACAACAACGGTAAATGTTGTGAAACAGCCAATATTCAGAATTTGAACCAGCCATCCAAATAACTTAGCTTCCACTTAGACATGAGCGAAGCAGCCAGCTGGAATTTGCAGAAATATCACCATTTTCAGGAGAAAATTAAGTTCTTATTCAGATATGGTCATTTAATTTAGATGCTTGAGAAGCTACTTGTAAATACATTCTTCAGAAGATTCACCTTTATCATACATTTATTGACAGCTTTGAAACACAGTTAATAATAAAAAGCATCAAATTTGAACCGGTATTTCACAATATGGCAGAAGAAAACTATATATTGAAAACTAGCTGCTGATAAACAAGGAGCCAAGCTCCATCTCTGGAGACGAACCAAGGTAGAACTCAGTGGGGATTAATATTACACAATACACAGTAAGAACTGAATTTTTCTGTCAGCAGCTAAACCGATATAACACAAATTCTGTTGCCAGCTGACAGGGGAGTAGCAGAACCACTGAGCTTGGCAGGGACATCTGGAGATTGTCTGGTCCAGCTCTTCTGCTTAAAGCAGGGTCACCTGGAGCACATTGCCCAGGACAGTATTCAGTCAGGTTTTAAACATCTCCAAGGATGGAAACTCTACAAGCTGTTTGGGCAATCCACTCCAGTGTTCAATCTCCCTCACAGTAAAAGAAGTTTGTGTTTAAATGAGATTTCCTGCATTTCAGTTGGTGCCCATTGCCTCTCATCCTGTCACTGGGCACCTCTGAGAAGAGTCTTGCTCTACCATCTTTACTTCCCGCCATCAGGTGTTTATACACATGGATCAGATTCAGCCAAGACTTCTTTTCTCCAGACTAAACAGTCCCAGCTCTCTCAGCCTCTCACTGAACGAGAGATACTCCAGAACCTCAGACATCTTTGTGGCCCTTTGCTGGACTCACTCCAGTAGCTCCAAGTCTGTACTGGGGCGCCCAGCATTGGGCACACCACTCCAGATAAGTCTCACTAGTGCTGAGCAGAGAGGATCATCTTCCTCAACCTGCTGGCAATGCTCTGCTTAATGCAGCCCAGATGGCTGTTATCCTTCTGTGCCACAAGGGCACACTCCTGACTCACGTCCAACTCTGTGTCCACCAGGACCCCCAGGTCCTGCTCTGCAAAGATGCTCTCCAGCCAGGAGGCCACCAGCCTGGACTGGTGCAGGACTCTGCACCTCCCACTGCGAGCTTCATGAGATTCCTGTCAATCCATTTCAGCAGCCTGTCAAAGTCATGAAGTCAATGACATTCAGGTCAACAAAATGAATCTTTGCTACATCATGGCCAGAATTACAATAAGTTTCAGCAACTTACCCTCTTACTGTTAAACAGCAACCCTCAGCAGAAACTACAGCTTGAAGTTAAAGCAAAAGAGGTTAGTACATCTGTTTTTAGACAATTCTGTATCATTTGATGCAAAAAAACAAGATAGAAGCTTTTCACAGCAAAACAAAGCTAATGTTTTCTGCTTCCAGGTAGTCAGAACCTCTGAAATAGCAGCACCTGCTATAGCTGAATGCTGAAGTATTTGTGCCCTGTTTGTGTGACTCGCTAACTGCAGCTCTGCTGCACATTTCTGCCTTCCCTTTTGGAGCTTCTTTTGCTACCTGTATCTCCTTCTCTACAAAGGGACCAAGAATCAGTTCCAAAGGGCACCTCCTGTTCTGCTGATTTTTAAGCTCTATGCACATTAAATCTGGCACTTAACTTTCATGTATGCAGTCCAGTGAAAGCACTGAACCTAGGTTTTCTAGGCTAGGATGAAGGCCAGTATTAGTAGGCAGGATGGCAGTAATGCTCCTCCAGCCTGGTTGACATTAGGTGTCCACGAGAAGAGATAATTCAAACAGGGAATAAAACGCAAAGGTTTATTTGAAACGAGGTTTGCTACCAAGAAGGCTTTTGATTGCCAGTCCAAGCAATCAAATCACTTCAGTAAATCAGTCTTTTATAGTATCTGCCTCGATCAACAGCTCTCTCCAGCTCTTTTTATTTGCCATAGCCTGTATAAAGGAATCTTTCCTCAGTAGAGCCATGAGTCATATTAGACAAGCTAGCATTTGCCAATATGTAGGAAGCATACAGATTCCAGCAAACATAGAAATGGAAAACTTTGTATCAGAGAAGTACCAGAAAACCAGCAACAGATATAAATATTCAAAGATGGAGCACACTTTTTGAATTTATTGCATATAATAAGCTCTGGGAACCTAGAGCTTGAGAACCAAAATACAGTATCAAGATAATCCTCCTCCGAGTACCAAATTTGCTTTGACAAGCTTCAAACTGAAGTGTTACAAGATACTGTACCTTTTATATTTTTGAAAGGAGGTGTAATTCATAGTAGCAGGGATTAACAATTGCCATTTTCCACAAGTGATGCAACTCTCAAGAATTATAACACTGAATCACCAGAAGGGACAGGGAGGAGAATACACTAGGAGGGAAAAAATGACTAAATTTAACACATCCCATCTCTAGAGGGAAACTGGATAGAAATCACAGTTCTTGTGGAGGAGTAAGAGACCATGTAGGGAAGTGCAGCCACAGATAACATGGGTCCCCAAAAACTGTCATTTAGAAAACAGGTCATCTTCCCCAGAGAGACTACTCACTCTCCACTCGGTTGTGCCACCCTGCTGCCAGGGCAGACCTCGTGGCACAGGCCACCTCCCATGCTGCTCGGGTGCAGGCTGGGGGAGCTGCAAGCTAGCACCTTGCACAGATTTGGCTCTACCCAGTATGCGCTGCATGCTAACCCAAATTGAAACCCAAATTGAGTAATTTGAAATCGGACACAAAAAGCAAGAGCAAAGAAAGTTTCTCATCTGTGCTACAACTGCTAGAACTAACTACTGGAAAGCACTGACAAGCTTGGAAATGGAAAAGAGTGAGGCCAGGAGGCCCACCAAGCATCTCTCGCTCGTTCTGCTCCGGCTGCCAGCCGACACTGCACGTAGCCCATACCTATAACTTCAGCTCCAGTTTTGAAAGACATTAGAAACATTTTATTAAGTACCAGTCACTGTTTTACAACTCCAGATTCATCCGTTTATCCCTTCCTTCCTTAAAGCACTCTTAGCCACAGCAGATTTACTACTCTGTGGACAACTGTCTGCCTACAGTAAATGGGATGTAAAACTGCTAAACTGCAGGATGGTTTCCACACTGTAAGTGCATAACGCAAGCACACAAAGCAGTCTGCTCTTCAAACTGATGAGAATTTAGAAGCAGTTAGGAGGAAAAGAGCATAAGATAAAATTACCCCCCAACACACACACACACATAAAGTAGGTCTTGGGATAGTATTGTCATGAAACAGATTTAAGATTTGGCACATTGACAGCTTGTATACACAGCTGTGCCACCAATACCAACCAGGTTAAAGCAAAACCAACACCCTTCCTCCTCCCTTCTCCCCACTGTGACAATAAGGCTCAAATACGACCAAGCAACCTTAGGGAGTTTCTATATATCACCTGAGCTGGGATAACACAATGTGTGCATGATAAGCACAAGATAAGCCAAGTTTAAGCCAAAACCTTTCACCTTACATTTGTCATGAGCTAACTGTACCACTTCTCAGTTCACTTTGGCTGATGTAAGGTTCTCTGCTGCCAAAGATGTCACCAGCCCTCTTCTCCTTTGTGTGCTGACTACCTCCCCTGTTCTGCTGATTCCCCTGTTCTGACTTCCAGCATATTTCCAAAAAATCTTCTTCGTTACTTTTCAGACAGAGCTGAGGTGATCGTGTGAAGCGAGCCAACAGAAAGGAAGCCCTGCAGGCAGGCCAGCTTCTTCAAAGCAGTAGCATGGTCATGCTTATTTAGCAAAATAGTTTAGTAACAGTCATCTGCATGTTAGCTTATTAACAGTACAACTGTTACCTGATCAGCTAAAGTTGATCACAGAATTATACAAGAGCTACATACACATGAGATGCTTACAGTTTCCATGGTGCAGTACCATAACTGGATTGCATAAGCACTTCACACAGAATTTATGTTTTTTAAAGAAGCCTTAGGATCAGAGTGTAACAAGGTACATACAGTTCCTGCGACAGTAACCCCTTTCCGGATACTCAAGTCACATGTAGCCTGCCCATCTGCCCTGTGCCCTCATGTTTGGGGGTGGCGACTTTGTTCAACAAGAAATTGGGGCAGCCATCATATAGCACCACTTCGTTATGGAAAAGTCTCACACAAAGGGCACATCGCCTCATTCTGGCTCTGTGTTCAAGTAACTCCCCGTTTTTCGCCCCCAGGAAGCCACACTAGCATTATGACACTGTTGGCAAGTTTTCATGCATCTTTAACTTGAGAGTAATAGAGAACAGCTCCAAAGGTAGAAAGGATACTTCATTCTTAAAGAGTGAAAAATGACTACCTGTAGCTACTGCACTTGGCATGACTACCAAATCCTGCTGTTGGACACGCTAAGCTTTCCTGACGTGGAGGGGCCTGCAGTGCTCAGCGTAGCAGCCGCTAGCGTACGCCGACACCGCTGCGCTGCCTCGGCTCTGCTGAGCAGGCAGCAGGGAAGCAGAGCGGCAAGCGCCCTATCCCGTACAGGAGCTGACAGGGGATCTAGCGTCAAGAACGCCTGGATGTTTTCCAGGAGGCTTTAATTCATTTTAATATACGCTACTCATTTTAATATACACTATTAGTACTTTAATGCTAATGTCCATTGTTAAACTTGGCCAAATACAGCTGAAAGAGAAACAAACCTAGAAAAATAAGAAAAAGTTTAAAGTATTTCTAAAAGGGATCTTTTGCTCAGAGAAAGACTATCCAAGAAACACTTTTTTTTTTTTTTTTTTAACAGGCAACAACAGGATAACGGTATAAAAACCTCTAAAGCCAACCAAAACCAAAAATAATCCCAGGATGTCTCTGGTTTTGAGAGCCCTACAACCATAATACTAATACCGTCTTTAAATAGATGTTCAAGACCAAGTCAAGGCCTTATCTAAGAATCTAAAGAAAACATTAATAAGGTTAACAATCTCTAGTAAACAAACATCACTTCAGCTTTTTTCTTTTTAAATATAAACTTAGTCAAAATTACTTAATAAAGATAGGTATCGCTGCCTCCACCAGTGTCATATTACAGGAATGTCTTTGCTGCTGCTCCATAGCCTTGTGATGGTTATAACAGCTGTGCTGAACAGTAAACCAAGTACAGATTTTTTTTCCCCAAAATTAGAAATATGCAATTTCCAAAAATGGGAGCAAAAGACAAAATAATGGAAAATACTGCTGAAGGAAGGTTTAATTAAAAAAATCAGGAATTCAACGGTGCCTAAATCTTTATTTTTCATAACCTACATATTTTTTTCAAATTAGACAGTTTTACATTTTATGACACAAAAGGAAACTTAAATTACTGATAGTTTACATGTAAGCTTGATTCCAGTCTTAATGGAAGAAGAACAAAAACAAAAACCCTCAAGAAGGCTTCCATATTACACTTCTATTTCATGAATTGGCAGCTGTTAGGTCTCCTTAGAAATCTTCGATTGTCTGCTGCTATTAGTGTAATAGGTTACAAAGCACGTAAAAACCCCTAACTGTAGCTAGCCGAAGGAGATACAGAGATAGGTATGCACCATTACAGTCAGCTGTTGCTCGTGATACACTGCACCGCACCCAGACAAGGGCCTCTCTATGCCAACTGCTCCAGTCTTTAAAGGATAACGCAGCAACATAAAAATGTGCCACCGTTCACTGATTTCTGAGTGGCAAATTATAAAGTCATGGCGGGGGACTGATCTGAAACAAGATTACACAGTACGCTTTAAAAACAACTTTTGTTTTTCTTTTTAAACAAATTCCTGCAAGAACAGTCTCAGATCCCGTATTAACTTGCTTTATATTTTCAAATGAAAACCATCACCACACAATCCTACAAAGTAAAATGCCAAATTTAATTACTGTAACCCTGAACTTGCAACTCAGCTACTGCTTTTGGGAGGTTTTGCATTTCAAAAGCCACATTTTAATAGCTATATGTATCATAGCAACAGTCTGCATGCAACTTCACAACTCTACTCCGAAAACTCCATTTTGTCATTGAGTGAAAAAAAACCTCAAAGTAAAATGCAGTAAGGATAAGTTGTATATTACACAGCTATTTGGCGTGTCACTTTTTTTTTAAAAAAAAGCTATAAAAACCACATCAGAGGAAGGTTTAAACTTTCGATGCAACAAACTGTTGCTGGGTAAGCAGTAATTACAGTGTATTGACCTAGCACAAATGGCAGCAGAATACATTAGAACAGCACAACACATCCTGCTGGTCTCGATATATTACCTTATGCATCAGTTGAATATTACGACTAGCTGTACACAGTTGCTGTAAGTAACCACATGTGACTGTTTGCAGCTGGTAAGCCTTTCACTTTCAGCAGACAAACAACAGGAATCATACAGCTGGTCTAAACCATACACAAATCTAGCTACCACTTTCACTGCCACTGGGGAAAGGATAAGCATATTAAAATCCAATGACAGAACTAGTTTTTAGCAGTTTTGGTGACGTTGTCAAAGTCCTATCTCCTCCCACAGCTTTCACAAAGTGCTCTTTTTAAATTGGGGGGGGGGGGGGGAACAAAACAAAACAAAACAGATTCCAGCATGCCCTATTTTAACCAATTCTGCAGCATACAACAAGCTGGATTTAAAAGGTCAACTAATTATCAATTTGTATTTGTAAGAGGAAATTCATCAGGAGTTAACTTCTATAATTACTTCACAGCTCTATGAATGATACACTTAGGAAAAGACTGATATTCTTGAAAGAAGCAGACAAGTAAGCTTCAGTGTGTATTTTCTTAGCAGTCTAGAGTATTTTTCCAATTAAATTTGATTTTATTATTGACTTAAAATTACAGTTGGACTGCTAGAATTCACTATTTACATAGCAGAACACTTCTGAATTGGTTAAATTGCTTAGTTTTAGAGGGACTTAGCAAAACATTTGAGGGCTTTCAAATAAGACTTTCGTTCCATTTCCCTTTTGCAGTGAAGAGGCAGAGTCAGTTCAGCACACCAGAATAAAATAAGAAAAAGAAAAAACAACAAATTAATATTCAAACCACAACATTTAGTTTATCTACATCCAGCTCAACAGCAACATTTATAATATCAATAATTTTTATCAGATTTTTTTCTTTAGGGTACCTTTTTATATGTTCTGATTATTTACAACTGTACAAGCAAAGCACACACTTCCAAGTGCACATATTTAATACAGTATTGACTATTTGCATTTACAGATTTTTCAACAATCTGAAAAAGATCAACTGTTTAAGATCTTTAAGGTATATTACAAAAACTGCTGCTAGTTCCTGTACTACAGTATGTTTACCCAGTAAGACCAGTGACAATAGATACATACTGTAACTGAGTAATTCTGTATTCCACTCCTGCCAACCCTCAATGGGGTCAGACCTCATTAACTCTAAGCTGTCTTGTACAAAAGTTAAGGCAAAGTCATTTTCAAGTTTAAATAAAATTCAAGTCTTTAAATATTGGATGGAAATAATTCTTTAAAAAAATCAGTTGTTTAAATAAACATTTTTGTGGAATAAACTGTACTGTCATAGTCAGCAGGAATGAGTTTTGTCTGAACTTCCTGCAGCTTAAACACTTAAAGAAAAACTTTAGGCATTTTAAAACAAAAATAATTTATATTCAACTTTATTAGAAACTTGCTAATTTAGTGCATCCTTGTCCTTCAGAAAGCGCATCACTTCTAAAGTAAGTAAGTAAGTGTGAGAAACCTCATCCCAGAGGTAAACATCAGGGATCTCTTCCTCCACCACACAAAACAAACACCATTATCTCACGTCTTGAAAAATTTAAATCCGTATGCCAATGCTTGTAGTTACAGGAAGACGTCAACACGAGGCTGACTAAGATATGAACTCTTTCAAAGAGCACTTGGGGCAGAGTTTTTTTTTTAAAAAAAGTCTACACAGAGCACAGGGGTAACCAGAACATACAGCGCTGACTCAGTTAACTCCCTTACAAGCACAGGGAAGCTAAGGTTATCAGAAGAAGGCTATAGTGCTTTCTCCTGATAACATCCACTAACAGGCTTCACCACCAAAGAAGCTCACAGACTTAATTCTTTCTATTCACAATGTGCTTTGTATTTGCAAATTACAATATCAGTTTTATTCTGGAGTGAGAAGATGGTTACTTGCTTGCAGTAAGTCAAAAACAGAAGTATTTTAGAAAGACCACTATGGTGCTCTGTAGGATTCATTTCGTGTGTGCAAAACATCAAAAAAAGATTAAATTTTTAAAAACGCTAGAAACAACTATTCGTTTAACCTAAAAGTGCAAGTTCATTTGCTGACGCTTGGTACAGCAGCCCAATAAAAAAAATCTTCAAGGTCACATACTAATTCATAAAATATATCTACTTCCTTGCACTCTACACACTAGCTGCCGTTATCAGTCTTTTGGACACTTTAGATATGTACTTGCAGATCAGTTTATTAAAAATATTGCAGCAGCACATTTCTGCTTAACAGTTTAGAAAAAACTCACTATACAGAGCTTGCACTCACACAGCCACAGAGAGGCTTAATAAAAAGTTGATTTCTTTTTAAAGACAAATATTTTACATCTTGAAAAAAATAATCACACTAAGCTTCACCTCCAATTAAGCACCAACCTAAATGTAAGGTTTAGAACAACTATCCAGAAATATCCAGAAAAAATAGAATGTTTGTTCAAGAGGGGAAAAGTATTTCACAGAAGAAAAATAACTTGCAGGCATTGTTACATGCCTAGTATCACTGCAAGCTCCTAACCAGCAACTCATTCTCAGGTATCTTAGTGGGAACATGGGTTTAATTTGTGGGAAGCAGACCTCTTTTCGAATCCCTCCCCAGTGTTAATTTCACTGAGGAGATTTTGGAGGGGTATTCTGTTCTTTATTTAAGCGTTTGCCAACAGCTGGAGGGGACGATCTGCGCCCTGACTGTCTCCTCTGGTCTTTGGGTTGTCCAGGATGGGACTTTGCAGGAGGAGGTTCTCTGTTTTTCTCTATTGTTTCTGTGGGCTTTCTTTCTTCTTTCCCGCATGCTACAGTGTTTGGCTTCTGTTCTTTCTGGGGTTGCAATGTAGGAGGATCCTTAGTTGTTCTCTGGCAAATTTCTGCATAACTAGGTTTTCGCAGTTCCTATGAAATCAAAAGCAAACAGGATGGCAGAGTTAAGTAAAGTAACCTGAGGACTGAAAAAAAATCATTTATTTTTATGAACAAAAAAGGTAAAGTCTTTTGTCACAGAGGCTGCAGCACGTAAAGAAGTTAACAGAAACTGTATGGACAAAATGCAAGACAAGGCAAGATGGAAAACAGCATTCCAGAGCAACGTGATTTTGTGATACAGAAAAATATTTTTGATTAAAGCAAACCAGAACATTTGAATAATGATGAATACTCTTGTTTAAATATCAACATATATATTACTCTCTCTACTTCAAGGATACAGCCAAGTAAGAAGGGAAGTCAGATAGCTATCACTAAGTTATCTTGGATATTTTTGCAATATGAGTTACATGACTATCAGGCAAGTAATCAGAGACCATCAACATGCAAGTTTAACAATGCTGGGCTCATATGATTAAACAACACTGGATAGCAATGAAAACAATATTCTGTTAAACGTATCAAACTGGATCACTAAGAGATAGTCAGGTAATAAAGTCACTTACTATGGCAGCCCCGTTGACTTGTACCGATTTACATGCAGTACTGAGTGTGGAAGAAAGCCTTTCTGTACTCTGTGTCTCTCTCTGCTGTTTATCCACAACCTTGGAATCCCTGTAAGCATTCAGCAGGAAGCATGAAAAGTGAAACTTCAAGACAGATAAATAATCGAATATGGGTTCTAGAGGTTTATTTGATGATGACCAGGAGGAAATTACAGCTGCAATTTGCTAACACAGTATGACTAGATTTAAAAATGCTATAAATTATATAAAAGGATATTAACATGTAATTTGACATAATCTAGAATTTATGACACTTTGATAGCATGCAAATATTCAGTTCTTTCTCCTGTTACTCAAACACCTTACTCAATTTAATTTGCAAGCTTCGAATAAAGGTTTACTGAAAACATTTCCTGTATGGACAATGACAGACATTGCTCACAGTATTGTAGATTTACTCTGTGCTCCATAGCTATCTGAATGCAAGATAAGAAGGTATTCATCAAATTTTTAAATGCTTGTTGAGACTGAAATACAAAACTTTTCATCTGCTGAACATGCACTATTATGATAGTGTTCAGAAATTAATTTTTATTGTCCGTACTGCAACTACACAATATAAAATATTATTTTCCATTAATATTTTAATAGCTATTCACAGTATTCCATCCAGCCTTCTGATGATGGAAAATACAAATATTATTCAGAGCAGAATAATTATAGCCATGTAATTAAGTCCTTACTCAGAAGACTGGGATGGCGAAGGAGATCTTTCAAACGTCCTGGGCAATGTAGAAGACACTGGCAACAACGGCTCTCGAGGAATTCCTGATGGAATAGTGTTTGTACTTGCATCCACATTTAGGTTCTGAAGGAGAAAAAAAGCTCAAATACATTAAGGCATAGAATGGCAATCATGGTATCCAATTAATATGGTTTCCTTGAAAATTAATACAAGAAAACAATTTACACATTGATTTATACAGGTGAATTGACCGCAAGAAGATACAGAAGGATCTGACATATGGATTGCAACTAGAGTAACCTTTTTCCTTTGCAGTTATTCAGAAATGCAGACAAATGGATCACACCCTACCGCTCTTTCCCAAGAAGCCTTAAGTTTGGCTCCCTTGGGAACATATCTGGATGACACAATCACTTTTTTTTTAACTTGGGAATTTTACATCTAATGGTGACTAAGCAGGCTTTGCACTTGTTTACATATCTATAGTTCGCCTACCGGATTTATGCACTAGAACTGGCTTTGGCAAAGCTCTAAGCATCTTACCAATAGCAGGTGCTAAAAGAAATCCTAACTCTAAAAAACTAACTTTTTGCAAACTAGGTTATGAGTCATTTAAAAGTCTCTTTTCTTTTGCTATGACGTGATTTGCTACTAAACAAGGCACTTATTTTTCCATGGTCCTTAGAAGACTTTTCTAGTGCCATGTGATACTGCCCTTCCAGATAAAACTCCAAGAGGGTTCAACATAACATAGGAATTTAAATTATCACAAAGCAGGAGGAAAAGAGAAGACTTTTTATACTTTGAGAACAAAATTCTGACAATGTAACTGTTTCATTTGCTTTAAAAATTCTATGCTTTTCCTACTGGTTCTGTCCAGATGGAGTCTAGTACTAGAATTGATTCTGGTAAGCAGAAGAGCAATGAATTAGCACAAAGTAGAAAATAGCCACCCCTCCTCCCCAGCACCATTCAAAGGTCATACAACATGAGACTCACATCACTGCTAGGAATGCAAGTGGTATTTGACAACACTTTCTAAATATCAGGCACCATAGATTACTCTACTGGATGAAAGCCTAGTCTGATTCAAAGTAAAATTTTAAGAGGTGGATATTTAGAAATAGAAGAACACCTTCTGTGGTTGTATTCACTACAATAGTTTGTACAAAGGCTTGAAAATTGCAAGGTGTTGAGCATTATGGCCCAAGTTCATCTAAGCCTGTAGGTATATGGTTATGTGTGAATAGCTTCAAATGAAGCAGATGCACAAGTGCAATTCCTAGGCCAGAACACTCAGCCCCGATCTCACAGGGCTGCAGTTTCCTAGTGTAAAATAAATAAATAAAGGGGCGAGGGGATTAACTTTGTCATTCCTCAGAGCTACATATAAACGGAAGCACCGCAAGTCGAAGAGCAGAAAGAATGATACCTGGGAAATAATGGTTGCAAGTTATATGATCTAAATTCACTCAGTTTATGTACACAAGTCTTGCGCATCTATAAAGCAAGAGTAACACTAAATATCTACTTCAGGACATGTGGAAAAATGCTGAGGTCAAGATGAAAAACAGTCTGTATAAATAGGCAAGGTCTCAACTTTAAGTTGAGTGTGCCTCAAACACCTTATCTGGAATACAGTCACTCTTTGGAGTGGTTACTACTACCTTATTATTAGGGCCAACAAGGAAAGACAGTGCAATTCTTTTCTTACACACAACTGCACAGACATTAACCCATACAAGTCAGAAACAGACATCTGAAAATTAGAAGTAGTTTCTAAATTTGACAGTGCATTGCACCATCATAAAACCACAATGCCTGTATTCTATTAAAACTGCCTCTACAGGAAAGAAGTGTAGGTTCATTAAATCTGCTGCAGTGCAAAGCAGCTACTAGTTTTCTACCTGGAGGAGCAATGGGTTTTAAACTGTAGCGGCAATACCAAATGCTGGTACTATATTTAAAACCTGAAATACATTAGCTAAAAAACCTCTTCAGAAATAATATAGGTAAAGTATTTTAAAATAGACTGCAGGGTAAATCTTGGCTAAGAGGAACAGACTACACTGTGGAGTCCTGGCAGAGAGTTGTATGCAAGGGGAGCTTATAACTTAGTTCAACACCGCTCCCGTCCAGTGTTAAACACTTAAGCATTGTGTTGTCCTTTCCTTACATGGTTGTTCCCCATAAACACAGCCCTAGAATGTAGCTATTCTTACTGCCACTTACAGGAGGTAGAATATATAGCTTGTCTATGTAATCATCGCTTTGGATGTAGGCTGCTCTTACTGTTTTTTCTTTCCCTTACCAAGAAATACCCTCCCTGTCACCAAAGATAACACTTCTGCAGTGGACTGGTTCTACAGACAAATTACAAGAGTAACATAAATTTAAGTGTTCTTTAGGTTGCTTTGTTCTGCTATATCCTGGCTGTAACTTTCAGTTACAACAATGAAAACACAAATTAATATTAAAGCTAGCAAAAGACACAATATAGATTTCCACAGTCTAGACTGTTCAATAGTGCACACCGTTTTATCACTCTCGACGGAGAACATACTGTCACTCACAGATGGTGTGGTAGTGGTGGTTTTAATTAAGAATGAAATCTATGAACAGTTACTGAAAATTAATTTTCAACTGCATCTCTATTACATCTTGAAAGCAGTGGTTGCCAACTCATTCTGGTATATTTTTAATTTTTCCAAGCAATATAACAAGATAACTCTTGGACCCAGCTGGTTTTGATAAGTTATTTTTCCATTTATGATGCATAGTGTACTGAGATTATGTAGGCAGGTTCTTTATATTTCAGTGCTTAGAAGTTTGTCTTTGTCACTTGAAACTGTTTTATATACAATTCAGAAGTCTAATTTTCAAACAGAAGGAAAATTTAGCATATATTTTTCACTTGAGTCTATTAAAAAGCCTAAGGCAATTAGAAATAGCAAAGAGCTTACTTTTCAAATCTCTGCTATTAACAACTGCTGCATATATTCCACACCGTTTCAAAAAGAAGGTCCAACAAATTCTAAGACATGAGTGGTGAAGGCAGTTGTACATCACTTGACAGCTTTTTTTCACAGCATTTCTCATGACCCATGTAAAATCACATGTATTTTTCTCTGTATAAGCCACCAAATCTACAAACAAGAGGTATGCAATACTTTGTTTTCCCACCAAAAATGCACACTGACTACTCACTCTTTCTTTTGATGTTCCTATTACCACACTGGGCAGTCTGTTTTCAAAAAGGTCTTCAGTCTTTAAATTGCCAGCAGCCCCAGGTAATGGAGGAAAGCTAGATAAACCCAATTCAAAGCTAGGAGATGGAGGTTTTGGGGGTGGTGGAGACTGTGTTTGGCCTCTCTGGAACAGAAATAACATTGGTATTACCACACTGGATGACAGAAAGGAAAGCCATGGGACTCTAAACCACTCAGTATTTTGTATTTGATGTGTATCTGTGAAACCCTAGAGGCCTCCCCTCCCCCCCCTTGGAAAACCACACAGAACCCAGGAAGACATGCTTTAATTTCCCATTGCTGCTTTAAAAATATTTAACAATAATTTAAGCAGGGTATGCACACGATATTATGCCCTCCTGGTATAGTTAGAAACTAATCTCCCTGTCCATTCCATCAGGATGGACACTTACACTGACATGACGGGAAAAACAGACCGTCTTAGATATCATGGTATAGTAACAACATAGACATAAAACCCATTTATGTGAAAAGTGGGTAACATTCTAAGTGAAAGATAGGAGTCAGTAAGAAGCTTACCTCATGTTCACGTATATTAAGAAATGGCAAGACAGCACTCCTTGTATACTGCATAGGCAAAGGCATGTTTGATCTAATCAAATGTGACAAAATCTTTGAAATGCGGAGAATTTTTCTAAGCGCGCCTGAGGAGGAAAATGTGTCCCAGGCCAAAATGGCTGAAAAACATCAAGGGACTAAAATCTGCAACTGCAGACAGCAGCTCTAGAGTTAAATGAGCACTACAAGTAGGGATCGCTTATGAGGAGTGCGTGTAAGAATTTGTAAAGCTAAGTTCTATTTACACTGGAAAGCTAAAATTCCTTTTGTTATATGCCATAACTGAAGTTACCCATTAACTTCATCTACATCTTGTAAACAAAGAAATAACTGTTTCATGGCTGTGCTCAGGCCTGTGCCAAGACGACCTCTGCTTCAGAATAATAAATGTGATCTTTGAGATGATTCCTATTTTGAAAAGGAAAACAGTTACTGCTGTATAGTTAAGATAGTCTCAATGTGAGAACAGCACTTCTGCACAAAGCATGGAAAAATGCTGTGTTATCTGCTGTTTTTTCCCCTTCCTACTCATGAAGGGAAACAGATATAAAACTACCCTTGAGGTCCTTTTGTAAACTACAGTTTATTTCAAAAGAAGCACCAGGAATATGGGGCAGGGGAAAGCAGGGAAAGAATAAATACAGAGGTAAGGCTCTCAGACAACTGCTGCTCTTAGGAGACAGCCACTGACCCAGCATTTAAAGAGCACTACAGCAATCAAGACTGCAAACCTCCCAAAACAGTAGTCAGTTGACCAGGAATCCAGAGACTACGCTTATCCAACACAAACTGCATCAGAGAAAATCTTCTGCTTTTCAGAAGAGTACCCCATATCACAGCACTGAAAGTTTTAATAAAAGAGACTGAAGGGCTTGCAATAAGTACTACTTTTATATTCATTGCTAACTTCTTAGATTTTACAGGTGAGTCATAAATATGCAGGAGAGACAAGGAATCTGGATGTTTTAACAGCTTGGACGAGGAGGACCAAGGAGGACTTAAATGGAACTTAAGCTGCCAGTTGCATAAAATTTCTCTTACAGATTACAGCTGCAAGGAATTGAATGATTGGCTTGTGCTATAGTCCCAGACATAAACTGATCAAAAAGGAACGTGCTCTTTTCCAAATGAACGTGTATAATCTTTACAACTGTTCATTTTATAAACTGAAGGAAGTCATCACTCCTTTCAAATACAACTGGTTGTAGATACTGTACACATGAAATGGCTAACTAGTAAACCATCACACAGCAAAAAAACCTGGATTCAATCTCCATAGCTTGAGAGTGTCAAATCTTTGTCTTTCACTTCAGAATATGCTATTTATCAGTGTGTGAGGCAGTGGGTATGCAGCATCCCCCACCAAATTTGCATTGCTGTATAGCAGATTAAAAATTCATGGGCCAAAAAAAGACTAGAAGGAACCTGACTACATACGCAGCAGTTCTAGTCTGCTGCTGAGTGAACTGAATGGTAAGTCTTCAAAGAAGTTTTGTGTCTACCAGTTTAACATTTAAAGTTAAAAGAATCTTTCAAGTCAGTTGAATATCAACAGCCTCTCTATTCACTAGGAATGTCTGAGGCAATCCTTTCACTCCTGCCACTCATTTTTTGTCAGTCACGTCTAACCTGTACCACTTCCTTTTTCTTTCAAAAGCAGGAAAGTGTTGATGGCAAAATGTCCATCTAAAAATTAAAGCAGCTCTGAAAGGGCAAAAAGTAGTATTGAGAATCCTACATGTTATTTGAACTCAGTGGGCTTTGAGAAGTTTGGCAAGAACCAAGGGGAAACACTTGCCTTTATATACTCTCTAAAGCCTTGACGTTCTTTTCTTCTATGTCCCATAAGGCTGCTCAACAGCAGGAAGCATATATACACAAGTGCAGCTATTCAGACCTCTAAGAGAATGTTATGGCTCAAGCAGTGAGGTTGCTTTGCAATCATAACATTGCGGAAACAACTTGGTTGAACTTCATGAAATTGCTGCATGTGAAAAAATGAGTTGCAACAAATAGTGTGATTTTATCAAATCAAACCTTAAGTCTTACAAAAAAATGCACATTTATCTCTACCCACTGTAAAGCTCAAGCTTTTTCAAATACCATGTCAACTTAGGCATTCATCATTAAGTTTACCAAAATAGTAATATTTGCACAGCATTAGTATATCCACCCTTACCTGGTGGTACTAAATACCTGAGAATTCTTATTTAATAGATACTATCCCCTACACTACCCTTAAATGAAAGATGACATTGCAATTCCTGAAAAGAAAAAATCAGCTTTTCATCTCTCTATCCAAGGAGAACTAGAGATCTTTCTCCTCAATTTTAGGGGTTTTCAGGTGAAGGAATGATCTGGAAAGGTGTTTGACTTTAGAAGTAAAACTGACCATTTCATAATTTAACATTCTAGTTATACATTATGCGACACGAGGATCTATAAATTGTCCATCAACATCTGTATCTATGATTATCAAATATGCAGTGGTTTGAACATTAGCTTAGCTAGTTAGCTCTTCATGAGCATAAGCATGCGCATGCTGACAAAGTAACATTAACTAGAAAGATAGAAACTTCTTTACTACAACGAAAGAGTAATTTTTTCCTGATTTCTGTATTAATGGACAGTCTTCTCCAATATCCAAACGCAGTAAACTCAGGTGAATTTAATGAGCTGTTATCTTTAGTCAACTATTACCTACAATTTCCTGTGCAATAGTTTATCTCATCTGTTATTCCACATAGAACCCATGCTATTGTCTCATTAACCTATTTTAATTGTAGTCGAGTAAAATCATGAACACTCACTGTAAACTTGTCCTCCCTTTTCTTTCGGTAGCCGTATGAGTTTTTCCTAAGGGAAAGAAAACACAATGATCAGAATCCTGCCTATTCATTCATCTTCATTCTAGACAGATTATAAAGGAGTATTTTAGGAAAAAGTCTAATAAGTCCTCATTAAAATACAGGTGTAAGAACATATTGGTTAATAATTCCTATGTTCAAAATACATTCCTATGTCAAATTTACATAAGGTTTGGCCAAAGCTTTCAATATCCCAAAGAAAGGGCTTTTTGCCTTGTTTTGTTCTTCTTTTTGATACCCGTGTCACTTTTGAAATATGGTTAGGTATTTTAAATCCAGGTAAGGCCCCTCCAGAATGTTTTTGATGCTTTTTCCTCTGCTGCCTCCAAGCAGCAGTCAAAATTTCACGGTGGCTTTTAACTCAATTTCTATACATTTCCTAATATTTTCTGTTTAACTTTTAATATCCTATTATTATTCAATTCTGAAGCACCAGAACATAACCTTGACTATTCTTCCATGTTTTGGAAATCCTATAGTTTTGAGTGATCTTGTTTCCTGTTCTCTTATTAATCAAATTTTCATTCATTAACACAGTGTGGCAAATTATACATAGAAAAGTCTTACAATCCTTGCACAAAATCCCCATTTAACTTTGCAAAAATACAATAAAAGCCTAATGTAGGATCATCTGCAAAAAGACTCAAGTTATCTGCCAATTCAGTAAGTTACTTTCAAAAGATGATTTGGGGACAAAAACATAATCATCATTAAACAAAGTCACACAATATTTTTTTAAAGCACTTAATAGAACTGTACTGTATTTCAGAACTTACCTGCTCTGTTCTCAAATTAAATGATTGCCAATTTTCAGCTCCCCATCTTTTTTCATTTGTTTGTTTTTAACTGTAAGGTTTTTTTTAGTTCTAAGTAATATTTTCCCCCCTTCCACACAAATCCATTGTCTTTGATAAGTTAGATGCACCTAATCTGGACAAGATTTTGGTCTTTCAACTGACGTTACTAAAACGAGCACTGCTGATATAGACTCAGGTAGTCTACTCCACCAAACAATGGAATGGGAAGAATTACTTTGTTAAAGATAAATAACATGCAGAAAATTTCTTGACCTACTGTAGGAAGGACGGAGGCTATTATGGCTACAAACTGCTCATCAGTTGCCACTACTGGTTTTAACTTGGTATGAAAGTACGTAACTCTACTTTGCATTTGTTCTAAATTTAGGACTTTCTCTAAAGCACTTTCCAACAAGACTTTAGCTTTAAGGAGACATAGCCTCAGTTGAAAATAGCAATCAGTACAATAGTAATGTCATTTCTCTTTTCTAAAAGTAGCAGCAAGAGCCAAAGCTATTGGCTTCTTCAGAGAACAACTACAGAGTGCACTCACCTTCCTCTGCCTAATCCTGGAGATGAGTCAACACTGGTCTGCTCCATCCGTCCAGTTCCTACTTCCCTCTTGGTGTAACTCGTAGTAGCATTCTGCATCCGTGTCCTGTTTTGTCCCGGCTGCCGTGCCTGAGGACTCCTGACGCCATTGATTAAACGATCAGCAGAAAAGTTGAATATTGTAGGACTGTCTAGAAGCCCAGGTCCCCTTTCTGCACTGGGTATTGTGTGTCGTATATGGGACTTGCTAGGATTCCTACAAATTCAAAAGTCATTTCATCATACGTACTATGAGAGATCTTCTGAAGCCTTAGCCTCCACACAAAACTCAGAAGCAGCAAACTGCTTAGCCCTCTATTGTTTATATGAATTATAAATGTTTGTTTTAATAGGGTATGTGAACAATCTTTGCAGTGTCTACCTTAAGCTATGAATTAACTAAAAACTAGTTGAACCTCAAAATGTTACATGAATACACCTGCTGATCACACATCATTCAAATTATCTGAACACCCTAAAACACGGAACAGAAGTTCTTGGCTCTCAGACAGTCCATTTGTAATTAGAAACGTTGTATTCACTAATAGCAGCACTGTTTGACCCTTGGCCTCATTTAACCTTGCACCAAGTTTAACTTAACAAGCATTTTCAAGTTAGCTGGCGTTAAGATCAGCAGATTAAACTCCCATGTCCCAGATATTTCAGTAGTATGTATTTAGGTGTATATTGTTAAAAAAAAAAATAGTTGAACTTGCCTGTTTCTGGGAGGATATTGTCTGAGTGTAGTCAGTGGAGAAGCAGCAGGCTTGAAGGTTGGAGATGTGAACCCATTAATAAATCCAGTATTTGGAAATGGTGTTACCTAAGGAATGTATTACATGCTCGTAAGTATAAACAAACTGTACTATTTTCACAAGTGCAAAGCTGAACACTCACTTACACTAGTATTCTGCTTATAAAAATAGTGACTATAAGACAGAAAAGCTAGTACTTTCTATTCACATTGAATGAATAGAAACCCATTAAATACTATATCATGTTCAAGAACAAACTTCTATATAGCATTCTTTCTACAGTTAAATGATGAGATAGCCTCAATTTCCTGAAAGAGCTGGTGTCAGAACTGTTTCCTATTAGGTATCTTTAAGCTTGTCTAAACTTTCTTGCAAAAGTTAAAGCACATCAGTAACAAATGACAGTCAAAATTTTACACGAAGACTGCCATCCCAAACTGCTCTTCGACTAGTCTAGTACCTATAACAGCAAATGCTATCACATCATGAGGCTAGTAATCTAGACCCTAAAAATAGGTCATTTAAAGTTTAACATAGATATTTTAGGAACAAAGTTATCAAAATACTGCTTTGAAGTGTTTTCTTCTTCAACAGCTACAATTCAAATGCTGTAAAATTCAACCAAAGGTAGTAAGAAACTACTGAACCTGAATAATGAAAAGACACTAAATACATTAAAGGAAGGTAAGTTTAACACAATGCTTAAAGGGATACTAGTAATATTCAGTCCTGGAAGGGGAAAAAAAAGTCACTTTCTACTTTCCAGCAATTCCTGAAGTATTATTTAATTCACTTTTTCCACAAGTCACCCAACTCAGCAGAATACTACCTAATTTCACATGTATAAACCAGATCTTTATTCAAATACATTTAAGTATTTCATTTTGTGAAAAAGCAAGTAAATATAGAATTTTGAGTACATGTTGCTATATTCTAGTTTCAGAACGAAAATTCTGTACCAATACCACTGGGTATATTCGTTCTCAAATTCAAGATGAGACAAAGTGCTGCTAATATTTTTGCTGAAGCTCACAAGAGGAGAGAAACTTCTGCTATGTTTACACACAAGTCTCTACAAGCAAACTGCAATCTTGTTTCATGAGAATTATTCCAGAGTCACTGTTCCTCCTGGTCTCCTTTCTTCTCACGAATAATTTCTATTCAAATATAACTCTCCTTATAAAAGATTCCAGAAACATCATGCTACATTCATGTACACAAAACACAGCCAAACACTGAAAAGAAATGCAGCCAACCAATGACAATATGCTGCAACACAGCAGAGTTCTGCTAGCTAGTTTTCAATTTTAACTGAGAAAGCTATGAGATCTTTAATACTGGCAAACCTTCAGAGTCTTCCTCTGAAGGCCAGAAGTAAGGTTTCTGGAGTACAAAAAGTTCTAATTAATCCAGATCTTCTGCAACAGTGCTGTCCAGCTACTTCACTATCCCACAGCCATTTTATCAGAACTGCGCGAGAGTCAGCCATCACCTACGTACAGCAAGAATCACATTCATTTTTAGCTGCTGCTAAACAGGAAGGCTGTCTCCAAGGGTAGTATCATTCAGAATGCTACCTTGTCTCCTCTGCATTCTTTGCTCCTTTAGAAAAGTCTTCCACTGCAAGAGATCTGGCTGTCTTCCTATGTGTGAACTGTTTAGCACACCAACTTTTATTAGCTTGTTGTTCAGCACACAGGAAGTTTGTTCAAGGACACTTTAATCCTCTGCCAAAAACCTCTAAAAAGCTTTTGATTTTGAGCGCTGCTACCCTAATTCCTACTAGCCACAAGTAAAGACACATTTCTGAAGGCAAGAAAAGGCTTTCATATAGGACAACCTTACTCTCCCCAGTCATTACAGGGAACTATAGTCACCTTAGATTTTGTGGGCTGACAAATGAAGAATAAAAGGGGGTAATTTTGACGCAACTGTCACAATGGAGAAGATAGAAGCATTGCGGGTTGCAGAGGATGTCCCAGATGAGATAGCATCTTCAACTACAACCAGATAGTACAAAAGGACTCAATGCTGCCATCTTATCAGCCTAGCTAAGGCTTAACAATAGCCTTTTAAATTCCTTAATTTTTAAAAATTTCTTAATTTAAGCATAAACTGTTTAAAGTTATTTGAAATAGTTTTAGTTTTAATTGCTGAAAAAAGCAATACAGACAATATTTAAGAATATACCAAACAGGATAAACCAGCATGTTAAGTTAAAGCTTATTTTCCTGCTGGAAGACCAAGATGCTAAATTAGCCATGTTTGCCTGATTCTATTAAGTTTATTCAGTACATACCAAATTGATTTTCAAGTATTCCTGTATACACTCTGAAAACCTAGTCTCTACATATGCTTTTAACTAGTACCAAAGTCCTAACCAATCTTCAGTTAAAGAAACTCCTGTCTCGAAAGCTAAAAGACTAACAACTGAGAATCACATTCTGATTTGAGACCAGATGCTATTTTCAAATAATTAATTGCATACTCCAATTGAAGAATTTTGAAAAACTGCTTTTCAAGAAGAATCAATATCTTAACTTGCCTTTACATATATTCCTCTTACCTTTGGCCTTAAGGCTTCAAAATAACTTTGAGAGGAACGCAAATGTTTCATAATCAAAAAAACTTACCAATGAAGGGTCAAGGTAGCTATGTGCAGCTGACCAGGTCTGTGGGGCAATTAAGCTGTACAATGGAAACTGCTGTTGGGGACTGTATACTGGAGGTAAGTAAAAAGATGTTGTATAACGCTGTTGCGTGTAGAGGTTCATATCCAGAGGTCTATATCCATTCTTTGGCAAAAATGTGTTTATAGCTATTGCCTTCGCTTTTATCCTTGCCTGCAAAGGAGATTAGATTATTATAGCAGTCTTTCAAATTAGACCAGCATGGTTCAAACTAGCAGCTCTCAAACTAGCACTGTACACTTGCAAGCCACTGCTCTCTCCTTCAAGGAAGGCAAGAACAGTTGAACACTTCTTTCTTAGCCTGTTGCCAGGATGGATATGTTACTGCCAGAAAGGAGGAAAACAATATGTTATTGTCAGAAAGGCAGAAAACAAGAGAAGTCTAGTAGTGTGTGCTACATTTCAAAACCCAGATCCAAGTCAAATGGCTACAGAGACTAGACCATCTTAATTTACATTAGAAAACAAAACAAGCAAGCCCCACAAAAAACAAAATATATACACCCTCAAAAAACAAAGCTCTATTTACCTTAATTGGTTTTCCTTGGAAAGTTTTCACTTCTTCTCTAAGATATCTGTAAGCCTTTAAAAAAAGTTATTGTAAAATTTGTCAAATATAATTTAAACAAAGGAAACTAAAGTTTATACAGGCTAAGCCTAATTCTTGAAGTGTCTGCTAATGCTATGCTGAGAAGAAACTCATTTAATCTGCATTTGGTAAGATTCAAATTATCACTGCAGAAGTGCTTTCATGGCATGAGTAGCAGCATTAAAACAGAAATTTACTTCTCAAGATTGAAGCATAATTCAATGCATCATCCTACATACAAGTATTTTTGATACCTAAAATTATAGCTTTGGTCAGGAAGTCAGAATATACAAACAAGGTAATACTTTAAGTTTAGTAATACTGATAACTTTAGATTAGCTACAGGCATTATGAGTTTTAGAGGGTTTTTTACTGTTCTTAATTTTTACATGCTTGCAAGAATACAACTTATCTTCCCCCAATTCACCCTTATTTCCTTCTTATTTTCTAAAGGAACTCAGAAAAAATATAGCAGTTACCTGCTGTGCATCAGCTTCCGACTCAAATGTGATAAACCAATTGTCATTATATGCAAACTCACAGTTGATAAACTTAGGCAAATTATCTCCTTTGAAGAGTGCTTCTACCTCCTAAGGAAAGGGGTTTTAATAAAGAAGAAAATGTAGTGAGAGAACAAAAACAGAAGGAGAGAAAACATCAATTTAAAGTGTATAATTATTGAATTCCGAGTAAGAAAGATTAAAAGCACTTTTCAGCTTACAAAACTGGGAAATTGAGAACTTTTCAGAATACCTGCAGTAATGTTAGATGAAGATCCCTGTTAGTTAAAAGCAATAGTTAGCCTATCTAGACCATACAGCAGGTAGAGGCTGCTTACGTCTTTTAGAACAGGGGAGCTGAAAGCTATTTAGGCTGTATGGACACACTTAAATTTGGTATTAAGTGCACGATTTCACTGAAAAAAGCTGTTCGTCTTCCTCATCACTACTGCATTAAACCACTTCTTGCTCTGCTCTCCCCTCTTGCAAGGCCGCCTCTGTCCATGAGGCATGATAGATTAGGAAACTGTGCCAGGAAAAAGTATTTCTTCCCTCTCCCCAAACCCACTTTTGATCAAGGGCCACAGAAACCTGTGCTAGTGTACTGCAGGGATAGGGGGCCCTGCCTTTTTAGTAGAAGCTTAGAGATGCACTTCAGTTCAAGTGGCCACAGATTAGGATATTAAGAGCAAGATTTATGTTACCCCATAAGCAAAGCTAATACCTACAGCAAAACACATCAGACTTTACTTATATTTGTGTTAGTTAGCTTGTATATTATTATTTTTTGTTAGAGTTGATGTGAGCAGCATCAAGAAGCATAGCAACTTGGGAGGTCTTACAGTATGTTTGAACATGGCTGTTAAAATAACACCTGACATTTTCTGCTAAGCCAGAAAACACATCCCGTTAAGTCTATCAATTAAGTCTAGATTTTCCACTCTGGCAAGTTTAAACATCTCACTTCAGACCACCTATTTTGAAAACGAAGACCTATCAGAATTTTTCTGTTGTTGTTAAGCATTTAAGAGAGACTACCCAGTGCTAATATAGCCAACCTGACAAAATGATAACAGCAAGAAAAACAATCTATTATATTAAAAGCTGATCAGTCTTTGAAAGGCTACATTTCATTCAGAAATTTTAAAAGCAGCTGATATTTTTAAGCAATGTACTTGGTATATCTAGTTCCTTCCCTCCTCTGATTCCTTTAAAGACATAGTTTCATGCACCTATTTAAGTCCACTTACTTCTTTTCTTTACTGTAAGGTTTTAGTTTAGTGGTATTTTTTATTTTTGTTTGAAGACTTCCAAGAAGAGCAACTCTTACAGAATTATTATTCTGCCCTACAAAATAAAATAAAAGGAAGAAAAATACCTATCCAGCAGCAGGTATTTCTGCCTTCTCCTCCTTTTTCAAGAGAGTTTAACCTATGGCCCAGTCATTTTTCTTCTAGTCTTTCCACCACTCATTGTTCCAGCTACACAGAGTTGCACTGAATACCTTCAGCTCAAAGCCCTCCACTTCCGTGCTCATTCTGCAAGCCAGTGGAGACCCTTATTGACTGACACCTTCACCTTCAGTACTATGCAAATATTTACAAGGCCTGAAGTTCTTTACCCTGAGAAGCTTCCAGCTGCAGCAATGTCTTTTTCAATTCCAGATGAGGGATATTCATCTTCACTCACTATGTAACCAAGGAGCTAAAAGCTAAGTGCATATAGATAAACCAGATTCCAAGAAATTACTTACAGTATCTTTTACCAAACAAAGCAACGTCAATTTTTCAGCCCTTCGTAGAACTACAGGTTTTACTGCAGTCCTCCTATCAAATATATTTATTACCTAAACAGATGTTATAAGGCAAGACTGACAGGAAAAATATTATTTACTGAACTATTAAGTACTTACTTCAATGGGGGTAGATTCAGGTACTTCACGTAAAATCACAATACAGCGATTCTGATTTGGCCTAACTTTTTCTCCCTTCTCATCCACTTGGACTAAAGGCAACGCTAAAGGAGAAAAGAGAAGTCTACAGTTTTAGCTATCAGTAATTGCCAAATTTTTAATCCTTTTAACATTAGGAAACAAGAAGCAGAAGACTGAGGGCTGTTTCAAATATGCAGCTGACCAAATATGTTCCTCAAAAACCTCCACACTTTTCCCGATTTTCCAGTCTAGAAAATCGGAATTCCTTAACTTTTCCTTCCAAGTCACTCATTGAGTCTCATTCTTCCTTGATTCTTACCTTAGTGGCAACGTCCAGTAGCCTCGTTGAGAATTTAAACTCTCATTACTCACATTACTCTGATTTATGCAGAACAGTACTCAACACTGCAAAATTGAAGTAGTTCTTATGAAAGATGAAGATTTAAATAAAATGAAAACTATAGTCCTGTAAGTGTGATGGTCTAAGCTAGAAGCTGCTTGTACTATTTAATGCTTTAAAGAAAGAAGATGGCAATTTACTGCAGAACATAAAAAAACAGACATTGAAAATTCTGATATAATAGTCCTACGGCAGTAACCAAAATTCTGTCCAAATATGGTATTTTTACTTACATCTCAGCACTTCAACAATCAAGTCCATATCAGTACTGAGTTTCTTGACATGATCAAGGTTTGCTACTGTCATTATTGGCACATACTGATCACTGTCCATCTGTGATATAAGGTACATGTCACTGGCAAGATTTTCTCTGTTGGGAGAAAAAAAGGGGATGATGTCATAACCCTAAGTTTATTAAAGACTGGGAAAAGCTAAGATAAAAATTCTGTATCACATAGTAGAAAGCAAATTCCTAATGTAAGGATTACTATTTGAGTTTTCACCAGTTCCCCAGCCCATTCACTTACCAAATTCAGCTGTCTCACTTCCTAGAAACCATGAAAGTGACTGTTTTCTTTCTTTCCTTCACCTCCCCTCACCTCCCATGAAATGTAACTTGCATCTATCTTCGTGTTAAGGCAGTACACTGTCCTCACAAACATGTAATATTGTTAACAGTCTGACACTTCAAAAGACCACTGATCGTAATTGGTGATGCAGGAGGATAAGGATTAGGAATTGTTCTTAGTAGTTACCAATATTATGTGTTTATTTTTACTTACTTATGTCAGGAAAAAATATCATAAGTACATATAGACTGTTTTGATAAGCTTGCATCATTCTAAATTGGAATATGTATTATTCAAAATCCTTTGTTTTACTGATCCCTAACTTAGTAATCTACATTTGTATGCACAAGGATTTTTGTACAAGCATAAAATCCTTGTTTGTTTCAGTGTAAATTTAGAAAGATCAGCTTAAACCAAGATTTTCAAATGGCTTGACGTAATCAGTTTTAACTTGCAAAAAACAGTAACAGACATCTGCAGTTACAGATCAGCTGTATTTTAACTGCAAAACAATGCATTTATTATGTTTTAGGCCCAAATGTTCAAAATGAACTATGGGAGGTACACGACTGCCATGTTCTGGAATGTTCATGCAACTTTCCCCAGAATTTAATCCTTTGCACTCACTTATTTTTAAAGGATTGATGTAAAAAATATTAACATTTACCCAAGTTAGGGTACAGGACCTTGTTAGTTATCTTAGCTACCTACATTTTCCTGTATTCTTTATGTGCTACATTACATACCTAGATAAGCAGAATTCCAGTGTTTTTTTAAGTAACTCCCGTAGATCTTCCTGACCTTCTGGCTGCAACTGTTCAGTTCCACCTATTTAATAAAAAACAAGTTTGAAATTTAGTTCTGCTATATTACACATTAGATACGTTAATAACTACCTGTTTATTCAGTAATAGGCTTTCAAGTTCAATAAACATCCATTGTATATTAGTTCAGCACCTACCAAACCGGCAAAATAGCACTTAAGACAGGAAAGATTAAGAAAAGCTATGTCTAAGATCACTTCTAAACTCTTACTCCCTAAATACAAACAGTTGAAGTAACTTTAGAAGAACAGCTACAAACACATCCCAAAGCACCTATATGAACTAAATCAGTCCAGTATTTGTCTCTGACTCTTAGGAAACTACCTAATTACCCACCTGACTAAACCCATAAATACAGCAAGCAGGCAATGCAATGGAGGGATGTATCCATTCATATTTCTGACCTTGCTCCAAACAAGCTAAGAAGATACAGTTTCAAAAAAGGTACTGTATTTATGAAATATCCACAGATATCTGATTAACTAACAGTATCTGGCATTAAATGAAAAAACCCTCGAGTTCTTATATGAAGGTTTCAAGATTGCTGCATAGAAAATACTAATTACATCAGATCTAAACTAAAGCAAACAAGGCCTATACTACAGTAAGACTGGTATGAAAGCTCCTCATGTCCTCAGTGGAAGAGCCATTCAAAGTAGCTCACTGTTGCTTTCATAGATTAAGTAAGGTTGGAAGGGACCTCTGGAGATCATCTAGGCCAACTCCCCTACTCAGCAGGGTCACCTAGAGCATGTTAGACAGGGTTGCATCCAGGCAGGCCTTGAAGATCTCCAGAGAAGAAGACTCCACAACCTCTCTGGGCAACCTGCTCCAGTGCTCCGTCACTCTCCCAGGGAAGAAATTCCCCTTCACAGTCAGGCGAACTTCCTGTGCTTCAATTTCTGCCCATTGCCTCTTGTCCTGTCACATGGGACAACTGAGAAGAGTTTGTCCCTGTCCCCTTGACACCCTCCCTTCAGGTACTTCTACACATTGATAAGATCCCTCCTCAGTCTTCTCTTCCCCAGGCTGAAGAGGGCCAGCTCTTGCAGCCGTTCCTCATAGGGCAGGTGCTCCAGCCCTCTGATCATCTTTGTAGCCCTCCGCTGGACTCTCTCCAGTAGCTCCATGTCTCTCTTGTGCTGGGGAGCCCAGAACTGGACACAGTACTCGAGATGAGGCCTCACCAGGGCTGAGTAGAGGGACCCTCTACTCAGGATCACCTCCCTCAACCTGCTGGCAACAGTCTTCCTAATGCACCCCAGGATACCATTGGCTTTATTGGCCACCAGGGCACTTTGCTGGCTCATGGTCAGCTTGTCATCCACCAGCACTCCCTGGTCCTTCTCTGCAGAGATGCTTTCCAGAAGGTCAGGCCCCAGCTTGTACTGGTGCCTAGGGTTAGTTTTCCCTAGGTGCAGGACTTTACACTTGCCCTTGTTGAACCTCATGAGGTCTCTCTTCACCCAGCTCTCCAGCCCATCCAGGTCTCTCTGAATGGCAGCACAGACCTCAGGTGTGTCAGCCACTCCTCTCAGCTTGATATCATAAGCAAACTTGCTGAGGCACTCTGTCCCCTCATCCAGGTCACTGATGAAGAAGTTGAACAGGATGGGACCCAGTACTGAGCCCTGAGGGACGCCACTAGCCACAGGCCTCCAACTAGACTCCACACCACTGATGATCACCCTCTGAGCTCTGCCTTTCAGCCAGTTCTCAATCCACCTCGCTGTCCACTCGTCTAACCCACACTTCCTGAGCTTCTCTAGGAGGATGTTATGGGAGACAGTGTCAAAAGCCTTGCTCTCCCCTCATCTACCCAGCCAGTCATTCCATCAGAGAAGACTATCAGGTTGGTTAAGCAGGTTTTCCCCTTGGTGAATCCATGCTGGCTACTCCTGACCACCTTCTTCTCCTCCATATGCCTGGAGGATGACATCCAGAATGAGCTGTTCCACCACCTTTCCAGGGATGGAGGTGAGGCTGACTGGTCTATAGTTGCCTGGGTCCTCCTTCTTGCTCTTCTTGAAGACAGGAGTGACATTGGCTTTCTTCCAGTCCTCAGGCACCTCTCCAGTTCTCCAGGACCTCTCAAAGATGATGGAGAGCAGCCTGGCAACAACATCCGCCAGCTCCCTCCGTACCTGTGGGTGCATCCCATCTGCGCCCATGGATCTGTGGATGTCTAGCCTGCCCAGAAGGTCCCTAATCCTATCCTCCTCAACCAAAGGAAAGTCTTCCTTTCTCCCGACTTTCTTCTCCCTTACCTCCAGGCTCCAGGATTCCTGAGGGCTGCCCTTAGCAGTGAAGACAGAATTACTGAATGCCTTCTTTGCTTCAGCCTTCTCTGTATCCTTTGTCACCAGGGCCCCTCCAACATTTTCCCTAGTCCTCCTCTTGCTTCTGATGTATTTGAAGAAGCCCTTCCTGTTGTCCTTAACATCCCTTGCAATACTCAATTCCAACTGGGCCTTAGATTCATAAAATGTTTACTAATACGTTACATACAATTAAATCGGAAAAAAAAAATCACACCATTTATTTATTACCCAGTACACCCTTCTCTTCTTCAGTGACTTCCATCCTTTTCTTCAGCTCTCTTCCTTAACCTTTCTTCTTCCTAAAGTAACTTCTAATCTCCTCCCAGTTTTTTCCTTCAAATGTTTTATTCTGAAGTAGATAATGCCAACACCTGAGAAACAAGTATATACTCTGACCCCATCCCCTCTTTCTTTTTCAGAGCTTGAAATTATTGTATGATAGGACCAGAATTATATGCTTTTTTATGTAATATAAAAAACAATCAAACAAAAATAACCCACCACACCTGAAAATCTGATTTCAGAGTTGGAAGTACTACCTATGTCACTACTTACCAAGCAAAAAAGATCTGACATGCTGTTCAGCTGTTTTACACAGCTACTTCAGTTTTTCTTAAAAATTAACCATTTGGGGTAAGTAAAGGATATGCTAAGAAGTTCTAACACTAAACTTAGGAATGATATTCTCTTTTAGAGTGCTAGGCACCATTAATGCTATTTACTATTTGCCAATTAGTTATTATTTAATATTCCCCAATAGTACCTTAAATAGAAGTGTCAAAAGGGACTTTCAGTTTTGAACACAAGAAAGGATGGTGCCACAACAGTGTCTGATTTTAGTTCCCTTGATTACCAACTGGTATGGATGTTATGCTTGCCATTTTAAACATGTTATAATCAGCTATGCACAATCAAGAAAGAACAGACTCTCTCCCCCATTATGAACCTCAATGTAGGAACACCTAGCACATTTCCCTCACCTTCCCATTCCCCCTTCACAGTTCAAACAGTAATTCTGATATGTATCTTGGAGACCTGTCCATTCAGCCATCACATGTAAGCATGGCTTAATCTCACTGCCAGTTTTCAGAAGTTTCTTAGAACATGCCACCTGGTAGAGACTACAACTACTAACAGTTGCACTGAAAAATTCACAAAAAGGTTCAGTAAAAAAAAGAATGCAAAGAGATTATACTAATTTGTTGCTTTTATTTAGTATTATAAGTGCTTGACTGTTTTTTAAAGATACTGAAAATTTTATTCATCATATTAATACCTGTTACCTGTGAAAGAGAACAGGAAGATGAATCTCATCTCCATGTCTGACCCAGCTAGAAACATCCAGTGCTGACATGTAGATATCTAAATGTTAAGCTACCCTTAAAGACTTGCATTCAGAAAAACATTTCAGAGGACACTACTACAGGTTATGAGTGATTCTGTACAGTACCTCATAAGCCTTATATTCAAACAGGCTTATTCAGAAACCAGTCTCTACCTAAGTCTGAGAACAAAAGGGACAGTTTCTTGTGAGGTTTGTATACAGAATGCATATATTGAACAATAAAGTCTGACTTTTTTTTTAATGCAAGTAGAACAATGAACTTCCATTTATTTATTTTTTGAACCAAGTCCAAAGAAATATCAGCTCTTTCTTACCTGTCTGGGTGGTTTCATGCATAGACTCATACTCAGAATGATCAAGAGCCAAAGGATTCATATCTGTGTGGTCTGACACCAAAACAGCTGGTGATGGCTCTTGCAGTTCTGTCAGCACTGCATTCTGATGCTTTTTGTCACCATCACCATTGGCATCCAGTCCTGCAGTAAAGATGACAGAGGTTACAGACACGCTCAGAAAATGACCCTTCCAATCACAGTAACACATGCACTTTGAATTAAATCTGGAAAAAAAAAGAAACACACACACTCCAAAACACAGGAACAACCCAGAACAACTCCTACAAGTTTCTTAAATACTTGTACTCGTTTTTTAAACAGGAAATTAAAACTGATAAAGTTCTCCACTGAATTTTACCTTGTGCTTGAGTAATAGCTAGAAATTGTTATTCATACCTTCTTTACACGAATCTGGAGGCTGGTCAGGTATTTGTTCCCACGTTTTGTTCACACTGCCATCAGTGGCACCACCTGCTTCCAAGTGTAACATATGATTTCCCCACACCTTTGCATTAGGATTTAATTCAGAAACCTTGGCTGACTCCTACAAAAGGAAAAATTTTTTTTTGATTATGTATTTTATGGATGCACAGCACGTGTATATATATATATACACGGGTATACAATTCAATATGGTGTTGTCAAGTTTCATCACATCTGCACACATTGGCTGAATTCTGATCCAATAGTAACCTCAGGTACAAAAATGACTCAATTGTGCAGCATAGCATACATTTCTCTGGTTAAAAACCACCAGAAAAGGTTAGCCAAGCAGCTCAAACTCCAACAAACATTCCATGCTTAACTTCTGAGAGACTGCCAATCTGTATTTGCTGTAGACTTTAGGCAGCTCTCTAATATACATGCTAATTCAATGTTGATAATGTTGTTATTGCTCTATTCCTGTGAAAAAGGCAAAAAACCTAGGAAAAAACAAACACAAAGCATTTTTTGGACCCACGTAAACATGTAAGAGTTTTAAGGAAGTATTATGAGAAAACTGAAAGCAATGAAAGGCATATGACAACTATAATTACTTCAAGAGAAGAACGAAGTATTAATAAGAATTTAGGTTAGGTCTTCCTTAAGCAAGGCAAAAGGAATGAACTACTAGCTCCAGTAAAATCACCTTATTTCCTGGATTGGAAATGGTTATATTCAAAGGTTATATATAACCATTATATAAATTACATTTGCATTTCAGAGAGATTACTCCGCAGTGCCAACATCTACAGTGCTTCTGAAAGGCATAAGACAGTTTTGTCTCATTTCACTACTATTCAAGCAAAATGTTATTTCATCCTCATAATATGTTGATGTGTTTTAATAAGAGTATCGTACTGAGGAAGGGCATTGTTCATGATATCATACACTACTTAAAACTTACTAAGATTTGTTTTGCAAATGTAAGGATGTTAAGAACATTACAGAGCAAGATATGCATTTCTGTACTCCATGAAATTTAGATTATTCCAAAACATTTGCACTCAGATATTGTCATTATTCCAGAGCACAGCAAACAAAGCCAGAAGGTAAAGAGATGTAAAAAATCTCAACTTAAACACACCCAAACAACAGAGGAAAGATTGATACGTTTAACACAGCCACTGGAACGGTAAGGTTTCACTAATGTCAAGTTTTAGTTTCCATTTCTACTACAAGAAGTTCCCCTAGGGATAAAGGGCTTGGCCTCTAGTAGGATACACTGCCGGCACTGCAACTGCAGGGCAAGGTCAGAGCAGCCGCCATCAGGCGATAGGCACAGGGAAACACGGTGCTGCTACACACCAGCTCTGCTCAGCAGCAAGGGAAGGAGAGCCACCACCACAGGCTGGGTTGGCTGCTAACCTGTCCAGCTAGCCAAGGCCTAGTGCAGCTCATTCCCCCTGCTCCTCCTGCAGCCATTTGTTTCTATAGCCCTTCAGAAGCAGCTCTCCAGCAGTAAGTAAAAGGTACCGAGATTGCTACCAGGCAAGAACTTAAGACTTCAGGAAATCACAAACAGTTCTTCCTATATGAAGGTGCAGAGCACTATTAATGGCCTACATGAAGTTTCCCTAACACATACTGAAGTATTTGTCTCAAGTTCATATAGAATTGAGAACTTGCAGTTTGGGAACTTTGCCAACATTTAAACTTCCAGGTAAGATATACAGAATCAAAAGGAGGTGGGGGGCAGGGGGAAATCACTATTTAGTAGCATTTTGAACTGCTACATGCGTGTATAGCATTTAGTTTTGCAAAGAAAAAGATAGATACTGGTCAGCTTCAGGACATAGTAACACGTGAAATATTCATAACTATTTGGTGAAACTAAGGTTTAAATGACTTAGTTTCAACCTTTATCATCAAATCACATTCATAAAATACTTACAAATTCATCTTTATCTTGCCATTCCCAAATATCAACATTTTTTGTTACCAGCAGTTGATAAGGATATCTTCCCACTGCATATGAAGCACATGTTAAATCTTCAGGTTGACTCTCAAAGTTTTCATTAGCTATATATAGTCTGTCATTCTTCACAGTATTGTTAGAAATGGCATTATTCCATAAAAAACCCATCAGATATTCACCATTACCAGTAATTATGGTGTCAGAAAGTAGCTGATTTGTGAAGTCAGCATTGTCAGTCTGAAGAGGTATGAACTGTGACTCTACTTCAGCATGGAAATTTTGTCTGTCCAGTTTATAGCAATGTTCTTGGTCACTCAAAACGTCTTCCATCGGCTCTAATATACATCTCTCACTGCCTTGCTGAAATTCTGCAGCACCAGAAGAGGCACTGGGTATCTCATATGAAGGAGTAGCAGCATATTTGTCTACCTGTTTTGGGTCAATACAAATGAGCTCTTTGTCTGAGAAAATCTTATGATCTGACTGCATTTGTTCACAACTTGTGGTCAAGTCATTCATTTGAGCATTTAATATGTAACTGCTATTTTTCACTTCAATAGTCTTTGTTTCTAACTCCTCCAAATCCCCACAAGTTGAAGTTTCTCCATTGCCAGCTGACATGCTAAAAACGGTGAGATTTTCCTCCTTTGAGTCAATACTGTCAGAGAGTTTCACTTCATCACTCTGAAGATTACATTGCTTTAGCTCACATGCAGCATTTTCATGAACTTCTGAATGTTCTTCAGTAAAAAACTCAGTAGAAACCAGAGTATACATTAATTCTGGCTCTGGATTGGCACGGTTATTTAACTCAGGCTTTTCTACTACTTTATGATATACACGAGAATATGATTTTTGACATGACGTAGGTAAATAATTGTGAACTTTATAGGAAAGATTATGATCATCATGATTTTTAGAGTAGGAATTTTCATCGTGAGGTAAGCCTTTATTGCAGTTTAAGGCACTTTTGTCATGATAAGCAACATTAGTATCAGAATTCTGTTTAATGTTTTCTGCTTTGTCATTAATTGTCTCATCTGAGTAAACTTCACATTCTGTCTGTTTTATAGATTCTACTACACTCCCAATTATTCTAGGAGGGTCAGGCCCAGCATTCCATTGGCTTTCCACTGCACGGAAGGAACACACATCTTGCTGTTTATCCTGTCCATTCAAGTCTATTTTATTCATATCTTCATGTTCTAAAGACACAGATAAAATATTGCTTTTGTTAACTAAGTTTGAGTAGTTGCATACTTTATTTTCAGATGCCTCTTGAGAAATCTGAAATTCTAGGCTATTTTTCTTTAGAAATATTTCCTCTGTGCTTCTGTTACGTAGTTCACAAGATGTCAAAAGGCCATCACTTACTTGAGATAGAGTTTTGCTCGAGCTACCAGCTTCCTCAAGCATGCTGCCTGTTTGCTGAACAATACTCAGACAGACATCTTCCTCCATGCTATTATGGCTTGGAGCTTTAGATGATGTCTTGTTTTCAGTGCAACTCTTAATCTGAGTTTGAAAATCAGAACTCTTCAAGTTTCCCTGCACTTCAGTCACATTTGAAGCTTCAGTACTATGCAGAATTGTACTTTTGTGTTTCTCTCCACAGTTCAAGAATTCTTCCAACACACCGTTACATTCACAGAAATCAGATGCAAACTTCTGGCTATCACAATGAGTACTGTGAAATGGTCTCATTTCCACATTAGAGTTTTGCTTACTTTCTGGTTTTAGGAGATAGTCTTCTTCAAGTTTTTCTACATTTTGACTCATCAAAAAGGAATCTCTGTCTGTTTCATGCAGCTCTAATGATAATTTTAAGTTACTCCTTGTATTCTCTACCACCCATTTAGTGTCTTGGTCATCTCTAGTAGCATCCACAAGTTTTACAGCATCACAGTTTCTATTAAGGGATTCATTCCAACTGACACCATTACCTACTGTATCTAGTTCCTTCTGTCTATTCTCTGGGACCTGTTCATTACATACTTTCACTTTTAAGCCATCTGTTGCTACAGTCTCAGTATTTAACCTATGTCCTTGACAGCTGCTAGCCAGTAAGTTATCATAAGACAACTGGATGTTCATACTACAATATTCATTTGTTTCTTTTTTCTGCATGTTTGACCTTTCCTCCTTTTTATCCAGGCACAGTTCTTTCTGTGAATTAAACTCAGCTTCCACTTGTGCTGATTGTTGCATTGAAAATTCCTTCTCAGTGCCTACGGACCATGCCACGCTGCACATTCCTTCATCAGTAACAGCTGAATTATCTATGTCTGCTGTAATCTCTTCATGCACAGTAGCTAGTACCTCTTCATCCACTTTCAGATCTTCAGCATCTACAACACAAATACTGTAAAACTCCCAATCTTTTACATGTTTTCCGTTGTCTACATCAAGATAGGAAAATGCTGGAATTGTCTGTCTATGTGCACTTGAAAATTTTGGAAGGCTGTCACTCCTATTGTCTTCACTGTTTACTACTGTTTCATTCTGTCTTAGATGGTTGCATGTAATTCGATAATCCTCCAGAAAACTCCTATTTAAGGAAATTTCCCGTAAGCCTTTGTCTAGGATCTCTGGTACGGGTGAAGTAGAAATAAGATGAGATGAGCAATGTTTTCCAACTATATTTTCATTAATATAACTGTTAACATTTTCTGTATTGTTCATATGCTGAGCATTAGAATTTTTAGGTAATAAAAATTTGTTAATAAACTTATCTCTCTTTCCTTCACTTTTCTGCAGATTGTCATGTGTACCAGAGACCTTCAGGAGGTGACTAAAGGAGTTAAAAAAGCTGAAAGGTCTGTCATACATTCTCCTAGAGACACTTTCACAGGGAGTATTATCCACACTTTTGTATGAAGGGTATCTTGCTTTCCTATCCCAGGACCCAAATTTAGAATTTGATGCCATGCAATTGTCAGTATGAACACACTCAGCACTGACTAATGCAGCTGCCCCATTAACAGTCCTTCCCACCGTATGCAGATCCTTGCTTTCCACGGTTCCTAAAATCAAAGATAAAGTTTTACTTATCCTTGACTCCGGTGCTTCGTCTTCCACAGATTTTTGTAACAAGCCAGTTTTCTCCTCATTTGTGGTGTTCAGTTCTTTACTGAAGCAGCAGCCCATGATTAGCAAGTTGTATCAGAGTCTTCTCATTGCAAATCACCTTCCTCTATACACTAAACTAACTTTCTACTGCTACTGAAAAGACAAGCCAACACCCAGCCGCCAAAAATAGCACATTAAAACCATGCAGAAGGTTCACATGTCATTGCCACTCAAAGTCCAAATCCCAGTTGCTCAGCAATGTTTTAATATTTTATCATATGTACTGCAACATTCAAGCCAAGTAATTTTCCTAATGAGATTACAGACCATTTACAAGTATTAGCAAGTCTCCTGAACTTTCATTATTTGGTTTCCTGAAGTTTACTTCATCTAAACCATTAAAATATTTAAATATGCATGTGTGCCATAAAGCTATTTTCTTTTAAATTTTACATATTCAACCATACAAGGATCTGGCTTCACATTTTTAAATCTGTTTTGAAGACAAAATTAGTGGAATCTATTTGATCAAACAAGTTTTATACCTTTTCCTTCTTCTCCCTCCCCCCATAGCTGAACCTACATCGAGTTTGCTCCTTTAGGAAAAAAAGCCTAAAGATAGATAAGACCTCATGTATTCCATTAAACAGTCATTGTATGTTATCAGAAGCTAATTCTGTTCCAAGCCTTTTTTTAAATCGTTATCTGCATTAAAAAAAATAAACCCTCAGTGAGGCCTCAGGGCTTCACAAAAATCATACAGCTATTTTCTGGTACTGTGGCAGGATTAATTATACTTTATCTCAAAAAAAACCGTGTATTCTGTGTCAGAAAGCCTCCGATGTAGGAGATTTAACAAATAACGTGAATAAAGTCTACCAACAATATGTTTTCTTTGCTGTACTTGAACAGACCTTCTAACCTCATGACAACAATGCATCTTCTCAGCATATTTGATTCTTTAATATTTAGAAGAATTACATCTACTGTTTAGAGTAATGAACCCCCCAAAAAGCAGAAAAAGCAGCAAGCTTTTCTTCCCTGCTGGCACCTGAAGATTGAAGGGGGTAGGGAGAAGAGTGATGCTGCACTGAACGAGTTTCAGAACCACACAATTAAAATCATGTGGAAGGACCTGAGAGAATACAAAACTGTTTTTATTATCCCAAATTGTTCCAAATGTTACAGTACTAGCTTGTATACTGCAAGTTATTATCGAGCAAGTACAGAAGCACTCTAGCAGCTCAAATGTTTCCCTTCAGGTAGTCTGCACTGCAGTCATTCTGTGAAGCACTCCCGCAGTAATAATAATAATAATAGAGTTTGCACATTAGCAGCATAAAATAGGTTAGAGATGAATCTCTCGGCAAATCTGAGAAGCAATGCTTAAGGTGTGCTGCAGGCATAAAAAGCACCCACAAAGGTGACAATCTAAAATCATCTATTCTTTACAAAGTATGAAGTGTTTCTATTCCTTTTTCTGAAGCTTCTGCAAGGTGTTTGAATATTTATTTCATGCAGTTTCTTCTTAACTGATTTTGCTCTATATTTGGTATATGAACACTACATGTAACAAAAAATTACTACACCTGTAATGTAACAATATGGCAGTCACATTACAGACTTCCCAAACTAGTATGCTAGCATGCTGCTCATGGGACTAATGAATCAAAAAAAAGATGAAAAAAGATGATGTGCTTTCATATTCTTAAACACAGGTTAGTATACATTTAAATGCCACAGATGGATTCAGACTTGCATATGTGAAAGGCCTGTGCTTCAGATGAAAAATTCTGCTCAGCACTAATCCTCTGGCCAGTAAAAAGGTTGTTGAATTGGCTGGGGAATACACCCCCTCCTCGGCAAGCCTGCTTTGAAATTGCAGAGTAACAAAAGAGGAAGACTACCCTGCCCCCCAGGTTATCTAATATGTGAAGCATCACAAGTCCCTGCAGATATATTGTTCTTAAGGATAGGAAGTCTGATGCATCATTGCTGCCATCTGCTGCATTTTTTTTTTATTTCTCTCTTGGGACAAAGTTATTCAACACGCCTGTATCTAGCTTGATTCAGACTTAAAACTATGCCAAGTCACTCCTTCCTTTAGCTTTCCCTGGAACGAAGTACATGGAAAGAGGGAGGGAGGCTGTTTATAATATTTTTTTCCCTGAAGAAATGCCATAAGCAAACAAATGTAATTGTTTTAATGTCAGCATAGAGTCACATCAATACTTGCAGAGTTTGTAACTCATCAGGTAAACAGTGAGATCTTTCTCCCTGTGATTTAACTATTATTAACTACATGCAGAGAGAAAAGCTTTCTATAGAGGAACAAAGTGCCTTTAAGAGGACAGACCAGGGCAAAGTCCACTCCTCCAGTGCTCCAACAAGCAATTCTGCTATCAACCAACCAGGAGAAAATGGGTGAAACAGCTCAGTCGAGCAGTTGTGCCTTGCAGTTTTCCCCTACTCTCCTCTTTATGCACAAAGGCGCATTTTGTGCCTGTTCCTTTGGTTTTATCCAAGTGTTCTAAGGATAATTTCTGTTTTTAGTCACCTATAGTGAACATTTAAGCCATTCTTCATCACTGTTCACAGAGGGATCACCATAAAAAAACCCAAAAACTTAAGTAGAAAATGCCCACACTATTGTTGTATCACCTGAGGCTGATTGTTGAACTTCCAAAACTCCAAAATTAAAAGCCTGCTGTTTAAGCTAAACACCTCCACATGACTTGAGAAGCACTTTGAGTAACACTGTGCTCTGTCATTTCAGAGATTAAATCAGCTGAAGAGGAGGGGGGCCTGTATTTAGGCTTTTGGATGAAAAGCTTCCCATATACTCAAAAATTAAATAGGCTTTCCCTCTCCATGCAACAAAACCATTCTGAAGTAACACTATGAAGTCTTCAAAAATTTATTTTTACTAAGTCCTATAACCTGTACACAACTAGAGCAGGAGGCCAGAAGCCAACATGCTTATTAACAGTATACCTGCAAATCCACTTTCATTTCTATACATGTGCCCATTAATCTTGCAAACAACTACGGGTTTATCCTATGTATTTTCTTATAAATGTTGGTCCCTTCCAATCTCAACCATTCTGCGATTCTGTTAAGTGATCTAAGGATTATAGGCTACACTTAATTTTCACAAAACTATTGCACAGCGTCCTATGTTAAACTAGCAAACTTAGTTTCCTCAATGCTCTTTGATTTCTCTGTCAGGATCATTCCTGAACAGGCTGCAAAAGAATTTTAGAACAACATAGATTAGCTTAGGAGTTCTAAAGCCAAGACATCCTTCCATATGATCTCCTGTGAAAAACTTTTAGGAAGTTCAATTAAGTTTCCATCATAAGTTTTCAGGCTTGTCAGTCCTAAGCACAAGAAAAATATCAAACAAGTTGATTGAACCTGTAGTTACACTGCCTCTAAAAGCTGAAAACCACAGAAGTTCAATTTCCCATTAACAGAAGCCCAGGATACCACCTGATAATGAATCAGATTGTGGGCAACCCTCTTATGATCAGACAGCAAGGTTCAAAAGGGATCATAGTCACAATGTCCACGGGAAAATACCAACTTTTGGAAAAAAGTCAAAAAACAAAAAACTGTTGCCATTTGATGACAAGAAGCCCTCATAAAGCTTAATTTCAGAAAAAAAAAAAAAAAAAAAAAAAAAAACCCAGCAGTTACCAAATCAGGATATTGATTCAGGCAAAAGAAGAAAATTCTTTGGAGCTTGGAATAGTTATTTGAGATGCCACACATTAATCAAAGGCAGGTATGACAGGGGAAGAGTTTAGGATCAGCGCACCAGGAGAAAGCCTATGCCTTCAGAACTGAAGACTAGGTCAACTTCTGTCAGGCAAAAAAAGGTCATTATTACTAAGCCAACTCTGCTGCGGGATTTGGGTCTTGGCCTCTTTCCTCAGAGGGTAACCTCAAATCCCTAGCAGCAAAATGTACTAATCCAAAAGATTACATGACTCACAAAAAAGTGAGCCAAGTTGGATGTTACTTAAACACTGACTCTCCCGGGTTCAGTTGGACCAGGGCTTTCTCACAAAGGGTAATTATCCATCAGGTGACATCTGTCATCAGCTTCTTTTGTAACCTGAAGTGACAAAGCCTGCTTCTAGGGAAAAACAAAAACAAAGACAAGAATACCAAAAACCAGTATACAGAAGTCCTAGATTTAACAAAGCTAAAAATCTGTTAGTGTCCTCTGATGTTATCTAACCCTATTTTGCAAGTATAAGCTACTATTAACAAGGTATTCAGCAGGGTCCCCAAGTTACCAACTTTTATTTCACTCAACGTGCACATGAAGCTACAGAAATTCTACTATTGAAAACTGCTGAAATCAGCCAAATTTAGGAGCAGCTGCTGTTGGAAATCAACTCTACCAGGCTTGAGAACAAACAACACAGGAATACGTCTGCTATTTAATGCCAATTTTGACAGAAGCTGGCTATAAGAAATGGCTGCCTCCATTACCATCAGGTTACGCCTTTGAAGACTGTTAGTATACAAGTAACCTGCATTCCATTAACATAAGCAACCTTGGTAAGCAATTTCTGTAGGGTTTTACCACAGTAAGAAGTTACAATATCAAAAATTTAGTTCTAATTCAGTCACCACTGAGTGTGGAAAATACTAAGTTTTGGTCTTACTAAAATAATAGACTATGGTCATAGATAGGAAAATATGTAATTTACAGATAATAGTTCTCTATATAATCATTTGAGAACTTAGACCAGTAACTAGGGAGTTATTTTTCCAAGATCTAGAGAAATGCCTGAAAATTCTCAGTAGAAATTCTACAACCTCCTGAAGTGTCAAGAGAAGCAGTTAGACTTATAACCACCACATCCTAGAAGAAGGAAACAGCCAGAATAGCTAGGGAAGGTAATTCAGCATATTTCTTACAAGCCTATATTGAGAGAGAGAGAGAGAGAGAGAGAGAGAGAGAGAGAGAGAGAGAGAGAAAGGCCTTTTTGAGATCTTGCTAAATACCATGACAAGGCCTCATATCAAATATTCTCTAGAGTCAGAATGACCAGATATGTAAATCTATACTTTTATGCAGGTTAAGTCTAGTCCTCTGATCTCAAAACAATTAAGATAAACAAAAAAAAAAGCAGACCTTTAAGTTAATGTAAAGCATGTGCTTGCTAAATATAATTCAGTCAGAATTTCAGAAGTGTCTCTTTGCCACCTCCCACTTTTTGGAAAGATGAAATGTTTTAAAGGCATTAGTCTGCTAATTCCTCTCTGTAAGTTCATGAAGCTTTAGTACCTACAGTCTTGTTCCCAGAGAATGAAGCAAATGTTGTTTTTCCCCTTGCAAATGAAGTCCTAAAGTCCTGTCAAAATATACTAACACATGCATGCCATCATGAAAGAAGCCACCTTTAAAACAACTCTTTTAACCGCATATATTGGCAATGATCCTGATACAAAAAAATGACCTTATGATACAGTGCAAACAGATACATGACACTGTATAATTTAAAAAGAGCTTTAGAAGTTATAGGTCACATCTTTTCAGAATAAAATACTCAGAAAAGGAAAAGCTTTCCTCTCAAAAAGAATTAGCTACTTCAAATGTGGCATTATAGCACTACAGATAGATTACAGGTTACCTAAATTGACATTAAAAGTTTCTTTTGCTAAGGAAAAATACCTGACAGTTTTTTAAATTTGCAAGAAATGGCTACTCTTTTTTTCTCCAAAGCAGTAAGAAAGAGCAGAATTTGAAATTTAGATCCAAGATTTTACACGTAGCTTTATAAGAATGTCTTTGTATGCCAAATTAGAAGAACTAGCATCAATGTAAAGACTGATCAAGTTACTTTTAATTCTAATGCACCTTTTAAGAAGTGCACTACAAGTTGCAAGCCTTTGAAGCAAGTCTGCAACAGCCTCTTACTGAAGTTTACACACTGAAACACGTGGCAAAGAACTATGGCAAAATTTCAGTTTCTGGGAATTAAACTGTTTGAAAATACAACATCACAAAAGCTCAGCTTTCTAAACTATGGCACAAATCTTGCCTCAACTTACTCATCTATTTTCAATTAAACAAAATTCACATCTGAGAGAGGTAGAACAAAATGGAAGTGAAGAGATCCCTGAATACTAATAATTTTTTTGGAACTGGCTTGGTTAGCAAAGAAAAGCAAAGTACAAGTCTGAAGTGTTTGATGCAATGCTCCTGCAATGAAGTGACTGTGGCAAGATAAGTTTAAGAAAGATGTCAATGCTATGCATTATAAAAATCCTTTAAGTGCCTAGCAGAACACACAGAGAAACACTTCAAGATGGGTTTGTCCTAAGGGGCAATATTCTTCCCAATACACTGTTAATGATCAAAGATGAAAACATGTCACTATTACCTTACATACAATCTAAGTATTCAGTCTGCTTAAAAAAAAGTTTGTAACATTTCCTGCAACATACATATATGAAGTCCTATCTACTGCATGATTTGCCAAAAGCATCCTATAAAGCAACTTACTGGATCCTACACAGTAGCACAGAAGTACCAGCACACACCATTTGGCAGAAATGACAAAGTGAAATTCCTGTTACAGAATGCAATTTCCTATTTTATAGGTTTATGTTTTTACAATTACAGATACATGCCAAAAGTATTTCCTGTTGAGATATACTTTATATGTTAACCTAAGTGAGCTAGAATCTAACTCAAGATTGGTAACGCAATTCCTATATAGCCTAAAAATTCCTGTTTTCCTACAGAAATGCCAACTCCTGTCATTTGCAATTTATTTATATTCCCTGTCAGGCTGACAAAAACAATGTTTTGAGACTACAATTGGCTATGGAGGTGCAGTCACCTTTAAAAAGTTCTAATCTGGCATTATATGCTGCAATAGTACAAGCTAATTGCCTTCTTCCAACATTCTGAGATACAATTTTGATTAAGACATACTAACAACCTGTTTCATATAGCACACATATTAGGGGGATATGTAATTATGATAATACTTACTAGATGAGAACCGTCTTTAACTTCTTGTACTTGCTGCACCTGAGGTTCAGCCACAACTTTAGTGTCCTGATCAGAAGTCATGAGCTGTCTGCTTTTTGGCTGCTCAGAGAGAACTTTTCTGGTCACCTTTGTAAGCTGCAGAAATATGAAGACAAAAGACTCCATAAGCAGTTATTTAAATTTCACAGAATACATGGTTATTCAAAAAGTGCCATGCTGATTCAGATCAAAGGTGCAATAAACTTACATCCAACACTGTTTAGGAAAAATATTATGGTATAGGCAAGGATAAAGTGATCCTGTACATGCATTCTGCTTCCAGTAGTTGCTCGCCCAGAGACTGCAGATGAACAGTAAACAGGGAAAACCTGCACTAGGCAAGGAAACTCCACTGGGAAAGTTTCATTTGATTCCTACCTTAATTATTCAGATTGCTTTTCAAACCATGCTTCCTTTATATCACTTGGTAGACAGTTTTCTTCATTTAAGACGTATTCCTAGTCACAGACTTCTGTCTTTTACAACTACTCTGACAGTCATTTAATCTTAGAAAATTAAAAAGCATGTTACAACAGTTATAGTATATTAGTAATGCTCAACAAGTTGTTCTGCTCCATCTTTCCAGAATGTTATTTTATTTGATTAGACAGGAAGAAAACTGAGTAGCTTGAATATCTGACAGCAACTTAGCTTTGAAATTTGAGAATTATTATTCAATATTGTTATTTTAAAAGACACCTGGTCTTGAAAAAAAAAGGGAAGGCTCATTTCTGAGACTTCAAAGTAAATAGTGGGATATAACGATCAGGGTAGGGTTCGCCCCTCCTTTTCTTTAAGAGGACTACAAGTGAATTGTAATATCCTTCCCAATCAATTTCCCCAGAAATTCCAGTGCTGCATCTATAATATCGCCATGCGAGAAACTTACTTTCTTCAAGTTGGTAACATTCAGCTTTAGGGTGATATTCTCTACTATCTGCTCAGTAAAAATTTGCAGCACATGGAAGATGAGTAGTATAGTTCCAGTCCTTAGCAGCCTAAGCTCCTTTTAAGGTATTCTGTACTATTCTAAAAGATTGGGGTTAAAAGTATTTCTTTACTCTATGGCATTATGGCCTTCTGCTGCCATCTTCTCCACATTAAATTCTGAAATGAACAAAAGCAGGAGTCTTCCACACAAGTTATTTGATACATTCCAAAATCTTCAAATAAAACCCTCATCAGCGTGACTCCATAACACAGACATTCAGATTGGTTTGTAATTCATAAGATAAGCTATTTCACCAATATTGTTGAAGAAACAAACATACTGACAGCCCAGACAAAACTACATATTCATCTTAGATGAACAGCTGGTTATCACTGCACGATACCTGTGCAAGAGTTTGCATGAAAAACGCATTCTTCAGAACATATGCTATTCCCAGTTTTTCACAAGTAACACACTGCCACTCATCTTGGAATGGAAGCTATTTACAGGAGAAATGAATTAGATAATAAAAATGGGAAGTTATACTGACTCCATGCGGAGAGCATTACGCATACAGTCCAAGGAGCAGAAACCCTGGAAATCATTTGGGATGTTTTATTTCAAATGAAAAGTAAACAAAGAAACATCCTCAGCACAAGTAAACACAAATAGTTACACTTTTGTCCCACACATGGGAAGTTATATACACATTAACAAAGCAGAAGATGTCTAAGTTCCTTGAGGAATGCTTCTGTTGAATATTCTTTATAGCAATTGCTCTCAGTCTTTTAGAATTTTGGATTAGTATTTTTCTAAGAAGAGTGTAAGACCTCTTACACATTTCATGTTCACTATATAGTCTACTTTGCTCTTCATAGTAACCTTGTGCAGGAACCTTAGCCCAAATTCACAAACTAAACTCTACTTTACAGATACACAAACATGTTTTAGTCAATAATGATACCTACTTTGCAATTTGGTCCCCAAATCAGTGCCGAGGTGCTTCTTTCCATCTCTGTATGTTGCCTGCTTATCTCATCCATTCCCATTCCCTTCTAGGCTCACCACGTCCCCTTGGAATAAGTCTCTCCCATCCTCTGAACTATGCAGAGTTAGCACCAGTACTTTGTAAACCCATGGATTACGGAAGGAAAACAGCTAGGATCATGTGATTCTAACAAACAAGAGTAAAGTTCCACTACACACATGCCCTTTAAAGCGTTTGCTGACTGGCCATCAAGAATATTTGGCTAAATCATTAATTTAGGTTGAGGGTAGACAAGACATTAGCCAACTTGATAGATAACACATGATTGCAACGTGCACATTACTGGTGGCTAGTCAAAGAAAATTAAAGTTACAATAAGAACAACACATCCTTCTCCTGCTTTTCAGAAATCCTTGAGATGAGATTACAGGAGGCTCTTAAGACTAAATCTAGATGGAAACTCAAGGTGGCTTTGTTGGGATTACTCAGACTAATAATCATATTCTTATTAGTCACACTGCTTTGTCATGATATACACCACACCTAAATCCACTCGCAATATGAACAAGTTATTGTTATTTTAACAACAACGAGGCCAAATCCATATATTTACGTTGCATTTCTATCACTCAGAATCAAAATGGCTCTCAAAACAGATGAGATACCATTACAATCTCTTTAAAGAGGATATTCAACCTACCTAAGAGCTGTGCTTTCAACAATGATCAATTATTGCTATTCTGAAAACAAGTAAGCCACAGTGGAAGATGCCAAATGCAAAAGAGGTTTCCTTTGTAATCTTTTTCACTTAGTATGTCAGGCTGTTACAAGTCCCCAGGATGTCAGGTGCTCTGCTGCAAAGGCCCAAACATTGGGATGTAATTCAGCACTATGCACGTGCTGAACCATTCTGCTAGGTAGTTACAGAAACCTTGCCACCACAAACTTGCCACTTGCTAGTACCCTAAATCATAAGATCCGTATGACAGCAGGCTTTTGTGACTACCACGTCAGAAAATAAAGTACATGTGTAACAAACAGTGTTAATCACAAATTATTAAAGGTTCTGTTCACAGGATGTTCTTTAGTATGTTTTTCATTATAATAATGTTACTATAACTACCTTCATACCGAAGTTCATCTATAGGGATAAGCATCAGTATCCGGTAGTACTAGCAACTACAGATCAGGACTGATAGTTTGGAAGACAGTTCATCCTTTTTTGATGCTAGTTTAATAGTCAAAATAGCAAACTGGTAACCATATCTCTGCGAAAGTACATACTGCTGCAATAAGCAGGAGACATTTAAGAGAAAATGCAGGACCCCTTTGGGATACAGACACCAAAACTTGCAGCAAACACACATTTAAAGTATTGAATTTTTAAAATAAGCTTTTAAAGATCCTAGTCTACAACAAGCACATTCATAAAGAAAATGCATGCCTCCCACAAATTACATTCTACGCAAAGCCCCACATTTATGAATTGATTATGAAGTATGCAGCTATTGTGTAATATTATATATCATTTTAATTCTGTAAATACATACGCTAACCTTAATTTTGCTTCTGGGTTGTCAGGTGGTCATCACCTACAATAATTAATCAAGTTCAACAATTTCAGATACATTATGTGAAGATTGAAGTTATTCTGAGACACGAAAATAGTTATTTCCAGAACAGCCTAATGCAAGAACAATTAAATGGATTTTGTTCAAGCTTATCAAAACAATTTGACCTTGGATTGTACGGAGGCAAAACACTTAAGCACAAAAAATATATATATATATATATATAGGTGGAAACACATTTCTTTAAAAAATTGACATTCAACTGTGAAATCCTTATTACTCCCCAAACTCTAAAATACTGCTCAGCCTGCTAAATTAATAATTACAGTAGGAAGGGGAAGAGTGCATAAATATAGCTGTTTTCTCATTAGAATGAAGGCATAACTCTTCCACAGGACCTGCAGAGGATCTCCATGGGCACCTGGTCAGCAGTGGTATCTGAGGAATCACAAGAACCTTCTGAGTGAAGAATGAGCCCCGCTGGCAGCGTGACACAAGACACACGCATTTCAGCCTCCATTGAACCAATTTCTTCTGAAACAGCTACAGTCATCTTCAAACATACAAAACTTTTCTTTAGAAAAACTGATACCATGATTCTTTACAGATAGACATTTTAAAGTATGTCTTGTTAAAGGAATTCCATGATTTTAGACGATACTGTATGCAAATACAGATGTGTGTCATGGGATGCACACAACCACTTGATCGTTCTAGTTCATATGTCAAACCACCAGATAGGACCTGCTCTCAACCAAAAGCCACATATATGTAATTATAGTGCCAACATCAGATTAACCTTTGCAGTACGTATCAGTTCAGATTTAGGTATCTTAAAATACTGGCAGATTACATGTTCAACTGTCCACAGATATTTATATAAACACTGTATTCACATATACCACCAATCTTGCAACTTCTGGGAAGATACAACTACTTGACTGTTACACTAACCAACAAAACATTAATTTCAGACTGGAAGCCACCTGGAATGACTATTTAATTCAGGTCCAAGAAAACAAAACCAAAGAAAACTTGGTCCCGTGCATGCCCCTAACTCTCCACTTCTGCTTTTATTAGTAGTCCCTAATTTTTAAAATTCATATTCTAAGTCTGCTTTTATGTGGTCTGTTTTGCTATTTAGAGTTGCAAGAGTAGGAGTAGCAGCATACATCCTCTCAATCAAACCAGCCAGATAGATCTGTTATTTAAAAACACGCAAACCCCAAAACAATGCTCTGGGGCTGAAATCTTGCCTGCCAACTTTCAGCCCAGAGTAATAAGCCCTTAAAAAGAGATTTATAAATGCAAGTGCTGACAACTAACTTTAACACTGCAAACAGCAACACCATAAAACAAAAAGCTCACTAGAATAAAAGATCTTTTCACTGGTCTTCCAGCATGCACAAACAAAAACAGATTTGAGTTTGGCTTTGTGCAGAACTCTTCCTCACAAACATTTCAGAAACTTTAAACATAAATTGAGATAAACTCTTCACAAGGCTAACAGTAGTATACTTTCAGTAACATGAGAAAGCCTTAAATGTTTGCAAAACAGAGGTGCACTTGTTAACTTAAGCCTCATAACAAACTTCCAGCTAGCCTAGAAGTAGGCCAGAAGCCCTCTTTCTACTGGCAGAGATAACATACTTTCTCACCATCTTTTACATTCCCATGTATCTGTAAGGAACTATGACACCACAGCAGAAGCGATCAGAATTACCCAACTTCATCTTCAACACAAGTTCCAGCAGCTGGAGAAGACAGCACATGGCTGGTTTAATCTCAGCTGCACTTTCCTGATCTACCGTGAACTAATGTCTTAATGCTCCTATGAACTAGGAGGGTCTGAAACAGCATTTAGTTTAGAAAATTACTTAAGATCTAATGTTATAGTTGATACAAGAAATAAGATACTTCTTCCAAAAATATTAGTTTCACAAAAACTCTGCTAAACATGAGTTAATGCTTTTAAAAAATTGTTTCCACAAGTGTTTTGAATACCCAAGGCCTATGTAAAGTATCAAGAGTTAATCATGTTCAATCCAGGTAAAGCTTCTAACACAGGTGCAGGACAGAACTTAAGCTCATTGAACATCAGTGATGAGAGCAAAAAAAAAAATCATTACATCCTCACCCTTAAGGGTTGCAGGTTTTTTCTCCACCTTAATGTTCCAAGAAGGGATACAAATTGGAGTTTATCATTTCAATCCCATGGCTGTTTTAGAAGAGTTTCAAATAAAAAAATTCAGCTGCTAATATGGGAGTTGCACCTATATCCCACTGCATACAACAAGCGTTACCATTTTATACAGGAAGGAAGAAAAACACCTTAAAGCTTAATAATTTTGATGGTCCTCAGAGGAAGCCTGCAATAGAGCTGTAAGTGGATCATGGATTCCATCTTTCCTTTCAAAACTGGAAATCAGTCTTTAAGAGCAGCAGATGCAACAAGCAATGTATCAAAGGGTGGTATTATTTAAAATGAAATATAACGTTAAGTGGTTAGATTATCATAGTGGACAAAGTATCTGTGAAAGAAAAAAAAAATCTAACTGCCCAGAAAAGCACATTTGTCAGCGATGACTTCCACAATCCTCATTCTTTTGTCTACAGAAGTTAACCTCTATATTATGTAACAGCACTTAAAAAGTTGACATGACAAATGTTTAGTCACAACATGTTTCTACAGAAGTTAGATACACTACTATTTTAAAAATCAGCACAGAGTTCAATTTGTTTAACTTAATTATCTGAACAGCAAGGGGAAAGTTGAAAATTTCATCCCCAAAGCTTAGTTTGACCACATGCCCAGACACTATCAAAGTCTGCCAGATGAATGCTTCTGAAAGTACATACATTCAGTGTAAACACCAGTATGACGACTGCAGTTAGGTCTCCCAAAACACAAGGAAAGTGCAGTCTGATTTGCTTCAATTTTCTTTCCTGCAAAGACGACTGCTTTTGCCCGAGGATCCCCAGCAGCACCCCCAAACAAAGCCGCGTCACTCCTGAAGAGTGGCGGCCGTGAAAGCACGTTGCTGAGCGCTCCAACTGGATATCTGGCAGACTTAAGGCATTTTAAAACTACCTGGCAACCAGGTCTCTGCAAGAAACACAACGCACCTAAAAATCACCTAAATTCTTATGTTGTACATTTTTAACATTCAGTAGAAAAAAACACTGGCTCTGAGAGTTTAAAGCTGCTGCTGTGTTTCTACTTAACAGGTTTATGGAAAAAAAAAAGTTTTATATGCTTAATAGCTTCCAAAACTGATTTCTGTAATTCTGTTAATCATCTCTTCAAACTTAGTAATTTTTACTCTAAGAATGGTTGAAATTTCAAGAGAACTAGTGAACTTTCCTATTTAAAGAGAAAGGTGAATTTCCCTTTTTAAAGGTCTACCAAATACTTCTGTATCAGACTTCAGAAGTGATTTGTCATTTTATCATTTCATAAGCTTTCTGATTCTAATTCACAAATACATACAATGGTACTGCAGACTAGAACTGATTACTAGTCCAGAAATTCAGATTGTTACAATAGTAAGTTGTCTAAGAGATATCAAGCAGTAAGTTACTAAACAAATGTGATAATACACCAAAGAAACCTGGTAGTGGTAAATCATAAGTACTCAATACAGAAGTATATGAAAGTCTTTCAATCAAAAGCAAGAGAAATTTGGGGGGGTGGGGAGGCATAAAGTTAGATTCATTCAGTCAGGTAATCTCAAACATTAAGAAGAAAAATCTCAATAGAATACACAAAATGAGGGGATGACTAACCCATAAACAACCCTGTTTATGTCTGATCATTTTTAAGTCTGATCTTCTATGTACTGTATTTTTAAAAGGAAATACAGTGTCTATATTTAGTTTTAAAAGGCCTTGCCTAAATTTTTTGTGGTTGTCTTGCACACCAAGAAGATAATTTCTACATACAGGAACTATCAGACACATGCTCAAACGTCGCTCAAAAATACACAAATCAGCCTGTGCAACACACCCTCATCAGTAATGCAATGCATTAGATGTTTTAGAGTATATAACCTAGGAAATCTTGCCATTTAAGAATGCTAAGAGTGCCCATCGAAGAGGGAGTAACTGACAGGGAGGGCATTTTTGTTCTAGATACAAGTATCATGTGCCTTGAAGACAAATGTAATTGTCATGAGTTCTCAGTTTGTTTACAACCTTCCAAACCTGAAGCAGCACTTTCCTGACCGAAGACTGATGCACCTAACATTAAAAAGAACACCTTATTAATTAAGTGGGGTTGCTGTATGCAGCACATCCATCACAAAGCCACAAACTTGTTTTTCCTCACCTTACGTGGACTAAGAGCACACACTCTGCAGGTCACACAGACGAGGATTTTATTTCTATGATAGTACCCACATGTTGTATCAGACATCCTTTTGCCAGATGGAGATTTCAAAAAATACTAAACTGTTAATTAAAATAAACCCTTTACTCTCCTTTTTGTCTCCTATTATCACAGCAACCCTACCAACAGCAGAGCTAAAGTTGTTAGTAGCTTAGCCAAACCATGACCCTTCTGAAATGACAGGTGAAACGCCACCTTAATAGAAAGCAAAGATCATTATTCTCCACATCATTTGCATAACCCCATCCTCTCTTGAAAAGCTGGTATTTTTGTCCCTGCTGAATGCTTTCAACTAGAGGATCACAAATTCTACATTAATTACCATGGCCTACCAAATTTAAAAGCATACACAAGGAAACAGATCTTCTTTCATGAAAGAGAGATTGGGAATTTGTCACTTGAGCAAATCAGGGAAGTACCTCAAAGTACGATGAGTCTCTATTAAAATACTCCACTGCTCTCCTTCAATTAGATTCATGAGCTTTTTATCACCTCCCCATCCCCAGCCCTGGTCTCTTTTTTTATTGTTCCTGGACAGAGAACATCACTTGCAAGCGCAGAATTAAAATAAATTTCAACGATCCCTCTTTCTACAAACGGCCAAACAGAACTGCACAGGCGTGGTTTGCATACACACTTCCATCTCCGAGATCACCAGCAGGAGAGAAGAAAGAAGCAAGCTGAAAAACTGTGCCATGAATATTCCTTCCTGTTCTCTAGGAAACACCTTCGACAGCAGCAGTGTTGCAAACAGCTCTGCTGCTCCGAGCAAAACAATTGCTCAAGTCCCCCTCACTGCGGCCGCTCTTACTCTCCTCTTGCAAAGCATCGCAGGCAGTTCCTGCTGGGGGGTGGGGGGAGGAGGTAACACAGCTACAGGACTTTCAGAGGAGGAGTCCCAGCTGTACTGAAGCAAAGAGCAAAAGATCAGGCGGATGAGAACCACTGCTCTTTTGCATTGAAAAACAGAAAACCAATGAAGCCTGAATAAAGGGCGACCAGACTTAGAAGTACCTGCAGCAGGACAGAAGTGAAGCACCAAACTCCAGTCTCTACACAGCATTTCACACCTGCCTCCATTTCCAAGCTGTTCAACAGAGACCACGTACATTAAATGAGCTTAGTATGAGAAGAAGATTGGCTTTTTGTGTAATACTCTAAAAACAGTTAGACTAAATAATGGCTAAGCCTAAAGATAATCAAGTTTATGCTTAACATTGGTTAACAGAAACTTTGGAATGAGATTTAAATTAATGCATATGGACACAAAACCAGAAGCCCACCCACAGAAGTTTTAATCCAAAGAGGCACTGACTTACCACTAAAATTAATTTTATGTAATGTACCCATCTACATGCACTTACCTGTTACTCTAAACTATGCTATGAGGCAACAGTCTGTATTCGCAGTGTCCAGTGCAATGGGATTCTGATCAACGGAAGTCAAAGCAGAGGTAATGCACATAAGCAACTTCTAGCAATTAAAATTAATTAAAAACAGTTTTATCTACTGCACAGGTATTAGCTGCAGATGCTTCAGTGTGAATCTTGATGGGCTAATTTCGCTTTTCTCTGGAAGTCAAAGCTTCTTTACAACTTCAGGTATCTTTACACCTACAAATTAGCTGTGAGACTATTACAGACTTTTAATGCAAGACATTACTGTTTACTGATATAGAATTAGAATTTTCGCTTAATGGAAGTTTAAGGAAAGCACCACAAAATACTGTTTCTAAAGGTTAGTACCATGGAATGCAACACTCATCTAATTCATCATCAACTGTGTTGCTTGTGTGCACTGAGGTCACATGAATTAACAGTTGCACAACACCTCTGCACACACACAGAGCAGACGACCAAGACGCAACTGACTGACTGGAAGTTGTAAATTGCGTCAGAAAGAAAATTAAAGCTTGCCCTGGAGCAGATAGGACAGGAGTGGACATCTATTAGTACTAGCAACTATGAGGATCTCATAATAAAATATTTTTGCTATTTTCATTTCTGTGCTATTTTTAAATAGACAATTTCAGAATGCCAGATGGTAACTTCAACTCTTAAACATTGATTTACTTAGAATAGGGGAAACTTTACAAGAAAATCCACATATCTGCAAGCCCATGTTGCTGCTTCTCTAAGCCAGCAGGACACCAGGTGATGAGATTAATGTGACTATCAAAAAAGCCACATGAAAATTTTCAAATATTTTTCCTATAATCTAGAGAGCTTCATTTTCACACACACCCAATTATCGCAGGTGAGTGCACTATGGGCACTAAGTCTGTCTCTTTTGACTGTATCTTCGATCAGCTCATGTACATTTGAAGAATCGTTATGCAAGCACTTCATCTTCTTTGCTCCTCTCCCCACGTAACAAACTTGATCTCATTTAAGCAAGTCTTTTTTTTTTTTTTTTAAAAAAAAAAGTGTATGGTGAAGGGAAGTGTGAGAGATTAATCCTCCAGTTTCCACTGCTGAAGGAAGCAGCAACTCACCATGTTAAGAGCTCATACATAGCTGAACAGATAACAGAAACTGTTGCACTTCCATAATGAGAGGCAGTTTTCATTCTAATACTGAAACTGATCCTGACCTGGAATAGAAAATTCTGAGTAACTTATCAGAAACCTGAAAAAATAATGAACTTCCCAGCATCACAGATTATGCTTATTTCTCAGAACAACTGGAAGTTCTAAAATAGTTTTTTAAAAATTGAAACAGATAGTAAACTAAGATGCAGCAATTGATGTGCTATTTGACCTCTTAATTCTTCCATGAAATTGAGTCTTCCAAACATATGATGCATTAAAAAGTAGCAACAGTTTTAGCACTTGCCTACAGGGAAGAAGCTAAATGGCTTTGCAATGCTGAGAGCAACGAACTTCCTTGTTTTAACCACTAGATGCTCCTCCTTCTGATTTACCAATATGATCTGTTAAGCTTTCACAGAATCAGTATGGTTGGAAGGGACCTCTGGAGATCATCTAGTCCAACTCCCCTGCTCGAGCAGGGTCACCTAGAGCATGTTAGACAGGGTTGCATCCAGGTGGGCCTTGAAGATCTCCAGAGAAGGAGACTCCACAACCTCTCTGGGCAACCTGTTCCAGTGCTAGGGAAGTTTTCCCTCACACTTTACTACACTGCAAACCAGAAAACAGGTGATGTCCTGCTTAGAGTCACTAACAATTTTTAGCATTATGACAGGGTAGTTCAAGGAAATTACTATTCTTTACAAAACTGCTATGTAGATTTTTATGGACAGCACCATCCTCTGACAATCCAGAAACTGGCAGAAGAGAATGCAGCATTTTGTGATAAAAGATAAGTCTAAAAACACCACTTGAAACTATAAGGTCAATATTTATAGCACTCCTCACATGAGGTTAGAAATCTGACATTCTTCAACTAGTCTGAATAAATCTATCTTCTTAGAATAATCATACTGCTATTTGGATTTCATGTCTCAAACCTACAATTAGTGCTTTGCTTAAGCAAGCTGAGGTCAAATACCACATTAAGGACTTCTGGGATACTAAGTATTTTTGGTGCTTTGAATTGTTCTCAAGACATATGGACAGCTTCAAAGCCGATTTGTAAGTTCTTTATTATCAGTTAAAACACAATAAATGCTTAATTCAGAGAAATGGGAATCTTAAAGAGGACCTCAAATTTAAAAGCAAGTAAAACTAAGTCAGCTATACTTACTAGGATTCTGAAAAGATTTGATGCATACAGATGGGGCAGCTGTCATAGCGCTGGTATAACCTAACTTCAATTAAAAAAGGTCCGGGAAAAATGACAGAGAGAAAAGGGTCCCAGGTGGGAGGCAAATACATCATTAACAGTGACAGCAATGAAAGAAAAAGATGTAATAATTACTTTCAATAAAAGTGTATAAAACAATCCTTTGGCATGCATTATTTATATATACTTTGGCAAGTATTATTTTAACAGACAATATTGTTCTGCAAACTGTACAAACCAGGACTTTCCTCAGTCTGTTTTCATTGTTGTTGTGTTTGTTTTTAAGATGGCTTGAAAGATATTCACTTGTTTGAAAACTTAAACTGTAATCGTTCAAGTATGTTCAGGACCAAATCAGAAGTGAAATTTAATTTAAATTGCTTACAGAAGAAACATCATTTAACTTTAAGAATCTGTAGTAAAAAGGGAAGATAAAGTTATTGCCAATGATTATTTCATTAACCTCTTTGCCAAAAATAGAATTTAACCCAAATAATCCAGTCATTTTAGTATTACTTCCTCTTTTGATAAAAGCCCTCATCCTCCATTACAAGCTTCACTGAAATCAGAAACATCTTTTACTTATTTTTAAAGCACTATATGAAGCACTATCATCTGCTGGATTTTGTTCGTAGTTAGAACGCTCACCTTTTTAAAGCATCACTATAATCAGAACTACTGGTAATTCAGGTTTTGACTTGCTGTTAAAGGATAGAGCGTTACAGTATTTGAGCTTGAATTTAAGCAAGATAATTTTTCCTTGCAAGTCAAAATAAGTGGATATAGATTGTCCTAAAACACTCCACCGGTATGTTGAATTCAGTCAATTTAAACACAGACAGACTAACACAAAATTGAAAATTACAATATGTAGCAAAATAAAGTAACCTACAAGAGGTTCATAAAAAAAAAAAGTTATGATCCCCTCTAAGTCTTTCAGACATCTGTTATAAGGACTTGGACAACAAGTTTTAACAGGAATACAGACCTAAGATCTTGGAGACATTCCAATGTAGGCAACGATATTTTGCCCAAATTGTTTGCCTTGTTGCTTTAAACAGCAACATGTTGATCATTTTCTGTCCTTATCAACTGGGCAGCAACAACATCGAATGGGAATGAAACTCTGAGATAAGATAGCTACCTATATGCGCAGAATTTGCAATTTCTTAAACTTTAGGCCTCAGGGCCTAAAGTAACTACATCCTGACTTATTCTACAGTTTTGCTCTATTCTTCTAATTCCTAGAATAAGAACCTGGAAGCAGTATGATGCATCAAAACATTTAAGCATAGATCTCCAGCATCAGGGTATGAAAGAGCAAACTACTTTGGACATTGGTCTGTTGATTCGTCAGTTCCTTGTCTGAACAACAGTCACCAGAGTAAGACTCTGCTGTAGTGCAACCAGTGGCAGTATCACAACCTATAAAAATATGCTTAAGAATACCAGCACTGAGGGGGAACAAACCCAAAAAGCTACCAACAGACTTCACTGCAAGGCTTCCAAGTATTTTATTAAGTTTTTGACATGAGAGTTTTATCAAATGGTTAAGTATTTTTTCCTCAACACGAATTACTATTTAGCTAATATTTTGTTTCTCAAGACTCCCTGTCAGACCACTGACATCCTATGATTACAAAATACTTGAAAATAGCTTGCAGAATATTAGGTCTGTAGAGACACTTGGGAACAACGACAACAAAAAAGTACAGTTTTTATGAAGCAAATTCATAACTGGCATCAGCAGGCCAGACTGAAGTCTGCCTGATGAATACTGTCAGTAAAGTATTAACGCTTCTTTACTGTTGCCTGTTCTCAGAAGCTAGCAGAGACAAACCAGCATGAGGTTGGGGGACAATTATCATAAGCAAAATACCTCTGATATTCATGCAAAAAGAAAATGTAGGCAGTCTATAAGCAAAATTAAGTGACACTGTATTAAACAGATCTATGAAAAACCCAGCACAGTTTTAAAAGAAAGCTCTAGAGAAGAAAACTTAACTATACAGTCTACAACTACTCTCAAAATACAGTATGTTCCTAAACAAGTTTCAAGTGAGCTAGTGATAGCATCTGAAGGCATGATTTCCAAAGTTTTCATATTGCTAGTGGTTCATATGGACTATTTTCAATAGAAAAACAGTGATATAGGCATTTCAGGAAGAAGTCCCTAACAAACCAAACAATTCTAATTCACCATTTGCTACCATACCAGAGAGGAGGTGTGTTTGCTGTGCCTGTGTACACACACACACACACACTTCAGATACTCATGAACTCTTACATGGCTGTAAAGGCAATCTAGTACAAACCTTTATTGCAGGATTTAATCTCAGGGACACCAGCTCCTTACATGCCAACAGCCTTATGCGAATAACAACAGGGCTGCTGGAAGCGCAGAGGCGGCAGGCAATCCATTCAGCTTATGAACGAATGATTCCTTTTGTATTACATCATTCAACTACCCATTAAGGAGCTGGACCGACAGGATTCAGAGTATGCGTAGCCCAGCCCTCCACAGTGAATGAATGTTAGAAAAGATTAAAGCTCAAAGAAATTGGTGATTCATCAGGGCGTCAAAACAGCTTTTCCCCAATTCACTGTGATGTGTAGGCCAAGTAGCTAGCCACATATTAGTGACCCTGTCAGACTTCCGATTTTGGAGTTCCTGAAACACACAGACACAGAATACCTGTAGCGGCATACATCACAAAACAAACAACTTTAAGGCTCTCCTTACTGAAGAATTAAGCTGTGTTAGAGCTGCACCTAATTTAAGTAATCCCAAGTACCTCTGTTGTCCACAGCTATTACTCTGTACCACTTGCTTCTTAATGGAACGGAAGACCTCTCCTTTTAAAAATACAACATATAACGCTGCACACACACAGAGAACACACAAATGCAAAAGACCAATGGAAAAAAAATATATTACTGGAGCAAAAAAAAAAAAAAAAAAAAGGAAGAAAAAAAGAAAAGAAAAAAAGGATGCAATACTATGAAACAGCAAAATGGCAGTCTTGGCTCCGTGATATCGCCAAAATTTAAGATAGATCAACTATGAACCAATTAATAGAATCTGTTGCTTTTGTACATTAAATGGTCAAACTTGTGGCAGAATAGTTTAAATGAACGGGCAGTACAGAAATCATCTAGTCTCCTACACCTAACAAGATCCTCAAACTTAGAGGTTTTAGACAAACTTTTATAACAAACTGCTCAAACAAGACCGGTGAATCTGTTTTTCAACGGACTGTTGAATACCAAGGGGTCTCCTTCAGTTACTCAGTATCTACAGCATCAAACAAGATTTTTGTTAACTAGTTGAAATATCATGCTCAGAGAAAGTGATTCAACATAATTCTATTTTCATGTTTGACTGCTGACATACTAACTTGCCTTGAATCTAGCAGAGAGGAGTGATACATACGAAATGATAATACATGTGAAAACAGAACTTTTTCCCTACATAACTAATGCTTTGTAACAATCATATTTATAACCTTTTCAGCTGCTATTTTTGACCAAATAAAATATATAAACAGTTCTGGGTTTTGTGTGTGATTTTATTAAGGTATCATATAAATAATCTGTATTATTTCAAAGTTCAGATTTTATATTAATTTCCCCTCCCCACTTTTGATGACTGAGCTTAGCTTGTGAAATTGTCTAGTTGTCTAGTTCCTGTTTTATATGGACTAAAACGATAATACTAAATTCAGCATACATATGCCTTGCTTCAGAATTGTCATTGCTCAAGTAGCTTCCCTAGGCCTTTACTTCAGGAGTATAATAGCTTACTGATCTTCTAGGTAGTTCTCTACACCAGCCCATTCTATTGCTTCTTACAAAACTGCAGGGGGGAAGAGTAAGTTTTCTCCTTTACAACTTCCTATTTTGTAACATCCTTCCTTTCCCACTTGTACCTGTACCAATTCTGCATGCAAACTATAAGAGACTTGCAAGATTTGTATTAGTTTAATACCACTAACTACACGTAGGAATACAACCACAGACTTATTTCCTACAGTATTTTCCTAAGAGTTGCACAAAAGTTTGTTGTTTAAAAACATCATTTTACCAAGAATGCTTATTAAAACAGCATGCTACGTAAACCACATTTTGACAATGTCTTCATCACATAACAGTTCACCTCACACACACACAAAAAATCACTTTCCAAAGCTTGATATTTCCCAAACTTGAAATCGTGTTTCTCTGCTTACTTCATCTGTCTCTTTTGCCATTTTCCCTACACCAGAGACAGCCTTCTTGACACTGCATTTGTTAGCTTCCTCTACAACCACCTTCACATTTTCTTTCGTAGAGCATCTCCAAGACAAGAAAATATTCAATCTTCAAGAAAATAATAAGGCCACTGCCCTTGCTGAAACCTACTTTTTCCAGCACAGAATCCACAAAAAACTGTAAATCAAGTGCTTAATATGCTTTTTGAGTGTTTTACCTGTTAATTTACAAGAATGTGAAAGTCTGAGGAACACGTACAAGAATCCTGAAGTTAAACAGAAGTACTTTTCTGGATCACCAGAAAGTCACTTAGTTTAAAAAAATTGAGACACACACACACTTAAGAACTTCGTTCTTTGTAACTCCTTTCTTGCTGCCTTTCAGATGTCACTTCGTATTTGTCAGACCCCATGGCTAGAAACATGATTTTTCTGCAGCTAGTGTGTATATTTTTGGAGGTAATGTAATAATATTTAACAAAGAGTTTATATTACTATGCCAATTAAGCTCACAACTGATCCCATTGCCAGATATGAGATATAATATGAAATGCAGCAGATCTCCACAGAACACCTAGATTAGACAAAGCTTGTTCTGTATTTATATAAAATAAATGTTCACTGTAATCAAACATCACATCTGAAAGTTAATTATGATTACTGCCTCAAAAAACTTATTAAAAAACCATACAACAAAACCCCTCCTCAATATCTGCCTCCAGTTACAGCTCCTCCATCTTGCTCTCTACTGACCCTGAAATAAGATACCTATCTAAATTGTGTGTGTGTGTGTGTATATATACATACACACACATACAAACACACATCTATCTATACACACACACACATCCCTCATCCATATCTCCATGTATTTACTTATACTGGAGCAAGGCATAAAAAAGCAACAAGGTACATGCTTGCGCTGACCCCTTTATTCCTTTTAAGATGCATGCATGCAAGCACTCAACAAGTATTACAATGGAAAAAATTCATCTCACATTCTAACATCTAAAATATTAAGTGCTCTTAAGCACCTAATTATATACTGTAAAAATATACAATAACTTGTTTAGGAACATCCAAAAGGTCAAATGTTTGCTATTAATTTGTGTAAGCCTACCTTTTTATTTACGTTTCAAGTAAGGAACAATACTTTTTTGCAAATACAAGACCAATTAAGTACAAAATTAATTTTGGCCTTTTATTTAAATGGTATATCATACAAACGGCAATTCACCTAGAATCACAACACCTACTATAGACATTATATATCAAATATGCACTATTCTCCATACATACTTTGAGAAACAAACCTAGTTTTCTTTGCACCCTTCCTCCCTCTCCCTCAAAATCATTTTAGAAAACATCAGTGTTATTCTAACAGTCAGAGTGAACAAGCTGATTAGCTTCATATCTCAAGAATTAACCTGAAGAAATGCTTACAAGTCAACAGGAAATAAGTGAAAGTTCAACTGATAAAGTTACCTGGTCAGAACTAAAACCCTAGAGTTATGAAATCCCAGTAAGTTTTAAGAAAGAACAAAGCATTCTTTGACCTTTTAAAATTTATCAATCCATAAAAATAAGTTTCATGTAAAAGTTAAACCACACGAAAGGTTAAAGCCTTTCAGTAGTCACCCTGAGGTGCTGCATAAGGAAGACTCCTAGTATGATTTTATTAAGGATTCATATGGAAGCCAACAAAACTAGGCCAGAGACAAGACGCAGGATTAGAAGCCAGAACTGCCATGGTTTCACCCAAGTGTGACTCAATTTAAAGAGTGGTTTTGAAACCAATTCTCTCTCCATGGCCACAGGCAAGCCCTAACCACTTTGTCTCAATTCCCATACCTGCAGAATAAAAATAAACATATTTATCTGCCACAGAGAAATTTTGTACATTGTTTTGTAAGTGAACATGTGTCTAAACTGCTGGGCAAAGCTACATAGTAATTTAGAGCATCTGGGGAAACTGAAACCGAGAGTGAAAAAACTTAGCTGAAGCAGTTAGCAAAGGCCCAGCAGCAACAACAAAAAAGAACAACTAGGGTAAAACAACATTTGCATGCCAACTAGCTTTTGCAGGTATTGCCTTGTAGCCTGCTAGCACAGCTGGCCTGCTGCCTCCCGCACAGATCAATACACCTATTCAGGAAACAGCTCTCAGGCGAAGCCTGTGCTGCCCTGCATCTGCCCAGAGCCACCAGAGAGGGGCTGACACTGCCCGTGCCTGCCGCTTGCTCCAGGCAAACTCTCCAGGAAAGGGTCACAGCTCCCTCTCTGCAAAGGGCACAGCCAGCAGGCAGGCCGGACCCGGGGCTTCAGCGACGCCTGCACGCGACTCGCCCCTTCCTCGCAGCCTCCAAAGCCCATGGATATCTCGGGTGACGCCAGCCCGCCGCGCCGGGGGAAAGCCCAACGGGCCGCGGCCCGGCCCGGCCTGGGTAGAGGGGCGGCCGCCCGGCGAGGCCGCAGCGCAGGAGCGGCCCAGCCCGGCAACTCGCCCTGCCCCCGCCAGCACGGACGCCCCGAGCCGGGATCCCTCCTCCTCCTCCTCCTCCCTCTCCCCTGGGAGCCGCCTCGGGTGGGAAGATGGCGGCGCCGGCCGCCTCCCCGGTGCGGCGGGGGCCGGCACGGCGCGGGCCTCCCCCGCTCCGCCACCCGCCGGCAGGCGCCGCGCGGCCTCGCCGACGGCAGGCGCGGGCCTGGGCGGCCCCTCGCACTCACCTGTCACCAACAGCCGCCGCCCTCGGGCCGGGCCTCGGCGGGGGGAGGCGGGCGGGCGCTGGGGGGCTCCGCGGGCGCCGCGGCCTCTCGCTGCTGCCGGGCTCTGCGCCGCGCCGGGGCCTCTCGCTCCGCCGCCGCCGCCGCCGGGGCCTGGCCGCCGCCGGATGCCAGGAGCAGGAGAGCGCGAGCGGGGGCGGGAGGAGGCGCAGGCTGCGGCAGCAGCGGCGGGGGGAGGGGGGCGCGGAGGAGGAGAAGGCGGCGGCGGCGGCTCCGGGCCCGAAACGTCTCCGAGCCGAGAGACTCAACCACCCGCTCGCATGAGAGACCCGCTTCCGGCTCCCGGCGGAAGTCCCTCCTCCGCCGGCGGAAGGGATTGGCCGGCGGCGCCGCGCGGAGCGGCGCGTTCGAGCGGCACCAACGCCCCCCGATTGGCAGAGGGGGCCCCGCGCGCGGCGTGACGCGCGGCGGCACGTGACGCGCCTGACGTCACCCGCTCTGAATGAGCGCGCGGAGGCGGGCGGGCACCTCCCGCTGCGCGGCGGCGCACGCCCGCCGGAGGAATTTTATCTCTTCTCACTTGCCGTAGCGGCGGGTGGGAGCCGCGGGGTCCACAGGGAGGAGCGGGCGCCACCGCCGCGCCCTCACGAGGCCGCCGCCGCCCCTGCCCCTGCCCGCGGCGGCCTCCCCGCGGCGGCGCCGGCCTCGAGGGCACGCGGCGCCTCGCGGCAGGTCCGCTCGGCCGGGCGGCGCCGCGCGGCCTCCCGCGTGAGCCCCGGGACGGCCCGCGGGCAGCCGTGCCCCTTCGGAGAGCGGCGGAGCCGGTCTCGGCTTCTCCTTCGACGCTGAGCGCCTGACATGGCGGAAGCTGCGGGCTCAGGCCGAGCAGCGCTGACTTAAAAAGGAAGTGATACATGTAAATGGAAAGATTTTAGGAACGTTACAAGAAGAGTTGTTTCGTAAATCGTAAATGATCCTTGTGTTTCATGCTGGTTATAAGAAACAGGAGACTGCTCTCTCAGTAGAGCGCTCTTTTTTTTTTTTTTTTTTTTTTTTGGACTTCAGTTTACTGCATAGATGAACAGAATAGGCATTGAGTTATGTAAAACTGAGGTGAATTCCATGAAATTCAAAGGTGCCTTTGTTTGACCAAAGAACAAGCAAGTCTTTTCAAACAGTGATAGTTATTTAGTACAAATTATAATTTGCTTTTAACTACGGTTTATTGGGTAAAGGAAAACATAGTTTCTTTCTCAGGACTTCAAAATTTGTAAGAAAGAATTATCTTCCACAAGTGCTCCCAGTCCTCAGCTTGCAGCTCAATTTCGGCTTTGCCTCACATGTGGCAAAATGACACCACCTTGCAATCAGCTGGTAATAACTATGTATGCCATATGTTGCTGACTATTTCTTTTTTAATCTCATGGCCATATCTGGATAGGCCCTCCAGATCCTCTTTTTATTCCTGCCTTCAGGGTGTCTGATTCCCATAGAGACGATAACTTACTGACTTAGAACACCTATTCTGATGACGTACAAGTACCCTTTGGAACTGTTTTCAGAATTGCTGTATTGTTCCAAATCCCTAGCTAAAAGAGGCAACAAAGCATATCATGGTGTCTGAAATGGGGTCAGGTCTTATCAGACAGGAGGCTTTACTGTTCATCTGAGGGAAGCGTGCCTCAGCATTCGTTCTTGGGCAAACAGGTATTTCTGCTAGCATAGATGTTGTTTTTCTTAGTGGGTTACTTGACTTTTACAGAATTATAAGAAAAGAAAAAACCCTAACCAAAGGAAGATGGTTAGGACAAGGGAATAAGGAAGACAGATGAAGTTTAGTTTTGAATATAAGCAGATACAGGAAGTATAAATGATGTAATAGGTAGTCATCATGCAGCTACTATATAAAGAATTAATTACCTAGAAGTCTAAAATAGTGAAACAATGGCCATTCCTAGTACTTCTTTATTTTATAAAAGAGCTTGTCTCACTCTTTAATGTTGGATATGTATCAACAGTCTTCTGTTCTTGTCATGAACAGCAAAAGAAAAAAGGCTTTAATTTTAAGCTCTCAAACATAATGAAATCCATTATATATTTATTGTAGAAGAGCCTTAAAATTCATGGTACTTACCTTTTTAGACCTAGTATTCGTGTCTTCCTCAAGCCTTACTCTAATGCAATATTTGTGTAACCCCCCCTCCAAATATATCTGACTAATAAGAAAGACTGCACTACATCATTCCTTCTACTAGCTCAAGTTTTACAATACAGAGTTCATCTCTCTGTAACTGAAGCAACGGCTGATGGGAGAGGGTGAGCAATTGATTGACTGCTATAGAAGACCAATACATAAGAGGCAGCTTCATTGTAAGTAGGAGTTTTTCTGAATGAACAGAATTTATTCTGTTCATGTGGATTTTTTTTTCCCTCATTGTACCTTAATTGTGTTGTTAAAGGGAAAGAAGAAGACGAAGTTTTTTAAAAGTTCAGTGTTATTAAGTGTTATCTATTGTTAGACATACTAATATATGCTTTAGGTTTATGATTTTTATTTCCTTCTTGTTAAGTTCTATTATGATTGAGTAACAGTCAAACTAATGTACTTTCATCCCTAAAGTAATAAGAATTTTTTGTTTGCTTGGGTCACTTCTAATTCTCTTCTCAGTGTGGGGGATGTAGAACTTAATGATTGAATGCCTCCATTTTTTAATAGCGTACTGCTGAGATCAAAGAGATTTGACCTGTTTCTTTAGTGTGCTGGTAGCTGAGGAATGTGGGCACAGGTATGAGTAAAATATTACAAATCAGTGATGGATGATGTGTGGTAACAGCAACTACTCCTGTTTCCTCCACAGCTCAAGTGCTAGGCAGTCTGGAGAAAGAATCCATCTCCGAAGGTACAGTATGTGCAAACAGTAGCATTATTAGTCGACAAAAATAAAGCAGGGTTAGACTAGCTAGTTGTTTTTTTATTGATCTGCGGTTGAACAGATCCCAAAGGGACTATGTGAATTATTCATCAATATATTAGTGATGTATCATTAAAATAATATTTTTAAAGGCTTTTAAATTTTATTTTATATTTACTAAGGTTTGTGAAGCACTCAGATGACAAAGTAAAAACTTCTACTGAGGCAGGATGACTTCGCTATGTAAGAAAGCTCCTGTCTTAGTCTCCTTTCTTCTTTTTTTTTAACACCTTTCAACCACTGTTTAATAGTTGTGTTCTCAAGATGTTTTATACTGCAGATCAATGGGACAAGGCTCTGTGATTCATCAATATTTAAGAGTTACTGTCCTGGAACACATGCTAAAGCCCACAAACCACTCAGTACTTTGCAGTTTGTTAGATCTTATGAGCCAAGTAATACTTTATAGTTCCTGATGCTGTTACCCAGCTTTGCAAGAAGAGAGAGACCTTTTCAAACAGAAGATACTAAATGATTGCTTGCAATGGGCTATTGCTGTCATAAAATTGCATCTTGAATAGAATCCATAAACCATTCTGTATTGTACTAATTTGATGAGCAATATTTTAAATATATCTATATTTGTACTTTTGTATTTTTTGTAGGTCACAGCTGAATAGTCAAGCATCTGTGTAAGGGGCAGTCCTTATTCCAGGTATACTACCATCTAAGCAGTCAAAGCAGACAAAGATCAGGAAAACTTAAATATTGCTTCCAAAGAGAGGAGGAAGTAAGGTAGAGACATTAAGTGACCTGCCCAACATTATACAGAATATCTATATTTGAGTTACACCTGTGTATTCCAACATACAGTTTTATGAAATGTTCATACTTCCTTTGTAGCCAAATGAACATTCATTATCAAGTAAACTGATAAAAGTCTGTTATTGTTCGCCTAGATCAAGAGCCTTATTACTCAGACATTTAGAATCATAGAATCATAGAATCAGTATGGTTGGAAGGGACCTCTGGAGATCATCTAGGCCAACTTCCCTGCTCAAGGAGGCTCACCTAGAGCATGTTAGACAGGGTTGCATCCAGGCGGGCCTTGAAGATCTCCAGAGAAGGAGACTGCACAACCTCTCTGGGCAACCTGCTCCACTGGTCCGTCGCTCTCCCAGGGAAGAAATTTCCCCTCACGGTCAGGTGGAACTTCCTGTGCTTCAATTTTTGCCCATTGCCTCTTGTCCTGTCACATGGGACAACTGAGAAGAGTTTGTCCCTGTCCCCTTGGCACCCTCCCTTCAGGTACTTGTGCACATTGATAAGATCCCTCCTCAGTCTTCTCTTCCCCAGGCTGAAGAGGGCCAGCTCTTGCAGCCGTTCCTCATAGGGCAGGTGCTCCAGCCCTCTGATCATCTTTGTAGCCCTACACTGGACTCTCTCCAGTAGCTCCATGATCCAGATTGAGATCGGATAGCCAGAGTTACATTCACAGAATCACAGAATAGTTAGAGTTGGACAGGACCTCTGGAGATCATCTAGTCCAACCCACTGCTCAAGCACAGTCACCTATAGCAGGTTGCTCATGGCAAGGATGCAGCTTGGAGGCTCTCCTCCAAGCCAAGGAGGCTCCACAACCTCTCTGGGCAACCTGTTTCAGTGTTCAACCATGCACAGTGAATAATTGTTTTCTTATGTTCAGACAGTTTCCTGAAGGCTAGACTTAACTGTACAAATTGAGCCTTCTCAGCCTTTTCTGTGTGCTTTGTCACTAGGGCCACTGCATCATTTAGCAGCAGGACCACATTTTCTCTAGCCTTCCTTCTGCTGCTTATGTATTTGTTGAAGCCTTTCTTGTTGCCCTTCACATCCCTCACCAGATTCAACTCCAGATGCACTTCAGCTCTCTTAATCCCATCTTTGCACACTCAGTGTCCCTATATTTCTCCTGGCTCACCTATCCCTACTTGCACCTCTTGCACACTTCCTTTTTGTGGCTGAGTTTAGTTAGGATCTCCTTGTTCATCCATGTAGGCCTCCGGACACCTTGCTAGATTTCCTGTGTGTTAGGACGGACCATTCTTTAGCTTGGAAGAGATGATCCTTGAAAATCAGACTCTTAGACACCTCTTCTTTCCAGGGCCAAATCCTATGGGATTCTTCCAAGCAGGTCCCGGAACAGGTAGAATTGTACTCTCCTGAAATTCAGAATTGTGATCCTGCTTTTTGCCCTGCTCCCTCCTCACAGGATCTTGAATTACACCATCTCATGGTTGCTGCAGGCAAGATTGCCCCTGACTTTTACATTTCCAACAAGTTCTTCTGTTTTTATAAATACAGTGTCCAGCAGAGAGCCTCTCCTTGTCAGTTTCTGAGTTAGGAGGTTGTCATCAATGCACTCCAGAAATCTCCTGAGCAGCTTGTGCTCTGCTGTGTTGCCCATCCAGCTGATATCAGGGTATTAGGTCCCCAGTGAGGACCAGGGCTTGCAAACATAAGGCTTTTTTCAATTGTCTGGAGAAGGCCTCATCTACTTCTTCCTGATCGAGCAACCTGTAGCAGATGCCCACTACAATGTCTCCCATGCTGGGCTGCCTACTAATCCTGACTCTAAGTTCTCAGCTGACTCTTCACCCATCCCCAGGCAGAATTCCATGTGTTGCTACTGATTTCTCCCATAAAGAGCAATTCCCTCTCCTTCCTTCCTAAAGACCCTCCATCACAGCCCTCCAGTTACATGAGCTATCTCACCATGTCTCCGGGATCCTAGTGAGACTGTAGCCTTATAACTTTATGTAGATCTGTTTGTTTCCTCCTTATTGATGGCCTATGCTGAGTGTGTTATTGTACAGGCACTTGAGAGAGGCACCCTGGCATGCTAACTTCTGAGAAAGGGCATGAGAGATTTCCCAATATTGTGGTCCCACTGGAACTTCCTTATTTTCATGCATGTACTTGGAATGATTCAACTCCAGCCATGTTTTGTTGATTAAGAGGTCCCTTCTGTTTACATCACTCCAGACCGTTTGGTTACCAATGCTGTCTACCACTTCCTTACTTGATTGTTGGCCATCCCTCTCCTGTCTTTCCTAGTTTAAAACCTGCCTTCCCTGGTTGGCCAGCCTATTGGCAAAAATACTTTTATTCCATTTGTCAGACGGATCCCATATCTACCAAGCTGTTGTTGGTCCTTGAAAAGGATCACATGGTCTTAGAAACTGAAATCCTGTTATCAGTTGCATACCAGATGCACAAGCAGTTGTTGACCTGTGGAGTCCATTCAGCCATGTAGTTACACTTGATACTTCCCTGTAGTATCATTGGTGCCATTGTGAAAGAGCAATAGGGGATAATAGTCCAAGGGCTGGACAAGCCTCAGCAGCCTCTCTGCAACATCACAAGTGCGAGCCCCCAGCAGGCAGCAAATCTCTGTAGACAGCAGGTCAAGTCTGCAGATGGAAGCTTCTGTCCCTGAAGCAGGGAGTGTCCCACTATCACTTGCTGCTTCCTCCTGATGCTTCTGTGTTGTTGAGGTTCAGCTACTGTATAAATTTCCAATATAAATTTTCATTTTGTTTGATTTTTAATGACGTATCTTTCATTTTCTGAATTAAGCACAGATGTGTAAATATGGAATACTAAATCCTGATAAGCGCACCTGTGAGAATTTGGATCTGTTTGTTTCCTGGTTGGAGAATAATCTATAGCAGAATGACTTGGATGTCATGAGACAATTTCTTCATGGAACCAAGTGCCAAAACTCAGTTTGACTGCAGTGTACAGATTCCAGTGTGCAGATAGCAGCTCTGGGCACCTACGTGTATGATGACAACATGTACGTGTGCACTTCCTGACTCTGGTGGGAGATCAGCTACTATGTTCAGTAACAAACCTTGTAAAGTGCTGCAATAGAACTAATTTAAACAAAACTGTACTTAAGAGATTTTTCCCTTTTGTCCCTTTGGCAGATTAGTGAAATTTCTTTACCCACAGAGGCAGCTTTAAAATAAAGTTATGATGTAGGTGCCAGCTGTTGTTAACCCTTGGTATGCATTAATGCGATATAAAAAGTCTAAGCCATACATGATACTGATAAAATACTAAAACCGTTGTTAACAGCAGCTAATTACAGCCCTTGAAGAGATGGTTTAACAGTAATTGTTAATTGTGCATAATCACAAGTCTGAAAATTACTATCCTATTTCATGGAATTTATACTGTCGTCAAACCAACTGGTATACAGGCATTACTCTGTATACAATAGGTCTGTTGCAGAGCCAAGACTTGATATCAGATCTCTCCAGTTACAGGTTTGAGCATATATTATTTTCAATTTAATTGTTGTTCATCGACGACAATATTTTGTTCTTTGACAGTTGAATTCATTTGTAAAAGCTTATGAAATCTTAGTAAGGAATCATATATTTCATACAGATTTTGTGGTTGAGTAAGAATTTTCTGCAAATTAGATTTTCTTAGTAATAAGCATGTTAGAATTTTTATACCTTTGTGCTTATTTTCATTATTCTGTCGCTATCATTTCTGAGAGTTTCACAACATTCTTTAAATATGATTTTGAGCCCTGTGAGAATTATGTGGGTATATTTATCTCCAGTCAACAGGTGGCAAACTAAGGCATGAAGATGGAGCTCAGTCTTGCAACTGATTCTGTGCCAAAGTTTTGTCTATTCTAAAAAAGGATTATGATTTTGTACTTATATCCCATTAAACTCTATAATAGGACTCAAGGAGGACCATATATGCATATGTTTTTATTTCCCAAACTTCCTATTTCAAACATGAACATCTTTAATTGTATTTCCTCCTCTTATTCTCATAAATGAGAAAAAGATTTTCTTTTCTTACGATTTTGCTTTTGGATGGAATTTTGATTCTCCTCATCTTAATAAAAATGGAAATTTCTGAAGAAATGGCATGCAAAATTTCAGGCCACAAGATGATTGTTTTGCAAAGCCATGGGAATATGAAAAAAACATGATCAAGTGGATTTAGCTATACATGCACATTGTAAAAGACGTAATAGTGAGCTGAGCTAAAATGTTAAAAAATTACAGTTCGAATACTGAAGACTTGAAAAATAAACAAATGTCCTCTACAGAAATATATTTGTGGGAACTTTGGTTCCATTATTCTGGAAAAAATGTAGTCTTGAACTGAAATTAACATGTTATTTGGTCATTAGTCAATTCAAGTTCAGATAGACTTTTCAGTAAGACCCACTTGTCATAATAGAATATAAGAATATCAGTAAATAGGCCAAACCTAGAATTCAGCAAATGTCACTTTACTGAGGTTCATTCAGGCCAAATAGAACATTAATTACAAAAAAATGTGGTTCTAAAGCAATCATTTTTCCCTGAATTTAGCATTAGTTATAACACTAAATACTATGGTGGGTATATTATTAGCGTAGAACATTATTTAAATCACAGAACTCCCATAAAGTTTTCAATCTTTTTGGCTCTTACTTTGTATTAAATATCTCTCTGTGACATAGAAATGCAGAGTTTTTAAAAGTCAGGCAATTCATCAGAAGTGTATCTGTTCAATTATAGAGATAATGAGAATCTTTCAGTTCCTTAGTTTTCTTATTCACAGGCATATACTCAATGGATAAAGGAGCATATCTGAAAAATGGTGAAACTTGGTAATGAAGAATTAGTAGATTTTCTACTTGCTTAACTTGAATGTTTATTTGAACTTGGAAATGTAGTGCTAATTGGAATAAAGATATTCCATTCTCATTATCATAGTGTGAATGACTGTACAGTGTTGAAGAAAGGGAAATGGGAGTGCTTACCTTGTCTTTTACAGAAAGTTTTTGATCAGTTGTTTGGTGCAAAGTTAAGACATATCCATGCTAGAAGCACATCCTATATGCACCTGTATTTATGCAGAGGTATATGAGTTAGTATAGGGCAAAGGAGATTTTTTTCCCCGTCAAATTGGGCTATGAATGGATTATTCAGCTGGGTTAATGTGATTTTGAAATAGAGCTGAAATGGCTGGACTTGAATATTTCTAAGAGATCATATTTCCTGCATGATAGCATCCTACAATGTGGTCTGTCTCGTTAGTAGGCAGGCAAGACTCACATTTTCAAGTAGGTGCTGACTGAGGAAGTGAAGGAGTGTATCGTCCTTCCTTCTTCAGAGTCAGCATCTCTTCTGTTCCTGTGTGCACCAAGTGATGTTTCTGCACCTGTGCAACTTCAGTGTTCACCTTCCTCTCCTTTCCCATCAAGTATATAAAAAGCTAGCTGCTGAAGGTGTTAATTTACCCTAGCACTACCAAAGAAAACTGCGGCATACTGCTATTTTATGTGTGTATTGAACACAAAACAGGTTATCTGTAGTGAAGTGGCTAAAAATTTCAGGTTTACAATAAAGAGCATTTGATGGAGTCTATAATAAATATACAAGAAATGTAGAAGCTATTCAGTTTTTTCAAATGCTATAAAATAGTGAATAGGCGTTTTAAAAATATTTTGAATTACTGTGAGTTAGGCTCTGTGTGGTGATTTTTTGTCAGTCTGCGGGATAGTCCTTTATATCAGGAAGACCCTAAGGACAGAGGGAGTTGCAGTAATCTCTTTGAGACTTCTACTTTTGAGGATCATCGCAGCTTAGGATAGGAAAAATATGTGTCCAATACACCCTTTCAGCGTCAGTGATTCCCAGTTGCTGTCCTAGTCCTTTGAGACCACTGGTGGCTGGTGGAGCTGGGAAGCACCTGCCCTGACTGCTCCAGGAGCAGTAGAATTGCAAAACTGGCTGAGGGCTACTGTGCTAAATTCTTCTTCAGCTGCCCCAAAACTGTTCAGTCTGAACAAAAGGGACTGTATATCCTTTTAAAAAGTACTGGAAGTATGTGCAATGCCTGATGCTTCATTTTAGCACCCCCTAAGTTGACGGTTCCTGGCCTTACCTGTTTTCACAGCTTCAAGAACTATTCCAGCTTACTACTTATAACAAAACATATCCAGCAAAAAGGATCATTTTAAGACTTTTAAGCCTTATGGCTTGACATTACATCTTTCCTAGTTATAAGAAAAGTGTATTTGGTGGTTAGGGAGGATAGCACGAAAGATGGCAGGAAAACCTCACAGTTGTATTCATCAGTCAGGACTGGAGTGATTTTTACTTTGTTTTATTCTGAATCCTTTATATCCTTTTGAATTAAATGCTCCTGAAGCTGCAGAGCTCAAGGTGATTATTAGGTAAATCAAAAAAAAAAAAAAGTGTCACTTTTCACATACTGAAATGTCTTAAAGCTAACTGTTGTACATCACCTATATCTCATCACCTGTAACATCACATCACCTATCTGCTGTATAAATAAAAATAGCCATTGGCAGCTTATGAATCACAAATCACCCACGAAAATGGGGTCCATAGTCAATAAGGAATCTGGAACACCCTGCTCTGAAAATGTACAGATCATTCTTGATTAATTTTAAGTAATTTATTGAATTAATTAATTTTGCTGTGCATGTCACCCTCAGTTGCACGTGCACAGACGTATTAAATTAATACAGACGTATTAAAAGGTAGAATTTGTTTTGACTAGAGATGTTCACTGGCCTCTTCCTGGGCTCTGATGAACCCCAAGTTCCTTACAATTCTGAGGAAAGAAAAGAAAGGATAGAATGGAGCTGGTTGTCTCTTAGCTCCTTATTAAGAGGGTTACTACCTTTGTCACCTGGGACAGAGGGTCAGAACTTGGACCAGTGGTTTTATCTCTTGCACTTAGGTAGCTTTGCTTGCAAATACTCCTAAATTGCATACCTTGAAGTTACTTGGGATTTATATATTAAAGAAATCTCTGCTGCATGTCTTTGGCTGTTTTATGCCCACAGTTTACAGATACACTATAACATATATACTGTAATTGGGGTCTTTGACATGCCTCATGCTCTGCAAAAGCAGGCAGGCCTTCAGAAAAGAAACAATGATTTCACAATAAAAGACCTTTAGCTGTTGAAATTCGTTACAATAGTGTCTGATGACTCTTTACACCTCTTCCACCTCAGTCGGAGAACATAGTTGTACTCCTGAGGCATGCAGAAAAATCACTTTGTGCTGCTGAATCCTAGAAATTGTTGAGATGGTCTATTCAGTACAGCCTTATAACTCCTTTCCCCCTTGCAGAGCCCTTTTCTATGACATATGGATTCATTTCTGTTTCTCATCCAGCAGAAAAAATTCCAGATAATTTCCAGAGGGAGCCTTCCTACACCCGTTATTTTCTAATGACCAGAAAGATGTGCAACTGAATCTTGTTTGAGAAGTCACAATGCTTTCTTCTCAGTTTAATCTTCAGTGTTGGTATCTCGAACAAATCTCTAACCAAATACTTCGAGCCTCAAGCCATTTTTCAGAGGAAGCGTTTTCCTGTATAAATTGCTGTTGCTCTCATTAAAATTCTGAGTGAACAATTCTCTCGTCTACTACAGAGTTGCTCAGACTACTGATCTCAAGAGTCTCCAAGAGAGGTCTTGCTACAGTAATGATCTCTCTGAGGAGAGAGTTATAGTTTATTCGTTCTGTCTTCCTAGTGCTGTCTTAAACCAGCTGTGATGTTGGCATCAACACTGACTTTACCCTCTTACTTAAGGCCTTACATCTTTCTTCCAGCCCAGAAATCTCCTCCTTGGGATCTTTCTGTGATTTGTGTATAGATTGATGGGTCCCTTCTTTGACTTCATGCTCTCTAAAGCATTGCGGTGAAAAAAGCCTGTAGTGATAATTGCACCCACCTGAAGAGAAGTTGCAGGTCGCCATCTATTATATTCCACAAAAGTAGAATGATTTTAGGAACTCTCTGTGACAGAGCCTGACATGATGTTTGTTTTCCATCTAAACCTGCTAATCTACCTGTCTGCTTTTTTCCTCAAATCTTACAAAATCCAAGAAGACATAAGTGTCCATACTTCAGCATAACTGAAGGCCTATTTTGAGATTCTTAGCTATGATAAAGCTTGATCTTGAGCCTCTCTTCAAAACAAACAAATACTTTGAATGAGACCTGAATAAAACCAAAATCTTGATTTATCAAATAGAAGATATGATCTCTATAACTATGTTGCCAGTGAGCTATAGCCCTTTCTCCACTACTCCCTCCAAGTCCTACGAGGTTCAATCAGAGTACATGTTGCATCTGTACATCCTTGAGAGTTGTTCTCATCTCTGAAATATGTGTGGCAGCTGCTTGGATTATTTTTTATTAATAAAATTTGATATTTTGGGCACTTTAAGAGTGGATGTCCATTATGGGAGAGCAGTCTTACAAATGCTGTTTAGACAGATTGTGAGCACTCTCTTCCTGTGCATTAAATTACTACTTGCGTGCCACCAGTCGCAGAATATATATGGACAGTGCAACCCAAAGTACCAGCTATTGTAAGATGAGTAACCATTCCACATGCGGTGTGGAAGTTCTGAGTTTCCTGTAAAAAAAAGTCTTTTCATCATTTTAACCCGTGCCTTAATTTTCCCTGCTAAGTTTCTGTTGTGCTCTATTGGAGTACATGGCTCCTAGCAGGCTGGAAGAAGTGTGCCCTGTTTGATTACTGTTTGCAGCTCCTCACTGGTTAATGGAATCACTCGGGCTGAGAAGTTTAGGTTTTTAAATCATCCAGTAGTTGAACAGGGCCTTACACCTGTGGCATTGGATTAGCTTTGGGGCTGAAGCTACACTGATCCCCAAGCTGCCCATACAGTCGTTGCTGCACATGGTGCAGGAATGTCTAATCTGCCTATAAATGAATGAGTTTCTATATCACCACAGTTTTCAGCCCAGTATATCAATATAAATCAAAACTGAAGTAAAATAAATCAGAAAAGATACTGACAGAAAGAAAAGTACCGCTACCTCAGTGTACCAGGCTGAAAACAGAGGCCACACCTGAGTGGACTGCATATCCCAGACTTTGGGAGGGACAGGAAGCGGTGCAGATGGTGGTGACCACTACAGATATCTCATTGTAAGCTACTGACACACATATTAGACATTTAAATCATATATGCTTAGTTCTGTGTGGAAATCACTGTGCACCTCAAGGTGCACACAAAGCCAGTATTTTTTATGCAGAGCTTTTTTGCAACCTTAATTCTAACCTCCATTTCAATGTAAGAGAGGAAATAGAAATCTGATCTAAAAACAAAAGCAAAATCATTTTATGCTATAAGAAGCATGAATAACAAATTCCAGCTGAATGATTACTAAACTAAACCCAACATGGAAACTTCAATGAGTCAGGGAAATAAGATAGCTTTTCTTCTTACAGTGGCAATCAGCCATGATTGTCGTCACTGACACGAACAGCTAACACTGACTTCTGATGCGAAAGTATTATTATTCATCCTTTCGGTATTTACTATAAGAAAAATAATAAAGTCACCAGGAGAAATTCTTAGTAAAAAAAAGTACATGTTTATACTATCTCTTTTTCTCTGCTCAATACTGCTAGTTCAGTTCTGAGTTAAGCCCGTAGGGCTGAGAGCTGTTGGATAATCTGTGCCATGTGCTGATGATGTAGTGTTTGATGGATACATATATGCATCTGAAAGTATTCTGACTTATTGACAGTCTCCCTGGCCAAGACCAATGGTAGCCAAAAGATGAGCCCAGGTGAGACAGAAATACTGTATGACTTATGCATCTAAGAGATGTCTTCTTCACAACCAGCTTTCTGGCACGTAAGCAAAGTGCTTCCCTCTGACTTTCTGTGCCTTTTTTGTATTTGGACAAGAGGCAAAAAGGATGAATGTGGGCTGCCTCTTTTCACAGACTACTGGAGAAAGAAAGGCTGTGTAGGCCTGCTGATAGGCCTGGCCCATGCTTGTGAGAGAAGGCTTAGACCAATGATATGTAGGTAGATGGACATTATAAACATGAAAAGAATTATAAATAGGGTTAAATGAAAACTTACAAAAATTACTTGAAGTGTACTCATTCTACTGAGAAATGTAAGTCACATTGCTCGCAGGAAGAGGAAAGGAGAAATGGAGAAAGGCATTCTTTTTTTTTTTTAAATTGAGATTTTAAAAGCATAGAGTTTTTAAAAATAATCAATAAACAAGGCAAAAAATATTTTGCTTCCTCTGACTTTGTGACTAGTACTGTTACCACTGTTGTCCATCAGCTTTCTCTCTTCCTTTAAATTCCTAGCATTTTGTTTCATAATTAAATTGTAAGCTCTTCAGGGCAGAAGCTATATTCAGATATGCAGCAATAAACACCCTGCAGCAATAAATACTTATCCTGATTGGCACCACTGAGCAATATAAACACTATGTAAATAATGAGAAAGCCTGAGAGGTGCTGAGTCTTGGATAAACACTGTTCCTTTCCAGTGGCTTACATTATAGTTAAATTAATCCTAACAGGGTACAAAGCCACGTCAGCATGTTGGCTGGAGACAGCCTGGGTATGCCATGGAGCTGTGGAAGCTCATGAAGAGCTGATTAGGCCCCCTGAAGTCCTCTGTGAATAAAGGAAGTCTGGGGAGAAGTTGATTTGAAAGTTGGAGCCCAACATCCCACCATTTAGGAAAGCAAAAAATTGACAAAAAGTCATTTTATGTGACAAACAGGATGGCACTAAGCTCATAGATTAAATTTGTGTATGCAATATCCAAACTCCCATTATAGTCAGGCAAAACTGGAGAGCTATCCAGGTGACTGATGTAAGGCTCAGTTCAGATGTCCACCCCTGCATCTAGCACCATTTGAGATGCCCTGCAAGAGGCCGTAGCATCTGATTACCGCTTTGGAAGGACAAAGGTCTTGTTTAGTGTTTGGCAGTTCCATGTAAATGTCCTAAATACCACAGGCAAAGTTGGAACTAGACATCTAAGTTTAGTCAGCAGAACTATGTTCCCAGAGTTCTAGTTTATGATGAGGACAGATCTGTAGACCCTCAATGTAACACAATGATTACTCAATGTAATGGGAGCTTGGACCTCCAGTCCACGTGCAGATACCTAGTAGGTGTCTTAATCTACAAGCCGAATCTTAGTGTCCTGGAAGATGTGCTCTAAAATAAGATTTATCTTAGTGTCTTTTAAGATAATATTTTAAAACAATTGATCATAGAATCGTAGAATCATAGAATTGGTAAGGTTGGGAGGGACCTCTGGAGATTGTCTAGTCCAAGCCCCCTGCTCAAGCAGGGTTACCTAGAGCGTATTAGACAGGGTTGCATCCAGGCAGGCCTTGAATATCTCCAGAGAAGGAGACTCCATAACCTTTCTGGGCAACCTGTAAATTAACAGAATTAATAGAAACTGTAATGCAGATCTCCAGGCTTTATTTTTTCCTGTTAATTTTACTTTTTTCTTTGGGTACTTTCAAGTTTTGAAAGGCAGGCTTTTTGGCTTCTCCTTCCTCACTTTCCTTACTGCGAGTGTATTCACATTGTGGGCCAAATTACAATATGATATAGAAGCATTTATATGATGCATTTACCTAAACTGCTTTAAATGAGTTAGTCCAGCAGAAAACAAGGGCCTGCAAATCCCATGGCATCTTGTTCAGCTAATAAAAATAGTCAATTTTTTATTTTTCAGTGACATTTAAAACTTATAATGGCAATGACAATGTCATTATAATGACACTATGTAGTCTAGTGTATACTGGGTTCCAGCTGAATTCTGTATTTGATGTCTGTACTGTAATAAAATCTCCAGAATCAGAGTAAGGATCTGAGCAGTTTATACTGTATAAAAATTCAGGTCAAGATTGACTCCTGTAAATCTTGAGCAATTGAGGTAGTATAACTTTGTAAAGAGAGTACAAATGTATGCAAGAAGGTTACATTTTTCTATCTTGTTCATTTTTAAAATATTATGGTTATTATCTGAAACTTTTTCACCATGGTTGTGATACTAAAATAAGCCAGGAGGAGAACATTAGTAGAATAAGTAATCTTTGTTGTTTTGACAGACTATAGATACTCTCAGAAATAAAACCCGATACTAACACCAAAACACTTGACTCTATATAGATGAAAAGTGAGGAAAAAGATGTTTTCTTCCTAGTATGAGAGCTTATTGCAGAAAGAACTATCTTTTATTTCTATATTTATGCAACACAAACACAATGAACACCTAGTTTTTGAGACGTACACAATGGCAAAACAAATTAAAAATAGAGATAGAAAGCCAAAGTGCAGAGAAAGCTTATGTGCCAAAGATGTCACAAGCGTTCTGAGACAAGTCTTCTGAGTTTTGATTCAATACTTCAGCTGAGAAAATAGCCATATTCACCTTCATACATTATATTATATCTTAAAAATTGGTATTAGGATAATGCCTCAAGGTTGCTGTTGGTTTTAGGGATGGGCAAACATAAAAAAGAAATAATCCTTTGCCACAAGGGATTACAGTATGAGACATAATCAAACCAAGGAAATGAGAAGGATATTACAGAAGATTTTAGCAGCACAGGTGTGTTGCCTAGGTGTTGGAGCAGGGCAGATGGACTGACTCTCTCTATTCCCAGATGTTCTCAAAGTGAGCAGAAACTGAATACCACTAGGAGTTTTTATCTGAAACTCAGTGCCAGTATGTTTTTTCACCTCATATAAACAAAGAAAAAGAAGGGTTTGTTCTGCTTCACTGGAGCAAAAAAATAACACAATAGACTTCCATTCAGGCACACAAATAGCAACTGTCCTGTGACTTCTCTATTTAAATGGGTATCCATGGTGAGATGTGCATAGCTTTCATTAGATGGCTGCAGAACTGTGCTGTGGTTTATACTGCAGACAGGAAGGAAAAGAAGGCTGAACATTCCCCTCGTACAATGAATGAAGGAATGAATGGATAAATGCAGCAGGGTATCAAGCCTCTGTTGCATCACACCACAGAAAATTATGCCTATGTTCTCTATCTCTATTTTATTATCCCTCCAATCTGCTTTTCCAGGCCCTCTCAAATTAAATGCTAGTCTGCACTTGAAGGCACAACCCTGACAAACAGATGGTGTATAAATAGGTGTAAAAGCTGCAACATTACAAGTGGCTTCCTCCGCAGGCTGCATTTCTTGCTTACTTGCTTCTTTCTTTGTTAGCAGTTGGGATTGGTAGTTTGCTCTGTGATTTACAAGGGCTCCTGCTCCATGTTCTTGCCTGACTCAAGCACACAGGAATGACCTGGTGCTATAGGAACCAACTACAGATGTCTGCTCTGCAAGTGGCCTTTAGTGGCAAAAGGAATAGAAATGGGGCAAAACTGGCAGACTTGTTAAACTGCCTGTTGTCTGGGAAGAATGGCAGCCCTGCCTAAAATTTATTATACTGTTGGCTATGTTATCAAGACTCTTTATATTAGCGATCAGTGAGATAAAGGTAAGAATCAGCTAGGGAAGTCTGAGCTGGTGAATAATGGCTTCCTGGCACTGGAATAATGATTCTAATTGTTCACAACAAAGAGTTTGCTGTTCTGATTTAAAAAACTGTGTATGAAAACCCCAAATACCCTGAGACTGGCTTAAGAAGTGTCAAATATAAAACTTAACACTTCTGTATTGTTATTTGTATTCTGCATTAGAAATACTAAGAGTTCACACTTCTAAGATTTTATCCATACATATATCAGCCAGGAACATTTTAAAATGTCATATTCTGGTAGTAAGTAGAATGTAGCTATTGGAACTTAAAAAATTCCCTTTATAGATCATTGTATTCACCATAAAATTACTAGCATTGCCAACGCTGGATACAAGTTTCAAGGTACTGATAAACCTGTGATAATGCATTGAACTTCAATTTCATTGAAACTAATAGAAAAGCTGCTCCTGACTTCAAGTGAGAGCAAGATCTGACCTACATATTTTTTAGTTTTATGCCTAAGTGCTAAAAATTAAACATACTAATAAAAATGGATGCTTTCAAGTGCTAAAAATTAAACATACTAATAAAAATGGATGCTTTCTTTGTTATTTCAAAGCAAAACCTCAAAAGATGTTATATGTTCCTTGCACCATTAATCTTTTGTAACATTGCTTCCATGTGAAGAATGAAAGTGGACTATCTGTAAATATTCAGTTTCTTCAGACCAAGGCAGGAGTTAGATGCTAAGCCTGGCTGTTAACGATAAAGCAGCTATTGCAATGTGAAAACATTTAAAATGAACTAATTTTGAAAGTGTTTTCCTGTGGAATTCGGCCAGCTTTTGAAATCAGACTTTGACTGTCTTCGTGAAGCCATCCAAATGTTACAAGATCTGGAAATGCTGCTAAGGGATCCTGCCAGTCCCCCCGTGCAGCATGGTCCTCTCGTAGAGTTTCTCTGCTTAACTGTCAGGGGATGCCAGGGCAGATGCTTGTAGCGTGCCCTAGTTCTCCCCTTCTCATCGGAAAAGCCTCAGTAAAGGTGCCCCTGCTGCTGCCTTTGGGCCAGCGATCTGAAGGTGTGCTCAGCACAGTTTCCACTGAAAGGTTGCCCATATTTTTGTAGAGCAAGATGGGAAAAAGGCAGGATTCAGCAGTGCTGGGAACAAGGATGAGAGAGGAAGGGCAGAACCAGGTGTCTAGGATTCTCAGAGAGGTGGAAGAAGCAGCAGCATAGCCAGGCTTATTAGGAGGTGGAGGTGAAATAAGCCAGCCTTGGTTGGTGTTTGTGCAGTCCTGAGGGCAGGATGTGGGTGTTCGCATGCACGAAGGCAAAATCAAAGATGAGGAAAATGCCCAAGGAGTTTGCACTCAGGAGGCACAATCAGTGGCCTGTCTGGTTTTGATCTATACTAGGGATGAACAGATGCCTGTGAAGTTAGAAGTAAACTGCTGTGGTTTCCAAATGCTTATATTTAGCATTCTAGCAAGTTGGAGCAGATGGCAGGTCTGACCACCCTGGGCTCCATTCCTGGGCAGTCGTGAGGAATCCTTCGGGCCTCTTCAAACAGCAGTGCAGATATGCCTGCTTAAGGAATGGCATCCTGGGATTTTCTGCTTCCTCTTACTGTCTCCATCTAGGTTTTATACCACTCTCATTCAGCATTTTGGAATGGCTGCCCAGCCGCCGTGGTGCAGCTGGAAACACCCGGCTTGGCCTCAGTGGGCTCGCTCACATACCCCAGCCAGACTGCTGACAGCAGTAGTGTGGATCTGTCTCCACACCAGCTAATTTATTCTGCTTTTCAGGTAGAGACATGTGAGGGTAGACATATCTGGACTATTTGAATGCCTTCCAAAAACTAAATCATCCGTAAACACTGCTGAAGTGAATTCAGCACGCTCAAAAGTAGGGCAGAGCTGATTTCCCATCATTGTGCATCCCTAGAAGCTGGGCAGTGGGAGTTTCAGAAGAGCCACAGCCACAGGCTGGAGGGATCTCCTGTCCAAAGGTCACCACCAAATACACACGACTTCGCAGAGTGAACGAGCAGCTGAAGCACGCAGCACCAGTTTTATGGTACCTTATGCAAGCCAGAATAAGCTCTTTTCTTCCCTTTGCACTTTGAGAGGAACTGCACAAAGCAGGTAGAACTGGGGTTAGGTTTGACCCTATGCAAGTAGCTTATAGAGGAACCTATAGTTTTTTAAAGTTTTTTAAAGTTTTTATAGCTTTTTCTCTAAACTTTACTCATTAACTTGTAGCATATCTCAGTGTACAACAAAAAATAGCTATTCTTATGCAAGTATAGTCTCCCAAAATGAAGCTTCTTAGATTCTCCAGCTACTGCTAAAGAATCTGTATGATGAACTTAGCATTTATGGTATCTGTGCCTCAGGAGAGAACCAGAGCAGGAACTGTCCATCATACTAGCTGGGTGGCAAATAAGCATGTACGTAGCTTTTATGCAGGTATGAGATTCACCATGTGCAAACAAATAAGAGGGAAAAGAAAAGAAGAACCTAGTAGAAAAATTGAAAAAGAGGCTAGAACCAGCCCTAGTCAATCCCCCTTTCTACAAAGCGATCTGCTGGGTAACCTGAAGTGTGAAGTTAAGAGAGGGCCTTGCTATGTGAGGACACTCAGTCACTGTGGGGTGATGGCAATATGGCTATCATCAGCACTAGACAAAGCTCAGTGAAGGAAGTAAAATGAGTATATAATAATGAGAAGTGGAAGTGACATATCAAAAGCTGATATGTAGAAAATTAATTTCAGATTGAAACCACCACTTTACGAGGATGAAGTCAAAGAACTTCTCTCAGGACAGAAGCCATATGTTAAGAAGTCCAAGTTTCAACAGTGCAGTTCAACATGAGCTGCAAATGCATCAGGAAACTGGCAGGCAGATCAGCAAATAGTGAATTACAGTAGTGAAGTCAGGATGTAATAAAAGCCTCAGTACCCTTTTGAGATAACATTTGCTTTTACCAGAGAGATTCCTGAGAGGGTTTAGGGAGCTTTTAAGAAAGCAGTAGCTCCGAAATTGCAAACCTTAGAAACAGGAAGAAAGTATTTGCTTCCCAAAGAAACACATAGGTAAGAAGATGCCTCTGCTGGGAGAGGTCAAGTCAGTAACAACCATGTCTTTAGTCATCACTGAAGTCCTGAAATCAGACAGGCAGTCATGCAAGACAGACAGGGTTGCTCTAAGGGTTTACACATATTTTTTTCTATGTATATCAGAGATGAGACCAAGCCATGGAGTATAGCTCTGACTTGATCTCCAAATCCAAACTTCACAAAAGATTGGATTTGGAATTTTTGGGCTAGGGAAATCCCTCTGAACCTCTCAGAGTCTAGGAATGTTCAGTTTTTTCTCTAGTTCATCTATATTGATGTTTAAAATCCTGTTCAGAACTGAACCAGTAGAGAACTTAGGGCACATGTATCTTGTGCAGTCATGCACTAACTGTTCCTGCTCTGATGAGGTGGGGCACTGGTCAGCTCCAACCCAAAGCCATTTAGTTGCATTAGCAAGGCACTCTGCCTGTGCTCATCCTACTTTTCTGTTGAACTCAGTAGCACTGCATGGTTGCTGCTGTTGCACCTATATGACTGTGCAGCTTTTATGATAGAGATACCAATAATGACAAATGCTAATAATAGATAGAGATACCAGTAATACCAAATGCTTTGGGTTGGGTGCATAGATGGAAATCTGTCCTCCTTCACTAAACCTTCCACTCGTCAACTAATCTGCTTTTGCTGGGACACACAATCTATTCCTTGGCTACTTTGTCACTGGAAGCTATAGCCCAGGATGTCACCAGGGTCAGGAGGACCACTTTCCTTCTGACACCTTCCATTCCCTTGTGTAGGGATTCTAATCCATCAATCATCCCAGCCCAGATCCATGCTGATTCCTCTGATTCCTCCTCTGTACTAAAGAAAGGGAGGAATGCTGCTGGTAAGGAAGTAGGAAGGGTTGGAGAGACAGACAGTGCCTGTCCCATGTAGGAGACTGAAAGGGAGGAACTGTGCCATCAAGGTGGCTCAGAGCAGGGCCAGGCTGGCCACTCCGAGCGCTGCCGGGTAGGGCATTTTACTGGTATTACAGGTAGTGCTACTAGTACTACAGGTAGTGTTAGTGCCTGATAACTATGGTATTGTTTGGTACCATGTCCTTTTAGAGTCATGTGGGATATCATCTGTGACTTCTGCAGGACCTCTGACTTGCAGAGAGGTTGTGTTCCTCCCACGCTGTGCAGGCACAGCCAGCGTGCGGCTGCCTGTCTCCGAGTGTGTAGACAGCAGCTCCTTATCTTGTGCCTCTCTGGCATTACTGCGATACACCAAAACATCCTTTTATGATTCATCCTCAGATACTACTCTTAAAAAACCTGTGGCACTGGCAGATGATGGAACGCTAAAAGCCCTGACATTGTACTGATGTAAGAGGACCCCTGCGAGGCCTGATGAGGTTTCGGCAAGTAGAGAGGTGAAAGCTGCTGTAGCCAATATACAGCTGAAAGTATGTAAAGAATACTGGAGGAAGGGTGTATGTGAAAAAAAAAAGGAAGTGGGAAAGATTGTTGCTAGGAAGGTCAAAATATCTGGGTAGGAAGCACAGACGTTGGAGTGGATTTGTCTGGAATAACCTCATCAATTTCCTCATTTTGAAGAAGGGCAATAAACCCCTCTTCTAGGTGAATTTTAACTTTATTGGGTAAAGATTACCTGTCTTTTTGATAAATTCGGCTAAAAATCAGCAAGCAATAAATTCAGCAGCACACATCCTGTGTGTTTATAGATTCTTTACAGTTTGTTCTTACCATGTGCAGTTTCAGACACAAAGGAACACTTATACTTTCTGTTCTACTGGTACATTTCTTTCAGAATTATGCAGACTATTTATGTTCTTAGAAAATAAACTGAAGTGTCCAGAGATTTCAGGCAGAAGTCAGGGTCCCATTATCTAAGACAGTGAGGATATTTTCCCCATAAATTGGTTCCTGCTGCAAAGAACTTCTCTGAGACAGAAGAAAACAGTGGGCAGGATAGATGAGGGGATGGGAAAAGACGATGGCAGGGTAGTAGAAGACACTAGCAGGACCCTTACAATTAGCGCAATGAGCATCAATGAGAAGTCTAATCATTGTCAAGTACTTTTATAGGCATCATGGCACAGCTGGATTGTAAAGAAAAATTATAGGGATATTAAGTAGAGACTACTTTCAGGACAAGCTTTTTCCACTCATGAATGCAGGGTTATAGGACACTGCTTGAAATGAAATGTAGAGCAATGTCAATAAACTGGGATATACCCAATCTTTTGCTATCTGATTATTAGCACTGGATCAATTTTATTGTGAGAGCAAGATTTTAGCTAGTGAAATTACCTGCCAGTGAAATGTAACCTGAAATTGTCATTCACAATCAAATCTTTTTTTTTTTTTAACCAAAGTCATTTCTAACATGTTCTGGGAAGGTCCTTCATTCCAAATTTCTCACAAGGGTTTCTAAAACAGTCTCATGGAGACATATCTCAAGGACCCAGCTCTGCTTTTACATTCATTGCCACTACATAATGAGCTAGATTTTGGAGGGTTTTTTTCAGATTGTGGTATCTGTGTGTTCATTCACAATTTTTCATGGATGCAGTCCTCTTCCAACAAGAACTTGAACGTTCATGCACAAAGTCCAATGGACTGAAATGTACATTGAGCCAGCTGGGAGCTTGTGGTTTAATAATCCCCTGAGACATTCATGTAAAAAGGACATTTGCCTTTTGTATGTTGTATAAAACCTGAAAGAGACTCAGGGAGGGATACAAATTCATTATTTATGCATGATTTATCATTCATCATTCTTTCCCCTTCCCTGAAAACTCCATAGGTGTCTTAACTCACTGTGATGTAAATTTTTAATCACTGCCGTCAACACAGCTCAGAGATCCAGTCAGCTGACCAACATAGATGTCCAGTTTGGGGTGAACTGAGTCCTGCTGTACCTACCAAACTGGTGGACATGTATTCACTGACTCAGCTGAATATGAGCTGATGTAAAGCTGTTCAGTGTGCCAGATGCTGTGTATTGTAGTAGATCAAAGAAACAAAGTGTTTATGGAAGTTTTCTCTCTGCTGCTGCTGAGCTAACTATAATAAAACTATGAAGAAGCAAACTCACAGACCATAAAAATTAGAAAATCGTGTTATATCTAACTCAAAGGTCCTTTCCTTATGCTTAGGATGAAGAGCACAGACCTTCTATAGCTAAGCGTTGGGAGCTCTGGTAACTTGTGAATTTTTAATCTACTTATTTCCAGGATGAATGCATCGTTATTCTATATGTAACATGAAAATGTTGAAGTGTATTCATGAAGCCATGCAAAAAGAGCCACAAAACTGTACCAATATATGTTAATAATCTATTAATATATCACATTACTTATGAATGTACTTTGTGCTAATATTAAATATTGTTCTCTAAGATACAAAAATGTATGCAAAACTAAATTCTATGTTTTAATAGATTTATTGTGTCCCTAATAGCCTGGAAGTCAGATAATCAATATACCTGGCATGATTTCAGCTACCAGGGCCAATAAAAGCTGTTCTGTGTAGAAGTGATTGCAGAGCCATAGCTGTAATCATTTCTATGTCTGTGAATGGGAAAAAAAGAAGATGAGAAAACATTTTCAGCGTTCCCTGTTTAGAATCGCAGGAATACTTTTTTGATGTCACAATTACTTTTTTATTATTGTAATATTCACCCTCACGGCTTTTATTTACCTAATTCCTTTTTCCCTGTACATGCAACCAAATACCTGGTCTGACTGAAATGGGGAAAAATCAATTCAGTAACATGTCTAAATAGTTAAAAATTTCATTCTGCAATTTACAAAGTCACTGTCACAAATATATTGCTAGGTGACTGCAGATGTTATCAGCCACTAAAATACATGTGTTTTGCAGATGTTGTCATCAAATAATTTTTGGCTGAGTGATTCTATGTTACAGTACAGTTGAATGCCTATTTAATGACCTAAGTACATAAAAACATATATGCTAATTTGAATTGTATTTAAAAGTGTTATGTTTCATGATGGTAGAGATAATGCATCCATATCTGGGGTAATGTGACCAGGAGTTTCTTGAAATACGGTTCCCTAGGAACTACAGTTTTATATTATCCTCTTGAAGTTTTCAACTTCTTCTGTTCGTACCTAATCCTAAAATTCTGCATTTAATTATTCTACAGTTTTTTGGAAGGCTGTATTTCAAAAGCTGGTGAGCCTTGAGTCTGAAACTTCAAGCTGACGTGATATTCATTCACAAAATGACATGAATGTCCACGCAGTTTTAGATGTCATACTGGAAGCTGATTTTATCATTCAAAAGTAGAGTTGTTCAGCCTGTAGACCGAGATGCTTAAATGCAGGTACCCGCAGGTGAACCAGCTTTCTGAGCTCCCGTTCCTGTCAGTGGCAATGTCGTCATTGCCACCAGTGGCGCCTGGAGAGCTATTTGGCTGAGCAGACGTGGACGTCTACATCAGGCTGAACTGAACAGCTCCCAAACTCCTTGAGTATATTGGCTGTAGCAGGTATTTAGATACTCACCTCACATGTGCACACATATATTGAACTGTTTTAATCCACAAGCTGACTCCCCACCCCAAGCAATAGATGCAATTATCAGGTACAATCGTTTATATTTTATTGGATGCATTTCTTAGACAGGAAATCAGACCAGACAATTTAATGATTTTTTCCAGCCTCAGTATCTGTGAATATACAATAAGTAGATATGAGGTAGAGTTCACAGAATGTGCCACTGCTTGCATGTTTTCCCAAGGCTTTGAACCATAACATTTGTCTGTTCTCTCTGGTTCAATGTACATGTCTTGAATGATGAAGAGATTATTTGGAGAGGTATGGCAGGACTTTCAAGGTCACACTTTCCAGCTCTGATCATACTGGATCAGAGGTAACTAGATGGGCATAGGTTTAAGGGAAAATGGTACAAGTTCTTAAAGAGTAATCTTTTAGTGTTAGATACAAAAATACTACCTCCGGCTCGGGAAATTCCCAGGCTACCAGTGATGGGAAGCTGGGAGTTTATTGTGGGAAAATATCCCTATTTATTTGTTATATTCTCCAAATTTTTCCCTAGGCATCCACTTTTGACCACATACCCAAAACAAATGCTGAGCTAGATGAATCGTGGCCTGACCTGTATTCTTACGTTCTTAGGCCCCTGCAGCACTGGTTGCTATAGGCTATGACAGTACAGGGCACATGGGAATTTTCAGCAGTATAGGGGAGTCCATATTACTGGCCTGCAGGGTGTAGTGATAGGTAGGGGAAGGAAATATCACAGAAAAAAATCTTGAATCTTTGTGGAAAAGGTGAATGCAGGGCAGCAGTATGAGGTCTATAGATACTGTAAGTTCAGTGTTTAAACGTGGCTTAGATGCTGTATTTGCTATGCCTAAGCTAACTCTGTTTTCTATCATGTCAAAACAGGTTTAGACGATATATAATGCCTATGTGCTCTGTTTTGAGTGAGCTACATAGCATTATATAGACTGATTGCTAGATGATATGTTATTATGCTATTGCTCCGTGAAAAAGTTGCATTGTAGGAGAATTATTGCTCTTCCTTCCTTAGTTTCAGTAGCATCAGGTAATCTAACAAGAGACAGTGGCTATGAACTGCGGCTTGGGGTGTTCAGGTTGGACCAGATGTCCTCCAGAGGTCCCTTCCAACCAACATTTCTAGGTTTTATAGAACACCTATGCCCCTTGAAGCAGTAACTCAAGCCAGAGCGCTCCAGGACATCACAGATAGAACTACGTATTTGTGTGAAGTAACTGAATCGTGCCCTGTAGTCAGCACAGTTAATGGAGAATGATGCAGCTGATCAGTCACTAGATAGCTGTTCAGCGATGACACGGAAGTATATAAGCAGTGCCCTTTGGAATAACCTAGTGTGTCTAACCTACCCTTCAGATGTCACTCCAGAAGGACATCTATCTATCATAAATTCTCCACACTATGGTGTCTCGGATGGCACTATATACCTATGTTTAGGCAACCAAATCAGGACATGGATGTGTCCTAGGATGAGCTGAAGGAATTCTGCTTTTCTAATTGCAGCAGGTTTCTGGATTTACTGAGTGACTTGTCCACCTTAAATAACTGTTCTCCCTGAGGCTGTAGTTGGGACATTTAACTTGCAGGATCCAAGCACCAGATCAAAAAAATGTATGTGAGCTTTTCATTAATATTCTAGGATAAAATCCTACTGTCAGATTACGTATGTCCAAAAAATGTGGTTGCCTAATGAGGGCCACAGGTCAGAGTCATGTTCACTGTAGCTCATTTACACATTGTTAGGGTTTACCTAGTTCTTTTTATTGTCATCCAAACTGCAACTGGGCGGAGGTACTGGGCCTACTGGTTTTATGGGCAAAAGCCACTCTACAGCAGTGCCCCCAGGGCAGTGCATGTAGTGTCACGACCTGGCCTGGTTCCATGCTGACATTTTAGCACAGGCACCAAAGGAACCTGAAGCAGTCAACAGCTGAGAACTGGACTCTGGAAAACCTCCGTAAGAATGGCAAGCACGGCAGTGTACACTGTGGTACTGGTAAGTTTGCAGACAGTCTGTTTGTTTGTCTGTCCTACTAAGAGCTGGCGGCGTCCCGAGCTGGGATGTCTACATCCCTCCAAAGTATAACAGATACTCACTCCATGGCTGAACAGTTGGATCCCTTGAGGGTATTACTGCTGGTAGGAAAGAAGAAATATCCAATGCTGATAACTGAACCACTGTCCCAGATAAAGCCACTAAGAAGAAAGAATAGATTCCTAGGAGCCAGAATCTCTTCCAGTAGCCAACATCTGAGGAATTCAGGTCACTTGAGGAATACTGCTTTATTGATCATTTTCTGATTTCGTTTTTGTACGTACGTATTTCTCTTGAAATTCTACTGGGGACACAGCCATGTCTCAGGCACTTTGTTAGCAGGATATATTAGTATAGCCACTCATACAGTAACCAGTCACAGCTGACAAACTTGTGCCTCATGGCCTGCTCCACTTTGCTGGCTTTGTTTGGTGAAACACCACATAAAATTCTGCGCTAAAGAAAAAAAAAAAAAAAAAAAAAAAAAAAGAAGCCCATACGAGGTGGTATTTGAAAACCCAACCATTTGAGGGATTTGCTGTGGAGCAGCAGAAACAGTAGCACTGGTATAATTAAGGGGAGCAGAAGATGGGGATAAGAATGACTGGAAAACAGGAATGAGAAGCAGAAGTCAGACTGGCCATTGGTGGAACAGCAGCGTGGAAGCACTGACTATGAATCCACCATGAACCTCATCTCTGACCAAATGACTCTGCTTTCTTTTGTTTACCTCCAATACTACTCTTTATGGGGTGGATGAAGACCATGGCTCATAAATGAGGTATGCTACCATGCAAGGCAGATTTTTTTGACTTTAGTTCTCTAGTTATCCCTTTAAAATACTTTCAGGTAAAACCATAGCTCACATGTGGATTTAACTAATTTTAAAATCTCTCTCTTAAATCTGAAAAAAATAGAAATTTGCCCTGGTCTTGGAGCAAAACTTCCAAAAGGAGCATCCTACAACATGAAACGGAAGGACTAGGTATGCACCACACACTCGGAAAGCAGAGAGGGTAAGGGGCGAACCTCAATGCACAGCTGCAGTCACAACAGCAGGATGCTCCAAAGAGCCACCCAGCCCTGGGCTAGCAAACTACCTAGAAACGCTGCTGTGCTGGTCTGTTCTGCTTGTTTTTTGCCACCTCATTTGGCAGTTGGATATTACCTATTTGATGGGAACAATGGTGGGGTTCGTATGAATACTCCCCTTTTTTGATTTTCAGGAGTGTAAGTTTAACCAGATTCTGTACAGTGAAAAAATGTTAAACCCTAGTGGAACTCTTCTATCTTTATTAACAATTTTGGACCTCTAATAACAGCAAAGATTGATATAGTTTTGCTTAAAAGCAGAGGTTAATGAGGTTTTTAGGAAAAAAAAATATTATTTTAAAGTACAACTTCCTTACATGAAAACATCATGAACTAACATATATTGGAAAAAAAGGCATATATGTATTTTAAGATTGCTTTTTAAACTTTCCAGATTCAATAATATTTTATAGAATATTTTGTAATGAGCTCCTGCTCTTCTGAGTGACTATGCTCAATGAGGAAACTGTCATTTTAGTAATAGTAACAATTAACTTTTCTTACTGCAGAATAAACTTTAAAATATGGAAGAAGCTCAGATTTGTGCTTTGTCATCTATTTTTCTCTGAGAGATAAACATGGGTTTCCCTGGCATCATTTTTTCTTGCCTTTTAAGTTATATCAATGTGCTGAGATTCATAGGGTTCTGCTTAGTTTGTCCCCACTATGGGAGATGACTTGATTACAGTATGAAAGCACTTTCAGAGGAAGAAAATACTGAAACTAAGGAACCGATTAGTCTAGCAGAGACAAGAAATAATAAAGAACAAAAGCTAAATAATGAAGGCTATTTTAACAGCGCATGCAAATAATATTAGAACAAATTATCCAACGGAAGTGGTGTGTCACCATTATTTTTTGTCTTCAAAGCAGGCACTCGAATGTCAAGGTGATGGTGACCTTTTCAGTAGTAGCCTTGCATTTGGACCACTCTATCAGACTGACGGAGACCTTAGGGGGGACATATCCTGGGAGCAAAGACCAGACCCCGAGTTTTCCTCTTTTCCCAGCAGAGTTCCCTCATCCCCATTGAGCAGTTACCTCTCTCCTTTAACTCCAAAAGGGAAAGAAGTGATAACTTAAGTGAACTACAACATACTGAAAGTTAATGGCTGACAATTTTTTAGAGACGTAATACCTACAACCTACAACAACTCCCCTAAATTAAGCAGTGTGGATCCCACTGTGTTTTAAATTTGCTTTTGGTGACAAAGGCTTCAGTATTTCACCCTTCAAGTGAATAGACTAGGGTTTAGCCCTGACCTGCTTAATTCAGGCTTCTAAACTCTGAACTAACAGCCCGATATATTTTAAATAAAGTTTTTAAATAGGTGGGCTACAATAACTGTTACAAAATTTTTAAATGTGGAATTTTCCTACAGCCCACTAGATTAGTATTAAATGATTAAAATAATAAATATGTGCATATTGTATGTACATATTTACAGGATATATTAACTGTAGTTTAGTGGCCCAGGAAACTTCTCTGTTTTAAAAGAAAAAGAGATTAACAGTTCAATATGCATTCCAAAGCTGTTGTATCTGCCTCCACTGTTCAGACTGTTGATCTGATAATTCAATATTTTGAAAAACAAATTAAATTAACTCTCCAGCGTTCATTGCATACCACATACACACATGCAGCCAGATTCTCTCATTTTGGATGAGACTGTGAATGTATTAATATAAACATATCAGAGAAATGTATTTACTGGTAGCACAAAACAACAGATAATGTGTTGTAAATATTTTTTTTTTATATAAAGTACTGTAATATAGACCCACATATGCCAAGATTTGTGGTGGTAGGAATAAGTCAGCTCTTTCAAGATAAACATGTTTTAGCTCCTGTGTTATTTACAGTTCATAGTGCTTCCAGAAAGCATGAATACTCTTGCTTTTCTCACTACAGATGTTGGGATATCTTTAATAAGGTGCTTTTACACTGAGATCCCTCTAGTGAATGACAGAAAGCTCTGAAAAGAAGTGTCAACTATAGAAATCTGTGAGAGTGGCAGCACTTAAAGACCAAGCGTGTATATTGTACCAGAAATGAGAAGAAAGTCTACTTCACTTTCTATTGCACTTGTGCTGTTACTGGTGGCTATTTTGTACAATAGAAATTATTAAAAATAGAGAGATGTTCATATCCCTAAAGTCTATATTATTTGTTTTTTTGTAATGACTTTTGACTGTGCCATAACTCAGTAAGCGTTCTCCATCCCCCTTGTACTGGAAGCGGGCTCTCTAGTGTTCCCATTACATCTGTCCATCACATAAATTTAATTTTACCTTAAGATCTATCCATAAGCATATTGTTGCCTCTGCTCCTGATTCAGCTCGAGTAGCACAAGGCTGGTTTTAAGAGGGTGCATACTGCATGTGAACTAAATCAAAAGAACTACACGTGATTTAATGACGATAAACTTGTGTGACGTAAGGTGGTGAGAATCGTGCTGAGTTAATGTGAAGGCTACCTCTCAGCATTGAGGTACCTGAAGAACTAGAAGACATGGGCCTTGAGGCATTTTACTGACATATTGATGTTCCATCAGAGGGAACTTAGAACATGAGATGAAGTAGGATTAGTGTTTCTTTTTTTTGATCTTCATTTGACTTGTCTACACATGTCTATGCCTCAAATTCCAAACCAAGCTTTAATCCTTTCTCCTCCAGAGCCCTCGGAGGTAGAAAACAAAGTTGTGGTAAATCGTATCATTAGACTTTAATAGCCAACGAGCAGTAAGTAACTTTCCTCCCAAGGGAGTTATTTAATGTTTAATAAAAATATCAATTTGCATAATTCACTTGCAGTCTAAAGGTCACCATCAGTCTGTCACTAGGATAACAGGATAATTACTTAAGATAACTATCTTCCAGCCGTAAAAGATTGTTAATTTGTCAAAAAGGACAATTTAAAATTATTGTATTTTAATTATTATGTCATTTTAATTCTATTTTTAACAACGTTTGAACTTCTGCAGCACACTTTCTCCAAAGCAGTGCATATTCAGACCCAGCATACCGGACTTCTGTACTAGCTCCTGAAAACCTTCCATTTGCTCCATTCTTTGCCATTCATCTTGTTTATCTTCAGTATTTAACAGTTAACAGCTGCAAGTCTAGATAAGTGGCAACAGCAACCATAATCTGAGAAGTCTGAAAGAATCCATGGGACAGACCAGTATACAACAAGGTGTCTCGGGCAAAGACGTGGTGGGCCTGCACTGTGCCCCCTCTGAGTGTGGGGAACCTGCTCACACTGCCCGGGAGTCAGGATGACCCTGGTCCAAGCACACCACTCTGCCACACTCCAATGAGCAGGACCACCAAACCTTGTTGGATCGCTAATAAAATCTAAATATGGGCTTGCTATTTCTTATGCTGTGGTGTAAGAGAAAATAAAGAGTGGCTTTTAGTAAAGTACATCTAGGCCAACAGCTGGAAACCTCCTGTTGTGCCTTTGCACAGCCAAGCAGAAGCACTTAGACATGAGTACATTTGTGAAGGAAGGAGAAGCTTATGGCAACATTTGTTAGCATAGCATGTGAGCCCCGGCTACCGATCGCTTCCTTTAAAGTCGCACCCAACAATGCCACATCCAAATGCCTCGCGAGGAAGATCCCAAACAGGCATCCAGCTGCCAGCTGTGTTGGAATAGTCTGCATTCCCAAATGAGTAAGTGGCCTGTAACAGGGACCTCCTAATACATGCGATGCAGGCACACATGTAAAGGAATGTTTGTGTCTTTGGAGCAAACAGCGTCACCTGTACTTCACGATACATCCTCCTCCTCCTCCTCGGGGGAGACTCCCGCCGAGGTCATCGGCAGGAGTTGTAAAGATGGCACAGCAGAGTGAATTCCTTTCCCCCTTCACAGTAAAGCTAAGAGGAGATTTCCTTTTTGTATTTCTGGATGCACCATAAAGGTGTCTTTAATGCTGTGAAGTGACGCTGGGAATTACTAACATACTGTTTGCGGAGGGACAGACCTAGTTTTTGCAACCCAGCACAATAGACCAAACCCACGCTATGTCTCATTTAATGAATGCTCCTGCACAAAGCTTTCAAATAATAGGCACTAACCCATTTTAAACCAGAGCAATCTAAACATTTCATTTAGCATGACTCCACTGTAGCTTCCTAAAACCTCTGCTGCGCTGGCGAAGGAGAATAGGGCAATCCAGTAACAAGGGGTGAAAGCCAACACGAGCAGGACTGAGGAGCACAGAATGCTTTTCTGTACTGGGCATCGAGGAAACTCGGCTCTTCCCTTTAAAGAGATGCAGTGCACAGCACTGGTCCCCCATGGCCAGGACAGGGTGGAGGTGAGCTCCAGGCACTGGGTTTCTGCCTTTTATGTACATTTTCGTAGCCTTTGCATATTGTGAAACTAGCCAAACTAGGCCAGACATTGCCCTGTGCAGCGGCCCCAGCTGCTTGCCTGTGTGTCCCCGGGGTGGTGCGACCTGGGTGCAGGTAACTCCACCGGCCCTGGCAACGCCTCGGCTCTCCCCTGCCCCCCGGCAGCCCCCCAGCACCCCCAGCCCCTCACCGTCGATGACATGGACTTGCTGTTTCTGCAAAATCCATCTTCTGTTAGCGCTGGATCACAAACAGCCTCTACCTCCTCCCACGCCGGGAGGCGGCGGTGGTATTACCGCCCTCCCACTGGCTGCCCAAGGGCTATGGGTGGCCAGGGGCTCCCCTCCCTGCCCCGCAGCTCCCTCGCGGTCCTCCAGTGCTGAGCCAGCCGGGATCTGTAGCCGGTCACTTGGGTTACGAGTCCAAGCGGCTCCAGCCCTGCACGATTTCCAGGGGCAGAGGTCTCACCAAGCACCTTTGCCTTTAAAATAATGAGTGTAACTCAAAATCGAAGAGTAGCTCCACAAAGTCCTCTATCCCCTTTTCTTCGTTGTTTCAGTCATTCCAGTTACCGTTCAGCACCATAAAGCACTTTGCGCTTTTTGAGGAAGAACGCTCTCCAGGACCTTCTGCGGGCAGCACCTGAAAATGAACACGAGCTTTCGCCTCTCGAAACGCATTCTTAGATCATATTGCTTCAGAAAGTGCCGAAGGCTTTTGATCAGAAACATGGGGAAATCCTGGCCGCTCTCCAGCTCCGAGCACCGAGCGCGGCCGGAGCCGGGGCTGCGTCCCGCAGCAGGCGAGCGGCGGGCCGGGGTGCGCGGAGCGATGGGCCTGCCGGCGCCCCGCCAGCTGCGGAAGAGCGCGGCCACGCCGCCGTGCCGAGCTCGCGCTCATGTTGGTTTTCCCGCACACGTTCGAAACGTTAAAAACAACCGGCAGCAAAATAACGATTCTTCTCCAAAGCAAAATTGGTGGGTTGCTGCTAGCCCCACAAAAACCAAAGGAATATTCTGGTCATCTCTGAAGTGCTCAACTTATTTAAAATAACAATATGTTGTTTTCATGCACTATAATTCTATATTTATTTGCTCTGGGAGTGTATGAAGGAAACGAAGTTAAGCTAAGCTGCAGATTTAGAGACTTTTTTCTTTAAGAGTACAGAAAGACTATGGCTGAGGCACCTTTGTTTCAGTGGCCTTGACTCATCGTCGAATGCTGTCTCCTGAACTTGCTGGGTATCAGCATCCAGGTGTGTGGTAGACACTTCTGAACACCAGAACCATAGCTGGTACCCAAGAACCAATGCACCTCGCTTTAGGTTACTGGGAAGAAAAGTTAGGAAACTGGGAAATTTTGCCCTCAGAGAATGATGGTTATCTACAAGGAAGCCCTAGGCGGAGGCTTAAAACAAAACCAGCCTGAAAGGTGCTCCAAGGGAAAAGGTGGTAGAAGCCCAGCAACATCTCCTCGTGCCCCACCAACTTCAAATGAATGATGTGACTTGAAAGCAAGTACCATCACCACCCTGGAAACAAACTACACCGGCTCCTCCTAGCGGCTGATTACACCAAGCTCAACATGCATGGCTGTGCTTATCAGTGATTAGTACTCACCTTAATTTGAATAATAATGAGTAACCATTAATTTATTTATACTGCAATGGAGCCTGGAGCCTTCACCCCAAAACACTGGGCCTCCTGTTGTATCTGGCAGATGTACTAGTGACCGCTGCATTTGACTGTTGCATCGTAAACTTTTTGATGATCATTAATTTGGTAACAGCAACCCTTGGGGGGGCTGCAGCAGCGAAGCTTGCTAAAAGTATAACTGGCATGCATTGCTGGTGGAGCTGCTGGTGCTTCAAAGGGAAACTTGGAATAAAGCAACTGAAAACCTTACAGGAACACATGCAGTGAAATAATAAAGGAAAGCAGCAAGATTACCATTTGAGCCAATTTTGTCCCCCTAAACAAATCCTGGATGAATTTACTTATGGAATTCCCTCTGCAGTACTGAGGAGGTCACCACCGCCCTCTTGGACATAAGGCACACTTTGAGAGAGGGGCTACAGGAATGTCAGAGAACACTATGTATTTTCATTGTAAAAGTTGAATAAATATTCTGCATTAAAGCTGGCACAGTGACTGAGCATGCTGGCAGGCTAGCCTGGAGAACCGACCGCATTTGAAGGACTGTAGTTATAATTACTGTCACTATTGCTTGCATCAAGAATTACAACCACATGAATTTGGAGCCTCATCAGTTTTAGTCAGTGCTTTAAAACTGGCTCTCCTTCATGCCTGCCCAGTGCTTTTCTTGACCTACTTTTGGACACTTAAAAATTATTTAGTTTTATACCTCGAGTCCCTAGTTAACCATGATAATAAAATGAACAGAGGACTGAGTCTCCTGAGGAGGAACAGGAGAAAAATATCTAGATCTGCATTCTGACTCAGAGCATGTAACACAACAGGGAGGCGGTCTTGGACATGATGCTGACTGATGCTTTAGAAAACCATGTATTAGAAATGCTGATTGGTGACATAGAATGCAGAAAGAGAATGAGAGCATTAATGCTATGTTTTATTAGCAGGACTATCTGCAAGAGAAGAAGCACTTCACAAAAGCCAGAACGTGTTACAGGTTTGAGATATTAAATATCTACCAGTTCCTGCTCTCTCCTTCTCTTTCCTGACAGCTGAACTGTTTGGTAATTGAACTGTGTGAAAGGTATAGCTGGTTGTTATGGTGAAATCGTATAACAGCTGAGGGAAACAGCTGTATTTGTTGTGGAAGTAGGATAAGATATTGAGTTAATGGCCTAACAAACAGATTTGTACTTCCCAGTAATATCCGCATGCTCCTGTTACAGCTCCAACACAGGTGCTGTGGAAGCTGCTTGTATATACAGCTCACATACATACAACATTTGTGCTTCAGGCCCAAGAGCCTTTTTCTCTGGAAAACCTTGATGAATATCCTTAGGCACCCTGGATCCTCAGCTAAGAGTCACCAACAGGAAGAGAAATAGGAAGCCAGGAGAAAAGAGAGTTTTCAATAAACAAATGTATTTTAGGAAAAAAAAAAACAAAAACAAAGAATAAGAAAACAGCCCAGAAACAATAGACAAAAGACAGAAAAAATGTACGGATGTGATCAGAGATCTGGGCCAGGGAGACAGGAGAACCTATATGCTAATCTTCCCCTGAGGAACAAAGATAGATTTCTCAGTCTGTAGATTACATACCCCAAGATGTGTAAATAGAAAGAGGATATGAAATAATTTAGATATACATTTTAATGGGGGAAATGTAATTTAAAGATATGCAAATATGAACGGTAGTAGATCTAATATGTATATACCAAGTGGGAAGCCCTCAGAAGCTGGGTGCATCTATCAAAGTTACCTTCTCCATGCATGAAGGGGCTAGTGGGTACAAGAATAAATACCTCTTCAAGTGCAGTATTACTATATGAAACTAACAGTGGGCAGCCTGGATTTGACTAACGTTTCATCTGGCCTTGTACGCTGCCTCTTTTACTGGCTTACAGTAGATCTCTAGAAAACAGTGCAAGAACAAGGCAACGTGTAGTTTTACCTCTCTGAACTGAATATATCCTGGCCCAACCTCCAGCAACCTGTGGCTCAGGGACTTCTTGATAATATTTTTGCATTTAAGAATTGCTCACAGAAGCCTTGATTCTGTTCTCATGGAGCCTGGATCCTTGCTATTCACTACCATTTAGTTATGTCAATTTGCTGAGAGATGCTCTATTAAAATTGCTGTTCTTGTTAGTGGCATGTACTGTATTTTCACTTTATTTATGCTATAAAGTCAATACGAAATTTTTATAAAATACAACATTGAAAAGTTGAGAAGATTATTTCTTTAGGTGTGAGGCCTTTGAAGGTGACAGTGCTGTATTTCTTTAGGAGTTACTTTGTGTTCCTACAGTGTCCATTATGATGATATCTTCCAGGATTTTCTGAATATCTATATTCTGCAAAAGAAAACTTTTTCCAAAACATAAGTGTGTATAGTTCTATTTTTCTTCATATTTAGAGCAAACAGTCTATTTTCTTATATTTGTTATGTGGAGTCAGAGGCAAATATTGATAGATAGTGACATAAATTAATTTATTTCTTTGTTGAAGATTGATTTTTCTTGGGCTTCGACAGTACTGGCTGCCTTCCCAGAAACATCTCTTAATTTATTATCCCTGCATGTCAAACTGAGACAGAAAGAACAAGTTTTAAATATAAAACTCCTCAAAGTGCCGGGAACGTTTCAACACAATGAAGTTCCAGCCATAACCCTCAGTGCTGTAGAGTAAGGACAGTGGAGAATAACAGAGGCAGTGCCTCTAATAAATGAACAGTGCCAATGGAGGGAGATTAACTTTAGTGAGAAATGCCAAGGGCTAATTACTCCTCAGTCCTAACTTTTGGTTCCTATATCATTTCCTTCTTTATCACAGTGGTATCTAGGCAGTGAGTGAAAGAAGTGAGAGCATAAAGTAAGACAGATAAACTTGCCTAGTCTGCAATATTTTGCAGGTTCCAGTAGCTACTGTGGGAATCCAAATGCTCAAATTATTGATGATCGGGAGTATCACTTCACATTGCCTGACAAAGGAAAGCACGTGGCATCGCTTCTTCAGCCCTCCCTGCTCACCAGCCTCATGAGCTTTACCATCTCCCTCCTGATTGCCACCTCAGCAGAGAAGCAGGGTGAAACCAGCTACCTAGGAGCGTGCAAGGTGACATTCCTCTGAAGCACAGAGATATGCAATTGCTGATGTACCATGCACCATAATTATAAGCCTGAATCACGGGAGCTGGATGTGCTTATTCCACAGTTAAGCTCAGCTGTGATTCTGTAATGGTAAGGTGTACCTTCAATCTCTACCCTCGGTATCATGACACAAGACAAATTCGGAGACAGGGCAAAATCAGTTGAATTTCATATTAAACTGGAAACATTAAATACTCTATCAATTTAGTCGGACTGGACTTAGGGTGAAGCTATTTAGGCATAGTGCTAGGATCCATGCTGCATAACTAAGGTTGTCCACTGTGTGCAAGGAACAGGCTGTTGGCACCAATGCTCAAAAAAGCACGTATCACACCATTTAGCCCATGAAATTAGCACGGCATCCTTTTGAGCAAAATGGCAACAGCTCTTCCTTGTTATCTTCATCTGGCTTGGCAAGCTCACAGTGCAGCCAAGTATTTCTTCATGGGGGTCACAGCAGGATGTTGAGCAGACACAGCAGAAGGAGGGAGAAGAGAGGTTGCAAAGTACTGTTGGAGAAACAGTCTCTTTCATCAGAAATCAGCAAGGAAGTCAATAAAAAGTCAGGCAAGATCAAACTACCCTCCACTACTCATTCTATGCAGTGATCTTATCTTCCTTGCAGCGTTGCCTGCTGAGCCTCTCTCACTCTAACATTAAAACAGATTTTAGTCTAAAAGGAAAGGACCTACTATTATGATGATCTCTGGTTTCCACCACTCCAAGAGAATAAGGAGTGCCTTTTCTCATTTCCCAGTTGGCAAGGTGAAAGCCCACACACTTCTAGCCTTCTAGTGAAGTCTGTTGTCTTACTGGCAAGCTACAATCGTCAGGAACCCTGTTTCCTGTGATACACAGAAGAGAGCTTAGTGTTGGGGGGAGAACCTGGTTGTCTCCCTTCTAGGTGAGAAACGCCTCCCAGCTAATTTGTTCTGAGCTGAAGAGAGAAAACTCTCCTTTTACCAAAGGTCCCACCTCTATGAAGGATGTTTTTGCGTTCCGTTCCCCTTTCTACTCTTCCCCTGCCTCAGCAGTTATGACTGCGAAGCATAGCAGGCTTCACTGATAAGCCCTGTACCCTGCATTATCTTCCTTTCTTTGCATGTTTTCTTACTCTTAGGAGAGCAACAAATCTGTATTTCCTAGAAGATTGCTCCTGACTGCCAGGTAGTATAAACTACATGGTCTTTCTACTGATAGGAAAACAACTGGAGAAACGACACTTCAGAAGTCATCAGTATTTCTAATAGCAGTATCAAACAAAGCAGCATGAAATTTTTAAGAAGGAAAACGGGTTAGAGGAGGCAGTTTGCTAGCAGCGCAATTTTAAGGCTTTCAGGCCTAGCTCTGGGCTCGGACGAGTCTCCACTGCCAGGCTGCAGCACCTACGACACGTGCAGTCAGCCGCAGGAGCCTGATCGCAGTGCACTTGTGACAGAGCATCACCGTGGGTGTGCCTGCCTGGGTCCCAGCGCCCGTGGCTCCTGTGCTGCTTCCTCATCTTAAAACTGAACATCGGATCTTGTCTGTGAACAGCAGAATTGCAATGCGAACATTTTGGGCTGAGCAGATTATTTTAGCTAATTTACACCCCTCTCTTTTCTTCATGCACAGCTCAGGACTTGTACGTCAGTGCACTGCAGAGATTTGCTTTTTCAGCAAATGCTGGGCCCTGGGAGAACAGCAGCCCACCCTGAGTAGATTTAGCATCACAGATTTGTACCCTTCCTTGGCACTGTCACTGTCTGCTTCCTTGGACCGAAAGAGACTGCTCCTTCTGTATCTCAGCCCTTCAGCTACACTTCCAGAAAAGACTGTCGTCCCAAAAATCCCAAATAAATACTGTCTTTTACAACACTGGGTCTGAATATCAGCTGCTTTCACCTTTTAAAGGAACAAAACTCAAGGCTTGCCAGCTTCAGAAAATTCAAAATAAATAAAACCGAATTAAACATTTCTGCCCACCTCTGGCTAGTGTGTCTAAATGATTCATGGTGCTCATGGGCCTTACCTCCCTTTCTCTTAGCCTACTTCAGCAGGTGGTTCTTCTCCTGAACGGGCAAGTGACCAACTATTTCCTAAAAGGAAATCTAATTAATATATTAATCTCTGCCCTGCCAGTGTGAGCAGCAAACACTATCAATTCCTCCAAGGTGGGAGACTGGACAAAATGAGAGAACATCGGTAGATCTGAACCCTGGTGAGATGAGGTTAGCATGAATTGCAGTCAGCCCTTACTACCACCAACTGAATTTCAGCACAGTCAAGGCACTGCAGTCCCATTAAGTTGTAAAAGACAGGAAGTGTTCTTCATTGCTTGGTTTGACATTTTTCTCAAAAAAAAAAAAAAAAAAAGAGAGAAAGAAAGAACTGCTAGATAGCCACTCTAGATGTGCTGCTTTTGTCAAATTTTACATCGTATCTGGAGGTCTAATATAGGTTATGGATCAGCCGTGCCCTTTGTCCTCTGAGTCACTCACACCTGGCAGTGCTGGTCCCTGCGCTGGTTCTCTCTGACAGTGCAAGCAAGAGTGGTCAGAAGGATCTGCGAAGGCATTCCTCAGGCTGAAAAAAAAAAAGCAAGTGTTTTTACTTTGAACTAATAGTGATCACACCGAATTTTAGCCTACATGGACAGAAGTGAAGTCCACACGCTCAGGTCTTAGATCGTACCATGATGGTCTTTGCAACAAGCTAATACGATATTGAAGGAAGGTCTTCTGACAAGTTCAGCTTGACGGAGTACAGGGGGAGTTCTCTCTCCCATCTAGCCAACTTCTAAGGCATGTATTGTTACTGTAAAAAAACACCAACAGTCTGACACATTATATGACGCACTAAGTGGTTTAAAACTGTTCAATACATCTTAATACTGGGGGAGTCATGTAAAATTCAGTACGTACAAAAAAGTTGGAGAGAAGAAACTGTAATACACAGCAGTCTGTTAAAAAAGTGATTCTGGACATAATATCTAACATCTCAGAATTTATCCCTCAAGAATTAACATTAAGAGGGATAATAATCCATTGAATGTATCAGAGCCTAACAAGTTCACAAGCAATAACTCGTTATGGAAAATTCTTGCAAGAAAAACATCAGAGAAAGTGACTGGAAGGATTCACACATGTGCCCTTGAGAAGTGTCAGTTCTCTGGAAATTTAATACACAATTCTGTATTAAATTAGAAAAGAGAAATCACAGCTACACTAAGCCCAGCCAACAAACTCCATTTCTTTCCTAAAGCAAGCCCTGGACTTCACCACGTGAAGAAAATGGGAGTGCCTGGGGCCAGCAGGATGTCTGGTCCCTGAAGGGGGAGACCCCAGGACGGAGACCCTCATGGCCGGTGCAGCTGCCCCTCGCTGGTGCAGGCGTTGGCCCAGATATCTCCAGGGGTCCCTTCCAATCTCAGCTCTTCTGAAATTCTGAGAGTAGTCGCAGGCCTGTACCTACAGAAAAGGAATGATTATGCTTCCACGGGAGGTATGTAGGAGGCAGCACTAACTGGAAGAAAGTAAGCGGTGAATATTCAGGAAAGTTTTTTCATGAGTGAGATTGGTAAGACTGGACGAACAGTCTTGGGCATGCATGGGTGACCTTTTTTCTGTACCATTTATAGTCATACTCAACAAAGCACTAATACACATGCAATGAGAAATTCCCTTTTGTGCACAAGAGAAATTAATAGCTGTTCAGTATACCTCTAATGTGAGATTTTAAAAGCTCTTTTCTTTTTGCCCCCAAAGTGCGTTCTTCACATAGGAACTAGCACTATTACTAAAAATATTTTTTGTTCATGGAGACTCCTAGAAAAGTTGCATTGATGTTGTAGCGCCAATAAGCAGTACATGTCAAAATATTCATGAATAGATGAATGTATATAGAAGGTCAGGTGAATCGGTTGATCTGTTTATTTATTATTACCAGAGTACCCATATATTATTATAAAATTAATATATTATCTTAATATATTGATATTAATAATACATTAAATAGATCGATACAATATATTGTAATATAATGCACGACGTTAATATTAATAATATGATAAAAATACAATATTAATACATTAATAATAGATTATTATTACCTAATCAGGTATGTGTATATGCAGAGTTCCTTCTAGAAGAGGATCTAGCCCTTGATTTCAGCGAAACCAAGATTTCTCCTTAACTCGTAGTGCTGTGTGAGGTTCTCTGGATTTACGTTTTATCTAAGTCTTGAGAAAAGTGCTTTTAACGGCGTTGTTTTTGTCAGAGCCTAGGAGTTTGGCTGGCTGCTCAAGGCCGGCTCGCCGATAAGAGCGGTCGCGAAGGAGGGGCTGGAAGGAGCCTCGGCGGGGGCTCCCCGCTCCGTGCCCCGGGAGCTGCTCCCGGGCTGCGCCTCTCACCCCGGCCCCCCCTGCGCCACCCCGCAGCTGCACTGCTGCCGTGTCCTTGCCCGCTCTCGCAGCTCCCTGAGCCAGACCCCGACGTCCCGCCTGCCCTCGGGCTTGCCTCGTCACCACGGCCGGCGCGGCGATGGCTGGCCGCTGTCCCTGGACCTGATCCTGGCCTGCCTCGCTGACCTCGCGCTGTGGGTAATAACGACCCAAAGTTGTGCGTGAGGCGTTTATGCAACATCAGACCTTCACTAAATAAGCTCTCTCTGTATTTGTGTGGAGAGAATCCAGGAAATTAGGTAATGAGTAATTTTGTGTCAATAGCAACACTTCACATGCTTTCCTAACGCCAGCGATTTGCACCCATATCCTTGAAAAACTGAATCTGGTCACAGTAACACTCCAAGAGTCCTCCAAGAACGTGAAATGTCCACTACGGCCTGTCACTCGGAGCACAGAAGATGATGTGAAATACAGCAAATACAGCAGCTCTCCTGCCATTTGTTGGCATCTGGCTCAGCAGCTGCTGCTTTTTGTTATTCAAAGGCAATGTCCTCCTAAAATCTATTTCCTAGCGTGCACGCTAGTGTTAATGATGGTGGTTAACCTCTATGATTTGTGAGATTCTTATGAAGAGTGCTAGCACAATATTTGCAAAGATTCGCCTAGTTATCAGCATAGATTGTTTTGTAATTACTTTATTTCTCTTGAAGATAGTTGCTTGGTACCTCAATTTATGAAGCATAAATTAATCCAGCGATTTCATCTTACTGCTAGAGACTGTATGTTCACAGAGAACTCCAATCACATTGTCTTACCACTGATTTCATCCTATTTCTGCACACCTATAACCTCAAAATTTGACTTTCCGTGTAAAATAAAGTGCATCACGAGATCAAAAGTGCAGTTACTTTTACTTATGGCATTTTGGCTGCATTTCTTTCCTGTTTTCATGCTGAGCTGTGTTTTCACCCTGTGGTTTCCTGGAAAAGAGCCAGAACTTGCTTGTGCACAGTGCAAAGCAAGCCCTGCTGGTTTGTGCTCCCTCAGCGCTCAGACTGACGTGTCTGGCCCAGCATCCTAAATTTGGGCCTTGATTTCACGAAACTGGTATGGACTGAGTACAGCATGTCCCTCTTTATTTAAAGCAGATTTAATCATTAAGTAAATCTCAACAAGCTGCAGGGCGTGGGCTGGGTCATTACTCCTCCATCTTCTCTCCTTTTCAGTGGAGAGGGACCCAACCTCCATGTTCTCGCTGTTGCAACATGTCAGAAGACACTGAGAACTGCTGATCTAAAACACTCAAACTGACCTTCCCCTAGAAACAAACCGTAGGAAAATACTTCTTTCTGCTCAGGCATGGAAATGACCAGATATACCCCTATCGTCTGACCCACGGTTAACCTAGACTTTCAGGGGAGAGAGGATCATGTCTCATTCACAATCTGTGCTACAGCATTTTCACCACCCTCCCGAACCGCATCTGTGCTGTGTGGGACAAGCCAGGAGCAAACAAGGGAGGCGGTTTCAGCTCTGCTGTGGCAGGACCTCTGAGCAGAGGGCAATTATGGAGGATTATTTCCATTCACTCTCAGGTTCCTTTAGACTGATGAAGTGAAATGAAAAAATAAAACCACCTTAGCTTAACTGGTAGTCACATCCATAAAGTGTCCATCTCACTTAGAAGTAATTAAGTGGGGGATGTATTTAACCTGGACAGACATAGTTTACAATCAACAGCCCCCAGACTCTGGTGTTGATCGCTGGAAAATACTGCAGCCATCATTCCAGCTGTTTCAGCTATTAGTTACAATAAGGTGTTATGAAATAGCCATTAATTTAGGCATGCAGATCATTTAATACGAAAGATGAATGATGCCATCAGATTTCCTTTTCCTGGATGAGTGAAGCGGTGTTGCTAACATTAATATGCAAACATTGTGCAAGATCCCTTCAAATAGATCTGTTGATCTGCACTTGAAATCGGATAGCATCAGCACTATCCCAGGCCTAATTGTTCCTGGAGGAATTTACTTTGGTTGGGCTTTAGTTTTTGTCACGTGGACAGTGAAAGATGAGACTCTAATACGAGAGTTCTCTTTTGTAGCCATATCCAAAGTTTAAATTCAGATCTCCCAAATGGAGAAGAAGAAAAACTCGAGTATATTGCCTATTCCATTATGTAGTACTTAATAATTAAAAACAAGATGCAATTGATTTTATGAAGTCTATAATGTGAAGATAAAGGATTACTTCAAATTGTAATTTGACATATAATGATCTTTGCTGTATTCCAGTTATATGTTAGTGAAGCTTAATTTTTTTCGTTTTTGATGGTATAAAGAAGGAATAACCACCAGATGTTTCCTCTGCATTTGCACAATTCTGAAGTGTCTTCATTTCAAAGAAAATAAACTTGCATACATTTTATTGTAGTACATTTTTAAGCCCAACTTTGTGGCATTGTGTTATAGATATATACATATATATAATTCCTCATAAATAACACTGTGTGACTGGCTGCCTTGGGGATTGTTACCACTGATGTGACATATCAGATCCTTTCAGACCTTGGAAACACAGTCTGATCCATCGTGAACAAGAGGGGGTTTTAGGGCCAGTAATTTTATCCTTAAGAGGCTCTATTATGTTTATGTTTCCAAATGTACAAAGACCATCAGGATAGGTACCTATCCCTAAATACAGCCAAAAGCATAGGGTAGCTCATTTGTAAGTTATGATTATTTACATTGTTGTAGCATTTGAGGGCCCAACCAAGACTAAGCTCAGTACTGAACAAACATGAAAACATCTCCAGCCCAGCAGCTTCAATAGTGAGTTGGTAAGAGTGCAGATATATAAACTGACTTGTCCAAGGTTAACAAGAGATCCTAGTTTTCCTCAGTACCTTGTCCACTGGGCCATGATGACTCTCACGAAGAGGAACCTTCACCTTAACTGCTCCCTCACTTGGTAAGAAAGGGGAAAAATGTTGAAGTAGCCTTAATTACAAACCTGGGCTCTGGTAATCCAGAGAATGTAAGGCAAGGAAGGTGAATCCCAGCATTAAAGTTCCTTGGCACAGTCCATCAGCAGTACCTTCTTTACACAGCACTCCTGCTTACATATCGACTTCCAAAAAGGACATCTTCCAGGTAACCAAACCATTAGGGTTTTTTAGGTGAAAAACAGTGTTCTGGATTCTACCTGCAAGCTTCCAGGAAGTTTTTGCATAGAGAGACATTTCACAGGAATGAAACATTTGGATCTTCCTTGCAGATGTACAAAGAAGGAGTGAATTTTACTACATTTGCACCATCAGAGGCCCATAGTGTGCCAGGCAGCTCCTGACAGATCTCAGATCATCGATACTCTTACTTGTCATACGTAAAGACCCATACCAATGGCAAAGAAGAAGCACGTGAGAAGTGATGCATAAAACTACTTTTAAAATAGCAATCACATATCACTTCATTTTGACACCAAATAAAGTACCTGATGACAGCAGAGTCACAAGCACTATTGCTGTGCGGTGATGTGCTGGGCATGCAGTATTGTATTGTGGGAACACGGCCTTTTGCTTGGCGCCGTGTGCTGCCAGCAATATGTTTTCTGTGGTCTTGTCTTTAATTGGCTTTTGGGAATGCTCTTACTTTTCTAGGAAGAAGTTTTTTTTATTTGGATTGACAGTTGTGACTTGGCCTGATAATGAAAAACTCCAAATATCACAGCCTAGTCCCTAAAGGCAATCCAGCGGTAAAACAGGCATCACCTGTGAATAACCAGAACTCTTGCAATTCAACCTCTTTTAACTGGGAAATTACAATTTACTGAACATGAAATGTTATATGGAAATGTCAATCTCAATGATATTTTATTCTATAAGGGTCAAAGAGGCTGTTCGAAAGTTCCATTTAAAAACTACTCTCAAGGCACCATGGGGGCTGGGGGTTCCCTGGGAGCTGTGTAAGCTCCTGGTGGGGCAGGGCCCCACTGCTCTGAGGGGGTGTGCCCAGGAGCCTCCTGCTCACCTCCAAGCTAGCTCTCTTCTAGCAGGCTTTCTTTTGCCTGGTTCTTTCTACTGGTTGGATTTTCACTGTTAGCAGGATCTACATTATATTGCATGAAATAATACATGCTTCCTATTTTTAGAGGTATTTTTAGACTAGGGTGATATTTCAAATTGTTATGTACAGTGCCACTATACTTGTCAAAGTGAATGAACTGTTCTGTGCTGTAGAGATACTCTGGTTTGCTTTGGTACTGGAGCAACTCAGGCACAATGTTCCCAGATCCATGCAACCTCATCAAACTCAGCTGTTCCCCCTCTTCCTGTGGTCAAACTGCTCAATACCTGTGTTAGTGCCAAGGACACTACCTCACAGTGAAAGGGTCCTTTCCTTTATAGGAGGATGGTATGTTTTCACTCCTCAGGACTGGTCCATGGTCAGAAATAAGCAAGGCAAGACACCTACTTCCCTTGTGAACAAACAGCACTTCTCCTTCTGCAAGTGCTGAAGGGGCAAGTTCAGGACAAGGTGAAATCTCATGCTCAGGGCATCAGACGCTGCTGATTCTCATCTTCTGGCTGCCAAGAGCGGTAGACTACATAAGTCAGTATATTTTCATTAAACACAGCTCACATATCCTCTTCCCATACTCTCTCCACCCTCCAATAACATGAATAACATCATCAAGAGCCTGCTGAAGCTACGTTTCTGTCCCATGAGCTGGATGTGCGCTCTTAACCAGCTGATCTCTCCAAGGCTGCTTCCACGGCTGGTGGTGAGGACTGAATAGTATCAGAGCCTTGAAAGAGTCCTATCTCTCCTTCTCCCTCTCCAGCTACCTTTGTGAAAGAAGAGACTAAAATGAAGGATGTCTGTTAAGCTCTGGCTTACTGCAAAGGGTTTTTAACCACAAAAGGCACCAACATAATCATCCACACATCACATGTAGTTTGGAATAGAAGCTAGCTGTAGCCAAGGGCTGGTTTCTGAACTTCTCAGGTTTGTACACACCTTCCAACTTCTTTAATACAAACCAGCACTGCTCAGTTCCGTAAAACTGCATGTGCTTTATCCAACTGCTGTTTCTTCACATTGCTGATGGCAAATCTTGCAAAGAATTGCTGTAGGTGCAAGCATGGTCCTTGTAGATGCTGACCACAAACACAGCTGCTTCTCAGCCATCCAGATGTGGCTTCTTGTAGTGTAACACTGAACGTGAGGCATGTAGATACTGGCAAAGTATGTATGAGATTTTGCAGAGGCCATGGGGGACTCTCTGAGGCTTGCTTCAGATGATTTATGGTATATAGGAAAGGTCTGGGGTAACTTTCTCGAGCTGCACCTATACTCTCAGAATGGGATTTTAGTGCTCTCTAGTGTATGTCTGAGTTTCTGTGGCCAGGAAATATCTTCTTTCTTTTCAGAGTAAGACTGGATATTTGTATGTGTGTAGTTTAGACAATCAGGCAACCAGAATCCCCGCCTGAAATGGAGGTGCCCCAACAAGACATTGTAATGAAGACATTGCTCTGACATTCTGCAAAGCATACGCCATAAAATTTCATCAAGTAGTTCTTTCTTCAGGCTTGTAGGTTCTTCTAGGGATAAATTACATCTTACAAGAAGTTACTCATTATTCCTTAAAAATTTCTAGTTGGAGAGAATTCACATCTTTTCTAGTTATATACTATCAGTAAAATGTATTTTTAGTCTGAATTTGCCTACCTTCAACTTCTAGCCTTTTCCTATTAGCTTAGAGTCTTCTACTGCCAGATGTCTCTTTATGCAGGTATTTATAGGCTCTTCTCTTTGTTAAGATAAGCTTGTTTGATTTCTTATTGGAAGACACATTTGCCAGATCTCAAATCATCATTATATTCTTTTGCAGAAACCTTTTACATTTGTCAATGTTCTTCTAAGAAATGGAAATGAGAAGTGAAGGAGGCAATACTCCAGTCCTGTCCTCAGTATTGTTGCTTTCAGTAGAAACAGCATCATTTTTATGTGACATTTTCCTTTCTGGCTGCTGCATCATACTGTGAGCTCATCTGTTCTTAGATACTCATCAGGCCTTCATATCTTCTGAATCATTGCTTTTCCAAGTAGCACTACCAATCTATAATGATGACCTATATTTTTGGTTTTTTTAGATATGTGACCTTGCCATTAGTTTTCCCGCTGTTCAGATGAGCCCTAGTTGCCAACACCACTCTTGGGAGCTGACCTTATTAATTATGATTCCACTAGCTTTTGTGTCATCTGCAAACTCTTACAGTTAATGGAGTTGCCAACTAATTTTCAGTTGTCTGATGCATCTTGTTCCCGTGGTAGAGGTTAACTTACCTAGTTATAGCCTGGCTGACTCTTTGAATGCTCTGAAAAAGCATCATACTTCAGACAAGCACCACATACTTGGGCTGTCTGAGGAGGAAGCTGCTGAACTATGCTTGACACAGTGCACTGAGGTTTGAGCGCTTTTGGTTTGTGGTATCATATACTATGTTTCCAAAGTATCACAGCTCACCTGGAGATTGCCAGAAGATCCCAAGGGCAGCCTGCATCATGATCAGGCTGTGCTTGTAGATGCTGTCAGAGCCCTTCTGGAACTGACCGCAGGCTATTTTGTCTGCCCAGTGTTGGTATCACAAGAAAGCAGCTGGACCCAACGCAATGCTCCAGAGCCTGACCGTATGAAGGTAACGTGCCTACATGCACACCCTAAGGCAAACCATAGACTCAAAGTTTTGCCTTTTGTGTATTCTGTCCAGTTTTGCCCTAAATGTAGTCCCAGTTCCTCAAAGCACATGGAGTTGGTGGTCAGAGAATAAGGTCCTCGTAACATGGTTTGAGACTGCTCTCAAAATAATGTAGACGTGACCTCAAGTTCCTTCTCGTCACCTTGAATCTTTTACCATTTACTGTTGAACAGATCAAATTGGACACTGAGGCAGAGAGAAACAGTGAGGCTTGATCCCACGGTTACCCTTTTAGCTGAGTTTCATAAGGAAATAAGGTATCTGCAACCATACTGCTACTAGTTAGTTGCCCAACAATTTTCCTCCAACAAATTGCTTGGCTAACAAGTCTGTCAGCAAGGTTAAACTGAACTTGACAGAACAATCCAGTCCTACAGAAGTTAATTTTCTACAAACATAATGAAAAATTTGATGAATGAAGGAGGGAGGCTCCATTAATGCAGCAAGAGCTAACGTTTCCTCTTCTGCTTGGCCTGCCGGCTGGCTGGTCAGCAGCTGAATCCCAGATGGCTGGTCAACCCTGTCAGGGCTCGAAGGAGCCACAGCACGCTCTGCCTCTTGCAAAGTTGAAATTAGGGGTTTGAGAGGAAGAGGAGGATATTGTGTATGGGCTGTGGGAGACAAGGTAAGGGGGAAAGAATGGGAGGTGGTTTTTGTGGGGAGTGAGAGCACATAGGGAACAACAGATGTTATTTCATTAAGGCATGGAAGGGACGAAGCAAACAAATTAGTAGGAGTCTAGGCTTTATCACTTTCACTGGTCTGGCATCAGTGATACAGCATGCGTCTATAGACTAAATGAAAGATTTACTCTGGATCAGTAAAATGTGCATCAGTTGTTTAATTTCCAACAAAATGTGTCTCTGAAAGTTTCAAAATCATTTCACAGATTAGAAAAACTCTCCAATCATTAGTGCTAGTAAATTTTAAATAGGAGTAATTGAACACTACTTACCCTTCTCTTTGCACTTTAGGGTAGCACATGCTCTGGGTCCCAGAGCAAATAGCACTCTGCTGTGCAACCATTATAGCTCTGTCTGATATGACTTTGTCTCTGGAGCCCTCTGTTGTATCTCCATTTGGGATATTGGCAATTTGCTAATTTAAGCATTATTTGAGAATAGCACTTACTATGCAAGAATGCAAAGATGAATTAATTTGTTTCTAAAAAAATCAGCAAATGAAAAGTGCTATATAAGTGATCCTAAGTATTATCAAGTATTGTAAAGCAACAGTTCACAACCTCTTTTTTTTATATATTTCTTTTCAATTTTAACTTTCTATCCTTTCTATCCCCTCCCAGGGATAATTCCCCGAGAATGTGTGAAGTGAATTCTGAGGGCAATGACTGTTTTGTAATTATATATATACTTATATATTTATATACATATACCTTTTATATATATTTATTTATGTGTGTATATAATTACAAAACTGTGTATACATATATATACATTCATGTATGTGTGTATTACAAATGAACATGTATGTCTGGGGTCAGTATGATAAAGAGAAGTTTTAGTAATTTTTCACAGATGCCACTGTGGTAATACATTTCCCCAAGGAAAAATATGCAGGTCCTCTGTAGGACCCTGCAAGTCCCCATAACTCCTATGTTTCTGACATTATTTTAGTAGTAATGATTCATAGCAAATATGAGATTACATAGTAAATTACACACATTAAATCAGTTACCATCAGTTTGCTGCCAAAGGCTCTCCTGGATTTAGCCCGCTATTATTTAAAGGAATTGTGAAGGCATTCAGGTACCTCTGAAAAGCTCTCTAATAACATAGTGACAAGGTGCCCTTATAAAAACCCAGACAGAAAGGAACTGGTGAAGAATGTTTTTTTCCATCTCACTGTGATACACGTCATTTTTTCACAGTACTGTGTGTTTGTGTGGCATATGCAAATAAAGGGACAGCAGCAACAAAGGAAACCCAAAATACTGCATACCAGTTCACATCTATGTCTCAGGAATTTTTGCTGAACTAAAGAATAAGAAAAAAATACTACAAGGAATTTAGACTTGAACAAAAATCAATGAAAGGCTAAAAATACATTAAGAAAGAATTGAATTAGTAAAACAAGGAGTGACTCTAGATCCATAAAATTAGCAGTTATCTTTAGTTTTTCTTCAGAAAGAATGCCAGTCTACGTTCACACGACTGACAGGGACAATACTATTGTTCTAATGTGAACAATTCGTGGACCTATATAGTTAGGAATGAAGAACGTGAAAAGAAAGGAGTTGTGATGGGTAGAGAGAATTGCAGTTTAAGGACTGTGGGAGAACAAGGTCAGTAAAAAGAATAAAAAAAAAAATCCAAATTGTGGAATGTAGTCTCCTTTGGTGGCCTTGTATTCAGGGGAGAGGAAGCTCCCATGATCTCAGGAGGTCTCTGCTTCTTGTCAAGAGGAATATCCTGTCTTTTCTGCAGCCTCTGTGGCTGCAAAAATAGGGAACTGCAGAAAAATTGCTGGGTAGCTAAAAAATGGGCTGTAACCATTTTTTTATGTTCCTGGTTATGGCAATTAGGTTTGGTCTTCAGACTACTGTTGGTCTGACATGGTAAAATGACTTGGTGCTTTGTCTGCAGGGCCAAGAAATGGTGGCTTTGGCAGAAGCTCTGAGGAATCTTTGGTGGGATTAGCACTGGGGTTCATGAATGACTCTTCCAGTGCTTGGGGAAACAGCAATCACTACCCTGAAACGTAAAGCTTACATGCATGTGACATCCTGGAGCAATCTACAAAAGCTAGGTCTATCCACAGTGAGCAGCTAGGGCAGATGGTAACAATGTCAACAGCTCAAAAGACAGTATTTGGCAAAAGTATTACTGCTGTGCCTGAAGCTACAACTGAAAGATCCTGAAGAATGTCATAAAGCTTCTTTTAAACTATTAGCGAATTGCATGTTGCTGCCTTTGGCAATGAGAAAACTAAATTCTGTGACTCAAAAGCACCACCTGTTGACTTGTAACAGCAGCAAATTTTTCCAAACTGCCGTCTGCTTCGAATATTGTTTTATCTACAGCTATTTCAATGGGTTTAATAATAACAGTATGGTATTTTATTTTTAAAAATGTCACTACTAATACCTTATAAGTACATGCTGACAAAGATTTAAGCACTGTCTGTAAAATCTGAAACCTACCATACTCAGTCTAGAAAGTGAAGGTAAGGCATTACTTTCTGAAAGGACATCAACTCATTTTCCAGTTTATGTCAAGAATACAACTGTAGATACAGTTTATGTCATAGCTGATTGCAGAGGCATTTAGATGTCAAACTCCTCACTTTCCAGACAAAACAAAATAGGCATCTAAGTACAATAAAATGTGCTTGCAATTATATGTGCCAGCAAAATTGCACCTGCAGATGTTCTCAAGTGCAAAAATCTGAGGGCACTTAAAATCAATTCCAAACACATGAAGTTTGAATAAAGTAGAATATGAATATCCGTTCTGAGTACAAATCACATTCTGGTTTTGCACTTTAAGAGATATCCATTCAGAAATCTTGCTTCCTCCTCATACTTGCATTCCTGTGTTTTAAAGGCTCAATTTAAGCTGTATCTCACACTGCATCCTACAGATATGTAGATGTCTTAACTAAGGCCAAATAAAATCATGACTAAATCAGACATTAAGATGGCCCTCTCAAATGTTACTTGCCAACATGGCTGTTACTGTTTGCTCTTTTTTATTCCCTTTCCTTTTCTCTCCATTTTTATCCCTTTCTCTTAAAAGGAAAATTTTCTTAGGCCGATTCCTCCCATCACCTTTCAGGGAAGGCTTGCAAAAGTGATCAGCTTTTGGTGAGTGTAGTTTAAGATCCTTTGCACCAATGAATAGCATACTTAGGAGCCTCTGTCAAGAAGCCCTGATCACAAGTAGTTTCAAAGTGGTCTCTGCCAAAATTCTTTTTTCCAGAGAGCTAGACTGAGTTACAGACAGGTCAGAAACCGAAGACGTGTGAAGCACTTTAAAATTAGGGTGATAATTCCATATGAGAAGGTGAGCTAGTGGAGCATATGAAATTCTTTTTGGACCTAAGAGAAAGGCAACAGCCAACTATGCCTTTCATAGGTGCCTTTCAGGGTTGCCAGAGGCACACCGTGTTGCACTGTGCATCGCGGGCACTTTCTTTGTGTAAGGCTGGATCGGACCCCTTATGAGACCATAACCTACCGATGGCACTCCGCCTGGGCCACAGCACTGAGAGGACTGGCGTGAGGCATTATTTTTGCAGGTGAGTTACCCATTCTTTAAAGCACTATGAACTTCTGCCAGACCTGAGGCTGGGTGTTCATATTTAGAAAGATTAGCAAAACAATTTCAGCAAAAAAAAAAAAAAAAAAAAAAAAAAAAAAAAAGATTAGCAAGCAGCATAATAATCCCCAGATTTCAGACTGGTCCTGAGGATTGTTTTTGAATTTTTATTTGCAATATTGGGCATGAACAGATGATTTAATGTTAGTAGCAGACATGCTGAGATTCTCCTTTTCTTTCAGTTTGGCTCCCTCCGGAGGGGGTGTGAGAGATGTTGTTGTTCCAGGAAGCTCCCCTTGCAGCTCTTTAGGGCTTTTAGAGGATTCTCCTGGCCCGTATTTCTGGCTGAACGCCCGCACAGGAACAGGAGCAGGGCGGAGGAGAACGCAGCTCTTTGTGATCTTTTCCCGGCCTGTGTGGTTCTGACCTGACCCCAGCAGTGCTGATGTGACCCTGCTTATCCTGACGCCGAGGGTGAGGGGCTCCTTCCACAAGGCCACTCCTGCTAGACCTCCGGCAGGCAACCGCCCACACCTGCAGCGGGAGAATCCTCCGCTTGCCACCGCTCCTTCTTTAACGCATCAGCAACAAATCCTGTAAAAAAAGGACACAGTCCCCCATCTCCATTTTGGTTAAGCCATTTCTTTCCTCAAACAACCTTAAAGGGAAGCAGCTGGTAAAGACATAGCACAATATGTCTTTATTATACTTCCTTTAACAACTTGAAAGTTTTCCCAGGATTACACGGAAACTACAACTATTAACATGCACATATTGCATTCCTGAGAGTGTTCCTAAGTGTATCTCAGTCATGTTACCAAGAGAGATTAGAAAGCATTACTCATCTGTAGCAGTTTTGTTGCTCTCCAAAGCTCTTTGATCCCTTACCATGCATGCCCTTTGTAATGATAATTTAGTAAGAGCCTGATACTTAATAATTCAGTCTCAGAACTTCCTTTTGCTGCCTTTTGTACACTAACATAAATTGGCACCATCTCAAAATAAAATCATGCTCTCAATATTTCAGATACTGCAGATATCTGCAAATACTATTGCCTGTTTATAGCTTTACTTTCTGTATTTAATTAATGCAATGGTATTGGGTTGGCAGTCCAGAGATTAATGTTCTCTGATTAAGTCCTGAAGAACTGCTGTAGAAACGGTAGTTTCTGTAATTGCCATCTACCAATGTCCCTTGGCCCCGACCTTTTCCAGCTACCTTTCAGAGCAAGAGGTTAGGGAAGCTGCCAGGAGTATTCAGGTCTGGGTCTCTTCACGAAGATGCTCAGAATGGACCTGACTATTTTTCTGCCAAGTGGCTATTGGCATTAAAGTTTTTTAAATCAAAGCAATACCACTGAAGTAAAATTGCCTTCGGAATTAATATTTTCTGACCAACCTCTTGGTTTGACTTAAGCTGTCAACATCAGAAGGTGGAAGGTGCCATATATAGTTACCAAACCAACAAGTTACCAAATAACACTCCTTCAAAAGCATTCCCTGGTAAGGAAACATGAGGCCGAGCTTTCCACCTGGGCAAGGTTCATTGTATGTGTGTTTGCTTGAGAGATCAGCTACATGTCTAAATCAAGTTCTTCTACTGTTTCAACAGTGTAAAGCTATTTTCAGTGTCAAAGCTCATGTATGTATGTTAAAGTTTTAAAGCTAATTTATCAAGCAAACGTGTACATGAACCATTGCATCTGAACCTGCTAAATATATACAACTCCACCAGACCATTGTGCAAATCAGACTTGGATTGGGTACCCCAAATCTGAGGTTACTTTTAGACTTTTCAGCTGATAATTTAGAGACTCCATGGATATTAAGCCAACATCATATCCAACTTTTCAATGGAATGAAAAGATATCTCACTAGAGCTATTTTCTTCATAAATGCCCAGAAAAAAAAGGAAAAAAAAAAAAAAAAAAAAAAAAAAAAAACTGCGTGGGTAGAAATAATGCATATGCCTGCAAGTCTTTCTGGAACAAAAATCAGTAACAAGCTTTGAATAGTTCCAGCGAACTGGCAACCTCGATTTCAAAACAAAGCAGTGTCTCTGGTGACAAGTGCTCATTTGCCAGGAGTGCACAGAGGTATGTAGGGTTCTTCTGAGCTTCCTTTGAGATGGAACTACATCTCACAGCTGTGGCAGTCTCAGGAGTTGCCAATCGTATTTTGAGCACCTAAAACTATTTGATTTAGGGTCACAAACACCATTTCTTAATTAAAACTTGAATTTCATGAATTTGATTCTTCTGATAAAAGGATAAAAGCTGCTCATTATTTGTTGCATGTAGGTCATTCCACTGCTTCTGAAATCTTGCAAAGTCTTTTTTTCTATTACTTTACTGTTTCCCTGGACACGGATAGCCCATCACAAATGGACTTAAGACTTAAAGCTATCCATCTCCAGGGAATGCCATACTGTAGATTTATTAACTGGGCTGGCAACAAAATGAATTTTTATTATTAAAATTTAGCTAGGAATCAATTTGTTCCACAATAGCCGGAGATTGAATGTGAAAAGCATGCATTTAAAGTTATTTTGAGATCCAATACAGGGCAAGTGAGAGATCAAAGAAGGGGAACCTTTTTTTTTTTTTTTTTTTTTTTTTTTTTTTAAATAAGAAAAATTGGCATCTTTTTCAATCATTATCAGTATCTTCCATGCTGTGCTTAGAAAAAGCAGATTCTACTTTGGATCACCTCTAGACAGAATGCGAATCAGTCTTCGTGAGAAAGCTTGGCTGTTTGGCCTGTTACTTGTCACCCACAAGTGAGAGAGACAGAGGCAGAAAGATGTTCTGAAAGTCCTAATTACAGGAAAAGGTTTGATGATAATATCTTAATATTTACCAGAGGTAAAGTCAAAGGAAAGGAGAATTATTTAGTTTCTCTGCCTATAGACTGCTTGTTTTGAATGAACCATTTTAAAATACTCTTGATTGTATCAAGTGATCAATAACTACTACTACTAAATAATTACAGTTTTTCCCTCGATTTTCAAAATGTTAGTCAATTACCACAGGTGTTGTACAGGAAGGGTTACCTCGCTCTAAAAGGGAAGATTTCTTCCCACACAACATACTGCAGTCTTACTGAGAGAAGTAAGGACATGTTTCTAAAGCAAGTTATTCAGTTCAGCACAAGAAATCTTATTGCCAATTGTGATATTGCCTCTATCTTTGTACTATCTTGACGTGTTTAGCTTGAGATAAAAAGTGATTTGTTTGCTGTTCCATTTTTCATGTTGATGTAAACTGGAAATAATGGCATCACGAATCTCCATGTTCTGTCTATTTACTCATCTATGCAGCATGTAGTTCATTCCAAGTATGTCTTAACCATCAAGAAATTTAGTGCTTTGATTTCCTCCCTGGTCCAAGTCCTCCAACTGTCTGCACTGCACGTGTGTTACTGCACTCTTGAGCTCTTTTCAAGACAACCAGCTCCTTCCAAGACGAGATTTGGGTGCTGTTCTGGTGTCTTCTGGAGATTTCTTCCTTGTGTTCCTTTTGGTCTACACAGTTTTCCCAAGACTATCCCAAGCCAGCCTTCTGCACTTGGATGTCCTCATGTATACTCATTCCAAGCTTCAGGCATGTAACATATATTCTGAATTTTAAAAACATCACTCTAGTAGACTACAACTCCTACCACTCTGAAATCAGAAATAACATGAAATGATTCTTGTATCTTGTACTAGAGTAACTAATGGCACCCGGTGAGCCTCATGTGCTGTGCTGTGCACATTACCCAAAGAGAGGTACCGTGGGAAAGGGCATGAGGAAGGACACTGCACCACTTGGACAAGGAGCCAACCAAACACTTCGTGTTTATTCATTTGTAATCAACATTTAGGGCACCTAAATGCAAGCAAGCGATTCAGTGTGCGTGTCTATCCCTGTATTTCTGCAGCATACATATGGAGTTTGTATTACGTTTAGGGAATAACTCCTACTTTATAAAACTATGTTTATGTAGACAAAACAATACATAAATGAAATGTGAAGTTAAATCTCCTTGCTTTAAGAACCTTCAAGAAAGATTGGAGTACTAGCATTAAAATGTTTACAAAGCAGCACACCTTATCATAATAGGGTCGCTGCAGCATCATCTAGAGAGTATAGTAACAAGGATGGTTCTAACAGCATGCTTGTGATGGAACAGTCATCACTGAAAAGTAATTAATCAGTCAAGTCAGTTGCTAATCCTTTCCAGAAATTAATTTCAAATACCTTGAAAAATTCCAGTACACTGGACAGCTGTTTGGAGCATTTCAGCAAAATTACTACCACAACAAAATAAAGAAAATGTGAAAATAATAATGCATTTAAATAAAAAACAATGCTGTCAAAAAACGTGCGATGCCAGAATAATATATTATATTCTCTCAAGTGGAAAATGTCATGCTTTGCGTGGAGAAAAAAAATGCAGAAGTCAAGAGAACTCCTAATTTTTAATCTAGCTTCATTCTTCCATATTGTATCAGGTAATTTCTGAAACAGAACTATTTCAGTGCATGCCCACTTACTATTAGCATGAAACAGCAAACAGGGATAGACACGCACACTGAATCGCTTGCTTGCATTTAGGTGCCCTAAATGTTGATAACAAATGAATAAGCAAAATTAAATTAAAAAAATGCGCAGGGCGCGACTGCTCTCAGCCCGGCGAAGCCCCCGCTCGCGGCTCGTCTCTCCCTCGCGCGGCCCCGCCTGCCCGAGGCTCCGCCGCCGCCTCAGGCCTCCAGCGGCCGCCGCCGGCCGCCGCCCCGGCCCCGCCGCGCAGCGCCGCCTCCCGCCGCGGCCCGGCCCCCGCGGCGGAAGCGCGTGCGGCGGCCTCGCCTCGCGAGAGGCGGCGCCTCGTGCCCCCTTCCGGCGGCGCGGCGCGGCAGGGCACGGCACGGCACGGCGCGGCGGCATGGCGCTCTACAACTTCAAGAAGATCACGGTGGTGCCCTCGGCCAAGGTAACGGGCGCGCTCGCCCCTCCGCCGGCCGCGCCCGCCACACGCCCGCGGGCAGAGGCCGTGGGCTCTCCCCGCGGGAGAGGCCGTGGGCTCGCCCTGGGCTGGGGCGCCTGGGCCTGGCGGCGCGTACCATGTGCGGGCCGGGGGGGTGGGGTGGGGACCGCCGGGGAGCGGGCGCCCCGGCCGAGGAGCGCCCCTGAGGCGGCGGCGCGGCCCGCGCGGCGGGGGCCGCGGACACGGCCCTTGCGCTCCCAAAATCTCGTCGTGCTGACGGGTAGTTCGCGAGCGTGCAGCCTGGCTGCCACGCAGCCGCGGGTTAGCGGGCGAGTGAAATGCCGGAAGAGTCCTCTCCTGCTCTGAAGCAGAGACGGTGGTTAAGCGTTCGCCGGGCGGAGCGTGTGGCGTGGCGTGGGCCGCCTCCGCTTTTCACTGCCGTGCCGCTGACACGTTTGGTGGAGTTTGGGATCCGCAGGTGACACGTCCCCGGTGCGGTGGGTCCGGGGCAGAGCTGCGGCCGCTTCCAGAGCCGCTGCTGGAGAGAACGTAGAAAGGAGGCAAATTCTTAAGTAACTGTAACAAAACCTGGATAGAGCGCGTACAAACTGCCAGTTATTGTCCAGTGATAGAAACCCTGTTAATAGTAAACTCGGACACTAACATTGACCTAGACCGTGCTGATATTTACACTTTTCTACATCCACAAGAACCTTGCAGTAAGTTGCATTATCTTAAAGCACGCAAAATTCTCACATTCCAAACTAATGATGTGGCACAGATGCACTTACCTGGTTGGCCTGCTGCTCCACCAGGATAAAATTAATGCCTTTATTGCATTATTACTCCTAGGCAGTTTGTGTAATTTATAGTGTTTCTTTAATTGCAGGACTTCATAGACTTGACATTGTCAAAGACTCAACGAAAGACTCCAACGGTCATTCATAAACATTACCAAATCCATCGGATTCGACAGTTTTACATGCGAAAAGTCAAATACACTCAACAGAATTACCATGATAGACTCACTCAGATCTTAACAGATTTCCCAAAATTAGATGTAAGTGTTTTGTCATTTGATAATACAAAGTAACTTTGCTTTCAAGGCATCATGAATACTTCTGCAACACTGTACTGGTTTTATTTGAGTTTATTTTGGCCTGAGCTGATTCAGTGCATAGTATGTTTTGACTGATGCAAAGAGAGTAACTTCAGCAAACTTGTACTACAAGAGTGCTATTTTCCTGCTAGGAAATGGAGTCTAAATTCTGCTTACAAGCGATTATTGAATTGATTTTGCAAGGTTTTTACATGAACTTTCTGATCAAGTCAGTTTGACAGAAACTGCTGCTCAGTGATGAGAAAGAAAGTTTTTTTAGTGTCTGTATCTTGTGTCTGCTTAATACTTCTCTGTCTATATAAGTTATTATATTCATGGTTAGTCATTTCTAGAAAATACCTGGAGTATTACTACCTGGAGTAGTAAGAAATATCCAAACATATTCTGTTGCCTCCCATCTATAGTTCTTCAAAAGATTTCTCACAACACAAACACTATTCTTGGTGCTATAAAGGATGTTATTGAAAACATACTTTGATAAGGTGCCCATGGTCTAGCTTCCAACAACTGCAGTTGAATCCATGTATCCAGTGGGGTTTTCTGTAGGCGGTTTTCTGTTTGTACTTAAATTGTTGACCTGCAACCATACTTTTTCCTGATATTTTCATATCCAGTGATTATTACTGCAGAATTCCCCCAAAATATTTGTTTGAAAAGTGTTTAAATGATTTGAAATAGAGGTGGTGTTTCCTTAAAATGCTGAAGAGTTTCTCAGGCATTAAAGAAATGCTCTTTATCCAGTGTTATAATGCAGTACTGAATAAAAGAGGGGCATTACCTTGTTGCTCTTATGTTGTAGTACAAATTTACTTAAAAAAACTTCTTCTATAGGCTTCTTGCAGTTTCTCTATTAAAAAAAGTCAAATGTGTAATATTTGAGTATTTTACAAAGGGAAAGATGAAAGGGGAGCTCAGTACGAGTCAAACCAAAATTGTACTGTGGAAGAAATTGAACATTATTAAGAATTATATATGTAATGACTAAGCAGATTATTTTCTTTAGCTAAGAAGGAATGAAGGCAGTCTGACTTGTGTTGTCAATTCTGTAACTGAATTGAGGGAAAAAAAAAAGAACCTAAGTTGTTATTATCATCTTAAAGAAAGAAAATATTGGGCTTACTTTTATTTTATATTTTTGTTTTAGGATATTCATCCGTTTTATGCAGATTTGATGAACGTTCTCTATGACAAAGATCACTACAAGCTGGCTTTAGGACAGATTAATATTGCCAAAAATCTGATTGACAAGTAAGGAACATTCATTTCTTATATTTTGTGCTTGTCCATTTGGTTTTCGGCTAACTTCTCATCTCTTTGTCTCCGCACAGTGTTGCTAAAGATTATGTGAGGTTGATGAAATATGGTGATTCTCTTTACCGCTGCAAACAGCTGAAACGTGCTGCTCTGGGACGAATGTGCACAATTATCAAAAGACAGAAACCAAGCTTGGAATATTTGGAGCAAGGTTTGTGTTCTAAATAGGCTAAAATAAGGCTATTGAGGAGGATGTAAAATTCATCCTTACAGATAACAGTTAAACATTGAAACTGTTCCTGGTAACAATAGCATGTAAAAACAAAAGAATGCATTTAATATAGCAGCTTTGTACAAGAACCATAGAAACAATTCCAAAACCGCAAAATACTTGTAATTTATTTTCTAAGTAGTTTTCTCATTGAAAATTCTTCATGTTTTGCAAGTGCTGTTACTTACAGTTTTAGAATTTATCTTGCCTAAAAGTCACATTCGTGTTTTTATTATCTACACTTAAATATTTTCCAAACATTATTCCTTACTTCAGCCTGTGTTGCCTGATTTGATCAGGTTATTCATGCTGAGATGGGCAGAGATTAACTTTTAAAATATTTGTGCAGTTTCTTTTTTTGTATGTGGATAGTTCTGGAGTTAACAATTATATTTTCAAAAATAATCAGTGTATCAATTTATAAAGTCCAAAAAGCCAGTGAAGTTGTATATAAAAACTTAAGAATATATTTTTTCTTTAATTTTTGTTAAATTATCTTAAATTATCACAAACGTTTAACATTTCAGTGCGACAGCATTTGTCTCGTTTGCCAACCATCGATCCCAATACACGAACTCTTCTGTTGTGTGGCTACCCAAATGTTGGAAAATCTAGCTTTATAAATAAGGTGTGTGAATTCTTTTTCAAAAATAATACTGAGATACCATTTAATTAAAATACTTTAACATTTAAACAATTTGATGTCATTATGGCACTCTCTGATGTCAGAGGTAACAAATTTGTATGTGTGAATAGAGATTGAGTGAAATTCATAGAGGGATAAATGGAAAATTGCAATAGATTTGGCTTAGAAATACTATAAGATAGTGTACCATCACCTTTACCAAAATAGCTTGTATTTATTTATGTATTTTCTGATACAGACATTCCTGCAGAAAATGAGCCAGAATAATAATTTTGTTAGCTTTCCTGTAGCAAATGAAGTGTTTTATAATTACAATTTACTACTTGTTGGTTCAGGAATTTTTTTTAGTAAATGTGTATGAATAAATCTTGTTTTAAGGTTACAAGAGCAGACGTAGAAGTGCAGCCTTATGCCTTTACCACAAAATCACTCTTTGTGGGACACATGGATTATAAATATCTGCGTTGGCAGGTAAGAACTGTTATTATCTTGCACTTTCTTAAAAGAGTTAACTGGTTGTAATCTGTTTCTCCATTTGGCAATGTGAGTTGCATTTTCATATCTTGATGAGACATACTGTGTCTTGGGTGCTGCTGTGCTTGATTTTTAATGCAATGTGCCAAGTCAGGTTAGTAGTCCAAATCTATTCTAAAAATGTACAGGTAGGTGTCTGTGTTTTCAATTTGAGGGAGGAATGGGAACTAGAATTACTCATTGAAGACTTTTTATCACTGTCAGATTCTGGGCCAGGTTGGGGTAGGGCTCTTCCCTCTCATTCAGTAATTGGAGTATTTATTATTCTGAAACCACATTCTTCTCCTGTCAATCCACTTTCATATTCTCAATTTTGCTGAGTTTGCAGACGTACTTGTGATTGAAAGGCAAGAACATTGCTGTTGTCAAAGGCATATTGACCAGCAGACAAGCACCTTAATTAATATATTAAATATATTAATATATTTATAATATTAAATATATTAAAATATATTTAATACGTTAAATATATTAATTGTGTCGAGTTAATTACATTTATGTGAATTTTAGGTGGTAGATACTCCTGGTATTTTGGATCATCCTTTGGAAGAGAGGAACACCATTGAGATGCAGGCTATAACTGCACTTGCGCATCTTCGTGCTGCTGTGCTTTATGTAATGGATGTGTCTGAACAGTGTGGCCATAGCCTGGAGGAGCAAGTAGAACTCTTCAGAAATATTAAACCGTTATTTGCTAACAAGGTAGATTTTATTTACATTCTTAGTCAAATCCAGGTTTTTATAATGTGATAACTTGGGTAATGATACTTATTTTCTGTTTACTAGCCACTTATAATTGTTGCAAACAAATGTGATGTGAAGAGGATTGCGGAACTTCCTGAAGAGAGTCAGGTTAGAATGCTTCCCCCAGTTCACTCTCTTTTGCCTGAAATTTGCAAAAATACTTATCACGGACCAGTATGATACATACTGGGCAAAGACTTTTACATGTCATTTCTTAATTTAATTATTTAATAATGTAATGGAAAGTCATTTTCCCAGTCTTGTCCTGTATCTTTTAAGTAGTGTATAATAAATACCCTTGCCTGAATATTGTAAATACCAAGCAGAAGGCAACCTCTTAGCTATTTCAGAAATCTTTGAGGCTGTGAGAACTGCTGTTTACCACGGTAGTTGGAAGTAAGACTCAGTAACTTTTTGCAATAATTTCCATTTCAGTAAGAGTTCAGAGACAACGAGCGCTAAACTGAGAAGCGCTGCTGAACAACTTCAGTAGAAGCCTGTAAAAACCCCTTCTGGGCAGCAGTTTGTGTATGTCCAGGGCTAGAGTTTTTTACATGCACAAGTTCAAGGATGCACATAATTCATGTCTCTCTCTTTCTCTCTCCTTTTTCTTTCTTTCTTTTTTTTTTTTTTTTTTGGCTTATGTGTCCTTTGTAGTTGTTTCATAGAAGGTAGTTATGTGCTTAAAAAATAAAAAAAGATTAAATGAGACTAGCCATAAAGTTGGTCATCTTTTAGAAATAAATATTAATAAAATACTCAATAACAAGTTGCATGTGTTGATATTGGATTAAAGTTTCTGTTCTTAATGGTAGTGTTCCAATAAGAAATCTGCAAAGCATAGTTTTTCAGAATAATGCTTCTATTTCAGAAAATATTTGAAACTTTTCAAGAAGAAGGATTTTCTGTAATAGAGACAAGTACTTTAACAGAAGAAGGTGTAATCCAAGTTAAAACAGAAGTAAGTTTCTTCTCTATCAGTTTTGTTCTGAATGAACAACTAACTGTTTTGCCTCATTTATGTGAATTTAATCGCTGTTAAACTGTGCATTATAGTAACAGGCTTTAAGCATGCTATTTATGGTAGTCTGTTTAGCCTCAGCAGGTAATGATGCAAACCTCTTTCTGGAAACTTACTTATATCTAGTGTAATTCATAGTTTTAACATTTCATGGTTAGGTTTATCTTGGTCTTGTTATTTTATATATAATTTGTCAGCTCTCATTATAAAAGATCAGATATAATACAGAAATATGAATCGTATGCATCTTCCCTTGATACTTTTTATATTGAAATATCTTGAAATTTTTCTGAGGGCTGGAGAGGTAAGTCAATAAATTCACTTCAGATGTGAAGCTAGGTATTAGGTGTTGAAAGTCTACTGCATTGTTTGTTGTATCAGGAAGACTCCTTTCCTTTCCTAATGTTGCTATGTGCACTCTTAGGCCTGTGACAGACTGTTGGCCCATCGTGTTGATACTAAAATGAAGGGAAATAAAGTGAATGAAGTCTTAAACAGATTACACTTGGCCATACCAACTAAAAGAGATAACAAGGTAAGCTACATATTTACCCTTCTTAGTATATTTTCCAGTACTCTTTAAAATATAAGTAGGATGAAAATTCTCTCTTGGCTCAACATGTGAACAGATTAATGTGGTGAGATGTGTTTACTTTTCATCTATAAATGCCTCAGCTGATGGGTGACTCAGCTTGGAACTTTATTTTCTTGATAAATAGAATACAGTAGTAATTTATAGCATTATATAAATTGTGGTTTCAAACATTTCATGCTTGTTTTGTGGGGGAATTGTTTTATTAATTTCAGGAACGGCTGCCTTTTATACCTGAGGGAGCAATAGCACGTAAGAAACGAATGGAAGTAGACGCACCCAGGAAGAAACTGGTAAGTGGTATCTCTTAATTAGGAAATGAGTAAGTGATTTTTAAATCTGCTGAATTAGCACATATATTTAAAATTAGAAGGCTTATAAAGCTATATATATTTTTACAGGAAAGAGATCTTGAACTTGAAATGGGAGATGATTATATTTTGGATCTTCAGAGTAAGTATTACAAAAATCTTAAGCAATGAAGTTTGACTATTTCTGTTTTTTGGGAGAATACATAAACCTGACTCCTTTCAACTAAATATCAGTGGCACCATTTTATTGCATGCTGCCCTTTTCTTCTGTTCCATAACTTCTGATCTTTATTGACTCTTTCTTGTTCAGTGATGTCCCTCACTGTTTTCACATTTCAGAATTAATGACGTTATGACTAGTCTGATGATTCAGTTGTTTTTTACCTTTATTTTATATTGCAGTATCTCTTGATTCTGTCCTCTTCAAGGAGATACCAATACGAGAGAGGTTGCATGTATTCTGTTTCAGCGGAGTATCTGTTGCTTATTATGGCTTTGCAGCCAATGTTGTCATTGTCCAACAATCTTTTGAAGTAGAACGGGGATCTGAAGTATTTGTGAATATATATCAGAGATCGTATCAGATTTGTGCTACCAGGAATATGACACGTTTTTTATTATGATCTAAGTGTTTTCTTCTAATATTGAACACTCTTCTTGGAAATTATTTTGACACTTTATTAACTTTTTAATTTTTTAAAGAATACTGGGACTTGATGAATTCATCTGAAAAATATGATAAGATACCAGAGATATGGGAAGGTCATAATATACTTGACTATATTGATCCGGATATCATGAAAGTGAGTTTTCCATTATTCTTTTTACACCTTTTCGCTTTTATATTCATTTGTATATTTAATACAAATTACTGTGAATTTCTTCCCTGTGAGAGTGACGGAGCACTGGACCAGGTTGCCCAGAGAGGTTGTGGAGTCTCCTTCTCTGGAGATCTTCAAGGCCCACCTGGATGCAACCCTGTCTAACATGCTCTAGGTGACCCTGCTTGAGCAGGGGAGTTGGACTAGATGATCTCTAGAGGTCCTTTCCAACCTTACTGATTCTATGATTCTACTATGTTCTTAGATAAAAACAGTGCTTCATGAAAAAAATGTTCTACAATGTCTGAACTTCCCATGGGAAAAGGTTTTCTGAATAACTAAAAACAGAATTTCAGAAAGATGGTTTTACCTTGTCAGAAGGTAACCTCTTGACTCTTTGACTGTAGACAGGAGGAATGCAGTTACCAAACTGTATGTATTATTGGTAATATGAACATTTACCCAGTGAGTAGTCAGTGCAGACTGTAGAGCTGCTCATTATGCAGTTGGGCTCATCTGAGTAGCTGGTGCTCGAGACTCCAGCTAAATGTAGAAAGGAAGATTTTTTTGAGAGCGTGATGCCATAAACAGCACAGCTGCGGTAGGTCAAGATACAGTACGTCAGTGTAGTAGGCAACTTCAGGGCAGCTGTACAAATGCAGCCACACTGCACTACAATCTGAGCTAGGGAGCTGTGTAGTATTGCACCCCATGGCTTCTTGCACAATAATCGATTTCTCTGACTGCATTAAGCATGGCCAGAGGGGATCATTATGAGTGACATAGCTCCTTTGAAGGGTCTGCATGGTGCTTTTGTCATAGCTCAGGCCAATATCAAAATGTAGTTTTGAGATCCTGAAATTCTAAAGCAAGGATTTGAATTTGCAATCCAAAAACAAACATCTTGATTTTCATTTGATCTCTTCAAATTTTAAGAAACTGGAAGAATTAGAAAAAGAGGAAGAGCTGAGAGAAGCTGCTGGGGAATATGACAGTGAACCAGAAAGCGAAGATGAAGAAATGATGGAAATCCGACATCTGGCACAACAGATCCGAGAAAAAAAGAAACTGAAAATCCTGCAGTCAAAGGAGAAGGATACACGGGGTCCAAGGATGCCTAGAACAGCTAAGAAGGCAAGTATAGAACATATTGTACAATAAAATCTTGCTGATGTACAATAACTGTATAAAAAGTATAATAATTTTGTGTAGTGGAACAGATCACTTTTTCTCAGTTTTTACCCTCATGCTTCCTTGCTTTCTTCTGTATTCGCAGGAGGGCTGATCTTAGTTATGGAAACGTACAAAATGTTTTGCATTATGTCACACAAATGAGTTTTCTGTAAGATTACCATATATGTTGCAGAAAAAGGATTTAGGAATATAATCCAGCTCATTTAGTTGGGTTACTGTTTGGGATTTTTAAAATTTATTTTATTTTTTATGTGGGAATTTAGAAGTTTGAGATAATTACTTAAAATTAAAATTGTAAAATTTGTTGTAGGGCCTTCTTATACTGGAAAAGATCAGGTATTTTGTCTTAGAAGCTAGGTATCATGCTTTCTAATGACAAAAACTCTTGTAACTAGCCCAAAAGGATTGCCAAATACCAAATTGTAAAAACTAGACATTTTCAGAAAATGAATCTTGCTGATTTTGCAACCAAAAATCTGTCCTCCCTCACAGTGTATTCCTTTTTGGGAGAGAAGGAAACGTTTCTGATCGAAGCATGCCTTCCTGCAAAAAAGGCAAACAATTTGAATGATCTTTTTTGAAGTGTTGGGACAAATCCTGAGAATAAGGGTTTTTGGATAAAGAGAGTTAAGTGAATGTGAAGTTTTGACTTCCATAATATGGTTGTACATGTAAATGTGCCATGAGGAATAAATGCATAGTATTTACATATAGTATATAGTATTTACATGTAGTATATAATAAGCCTATGTATATACGTAGGTTTATGGCCATTTGTTAAGACAAAAATAAGGTAGAATCATTATTTTTAAAGACAAATGTGATTTCTTAACTTTCTCTTTACAGGTCCAGCGAAAGGTGCTAGAGAAAGAAATGACTGATCTTGGACTTGACATGACTAATAAAGATGATGTAAGCTTTTTGCTCATTAAGTATTATGGTTTTCTGAAAAAGATCAAGTTTCATTGTATGCTAAGTTTCTTTGAGCACATTTGAAATGCGTATTATAGTTAGCACGAGAGAGGTGGAATCTATTAAGGAGGAAAAGTGAAATCTGAATGAGGCAGCCAATGCTGAAGTGTTTGAGTGATGTGGTTGTAACAGGCTGGGTAGCTTCCCCCCCCCCAGTATTTATAAGGAGTCACAAATGTGTATGTGCACTGCTTTCTGTTAGAACTTTGAATTTCAACAGTGTACAAGAACTGGGATTGGCTAAACATACTTGAAATTTTAAGACTGCTTTGTTGGATGGGATACTGTTATGTCAAAAATAGTAATAATGACAGATCAGGCTTATCTTCTTACAATTCATTAATGCTGAGTTCTAATTACAGTTCTTGATTGCCTGGCTGGCATTTTTAGATGCAATGCAGTCATGGAGTAGGACTTCAAAACCTAGATTTGCCTTGGGAAATCATTTTATTTCATCATAAATTAAAAAAAAAACAATTTTGTATAGCAATTCCAGCAGTCTTAGGGCTATCTGGAACTTGACACCCTAATTCTTTAAATAAATCAGGGGTTAGGGAACAAGGAATGTCAACATTATACATCTGAAGTAAGCATTTGTGGTTCTCGGAGCCGAGATGCCATCTTGGTTTAGGAGCTATCTCAGTGAGGAGGAATTTAATAGTTATGCTGTAAGATGGTAGTCTCTATGTCTGGAATTCTTTTGTGCTTTGTCCTATAAAGAGATAGCCAGTAAGCAGAGTGGATTTCTTCATTGCTTTTTTACTGTTGTAAAATTGTTCAATATTGCTATCCAATACTGCTGTGAGTTTACTCAAAAAATCAGAAAACTATGGAATTAATAATTTTTAAGAGAACATGCTAATATTCATTAAAATTTGAATACTGCTGTAGGACAGATAGACCATGACTAACAGTTGACAAAGTCTTTATGTTACTGTGATATAACCAAACTAATGTATCACAGCAGTTTACATCCTACTTTTTCATACTAACCTAATTTGAAATGAATGAATGAATGAATATGATTATTAACCTAATTTGAAATCCCAGCTTCTGTCTGTGTTGTGTTCCTATTTTTAATAATTAAAATTCTGTTCTGAATTTCAGGCACATTATGCAAGAAGGTCCCGTAGTGTTACAAGGAAACGTAAACGTGATGAGTCTGAAACCCCTAAATCTGTTGCACGCAGTCGCAGCTCCTCTCGCCCACCACGTGATATTTCTGGTCTTCGTGATGCTAAGGTTTGTTAAAGTTATCTACCTTTGTAGGGACTAAAATGGCATGATTGTATTTAAGTTGTCTTCTGGGAAGCTTAATTCTCAGATGGTTGTGTTTGTCAAGAAGATCCAAAAAATGTAACTACTTCCTGTTCATCTCGTTTCTTTGTGGCTTCATATGCTGTTGGTTTGAACTCATAGCTTCAAAAGTGTCAATTCAGTCTTAAAAATAATATGTAGTAGTATAAGAAAGTGTATTTTAAAAATGTTTTTCTCTAAATGCGAGTAAAAGAGAGCTCTAAAAGCTGAACTTGCTCCATAACCTAACCATACATTTCTAGCTGTAGGGAATTAAGTGTTTAGGGATAGCAACATAACATTTTTTTGTATTGGAAAAAAGTTTTGATAAGGAAGATTAACATCACTTACACTGGATACTGTTGTGAAGTTGTAGTTGGTGGCTTATGTTGTGTGTTATTTAATGTCCTCCTTAAAATCATATATATTTATATATATATATATATATATATATATATAAAAGAGGTAAGCCTATTTGGAGAAGTTACTCTGTGTTTGTTTGTTTTTAAATAGATGGTGAAGAAAGTTAAGACTATGGCAAAGAATGCTCAAAAGAAAATGAATCGCCTGGGCAGGAGAGGAGAATCCGACAGACATGTATTTGATTCTAAGCCAAAACATCTGCTGGCTGGAAAGAGAAAATCTGGTAAAACACAGAGAAGATGAGCCTTCTGAATTAAAATACAAGTTTATTAAAAATCATTTCTGGTCCTGTTTTCCTTTCTAGAGAAATCTGAGCATTAAAAAGTATACGTTGATACTAGGAACACTTGCAGCTCTGAGAGGGACAATTTAATATCTTGCTCTTGCAGTTCTGTGTGGCTTAGTAATACTGTTTCTCTCAAGACCCGTGGCAAAGAACACTTCTAAATAGACACTAGAAATACCTCTTCATTCTATTTTCCTACTTAAGTCCTTCTTGTAGCAATATTGAAGTTATTTAACATTTCATGTAAAATCCCATTTTAAATGAGGCTAAATCTAGAAACCTCAAGTGCTTGATGGTAAAACTCCCATCAGAACTGAAAGCGCACCCTTTGTAAGAAACTGAGCCAGTGAGGCTTGGATTTCCGTGCATGAGTTAATTCTTTGATGTATAGTAAGCAAGAGATGAGTTCACGTTGCCCTTTTCAGATGAGAAGGGAGGGTGAGAACACTGAGCTTTCTGACTGTTTTCACACTTCTAATGAAAGTGAGACCCTTGCCTTGATCCTGTCCTTTCCTGGGGAAGGAATGGGAGAGTGATGAGCATTGCACAAAGTTAGTGTTTGTGCACTGAACTAGTTTTGAATGAATGGGAAAAATACTTGCCTGGTTACTAAGCTAAATAATGACTGAAGATGGAATAATAATGACTGTTGCTATTTCAATACTGAGCAGTATTCCTGTAGTAACATGGGCAGGTAAAGTTACAACTTCGGATTTTTAATATTTCAAATATGCAAAAGAGTCAAAAACTTTGTCTTAAGTTCATGTCACTTATGCTACTGTCACCCCCAGTTTAGGAATACATTTTCTTTAGAGGCTGATGTACAAGAAATTCTATATCTGTTCAAGACAAAATATATTCTGTCAAATATTAAATATTCCCTTTTTGCCTCTAGTTAAAAAAACAAGGTAGGAAATATCTAGAGGTTAGTAAAATTATGCATTATAGATGTAGTACCTGAACAAAGCAATTACAAAAGTTTTTAATACTAACTAGAGTCCAATAAAATGTATATGTAAAGTAGTACCAAAATCGCAAGGGGGAAGAGGGATCCTTAGTCCCTTAGTCTTCAAAGGGGGAAAAAAAAAAAAAAACAAAACTTTTAAACACAAAAGGGGGAACAGGACTGTTCAGCTGCCAACTTTACTACTGGAACATTATGTATAATTCTGTTTTCTCCTCTTATAAACAGTACATTTTGTATTAGAAAATACCAAATTCTGTAAAGAAGTTTAATGTCAAAGTAACTTTTAAGGAAGTTTTAAAAAAAGTGTTAGCAAAACTTTGCTTTCAGCTTCTTTTTGCACATTATTTCAGGGTATCCTTTGTCAGCTTTTGCTCCAAGCTGGCCATTCGAATTAGATGAGTAGAATTTTATTAAAATAAAATTATACTCTGCTATCTCCAATCACATTGCTTTAGTGATGTTTAATAGGCAGTTTGTTATAGTGTACTAACTTCAGAGGTTACTCTTCATGTGACTGTAAGTCTGGGGGAAAAAAAACAAAACACAGTCCAAGGTTTTAGGTTAGGAATTTTAATCCTTAGTCTTATCTTTAAAATAACATTTCTTTTTAAAAGTACTTTAATACATCACTTGAGTAATGTAGCTGATATTGCACCGAATTCAACAGAGCTGTTACTCTATTATTCCCTCCCACCATTTATTCTAAGAGAACACATCAGTTCAGGTCAATACACAACAACCTTACCCTAAAGCTTGGAAGTGCTGAACCAGTAGAGATGCTGGTGAATAATAGCTTCAATGCTGCAATCATACCCTTGATTATTAAGAACAAAAAACAACACAACTCTACTCTGTTAACTAGTAACTCAATTGCAAGATCAAAAAGGAGTAGCTCTGACACTCAAGTAGAATTTCTTACTAACTAAAATTAAGATTTAATGTAAGCCCATAAACTCTCCAACGTTAATTTTGGGGTTTGAACAACTACTTAAATAGCAAAATTGAGTTTTCAGGGACTGTTCTTATAGTAGACACAGCAAGATCTAAAAGCTTGCATCAGAATGCCTTTGTTTTCTGGAAGTCAGCACTGCCATGTAAAGTGTACCTTTCCTCCAACGAGTCTACTTCATGTCAGGTATCTAGCATTCACATTTGATATAATTAACCATTAGTTTCCAATTAGAGATGTCCAAAAAACTACCCAGTATTTAGTCATCACTTAACCTGGATGGGGGAGGGGTGGAAGTGTTTATTATTGAAAGCCATGACAGACCTTTTTTTAATGATGCATCATCACATAAGATATTAAAAGTTTCAGATGCACTAAATGATCTGTGGGTCTTTTTGGTATTAGTGCAAGATTTCAAGCTTCAAAGAACTCAGTCCACACAGACTATCTCATTACATAAGCTTTTACATTTTTTTTAATGAGACAGTAGAGTAGCTGAAGAGATCTAGTATAATTATCTTGATTGCTTTGAACTAATTGCTTTTCTTTAGGGAATCAGTCTTCTCCACATCAATGTAGAACTCTACCTTTCAAAATAACATTTACAAATAAGTTTAAGTCATGTGACGTTTAAGGGATACTATTTCTACTGAACGAGCTTGTCACTATGTGCGCCCTTGTCAGCACACACAGTTATTACAGAAGGAAGTAAGAGCAAAATGGGTACACACAGGTTGAGGGTTCTTTCACATCACGATGAAGGTAATGGAGAAAGACAAAGCCATAAGACTTGTTACTTCCTTATTTATTCTTCATTTTAAATGAGATGAGGATAAACTCACCCAAGGCAGAAGGGGCTTGGGGGAGGTGTTTGAGAGGAAAAAAAATAAAAACAAAAAAGATAAATAACTCTATTCAGAGATGGTTGTTAAACATGTGCTCCAGATGGACTATATTTTTAGCACTTGAGTGAGAGTTACCAAACTGCTAGTGAGACAGCATATCATTGCTAGCCTTCAGCATCTTCCACCTCTGGCTATTTACATTCTGTGTATTCTTTCATGATCGACAAATTTATTCAAGTTAGGTAAGTTATCCCACCACTTAAAAAGAAAGGTCTCTGCAATTAGTTTAAACCATGGAGTAATCTTAACTTCATTCTTGGAGGCTTTGTCCAAGAGCTGTTTTAGTTCTTTCTGTGTCACGTAACAGTAGCTCTGGATCTCATTAGGGTCAGGATTCAGTGTTACATCCTTCTGTACAAATAAGATATAGTCTATTTCATGTTCACCCCAAATCCCATCAGACTTGGCCTTGTAGTGAATTCGTGTCAGATAGGAAATTTCTTCCGGAGTTACCTACAACCAAAACACCTGTTAGAATAGGCTGAACATTACAAAAGAATTGACAGCTACTATCCTCTCCCTAAAACAGATTTTTTTTCCTGAATGTACAATGTATTTCTTTACTAATAAGTTCTGTGAAAAAACAAACTTATAATTGCACTTGCACTTTGATCACATAGATGGCACAGTATTTCTCTAATCAGATTTACCCTATGGTATGTTGAGTGGGTTTCTTCCAAACTTAAGTTTTAAATAGTGCTTATCAGAGCTTGATGCACACTTACTAAAGCACTAATCAATACTGAAACACTTGTGCTTACCTCTTAATTCCCAGCCAAAAGACCTGACAATTATTTAAGGCAAGATCGCAACTGGTTGCTGATAGACCATGTACAACATGGATCTACCAGGACCTGATGTGAATTGCAGACAAGCTAAGTAATTCTAGGGTCAATCAAACCATGTTATTTCCCAGTATCACACTGTTTCTCCCTTGTTCCATGATGCAACATGCAGTGTGGAAAGAGGTTCAACCACAAGCATAATTAAGCCAGTTTTACTCTGCTCTGTGCATGCCTAAGTAGCCACCAGAAAAGAAGGTTGCCAGAAGTAGGCTGTGTGATTTGTCTGGAAGAAACACCTACTGCTCTCACCACTCTGCACAGACGCTGCCCAACACACCCACACTGAGGCCCTCCAGGAGCACCTGCTGAACACAACCTCTACAGCAGGTTCTGCTGCAGGCCTGGAGGAAGTAGGGCACTGTCTTCTTATATTACTTGGGCAAGCAGCATAGCCAGCCCAACTGGAAAATGCAAGCATCCACAGTTAGAACTGAAGCAATAAAATGCTTCATTACTGTGTGATTTACTCTTCGGCTCATCTTCAGTTTGAGCAGTGAAATACTCTAAAACACCATTTAGTGAGATAAGCCTTTTAAGGTTCCAGAATATAGACTGAGGAGCCTCATATTCATTAAGTCCTATACATCTTCAAATTTAAAGCTAAATTCATTTTTAGGTCTCAGGCTGACCCTGTTTGCCAGATGCAGTTAATATGTAAATCATCAATTACTATCAAGATTTCCCCTTTCTCCCTTCTTCCTTTACCTGCTCCACGGGAATTCCTAACTCCGCTTTCAGTCGTCTTTGTGCTGCTCTCCGAACACCAATGGCATCATTTTCTTCTAGTTCTAGTGGATGGCTTAATGGATGACTACAACAAGTGTTGGTAAAACAATCTGCAGGAAGTTTGTATCAGTATAGTATTAAAAAAGTATAAAGCAATGCGAAAAATCTGAGAGGCAGGACAGCAATTCAGAACATCAGTTTTGTTTCTTTTTTTTGTAGAGGAGAAAGGTCAGAGGTGAAGGAGGATATTTTCAACCCTTATTTTTAATCCCCTCTATTTTGTACAGGGATTGTCCTGTCAAGTACTACTTTGTATGTTAGTGTTTGATATATGCAAACACATGCATCCTCTGATGCAAGAGAGTATCTACTTAAAAAGACAGTTTAAAAAGACCCTGTTTATCTGCAAATGCTAATTACAGTAATTTTGGGGAGTTTATATGCAGAGTACAAAGTATTCTCCTAGAGCTTGCAAAATCAACTAACAGTAAGCAAATAAGTAGTTTATGCTTGTACTTAAAGAACAGACCCTCCATACTCTGTGTAAAGTACATTAAAAAACTACCAATCAGTAATGCAGTTGTCCTCAGCCAATCCTTGTTCTTTAAGAATTTATCTCAAAAACATCTAAATATAGTGTAGTTTGTAGGTAACTAGACTTGAGCATTTTGATTATTTAAGGTAAAAAAAAATCTTTAAAGATTTTTGAAAGGAAAGAAAGGTGTTTCCTCCTACAGTTGGGAAAGTTTAGAAACACACAAGTTTGTTTTCCAGCTGAAATTCCAAAACAGACAGCCTTAGGTTTCTTCCAACATGTCTCATGTAAGCTACTTTTGTTTCATTATACTTCTTTTTATGCTTCTTTGCATTTGATAATAGTTTGGGAGTCTCTAAAAAGAATACAGTTTGGCTGCAGTCTCAGTTTTTCTACATGCAACAGAAGTATTTGTTGAAACTTAAAAAGGTACATTGTTCTGACTGAAGCATAACATAACTGCTTCCCAAGCAGAATGACTCCCCAATTTATCAACTACATATTACAGCAGAATAAAAGCAATTAAACTCTGCAGGGGTAACACAGCAACTTCTCCAACTCTACTAATTAAGCCTTTCAGCAGAGACGATAAACAACATAGATTTTACATTTGCATAGACAAGATCAAACAAGTCATGAGAGAATCATTTCCCAAGAACATGTATAACAATAAGCTTATGTTCCCATTCTCTTGCTTCATTCATGAGAAAAGTACTTTGTAAGCTATTTTGAAAGTAAATATTGGCTTAAATAAAACATTTTGATAAATATGGTATGTGTACTAACCTGGAAAAGTGATTTTAGCATGTGATCTCTGCTGCAACAATAGTTTATTTTCTGTATTGAATAAGAAAACACTGAATGCTCGGTGCAACAATCCTAAAAATAAAAGCATAGAAAGTTAGTTAATGAAGAAAAAAGCCACAAAAATACAGAGTTAATAGCCCAGAAGAATGGCTTTATTAAAAAAATGCCACTGTCAAAATTCATTATTTGTTTAAAAAATAAAAAACAAGGAATTGAGGAAAAAGTTTTCTTTAGTTTCTGTTTCAACTTAGACTTAACATGAAGAAATTACAAAAGCGCTAAGAGCAACAGGACAGCAGAAGAGGTCTACTAAACTCTGTTAGTTCACCATTTTGAAGATGCACATTCAGATAAGTTTCTAGGAAGGTTCAGTATCCACAAAGCTATTATCAAAAAGAGACAACACAAAAATCCTGAACAAGCTGTAGAGAATTTCAAGGAGCTTGAGGAACTTCAGAAATACAGTGGAAAGGAAACTTCCTTAAGAATAGTACAACTGCTGGTTATTGTCGCTTGTGTGTCCTTCAGAGCACTCATGAGTACAGAAAGAAAGTTCACAAACTACTATGTGAAAATTCACAAGTGTGATCAAAATAAACCAAGATAAAACTGATAAGCAATTAAAATGACAACAGAAACCTTCCAGTCACCAGTAGCTGAGGCAGAATTTCGCTTCAGCTACTGAAAATCAATCTTTTCTATTCATGAGAACTCAATGAAGAAGCATTTGGTGTTCTTTAGAAGAGCCACATAGAATCAGATATTAAAAAACCCCACAAATTTATCGTCAAAATGCATGATTCTAAATATTAAGCAAAACATACAGCTTATATCTACAGTCACTCATTTCTCTCTTTTGCTACTGCCTCTGTTTGTTTCCTCATATTCCAACTCCTTGAAATTTGACACTGTGAGCCTTGCAGGGAGGCCTTACCCTGGTTTGATTACACCCCACCTGACAGAGACTTTAATTTAATCATTAGTGTATTTCTGAAAATATGGAATATTGAACTTAATAGTTCAATTAGTAATCAAGCTGTACCTTTATCAATGTTTTCATTCAAATGACAATTTTTCTTTGTGTCTGCTCCAATCTTGTTATCGTTTTCATCAATAAGGATGCACATCTCAGCCAGCAGCTGCACCTGCTGCTCATCCAGGTTATCTGTGTTTACTTCAGGCATTGTGGCAGTAATATACGTTCTACTGAAAACACCAATGAAAAGAAGAAGAGTCATTCAGCAATACTGACACCTAAAAGATTCAGGCAGAGCACGAGGAATGATTAAATGGCTGGGTTTTCTGACACAGTTGGTGTAAGTCATGTACCGTTTGTATTTTTTAGGTTTTATGTCCCTTTTCGATCTCTGAAATGTCCTACCCATAATATACATCATATTGAAACATAATAATAAAATCTTGTAAGCACCTACCTTACTCCAAAACTCCATATAACAGCTGCAGCAGGAGAACAGAAATCAAAGGTAACAATTTTGATAGGCTGATATAATATAGAAAATTCAATACTAAATTCCATGCAGAACTAAGGAAAAAATGTGTCTAAAACCACAGCCTCTGTGCTCTCTGCTCAAAAACCCTGCATTACAAGTACAATAAGAAAGAGAATATATGTATGTATATTTCCCCTTCTCCCCCAGTAAGGGCTCGGTAATCAGATTTCACTGACTAAGACTAACAGAACAAGGCACTTCCAAAACAGAAAAACCCAAACCGATCCTCATAACCCCTGCTCTGCTCCCTCCCCGACCACCTCGTGTGTATACCCCGAGCACTTACGCCCTTAAGAGAAAAAGAGTTTCCGCCTTGAAACTGCTCCATAACCTATAGCCTCTGGTGTACTTCAGGCAGGGCGTATTGCTAGGCTGCAGTCACAGATATTCATCTGCCCCCTCCCCCCCCCGGCCCCCTCAGCAGCTCCTTCCCCCCATGCCCCCCGGCGCGCTCCCTCAGCGGCCTCCCGGTTAAAGCCGCCGCCGCCGCCGCCCTCACCTCACCTCACCTCACCTCACCTCACCTCACCTCACGGCACGGGCGCTCGCTCCCCACAGGCCGGCGGCGGACGGGCGCGGCGGCTCGCGGCAGGGCGGCTCGCGGCGGCAGCGACGCCCCCAAGACACCGCGGCCTCCCGGGCGCTCACGGCAACGGCCGCCCGGCGCAGCGCACGCCACATCTCCCGTCTCCCCGCGCCCGCCAATGGCAGCGCCCCAAAACGCCGACGTCACGGCATCGCCCGATCGCCCCACTCGGGCGCGGGGGGCGGAGCCTGCGCCGCGGGCGGATAGGCGTCAGGTAGAGCCAATCGCAGCGGAGCTGGGTGGCGGCGCGGGCCAATACGGAGAGCAGGTGACCGTTGGGGGGGGGAGGGGGCGGCCGCGGGTCAAGCGGGGGTCAGCCGCGGCCCGGTTTCGAGGTTACTGAGCGGCGGTTAACGGCGCTTTCGGAGCGGTTCGCGCAGCGCTGACGCTGAGGCCCGGGCAGGGAGCGCTGGCTACGGAACCGAGCCGAAAGGCGCGGCGGCCGCCTTGCTGCGTGCGGTACGAGGCAGACGCGCGGCAGAGCCACGCCGGCGCTGCAGGGTCGCACTGCGCTGCAGCGCACCACTGCTGTGACTTACAAAGATGCAGTACGCCTCTGGCTTCTGGTAATAGTCAGGAGTTCTGAGTATTTTTAACATTAAAGCGCTTTCTTCATCTTCTCACTCATCCACGAAAAAACTAAGAGCTGCATTGAAGTGCCAGCTGCTGGGGATGCACCTATGTTTTCTAGTGAACAGTTCTTGGGATTCATTTTCTAACTGGTTCTGGGAGCACTTGTTGTGGTAAATGCCATAACGAGGTGACTAGAGAGTTACATTTTTTTCCCCCACTATAGCACATTTCTTGTATTTTCAATTTGCTCCACAGCAGCATCGCTTCACTTAGTGGTTAAGAATGTCTCAGAGATGAATGTACAGCCTCCAGCACTCCAGGAGGTAAGGAATGCAGAGCAGTTCTCCCCCCTGCTTCACTGATAGCTAGTTTGTAGAAGATAGTTACCATGTTAGTCAAACTCCCCAAATGCCTAACTCATTAACTTCTCAAGGGATGCAGAAAGAAATACTGAGTATCTGGGTAGATTATCAGCTGTAGGCAAGATGTAAAGATGAACTCCTCAGATAGGGCAGTTGTAGATATGCACAGATACACGGCCTACAAAGCAGAGAAACTTTAAATCAGCCTCTGTAGAAACTTTGTGTTACCACAATTGTGTAGCTTCTGAACAAAGGTTCTTTCACCAGTTTATTCCCTGACTGCAGATTTGGACTTGCAGTTCGATTTCATAAAAGGCCTAGAAAATATGTTCCACCTGTTGTCTGATGGCAGCACTTTCCATGATTGCCTCTAAGCTCACATTCTAGCTCTTCAGTATGATTTGTTTTGATTCTTTCAGTGAACAGGCAGATGGCCTTTCATTAAAAAGCGTTTTTTAGCAGAACAAAATGTTCAAAATGACAGCTAATATCTTGCAAGAGGTTCCCCAATGAAGAGCTTGGTTAAGGGAGTGCAAGGACAGGAAGTGGTTTGAGTCAAGTGACTTGAAACCAGTAGTGAACATGAAAAAACAAAAAAAACCCAAAAGAATATACCAGCTGCTGCACATCCTTTCAACTATCAGTGTTGAAAACACAAAACAAGAAGATTAATGAGCACTGTTAGTAAGAACTGAAACATGCACTGATTTCTTTTTATCCTGAGTCACTGTTCTGCACAAACACAGCAACTGGAGAATGAACCTTGTAGAATATGGAGAACGTCCTTCACTGTATTTCTGTCTTGCTAGTTTCATTGCTTAAAATACTTGACAAATGTGTAAGTGTTCTTTTCTGTCACTCTGATACTATGACCAAACATAAGCTATACAAATCTCTCAAGCATATTATAAGTACTGAGATGGAAATCATAAAATCGTAAGGTTGGAACGGACCTCTGCAGATCATCTAATCCAACCCTCAGCATAGCCCGTACAGGGATTGAACCCACGACCTTGGCATTAGCAGCACCACGCTCTAACCGAGCTAAACCTAACCCCCAAATACGAAAAAGCATCACATAAGAAGACAACAAAATAACAATGAGCTGTCCTGAGAGTAAAGCCCTATTGGAGTAGAACCTTCTACCCTAAAAATCAGAGATGGTGACCTAAAAATCAGACTGACAAACCTGACATGACATCACAACAACTGAAGAGGAGATGAATTGTACACAGTGATGTGTAGCCTACACAGTGGAGAGATACTAGGAAAGTGTTCCTGTAGATTATGGGGAAAAGAAGAGAGAAGATTGTTTTCCAGTAATAACCACTGAGAACTTCAATATAGGCATTTTAAAACCTGACTGTTGACAAAACTATAGTTACTGTCCTACGTAGAGAAATGAAGCATTTCACCTGGAATGATATTTGTGAACATCCCATCTGACAACAAATCCCAGTGAATAATGAGAGATAAAAAGCAGCCAAAAAAAAAATCTTAACACAAAATAGACATGTGGAGGACCTCCGAATACTATAACCAAAGACACCTTCAGGATCAGGTGCTTTATGTCATTTCTTTAGCCCATCCTCTCACTCCCTTCCAGACTTAACTTGTACCTTCAAACAAGCAATCTGTGAGGAAAAAAAACAGAAACTTATGAAACCTCTAAAGTTTTATTCTACCCTGCGTGAACAGAAGCATGCATGAAATGGCATATATGTTATTTTGGGACTTAATTTATATTTCTGGTGAAGTCTACTGACCACTTGCGAACACTCTACCACCAAAGGAAACAAAGAGAAAGTAGTTTCTTCTCCTCACTGGGAAATCTCACATTTCACCTCAAGATCCAACCAACTGCAAATCATTCACAGAGTTTTGCTAGCTACTCAGATACAGGAAAATGAAACTAGAGGAACACATCGTAGTTCTGCACCAAGTTAAACAAACAAGAAGACAGTTAGCTACCAGATGAAATAAATGCAGAACAAACCTGAGATTTGACCTCAGCCTAGGATATACAGACTGTCTCTATGAATGAGTCTCGGTTTTCATCTTCAGCAAATAAAGTTTTTCTCCATCCTTCTAACCTAACCCTCTTCTTTTTAAGATTCCTGTTGATTTACTTTAATATTAAAGACTTCAGGTTCACCCTTGTCAACTACAGAGCTCTCCTAGTCCCCAGCTTCCCTGAAGAAGTCCACTTAGAAGTCCAGTTCTGCCCTGGAGTCACAGCTCTTTAGAAAACGTCTGTCTAACTTATAAATCTATGTGCAGAGCAAACAGCAGCCTGGTTTTTATCTGAATTGGGATTTGAATCCCTCCTAGTCCCCACTGCTGTTCTCTTTATCCTTCTTTCCTTAAAAGGCATATTTCAGGAGAGTGGATTGGCATTAGCTCACTTCAAGGAAGACAGATGGCTTTGTAGTGGAAATGTAATACGTGTATGCTAAATATATAAGTAGGGTGTTGCATTTGCATTTAGTTCTGCTGCCTAAATTTGACGGAAAGAGTGTTATGATGGACAGCTTCCAAATGTTTATATACAGCATAAATAATTAACACAATAATACAAGAAACAGCTCTTTTAGGAAGAAGTAATTAAGAAGTTTCATATCTGAAGGGAGAAATATTCCTAGAGTGTTGTTCTGTTCCAGATCAGTTTTTCTTTTTTTTTTTCCTCCCCTTTTGTTTTGAACTGTACACAGGATGCTCTGCCTTTTCCTGCTACTTTTACAGGTTTGGAGAATCTTGATTTAGGAGATTCAACTATTATTCTGTTCTGCTGCTGATTTTCTATGCCCTGTAGACAGATTTCCTTTCTTATCCTGTGTTCCTAAGTCCAACAAAGGAAACAGAAAAAGGAATGCATATAGTCTGGAAGGTGATGTCTAGGACAACCCAACGTTTGCTGCTGTGTTCACTATAGTGCTTATAAAAAAGTTTTATTAGCTGTTGGTAAGTCTCATTCTAACTAATATTGTTCCATGTTTCTCTAGGTTCCTGTGTCCATGTACATGTCTTGCTTTGAAAGAGCAGTTTGTGAAAAGCAGGGGCAGTCTGCTGGTACATCTAACAATGCGTTAAATAGTGTCTTGCTACTCCGCAGTGCCATGACAAAACAAAACCAGGAACAGGGTCAGCATGAAAACAGTATTACTTACAATTCTTTTCTCTTGAAAAAGTAACTTCATCCATATAGCGTCTGTTAATTTTTGACTGAAAGTCACCCTGTACCAAAGAAAAAATAATTAAACTCTTGCCTTCCCTTATTTTTGTAGTATTTTGCATTTCTTCAGAAAAAAGTGGTGGTCTCTTTACTGCCCTCTTCTGTTGGAGAGTGAGCAGAGGGAAAGGAAAAAGTCATGAAATATTTTTCGGGAGAAATCTCAAGTGCAGATTCTTGTCCTCTCTCTGGACATTTTTATCTTTGAAATATATAGATTAAAATATTATAATAGAGTTGTATTAGAATAAAATAATTTCAGGAGAAATAATGAGATTTAAACAAACGTATATTTAGGAACTGAATAGCTGAGGATTCTAGAGTTTTGACTGGGATAAGATGTTGAGGATAACTGCAACTGCTTTAATTGTGAGAATTCATACTGGCAAACAGTATCATTTTTTTCAGGTTGTAGTTAAGCTGCTTCTGTTAACTCTGTTGTAGGTTTTGTCTATTTTTTTTTTTTTTTGCTTATACTGTCTCCTCCTTTTTTTGTCTTGAAAGCCATCAATCTATCTATCCCTTTTGTTCCTTTCCTTTCTCCTTTGATAGCATCCAGGAAGAGAATAGGCAAAAATTAAGGGAATTTTTTAGGCTGGTTATCCTGTAGAATAACTTCTAATGAAGGAAATGATGCATCAGGGCACAAGCACTGACCAAAGCTTTAGTAAACTGGTAAAACACTCTGTTTTTGTCTGTGTTAATACAGTTGCAGCCAAGACAGGACTACAAAAAAAGAGGTGGAAAAGAAAAAGAAGAGGAAAGACAAAGGAAGGCTGACAAGCACATTAAAAGAAAATGCAATATTTTTAGTCCTCACTCTGTGAAGCAGATATTCTTTTGGCCTTTTTGCCAACTGGCTTCTGAGGCAGTTAGATAATCTGTAGGAAGACAGAAAATAATTAGGCAATTTGAAAGGCCTCCTTTGACTTCTGTAATCTGCTGCAATGAATAAGAAATTTAGGTGGAGGCTTTTTGTGTTAATCAGCAAAGGAATTAATCACATTTCAATTATGTGTTGTAAGCTTCAAAGTGAACAGCCTACTTGCAGAATGTAGTGGTTAGCTTTGATTTACCATTTCTGTCATTTTGTCTGCAGATGCACTAAAAAAAATAAAGATTTGGTATTTTCCAGCCATTAGATATTAAAAAACCCCAAGAATTAAAACTGTGTTTAGAAAAGCTTCATGTCTGTCTTTAATCCACAGTGGTCCACCTGATCTATAGTTAGGATAAAATACAATTCAGCTTTTAAAATATCAATATTAAAAATCTAGAAGATTTGCAGTTAAAGGCTAAATGTAGACGCATAGGAACAGTGGCAGCATAGCTAATTGCTGCCTTTTCTTTTCAGTGTCCCCCAATTTGATGGGATCTTGTGTTACGGTATTTTTGCTTATATTATGTGTCTTATTTCAGAAATAATAGTACGCCGTCTTCATTACTTTACCTCGAATAAAATGTTGTAGGATTCCCTTACAGGGTGATCTGCCCGAAGTTCCTCATTCCCTTCAGGAATCGCTGCACTCTCTAACGTGTGTTTCTTTACAAACATGCACACGCATCCGCGCCTATGCCACAGGGATGCATTACTATTTCCTTAGTGTCACCGGGCATAGAAACGCGTATTTTGTGGCAGGCACGCAGCAGAAGAATAAAGGTGGCGAATGTGAGGAAAACGTACGGGAGAAAGTACCCCAGGGCATCCCGTGGAAACCCCTCGAGCCCCGGTACTTGTTCCACACGGGCAGTGCTGCACCGCGGGATGGTTCCTCGCGGCAGGGGCCTCTCGAGGTTACGGTGTCTAATCCCCGAGCAAGCGGGGTGCGGCGGCGGGGCCGGGCCGCGGCTGCCAGAGGGCGGCGGCCGGGCCGGGCCGGGCGGCGCGGGGCGAGCGGGCGCGTCGGCGGCGCCGGGGCGGGCGCGGGGCCGCCGGGGGCGCTTCCGCCCGCCGCCGGATGTCGCGGCGCGGGCTGCGCACGGGGGAGCCGCGTCGGGCCGAGCACGGCGCCGGGCTCCTCGCTGCCGCCGCCCCCGCCCTCCCCTTCCTCCTGCTCTGCCGCCGCCGCCGCCTCCCGCCTGGCCCGGCCCGGCCCGGCCCGGCCCGGCCCGGCCCCTCCCGCCGCCGCCGCCGCCGCCCGGCCGCTGCTGACAGGTGAGCGCTGCCCGCGCCCCGCTCCGCCCCGCTCCCCTCCGCCATCTTCCCGCCGGCGAGACCCCCGCGGCGGCGGCGGGCGCTCGGCCTGGGCTGCCGCCGCCTCGGCCGCCGCGAGCGCCTGGAGCCCGGGCCGCGCCGCGCCGCGCCGCGTTACTGCCGCTGTTCCGGCTTATTCCCGCGCGGGGGACCTGCGCCTCCCCGCGGGGAGCGAGGGCGGCCCGGGAGAAGCCTCCGCGCCGCGCGGCGACTCCGGCAGCCCGGCCCGGCCCGGCCCGGCCCGCGGGGCGCTGCCCGCCCCGGGCGGAGGCGTTGCTCGCCCGGCCCGCCCGGCCCGCACCTGTGCCGTAGCGCCTTAGTTTGCAGGCTGCAAGAATGAAATGCTGAAATTGGCTCGAGTGCAGCAGCGCTGCAGCGGGAGGGGAAGTGCTGTCTGCGGCGCGAACCTGTAGCCGGGGTGGGGGGTGACCTGAACTTTCGGGGATGCGTGAGGGCGGTGTCTGTGAGGGACCCTTTGCTGTAGTTCTCTCTCTTTTCCTGAGCGAATAACTGTGAAAATAATCTGTTAGGGAGAACTGATAGGCTTATTCAAAGGCTGAGGAGATGGTAATTTCCAGTTTTAGAAGGAAATTAAATAAAAAGATTGTGCATATGCAAAGGTGAGGATTTTTTTTTTAAAGTTAAGCCTTGAAGTGTTGTTCAAGGACACCTTGGTGTTTATGAGAAAAGAGAATCCTCTACATGTGTTTTTTATTCCTCTGTTACATCTTCTGACTTCTCAGTTTGTTTCATTATAGCATTTTTAGAGTGCATTTTGTATAACTGTGATTCATGGGAGATTTATGTAATGAATGGTGGAATAGCTTCAGTGCCATTGAGTAAATCTTCAAAGTATACAAATGTCATTTGTTAGAATACTTATCTTGCAATATTATAGCAAAATCTTTTTCCCTGAACTAGGTCCTGAAGCCCTTTTCCAAACAAATCTACCTTTGTCATTGTATGTGATATTTTTAAAAGCGAGCTGGTAACCTCAAGTATCCCCAATTGTGTTTTCTTTTGTGTAGTTTACATTAGATAAGGTCTTTGGTGATAGGAAGCTTATTAATCAACAGCAAGTGGATGTGCAGAACATAGCTAGCCATGCTAATTTGACTTAATACTGTGCTGATGTAAAATTGAAAAGAAATTCCTTCCTCTTTAGCTGAACTTGATCATTTTTCTGTCATTCTACAGTAACTTAAAAAGCAGCAATGCATGGACTACACTGAAGTTATTAAAAGCGTAAGCTTAATTTGGGCTAATTACTTGCCATTTTTTTGTGTGTGCATGTTTGTGTATACCTCACTCCTAATATCTTCTCCTGTAACAACTTTAAACTCAACATTTTACTTCATGAATTTGGACAACTATTTTAAGAAGGATGCCTGCTTCAAACCTTAGCACTTAAGGGAAAGGCTGCTGTAAAATGTGGCCTTTTTAATGTCAGTTGTTTATTTGTACACACATGTCCCCAAACTAGATTTAACATGTTAAATAAAATTGAAACGTAACGCTTTCTAAAATGAAGTGCGCTGTCATGGGTAGTCATGCCCTTTGCTGCGTCTTTTTAAAATTTAGGACTTGTTTAATGGATTGTCCATACATGGTCTTTCGTATGGACTGAAATGCTTGAGAGTGCTGATATAACCACAGGAGAAACCTTCCCAGTGTCGTGGAAATGCTTTAAAAGAATAACTTAGTTATACACAATCCAGAAATTGTGTACTAGAGTTAGTATATGTCAAATAGGGAGATGCCAAGTAATACTCCGTTTTATATATTTGAGATGAGATTGGGGTTGTTTTAAGTCAAGGAATTTTTAAGTCGTAGAACTAAGATGAGTAGTTTGCCTTCTGAGGGGAGGTCAAGGCCGAGGTGAGAGGGCTCGCTGCAGAGGCTGCAGCTGTTGACACGTGCTGGGAAAGTTTGTTAGTACTGTACGCATGGCCACTGAGGAACGGACAGCAATCAGGATGGTCTCTTTACAAGTTACAGTAATTTATTGTTTTATCGTCTCTGAGTAATACCTACTATTTTGAGAATGATCTTAGCGTTTCAGAATGGGAGGATTGGATACTGCAGTGCTGTTGGAAGATGTGGTGGTTCTCCTTGATAGGCTGCATGAGGAAGTGTTGTAAGACTGTGCTGAGGTTACTTACTGGTGCTTCAGAAAAGCTTCCTAAAAAGTGTTACAGTTAGTGTCAAATTTAATTGCTTTTGTTGATGTCTGAAGTGGTAAAATATACTAATTTACTAGCAAATAATGTATTCCTAAATGAAAGGTAGTGATATTAGAGGTAGTAATAGTGTTTTATGTAATACATTGGTAGTAAGTACCTGGATATTGTTTGTTTGGAGAGTAGCACTGTAGGACTGTGGCCTCTAAATGAGGTACAGTGCTTGCTTAAACAAGTCCCTGGTTAAACTGTCTTAGCTCTAGCACTTCCTTGGAATTCCTCACCCTCAAGTCTTGTATTTGCATTCCTGTGCATGCCTCTGACATCTGGACTACTACTAAGCAGTGAGAGATTTACTAATGCAGGAATGAGAGGTAAAATGTGAAGCAACTAAGGAAATAAAGACCAGTCTTCAGACATATTTTGGGATTTAACCACCAGCAAATCTCATAGGACCCAGTGTTGTCTGTTGCACTCTTCAACAAAGTCAACTAATCAAAAATACCAGTTAATACAAGACAGCACAATATATACTTATAGTTAAATAAACAGTTTTAAATGGAAGATTATATTTTACTCTCCTTGTTTACCCATTTGCTTCTGTACAATTTAAATTAGTTGAAACAGTGAATACATTCAGTAAATGGGTAGTAAAGAGCACAAAGGCAAACCATATACTTCTAAAGTGAAATTGTTAATGAACTGGAGGTCCAGCTTGGATGATCATCAGTGAACTCAGGCAAATTTCTTCTAAATAAAAAGTCATCCAGGTTTGATCATTATGATTGTTTAATATTATCTAGAATAAGTGCCTAAATATGATGATTGAAGGAGAGTGCTGTTTCTTGCTGTAGTAGTGTAATGGTTGGGCAAACTTGTTGTGTGCTGCAATTTGATGTGATTGCAATATTTGTTGATATTGTTGAATTAGCAAGCTCAAGGCTTGCTAGATGTAAAATTGGCCTGGTTTCTGCTTTGATGTTGATGTTAGATGCTTGCCCAGAGTAGGCAACCACTAATGTGCTGAAGATTTTATTGCTAATTTCCGTCTGTGTAACATGCTTAAATTTCATTGGTACGGTCCCTTTTTATGCTTTGTACCAAAGGGAGATTGCCACCTCCTAACTGATGGCTGCTTTTCCCTCTTATGTGTCAAGTAGGATACTGCTTTGTTTCAAAGTATGCTATGTTAAGTTTAGAAACCAAATTCTTGTTGTAACACTTAGTGGATTTCATAAGGTTTGAGCACATTTATTACTTGTTCTAGCATCATCTGTAATGATCTGGAATGATTTTATTTCCTCAATATTCATCTTTAGTAAAACAACTGTCCTTATCAAAAAGTCTGTTTAACCTGTTCTTTCTCGGATGTGCTGTATGAAACTTTGATTGAAATAGCTACAGTTGAATGTATAGCATCCTTGAAACTAACTGTTCACTGAAGACCTTAAAATGGAAGTTTCACTCCTTTAAATTTGATTGCTTTACATATTCATAAAGACTGTAGAGGCATATGTTGTTCTTTTATTTATTTTTTTTAATCCCTTAATTCATGAGTAATGCTACATGTAACTGTTTAATAATTAAAATCTTGATAAATGTAATCACTCTCCCCTCTTTCCCCTTTCCCTCCCCTCTTTGTGAAAAAATATGTTAATTTGTATCTTTGTATCTTAAATTTCTATTGTCACACAGAACAATAATTACTGTTGTGATAAGTCTGTATTTATAATGTAGTGTACACTGAAATATTGTTCTAAAACATATTTGAAAGTGAGAGGCATGAAACTGTTTAAGAGATACAAGAGAACACAAAAATATAGTAAAATTGCTTGTGTTTTTTGACATAGTCTTTCAAATGGTAAGTATTAATATTGCTAACGTCTGAACAAAATGGAGCAGGGAGATCTTGGGTAAGAGATGTTGCTGAAATTTCCTTATGCTTTCCCTTTCCAGACTTCTGTGTTGTGTTGAATGAACAAAAAAGGAAATGCAGTACTGCAGCCATTCTATCTGTGCTCTGACACTTCTTAAAACAGATTTTTCTCTCTGGCTTCAGCAGCATGCATACCCCAGGCATTCTTTTCTTGCAGTAGTCTGTTTTCTCTTGATCCATGTTCAAAAGTAGAAGACATATGCAAGTCGAATTGCAGTAGGATGATTTTTAAGTCTAACAAACCCAGTGTGTGCGTTTCTGTTCAGTCCCCTTTCTTTATTGCAGCTGAATAAAACAGTACTTTGTTACACGTGTGTTTTTTACTGCTACTGTAATGAAATATATCCTGTGACTCAATACATGGTAACATCTGTTACAGAAAGGTAGGTGGTAGAACTTTAATAAACACATTGTAAAATATAAGTTTACTTGAACAGGATAAAGGATAACTGAAATACTGAAATATATTTGCATTCAGAATGTAGTAGTCACTTACAGTCTAGACTGTTTCCTAGGACACTTTTTTTTCCGCCCTATTTCTGCTGAATTACTTTATCAGAAATTTGTTTGGTAGTATTCTCTTGAGGCTTTGACGGATCATTGTGTTGAAGAACACTATGCAGTCGCAGCATTTTCCAAAATGATTGAGCAGAATAGCTTAGTATGTCCCATAAGCGCTCTCTTTCTCTTTTTTTTTCAATAGTACAGTGCTTTTATACTGGTACCACATTGAATATAGTTCAGTAATAGGATACTCCCTCCCCACCCTCCTCCTCCTCTTTTTTTTTCACCCTCCTTGGAAAAAAACCCTTTTCTTCTGCCTTTTTTTTTTTAATTATTATTATTCTGTATGTGGTGCAAGAAATCCTGTGCTACTTGTGGGTTTTTATCCTAGCTGTAGTTATACCAAGCAGAAGGGAAGTGAATTTATCTTTTTAGAACTCAGTTGAAACATTCAAAGGTTATGGTTAACTGTATCTGATTAACAATATATATAGTGGGTCATTTTGAAGCCTTTTTTTTTACTTTGTTTGGCTTAGATATGGGTGCTTAGCCTTGACTTGTATTGATTTTTTCCAATTTCCCACTCCCCCCCTCCCTGCCCTTTCCTAATTGCATTCTAACTACTAAAGATTCAAAAATGTGAAAGACTTTGACTGGTTTATATACTGCTGACTGTTTCACTAATCACTGTTTAATATGGTTTTCATAGGATATGTAACATGACACTGGTATTCTGGACAGGTAATTTTCATTGTTTGAAAAACGTACATAATAAGGGGAATCAGGTTACTGCTAGAAATGAGCACCTTATTTTTTAGCTTCATATTGCCAAGGATCTGTTTTGTGAAGTCTACTCTTGGAAAACGTGTAACGTCAAAACTTTCCAGAAATTGTCAAAGATATGTTAATATTTAAAGGGGCACTGTCATTTTTTTTCCTGACTGAATTAACATCTTGATCTTGAACACTCTTAATTATTGCTGCCTTACTGAAAATTTATAAGGCTATTTGATGGTTTTAAGGATAATAGTTAAGGACAGTTAAGCTGGTCCCCTTCAGTGGCTCCTTCGTATCCTGCATATGCACATGCCTGCTTGTTGCCCTGTTGGTTTCAGCTTTGCTGTGGCTGTGTGCACCCTCTGGCAGGCCGCGGGGAGGAGCGTGCATGCCTGCTCTCCCGGGACAGTGCATGAGCGGTGTGGTCATGCTGGTGCATGAGGAGAGCGCAGCTGTTGTCCGTGAACCCGGCTGCAGGTGAAGTGCTACCGAACAGATAAAATAACGGAGGTGTTTCTTATCTAATCTTTTCTGTTCGCTTACTAGCCTCGACAATGGGAACCTACACGTAGTTTATGTGAAGATTGCACTGTGTAAAAATGTAGTTTTGTACATTTGACTGTGTCCCTTTAAATTCTGCGCAGCTAGGAGCTGGTTTGTCACTGCCAAAACTGTACATACTCAGAGCAATCCAGAGAAGAATAGTTCTTGCCTAAGTCCTCTGAAATGAGGTAACGTGGCAAGAGAGGGCAGGTGGAAGTTAACATGGTTAAAACAATGGATAGTGGAGAGTACAAACTATCTTAACATCGCTGATAGACTTGCACATAACTAAACCTCACATAACTCGGAAGCCAATCTCTGGCAGGGATTAGAAATTATTTTACTTTAGCTTACTCTTTATCTTTTACAGAGTTTAAGTGAAATTATATACACAGATTTGTATGCGTATATCTAACTTTGTGTAGAGATATAAAATCATGCAATACATGTATGTACATGTGCATGCGTGTGGTTTGGTGCACTGGGCCTTAAAAATAAGGCATGAACCCTGCAGATTCTGGTAAACTGAAAGCTGTTGAAAGAGTAGTTCCCAAATGAGGTAGGTAAAGGGTGAAATGGAGGAGAATCTTTCACTCGTGTCTTTGATCTGATCCTATTTTGAAAAGAAACACGAACGCGACAAGTGCTGAAAGCCTGTTCCCGATTATTGACCGCTTGTTCAAGAGCAGGAAGATACTTGGTTGATGAAGGCCAGAAAATCTTCAATGATTTGCTGATGAGATTTGTTTTTTATTTCATTCCCTTCTTTCTTTGAGAAATCTAGCCACAACAGGGAAAAAAAATCTGGCAAAATAAGAAACTATGGTAGTTCTCTGTCTTTCCCCTTCTCATTTTAATTTATCAACATAGCTAATTAGTTACTACTGATTAATCACACGTAGAACGCTCCTATGGGATTAGACCAGGGAAGGACTCTGCAGAGTCCAGTGGAAGTGAGCAGAATCATTTCAGTGAAGTACGGGATTCTGGTGCAACCTGAATTTTATTTTAGATTCACCACAGGACGGATGTCAGGTTACTGGAACTTGTAGAATTTAAGTGATTCAGGTGTTTAAAAATTAATTAAAATACAGATTTTTTTTATGAGAAGATTTGAGGATGGATGGGCATCAAAACTTAACAAAAAGCGATCTAATTTTTGTATAAATTATTATACCGCAAAATGAAAATATATAAGGATACATAAAACAAGCCAAAGTGAAAGTCATTTTCATTCGTGGCCCACACTGTTTTTAGTAAGCTACACTTTTCCTTGGCTTTATGATACGTTAAAAAGCTGAGAATATCATGTTAAATACACTGAACTGGTTAATTCCTAATCTTTTTAATAGTGATGGTGCTCATTCCTAGCTTGAGGTCTAGTGTGTTGGTGGATCTTGCATTGGAAGTGACTGTGGGTATGGTTAAAGTTTTCTCTGATCAACTTACTTAAAAGGAAGCTCAGTTGCCTTGTCAGCTTTGCCAACTCTGCTCTCCTATTTCTCTGTAGATGACTGCAGCTATTTTCAGTTGTAATTGTTGTTTCAGAAATAATTTATGCTGGAGAATGAATTTTTTTTATTTTGTTGTTCTCAATGTTCAGGAGTCAAAAGTTTTGAATAATAAATCTTAAAATATTTAAAATATTTAACAACTGCTGCCCCCCAAAATTAAAATAATTTCTATTGAATATCAGCTTTAATTTTCAAAAATATACAGAAATTATATGTTTGTAAAAACTAAGATTTTGATAGTAAAGAACATATTCTCCACTTTTTTATTCCATAAATCAAGCATAACGTTTTTCTTAAACAGGGGAGTTCAGTAGATCATGCATGGTAATATTAGCTGGTGATACTGTCAGGTGTCTTTAAGAATATTAAAATACATATTTGACTTTAATAAATGTGTGCAAGCTGACAAAGCTTAAAAATGTCAACAATAACCCGGTAAGACAAGCACACGTTCTAAGAAAAAGAAACCCCAAGTTGTCAAAAAACAGTGAAAATTAGTTTTCAGAGTTTTGTATCACTAAAATTATTTTCTGATGTATATGAACAATCTATTACATTTTTTATAGTAATATTTAATAATATTGCATAATATATTTTTAACCTGACAGTGTCCCAAAGTTATCATGTCTCTTTGCTTTCATTTTCCAGCTGAGTTTTAATTTTGCATGCATTTCAGTGAAATACTATATCTAACAGTTTTTTTTCTGGAAGCATTTTGGGGCTGTCACTGCTAGTAGTATTCACCAAAATGCTTACTCAAGAGCAGAGTAATAAAATTTATTTCCCTTTTGTGGAGATTTGTTATGAAATGAAATGCTAATGAAGTGAAATCTAATGGGAAAAAGTAATGCAGAAGTGATTCTGTTCTCTGTTTACATGTATGCATATGTATTTTTGAACTCCAGGTTGTTTGAAGCATAACTGTAAATAATAGGAACCCCCCTTCTTGTAAGGGTTTTAATGGCATCCCAAACAACTCTGAAATTCAATAGACCTAAATGTTTACATTTTGAGAAAAAAAATTTAAACTCTGGTTACCTTGGCAAAGCAATTTGTAACATTTAATATTATCCTTAGTTTATCATCGGAGCCTCTGTGAAGCTATCTTTTTGAAGTAATGCCAATAGAAAGTGGAAGTTGTGCAGCTGCTCGCCAGGCAAAGCAGAAACGTAAATCTCACAGTTTGTCAATCCGAAGAACCAACAGTTCTGAGCAAGAACGGGCAGGACTGCAGAGAGACATGTTGGAAGGGCAGGTAGGTACCTGATGCTTAGGTAATTTTAACTCTTTTATGATGGCTTTTTTTATGTGAAGACGTTAAATAGACTTAAGTAATGAAGTATGTCTAATAAAGCTGGAGGTGTAGCAGACAAGCTTGCTTTTAGCCACTGACTGTCCTTGCAGTCTGTTAGTATGGATATTGACCATACTTTTGGCTGTATTCAGACTTGTGTATCTTTTTATCAACTTTGTATATTTTACAGTGAATGGTAAAAACAAATAGCAACTACAAAGAATATACCCTGCCTAGCTTACTGCATTTCCTTCCTCCTGCCTCTTTAAGTTGAAGACTGATTCTTGAGTTTATGAATTTGAATTTGGAACAATATTAGCTTATCAGTATGAATAAACTGAAATACATGTTGCTAAAACTCAGGGAAGGTTTTGGTGGGAACACTATTCTACATTCTTTTCCATAAAATAAATTACGTTAAATATTGTCTGCTTGATAGGGGTATGAACTAACATTTGTTTTGTGTTTTTATTCATTTATTTATTGAATTTGGCTCGAATACAGATGTGATCTTCACAGAATAGTTGAGATGATCTCCAGAGGTCCCTTCCAACTTCATCCAACTCCCTTGCTCAAATGAGGTCACCTGCAGCATGTTGCCCAGGATGCTGTTCAGCTGAGTTTTGAGGGTCCCCAAGGATGGGGACTCTGCAACCTCTCTGGGCAAGCTGCTGCAGTGCTTAGCCACCCTCACATTTGAATCAATATTTCTTTATATTCAGATGGAATTTCCTATGTTTCAGTTTGTGCCTGTTGCCTCTTGTCTTGTCCCTGTGCTCTACTGAGAAGAATTTGGTTCCATATTCTTTGTGGGGAATGTTCTTTCCCTGATGCAGTACTTTGCACTTCCCGTTGCTGAAATTCATGAGGTTCTGCTCAGCCCATTTCTCCAGCCTGTTAATGTCCCTGTGAATGACAGCGCAACTATCTGGTGCATCTTCTAGGCATTTAACTTAGTGTAAAAAACAGCTATAAAAATTTTTGTTATTCTCCTAATCTGCTCACTGTGTGTAATGGACACAATTTAGAACCAGTTGGAATACTTTACTTAACAATATTGAAATTAACTATAGGTAAGGCTCCTATAGGAGCACTGTTGGAAGTAGTGCTGCTGAAGATAAGCAAATAGTGGGGTTGAAAATGATATGCTATCAAATTGAATACACAAAGTTAATATGAGCCTGGCAAAGATGTGGCAAAACTTGGTTCTTATCAGTGAGGTGCTTTGAAATACTGACAATGTTATGCTATGAGAAACAACACTTCCTCTTGTAGGCTGTCTTAGACACTCTGAAGGGAAAAGCTTGTGTTCTCTCTGTGGTGTGACAGATTTTTGTATTGAATCTGTTATTCAATTGATTACTAGTTTTCTGGAAACTAACAGAGCCAAAGTTGTTGCTTCTAGTCATCTGGAAGCTGGACGTTGTAAATATTTGCTTCTATAGAAAACTGTTCCTGCTTTTGGGCTTTTACAGCCTTACTGTAGGAAAGCAGTGAAGGGCAGTGAAGAGGTGAAGGTCTACTGTCACTTCTATATAGTAAACAAAAAACATTAACCTATTCTAGTGTTTCTTATCAAATGCCACAAACATTTATGTTGATAGAATGAGTGTTTTGTGTGTTAGCTTGTTTAATTTTGTTGACCTTGAACAGTTGCCTGCCAGCTCTCATATGGAGAGAGCATTAATGCTGCTTCACAATGGTCCTGTAAAAAAAACACATGAAATCAAGATATCACCTGTTTATTTGCAAACATAGTTGTTACATCATATATTAATAGGCTAATTAATGCAAGCTGTTCAAGGAGAGCTTAGTCTTTTTGATAATCTTTTTGATAATATTGTCATTTGGAATTACTGGGTAATTGAATCAGAAATACATCTTTTAATTTCAATATTTCTCTAAATACTATTTCATTTGTACAATACAGTTGACCTTGTCCCAAGCTGATTTTAATCTGAATCTGCTTCACGTTCTAATTTGTTAGGATGTATGAACAAAAGTATTAGCAGGGAGAGGCAGATGAAGAAGTAGAAATACGTTTTTAATGTGTCCCAAAGTTATCATGTCTCTTTGCTTTTGTTTTCTAGCTGGGTTTTAATTTTGCATGCATTTCAGTGAAATATACTGTATCTAACAGTTGGAGGCACAAAGAGCATAGGGTCACTTCTTTCAGTAGTAGTGCCTGTTTCTGTCAGCTTAAGGTAGACATGAAGTTGGTGTAGGACTGAGTTATGAACAATGTGTTACGTGTTCTGAGTAATGACTGCTAATGGTTTCTGTCATTCTTCTATGTCAGCTTGATGTCTGGAAGTAACTTCGTAGTTAATATAAAAGCACGATCATGGTAGGCTTTTCTGTGTTTTTCTGAAGGCAGTTACCTTACTTTCTTATACATGAACCAAAACATGAGTCAGGTTATATTCTGGTTGCTTAGATGCTGACTTACTCAAAGACACATGCTGCCCTCTAATGGCTAGTATGCATTTGCTTTTTCATAATTCAGACAGTTTTTAGAAGTGGAGCCATTTTTTCTGGATCAGTTTTTTTGGGGACGCTTCAGAATAAAACAAGCTATTAGCCACCCTGAAACTTATGTTGAAATAATTAAGTTTGCCGTGATTTAGGTGATGTCCTGTATTAATGTTTTTACTTTCTAATAGTTCTTCTGTACACCTAGATCGGAAATGATGGTTTGCACTTTGACAGAAGCTGTCTTGATTTCCTTTCTTGTTCATAGTTGATGAGTTTAAGACTTTGAAATTGTATACTTTTGCTTTGTTTAAAAAGTAGTTGTTGCAAATGGATGCAGTCCTTGAATGCTTTCCTTAGAATCCTCAAGATACATGCTTCCTTACTCATCTTTGAGTTTTGGTAACTTGTTTTCTTGCATAGATGTTTTGCAGATTTTGAATATGGCTGCATCTTTTTGCAGACTTGTCCAGTATTAAGCTATTGTCTTACTGAATTTTGAGATGACAGGTTAAATATTAACTATCCTACTTAAGCTTTTTTGTTGATAGCGTAACTCTCAGCTAAATGGAAACTTCCCTTTAAAAAGTTCATAGTTGACTAACTGGATAAATGCAGTAGGTGAACTTGCATATTGCCGTCCATCAGCAACTGAAGAAAAGAATAGATTTAGTATAATTGATCTACTTAGTGAGCAAGGATGGTTGATCCTTGGATCCATACTTATAGATTAGGCCAGTTAGTGGATTGACTCTAGTTATTAGGCTAATGACTGTATTTTCTCCTTTCTGATCTGTCATTTTTAGTAGTATGCTATGCTTTAAATTTTGTAAGTTAAAAGTTGGTTGTTAGCATTAGGTATTCCCTATTAATTGATTACTGTCTGTTGTCTTCTGCATCACTCAGCATCTTCTCAACAGTGTTCAATAACAGAATTATTTCTATAGTGAGAACTTTGAATACCAACAGAAATCAGTACTCAGTTGCTTTGGATAAAATACGCCTTTATATAGTGAAAATGCAGTGCTGATCTCTGTTTTGTAGGCAGATAAATAAATTTAAATAAATTGTATACAGAAACTTGTTGCCAAGCTGAGTATTGAACTTGGGTTTTATAAATCCTGTGTTGGTCGTTTTATCATATACTTGTTTTTTGCCTTTTATTGCTGTGATAGTTATGCATAAAAAAAAATCAGTCTGTCTATGTGAACTTGCTTTTAGATATTTCTGTGAAAAGGAGATCCTTGAACAGTATCTGTGGAGGGAAGGATTAGATAGTTTTTTCCCTCCTTCTATTTAAATAAAAAGAAATCCTATAGCATTGTGGTTTTGAAGCCACATTTTTGATTCCAGTCAGTTTTTATATTACATATCTGTATGGTAATTTCTCAGTCCTCATAACTATGGTTATAGAATGGCTTTAGACTTGAAATGTTTTTAGCCTACATTTGGTTTGTGCTCTATCAAATGTACAGAAAGCAGTCCTAGAATTTTATTTCCAACCTTTTCTTTCATACAAGACTTGGAATCAATGGACAGTTATATTTGTTGTTTTAATTTGTACTAAAAATGTTCAAATTAAATGAAATCATAAATACATTAAAGGAAAAATAAAACTTGGTGAGGTTTGCATGCATTTGCTGGTTTGCATGCTGTATTCAAATGAGAATCTTTATTTTACAGATACATTTACACTAAATCATAATTTAAAATATTTGGTAGAAACTTGAAGGAAATAGATGCAAAAAATATTATTTTTGCCTTCCAGGATTCTAAACTACCTTCTTCTGTTCGGAATACGCTTCTTGAACTTTTTGGACAAATAGAGCGGGAGTTTGAAAACCTCTATATAGAAAATTTGGAATGTGAGTATTTTTTTCCCATCAGTTTAAAGCTGTTAGGACTTATGATATAGTAGAGCTAATTGAAAAGCTTTCATTAGATACTATAATGTAATTAATGCAGTTTCTTTATGAGGAACTTAAGAATAGTTTTGAAATTCATGTCAAAGACATTGTTTGTCCTTTTTGAGAAAAATCCATTTCTTTTGTCTTTGATGTAAGTAGTGAGGACCAATGTGTGTCATCCTCTTTGAAGCCATGGCAAAGAAATGGAAGTGGCTGTCTCCTTTTCCCTGGTGTAGGCTCTAGTATATACCATCTTGATCTGACTGTGGCTTTGTTCAGCCTACAGCATTCGAGACTACAGCTTTGTCTTTGTTTTTATATACATATTCCTTATGTTCAAACTATTCAATATATTCTATGTAGTCAAACTTCAGTTTAATGATATTATTTTAGTAAATAAAATTGACATTATGTTTTATTTGAGAAAATATAAAATGTAGTGTTTCTGGACCACACTACTTAGTAAATTACATGACCAGCATCTGTATCTGCCTGTGAAGACTGAAGTTGAGTGCACAGTTAATAATTCCAGGTGTTATCTGCAACAAATGTAATGTAATTATTGCAATGTAAATGAACAGAGGATCCAAAGGAAGTAACACAGGCAATCATATGATACTGCCTTTCTTAACTTCTCTTGTTAAATTTTGCAAGCTTTGTTGACCTCTAAATTGTAGAATCTGTCTATCTTGGCTTCAGGTCAAACTTTTTGCATCGAATCTATTCTCCCAGTTAAACCAAATGCTCATGTTACAAAACATTTTTGCATACTTTCTGAAAATGTACTGCTTTTTTCTACTCTTAACCTGAGTTCACGTTGGTTAAAGGTTAACATCAGCAGTTCAGGTTTTTTGTGTTAGTGACACTTTGGATACTTGAGTTCTCCACCTCCTGCTGAGAATTTGGCTGAAAGTATGAAAAATAGAGATTATTTTCCCCCAGCTTGTTCTGGGAGAACTGAACAGCTGTGAAGATCTGAAAACCCTTTATACATTTTCTTGAAGGAAGTACTGCAGTGTTAACAGTACATAGCTCACTCAACATCCACTATTACTCCACATCACAGCAATTTCATGACAGCAACTGAAATTCAAGAGCTATATGTGACTGCTCAGTTTCAGGGGTGTGGGGTAAAGAGTAGTATTAGGTGATTATTATTTCCCAAAAATCAAGCTTTAGATGTACCATGCAGATTTCTGTCAGCTGAGTTAAGCTATAATTGCTCAGTGTTGCTATCAGGTATGCTGACAAATGTGGTAGAAATGAGTTTTTTCTTTTTTACCACCTGACTTCACAAACATTTGATAGAAAAGTAGTAGTGAATGCATTTGTATCCTACTGGGCATGATTATTTTCCTTCCATCCTACTTTTGTTTATTGCACGTCTTCGTTCTTCACTTGAGAATTGTAGGTCATTCTTGGCCTTTTTGATCTCCTCCTACCCCCGACAGTTTTCAAATTTCAGTTTTTCTCTTCTGATGCTCAGTCTGTTGTTTTTGCTCTTGGTCTAACCTCTATGTTACTGTTGCATAAAATTTACCTAGAGAATCTCAGATTTTTCTTCCTCGCTTCTCATATACCCTTCTTCCCCTGTTACAACTACTTTCTAGTCTCTTCCTTTCCTTATTCCTTCCAGGCTTCAGTTATAATTCTTTCAGCCAATTCTTTGTTTGTTTTATTCTTCTGTTCCTATAAACCTGTCTTTTCTTTGATTACTTCTCTTTCACATTGCCTGTGCTTAATGATAATAAAAGTTCAGATGTATGTGACTAAGAACACAGAAGACAGTATCTTACTTTGCCCGTTTAAAGCACTTGAACAAAGTATGTGTGTGTAAACTGGCTTTTTTTCCCTCCCCCCCTTCTACTGCTTAGAATTGAAACTGCAGTGAGGTTCTCAGAAATGGCAAAAAAGGCATACACATGATGGATCATGTTTCCCCATGTTTCAAAGCCTTATTACAAAGCCTAGGAAGTGAATATGGTTTTTTAAAGAGGTCCCCAGAATTTGTAGAAAGATAGACTTAAACTAACTCTGAAGAAAAGCTGAAAACTATCTAAAGCCTCTCAATTAAATTCAGCCTGAGGAAGATGCTTAAGGAATATCAGCCCAAATTTTGAGGGAAAGCTGTAAGCTACTGAAAAGGTTCTTTATAATATAAATTTGGGCAACTTTAAACCAGTCCAGCCACTGGTTGGACCTAACCTGTTTTAGCTATGTCACAGCTCTGTCTTCTGTTCATATAGTGCTGGTGAGAGTTATAAATAATGAACAGAAAAGCATTCTCGTTGCAATATATGCTTTATCTTATGTACAACAAAATATTTTGGTTGTATTTAATGTTTCTAAAACACTTGAATGAAATATGTGTATGTCAAATTCTACAAATTTTTTTTTGTATATTTTGCAGAATAAAAAGGATTCATACACTTTTGCTACATTTTTATTTTTAAACTCTAGTTATAAGCAAACCCTCGGGAAACTAGTATTTCATGATTAATAAAATCTGTCAGAAAATGTCTTGCTAATTGGCTCATACTTGTTATGCCGTAAGCTTTGTCTCGCGTTGGATTTAGTTCGATGCTAGTGTGCCATATATTGTACAGAAGCTGTTTTATTAAACTTTAGTCACATTTAGTAGTAAAAGTAACAGTAATTAGAAGCCAGTAATACCTTCCTTGGATTCTGGGTCAAGGTTGTTCTCTGGAAAATTCAGCATGAGACTTAGTTTATATCTTGGTGAGAACTGCTTTTATAAAATGACAATTATCTCCCATCCTGTCCTTAACATAAAATAGATTACTTAGTATTATTAACACATTATTTTAGAATTATGATTAATGTTTTATTCAATTCTCTTTTTTTGCATTAATATGAATTTTCATGCTATTGATAGTACGCAGAGAGATTGATACGCTTAATGAGCGTTTAGCAGCAGAAGGACAAACAATTGATGGAGCTGAACTTAGCAAAGGACAACTGAAAACAAAAGGTAAGAGAAGCACAAAGAATCTTAAACTGGTATTTTTGAGTTTACTTTTTAGTGCTTAACTGGTAAAAACTTACTGAAGGGAATTAACATCGTAATATAAATAAGCTAATGTATTTGAAGTGTCTTTCTTTAAATTTGTTTGTCTCAACAGCCAGTCACAGTACCAGTCAGCTTTCTCAGAAATTAAAGACAACTTACAAGGCATCTACTAGCAAGGTATGAGACAGTTAAACCTTTACTCATCAATGTGTACTCATGAGATTAACATGGCTGTCTAAATTGTGAGTTACTGAATTTCTGAGCTGAATAATGCTGTTTTTTTTTTTTTTTTTTTTTTTTTAACTAAACCTGCTTAATGAAGGACAGTATCTTTATCTTGGATTAATCAATTGCCCTTACTACAATGATACATTTTACAATAATTGCTGATACTTTTAAAAGGATAAATATTGGACCGGAGAGAGCATGTGTGCACATTGTGTGTATGTGAAGTTACTCTTTTGTAATGGAATAACTAAAAAAAAATCCTGTTTTGTGAGAGAAATAGAAAACTTAGTTGATGATGAAGTTCTGAGTAAAGATTTGAGCATTGTGGTTGAAACGGGCATTTAAGTAGGGATCTTTGGATACCATTTGAACTGTGTTCTATTATAGGGAGGCTGAGTATGTTGTTGTTGAGCCATGGGGATGGGGTTGCTGCTGTGAGACTAGAACGGTTTGTTTCCTCAGCATTGTGAGGCTTTACAAATTAGTAGTTCAATATCCTCTTTTGCCTGGTTTCTTAGTATAGTTACTCATCCTGATGTTTTTCTTTTTACACATCTACATTTATCTGGTATTTTTGTTTTCCCCTTTCTCTCCTTAATTTGTGATTGTAGAATGGTTTTAGAGTGAATGTAGGTGTCTTGGAAATACCATCTACTAAGTAGTCTAAAAATATGGGAGTAAGAGTAGTGTGCTGAAAACTATCCTAGTTGTTGTGTTTTACTTGGTCTTCTTTTATATCTATTGTTTCTCATTTATTTATTTATTTTGAGGCTGATGTTAAATGCTTGTTGTCTTTTATTTGCTTGCAATGTGGTGCTCATATTCTTTCCCAAGCAAGGCAGGTAGACCTCACAACTTCGGTGTGGGAAGCTGGGCAATATGGGGTGGAGACTCCTGGGTAATTGCTTCACTTTTCAGTATTCTGGTATGCATGCACAGTAAAGTGGTCATGAGTACTGGAATATGAATTTAATAACTTGCTGTAGGCATCATATCTGTTATATCAATTGGTAACTAACATATGTTTAAGTGTGTGAGTGTATTTCTTTCTGCAGCTTTGAATCAGAATTTATTGTGGGGCAGAGAGGAGAGGTGAGGAGAATGATTAAGCTGAGAGCATCTCTCTCCAGTGTGTCCTTTGCTCGGGTCTTTTCTGTAGTTAGACTGGTTGTCTTTGGGCCTCTGCCTCCTTCCTGCTCAGAAGAGTTAAACAGCTGTGGTCTTTGGGCTCTTCAACCACAAAGAGACTACAGCCAAAAGTTCAGGAGGGACAATAGCTATTCTTCTAACAAACCATGATCTTTCTGTATTTAACTGAACTGGATGCAATTAAAGTCTCGTAGTGCTGGTATCTGGCAAAATGAGTTTATTTTAGAGTTTTAAGAGTTCACAGCTATAAAGTTCTTAAGTTTATATTTTTATAAGCAGTGAATGAATTAGGGTATACACCAAAAATGGGTTGTGTTCCAAGTCAAGTTGGGTAATGGTGGCAACTGTGCTCTTATACCCCTCCTTTATACTGTCACTGTGTATCTAATTTAAAATTTGTCAGAAGTCTGTTATTTTTCTGTGAAGTAAATTAGAAGAGACTTAAGTTTTACAAACCAAAATGTTTTCTTTAATTGCACAAGATTACCAACCTGTAAAGAGTTAAGGTTTGTTCTGATAAGAGCTGTGAATACTTGGTTGTTCTAATCATAAAACTGTTCCTTGACTGCCATATTGGAAAAACATGCTAAGACTAAAATGTTCCAATCTGTTCAGTTTGTTGAAAATGATGAGGTAATCAAACCTGAATCAAAGTCTTTTGCGAGAAAAATTCCCATTTCTGGTACTTTTCATCCCTTAGATGAGTTGAGAGTCTGAATGTTAAGTTGGCAAAACTCCGATCAGAGTAAAGATACTTTGAACAGCCAAGGCAATCCACTAGTGTCCAGATCCTGAAGGAACAGAATAGATTCAGTGTATGGTACTCTAAAAATCCTTATTTAGATATATTAATGGAAGATATGCTATAGTCCAACTGCACTGTTTGTAGATGAAGGAGTCACTTAATGAAATTAATATATTGTTGTTGTTAACAAGGTGTTACTGTTGGTGTTAATGATCCTTGGCTGTAAGAGTTGTTAAGACATCAAAAAAATACCAACAGTTTTTGCAGAATCCTAAAATTAGCTGAAATTATGTAACTTGTGCCACAATCCTTTTCTGGGATCTCTGGTTGATTTTTTTTTTCCTTTTTTGACCTGGAAAAGGACCTCTTAACAGAGTTTCTTCACCCTTACATTGAACAATTGAAGAGAATAAAACTTTTTGGTAGGTGCAGCGATAGCCCTCACTGCTTGATGTTGTTCCATAGTAAACTCCATCGTTCAGTTGCAGTGCAGTGTTGCTGGACTGTTCCAACCAGATCAGGTTTCCATTCATATTTCTAATACATCCTGTCCGCTTAAGAGGCAGTTGGTATGGTATTTTGATATTACTTGCAAGCCGTTGTCTCCATTCTAAAGAAGCTCTATATGGAATGAAATACATGAAACTATATGGATTTAAGAAAGGGGATAGGAAGCTGAAATACACTCTAGATATGATTGCCCAGTTATTTGCATTATTATATGATATTCCAAGATCTACTGAAAGGTATTAAAAAAAAAAAAACTTTCTGTAGTGCAGAAGCCTCTTTTTAGTAAGTTGCATAGTATTCAAGTATTTCCTATCCTTCACTGAAAAATTGTTTATGAACAATTATAAGGAACTGTGAAGTAATCTGGTGACTCTCTAGTTACTGGTATGTGAATTGAGAGACAGCACAACTCTCCCCCCCCCCCCCCCCCAGAAAAACAAACAAAAACAGTGAAGGGAACATTGTTGGACTTCTCTCTCGCCTCTTTGTTCGTTCAAAACTACAAATAATCCAAGAGGAGCTAGAGTATCTATGGCATAAAATGATTGGTAACACCACTGTCCAGCACTCTTCAAAAATCCGTTGTTGAATAGGAGATAAAGTTTACTTCAGAAGGCTTTGGCAGGAAAATTTACCTCAAAATCAGAAAAAACAATGCAAACTTTGGTTAGTGTGAGATTAAGGCTTGAAAAGCTTCAAGTTTGAAATTTGAGCTGAGAGGTATATTAGTCCTTAACAACAGTTAAGGACTTATTCTGCTGTTCCATTACTTATAAATGACTCCATTTAGTTTGAAAGCTATATTCTATATGAAATTGCATCCAACGGATTGTATTCAAGGTTTATAAAACTCTACTATACAACTGAATTAATAATCTTTACTATTAATGCACTCCCTTTTCAATGCATCCTCAAAGGTTGTTGCTTCTGCTGCTATGAGACTGAAAGACATATTAATTGTTAATTTGGAATTCAAATGGGGCATTATCATCTCATCATTGCAAAGTTGACGTGCACAGAATTTGGAATAAGTCTTACAGAAATTCTTAACTTTTAAAAGCCTTTTCTGAAGTAATTTGCTTTAATGACCTATTTAAGACCTTTTCTCTTTTGATACCACAAACTAATAGGAAATGAAGTCTACATTTAAGATACAATAAACTAAGGATAAAATCCTAATTGTTTTACAAAGTTGTAGGCAGATCTTAATGTGATTTGTGTTACAGCATTTGAAGCTTTTGACTTTACTCATTTGATAGATACCAGCTCATAACTGAATGCAGAGGAAAATGGTAAATTGATTTTTTTTTTCCTTCGAATTTTAACAAAGTTTTTCAGATAACCGTCCTCAAAATATGGTTACAAGCTCCAAGACTTGTGGGGTAAAATAGGATATTTTTCACTGTGGCTTTGCTCTTGTTGAACTCATTTTTCTCCACAGTTGATCTCAGTCTCACTGGAACACTCTCATATTTTATTTTTTTTTATATATATATATATATATATATATATATTTTTATATGTATATATATGTGTGTGTGTGTATATTTATATTGTATATATAAATATCTCAGTCACTCCCCTTTTATTTGAAAATATAGAATTTCTACAGTTCAGATACTTTTCCATGCAGACCAGTGTTTTTAGTCTTCCTGTGCTATAGTGCCTTGGAATTTTCCCTTTTTGATAGACGTTTTTTTTCTTAATTTCATTTGATACTGTTTACCCACATACTAATTTGCATTTAAGACTTCTGTTTTCCCTTAATAGCATTGACAAAAAAAATGCTTTATTACACAAATGAACTGGCATATGTTCCAGGTTAGTGTTCGATTTGATTAGCTCTTTGTGGTTTTGAAGAAAGATGGCAACGAGTGTTATAAATGGAAATGTTTCTGTTTTTTTGCTAGAGCTTTGTCACAAACAGTACACTTTCCAAGACTTTACACTATATAATATGTCTATGAGTTGTCAGATGTAATTATTTTGATAGGCAAAGTAAGTTTTTTATTATAATTCTTTAGCTTACAAACTGAATGGGAGTGCACACTGTGTGCAACCTAATTACACCATTGAAATTGCATCATTGTAGTAGAGAATAGTTCATCATGCTTTCAGTAAAAAGGGAGGTGTTAGAAAAAAATCAAGTAGTGTGTTAGCATCCAAGCTCACTTTCCTACCATCAACTGTCAAATTCTTGACAAGAGCAAACTAAGAAAATTGAGAAATTGTTATGGGAAGAAGTTAGTATCAGGTTGTCAGACTAGCAAACACTATGAGCAGTGTACTTGGGGGATAAGTTACTTAATCATGAATCAATGTGGAAAAATACATATTGATCTCTCTGCTATTTCAGATTGTATCCAGTTTTAAAACTACAACATCAAGGGCAATCTGTCAACTGGTAAAGGAGTATGTTGGCCACAGGGATGGTATTTGGGATGTCAGTGTCGCAAAAACTCAACCGGTGATTTTGGGGACTGCATCTGCTGGTAAATTCTTGCATTGCTCGAATCTTAAGAAAATTCTGGTTTAGTCTATAAATAAAGTAAATTAAAAGCACAGTTGAGCACTTAGGTCCACTATAGTGTCTCAGATGAGCTTTTATTGTCAGTCTTTGTTTTAAGAATTGATGACTTAACTATCTTTTTAGTAGTTCTATGCAAGTATTCTTCTGAAAGAGTTCATTTAAGAAAGTTCAGTAGCTTAAAAATTCTTAAGTAGGATTTTTTTTTTGAAATTCATTTAATTTTGATATAGCTTTAGAAAGTTCAGGCTTCCTTGCTGATCTTTCTAAGCTATTTGCCTCTTAACTTAAATGCAGATCACTCTTTCCTTAGAGTCAGCTCTAGCCAGTTAGATGGATGTAAATCAGTAGTTTGGGAGCTGCTTGCTTGGAGAGCAAGTATTTTACTTTCATGTAAAATACTTTACTATTGTATACAGAGCTGCCCTCAGGCTTTCTATCATAGTATTAGTTCAGCCTTTATTTTATGAAAGTCATAGAGAAACTAATCATAATTTGCATGTTCTTATATTTTTATGTTCTTCTGACTGTTGTCTAAGGTTCTAGGGGCAACTAAAAATCTTAGCTTGAAGTTCCTTACATATCTTAGACCCTTCCCTTGTAAGAGAGGGAACAGGTACTACCAAATAAGGTGCTAGCTGTATTAGTGATCCAAAAATGGAAAAATATTACGAAAATAAGTCATAGTCAGTTATAATTGGTCAGTTAGAGGAGTGGCATTTGGAGTGATTACCTTTTTAAGTAAACTTCTGCAGTGCTCTATAGCAACCTATATGCATACAGAGTTTTATGCAGGAAGTAAATATGTTTGTTCATGGGAGTCTTGTTTGTAGTGACTGATTTACCTTTTCACCCCTAATCACTTTCTGTATTACTTTTTGAATCTCATGGTATATAGTTGAAGCATTATGCATAACTATATACCTAAATAAGAAAAATATTAAAAGTAGAATTTGCCTTTCAATACAACAAAGTAATCTGAATGGAATAACACTTTTATTTCTATTGAGCCTTGCCTATTAAGTGTGGAAGCTTGTAATTATGGACTAGTTACTTTGGTATATAAGATAATATTGTTAGAGGAGTTGTCTGTTTTTTACATTTGGAGTCTATTTCATATGTTGTCATTTATATTCAGACATGACTTGTTTGTTGAATCAGAGTTAAAATTGAAAATATGTTTTGGTAATACTATGTAATAATGTTTATAACTACCTTTTAACCTTTGTAGATCATACTGCCTTGCTATGGAGCATAGAGACAGGAAAGTGCCTTGTCAAGTATGTAGGGCATGTTGGATCAGGTAAGATAAGGGCATTTTGCAAAAACAGGAAACAATGCATATGGGAAGGGGCAATGTGTTTTGGACACCCGCAAAAAATTTATAGTGGTATTACTTGAAGGTTTGCCAACACCACTAACAAGTAAATATGAAAGTTCCATAAACCTTAATACAGAGAAGGTTTTGTAATATTTTTTAAGATAGAATATTAAGATAGTTCTGTAAATGTTGAGAGAATAAACAACTACCTTTAGACAAAATTTATAGGCACGGTTAAGGTACTTAGTTAAATGTCAGCACTATTTGGGCTTTTCATACATATGCAGAATGAGAGTGCAATTATATAATCGGAGATAGATTATTTCACAGGATCTGTGTTTTATTTGAGGTACAAGATACAGTTGCTGGATCATTATCTTTTTTCTCTTCATTGTTCAATATGTGATCCTACATATAACTTACCGCACAGTATTAAAATTTTGCTTTGGAGATGGTTAATTTCATATAGGTATCTGTTTTCCTCAATGTAGTACAAATATTTCAGAAAAATGAACTCAACTCACTCCATAGATGGAGAGCTGCAGTACAGTAAATGTTTTTGCCGTTAATCTTTTAGTGTCAAATTTGACAACAAGCACCTGTTATCTTACATGAGACAGAAGTGGGGAATATAGTGCATATCAATCTTTTATAGATTGAAAAGAGGTTTTCTGTAGTCTGTTCTTGCTGCTGGGAGATGAGTGCTTTGACAGATCATGTACTGGGGTATTGAGCCTTGTACCCAGAAAATAAGGAACAATCATTGACCTGAAATGTTTGTTTAAGTAATTCAGCACATTGCATGAATTTTGTGGCAAAGATACCAGTAGAATTAAGTTCTCTAGAGAATGGCAGCTGCTTGACCCATCCGTTGTACTTTCTTTTTCTGCTATGTGGCTTCTAGCTCCTGAAACACAAATATGCTATAATGCCCTATGGAGAGATGCATAGGAACATCAGTTACCATTTTAATTCATGCTTTTTAATCTGATTTGGATGTCTCAGATATTTTGCTCTATAATGAGGGTAACGTTAGCCTCCGTAAAGTCATGTTTAAAAACTTCAGCTACTTAAATTTCCTTTTTTGTTTGTTTCTAATTGCTAGTTGGGAAACCACAGCAATAATAAGCTCTAAACTGTATTTAAACAGTGATGTGTCAACTATGTGTTAAAAAGAAAAAAATTTGGTTCATATATTTTCTATTTAGGAAAGCTTTGTTTACTTGATGATGTTTGACAGCTGGTTAAGTGGAGCAAAGATGCTGGGTGCCAGCAACTGATACACTGCTAAGTTTGTTCAGTGTGAAAAACTTGAGTATCTTTTTAAGCTTAGTACTAATTCCCAGCATTCTCTTGAGAACATACGTGTCTATGCTACTTGTATGTTGAATGGAAATGATTTTTAAGTTTTGTCTTGAGGAACAGTAGAAGAGAAGCTTAGTGATGAAAAGTAATTGGATCTTAATGTGTTGAAATAAAAAATGAAACAGATCTTTTTAGGCTAGTGGAATTCTTGCAGAATTCCATCTCAGAACAGTCATCTTCCAATTACTTGTAATCTCAGGACTGAAACCTAGTTTGCATTATTGACATTAGGTTTTTAGGCATTTATTCTTGCAGTTTTTAGCTGTAATCAGGGAGCCAATGTTCATACATAGTAAGCTTTCATCATATTACAAAAACGTATAATACTCTGCACATCCGTAAATAGAATTTAAGTATTTGTCTCCTCTATAAGCTTATACACGATAACTTGAATGTGGGATTTTTCATGCTTTATAATGTGCAGTGTTTGTGCTAGATTCATGAAATTACTTACTAGAAAATGTGCATTGTGGTATCTGTCATTAACTGAACCTGTTTCCTTGACTTTACATAGGTTTATGTATTCTGATAGCGTTATGATTTCTCTCACCTAAGTGACTGCTAACCTTCAAAAAATTGCTTAAAACTGAAGACTTTCTGGTTTCTCAGTGTTTTTAATAATAAAACATTATGAAATAATTTTTAATATTACTCGCTTAAAACTTTGCTTTGTTTTACACAGTAAATTCCATAAAATTTCATCCAACTGAGCAAGTGGCTCTTACAGGTATGTACAGTTTTTTCACATGCTGTGTTAATTGTAAATGGAAAAATAAGCATGTCATTCACTAGCATCTCTTTGGTGTTGTAACCCTTCTCTGTCACTGATACCTTGTCAGTGTCATCACTGATGAAATAATCTGCATATTTTAACACACAATTAATGAGAGCTTGATCTTTCCATCTGTACTTAACATATCATTGTCATGTGTGCTCAGCTCTTCCAAAATACACACCTGAAATCATATGTTTAACTCTTTTGAAATGCATTTTTTCCAGAATTAAAGAAAAAGGATATTGTGATGTTGGATGTGCAGAAAAAGCACCTCGAAAGTATTACTGTTAGTGTAACAGCATTCTCAAGGTTGAGAGTATTATCAGTACCACTTTGGGTTTGAAAACTGTCTAATGTAGTTTAATATTAGAGTTTGTAAGGTCCAGCAATTAGGGCACTAGCTTTGGGACTGAAGAGATCTGAATTCAATTTGCTGCTGTTGGGTAGGTTGTTGTAAAATGAGGGTAATTATTACTGAGGTTAGAAATTAAAGCACTGCTGTTATGACTTTCTTCTGCATCTACAGTGACTTCTGTACAGGAAGCTAGGAAGCAGAATGCTTTCTTTCTCAGCTAGCAATGGTTTATGTTAGACTAGTTAATTTTTCCTATTTTCAGATGGTAACTGTAGTCAGTGTTGCAATTCCAAAACCAATATTTTGTCAACAACCCTCTACTCTGCTCCCAGGGTACTGACATCAGAAATCATAAAAGGCTGATCATCTTTCTTCTACCCTTCATCCTCCATCTATTAGTTAAGAAGATTTTCCTAATGCTTTCATGTACTTTACACTTGCTAAATTTGTGAGACTCATAATACTGTGTTTTTCTTTCCTCCCCCCCCCCCAAAAAAATCTAGAACTCTCAACATTGTATACTTATGTATTAGGAGCATGTTTGATTTATCTGCAACAAAGGGAATTTTGTTATGTGTTTCTTGTTATATAATAGTGGGTAAGTCTCTTTTAACAGTGGAGGAAGTTTAAAATCAGATGGTAGCTGCAGAGCCAATAACCATTGCTGCACAAGATCAGTTGCTTAAGATGGAAACAGAATAGCTTCATTCTTGCTGGTTTTGGTTTCTCATTAAAACCACATGAAAACATTTGATAGAATAAATCACTGAGTGAAGAGGAACTCCAGTGAATTTAGGAAAAAGCAAACAAAGGATGGTACTGGCTAATAAATTAAATACTTTCTTCAAATGTTATGTATTAGAATGCTAGTGATATCTGTGTTCTGATGTACACTATTTAAGTGGTAATTTCACTCTAGGAAAGATAGATTTGGCACCTGCTTATATATTGAGTTATGTTCTTATCTGTATTGAAGCCAAGGAAGTAACCATTTCATTGATGTTGAGACTTGCTTACCAAAAAGGTCTAGCCGTAGCTGTTGGAAAAAGATGTGAACTCAGTGTTGCCAAATATGTAAGATAAAACTGTTTTTGTTGTTTGTGGCAATACTCATATTTAGTCAGTCTCTCTCTCTCTCTCTTTTCATTTTTCCTCTGCAGCATCTGGAGACCAGACAGCTCACATATGGAGATACATAGTACAGTTGCCTACACCTCAGCCAACTGCAGACTGCAATGTAAGCAATCAGCTTATTGAGACTAAACTAATTGCACAGCAATTTTGTCAGATATGGGTGTTATGATAAGACTGAATGTTAAGTTTCTACATAATTAAAAAATTACATGATTTCAAGATTGCAAAAGGTGAAATTTTAAGGCTTTAGTTGAACTGATACATTTTAGTGTCTATCTTTCAAAAAAGATTCCTTTCGTGTTTCTAAGATCTGTGGTGCAGAACAGAATCTGCAAGTGCATTAATTGACTCTTTTGTTCAAGCTAATAAATGTTTAAGTAAATGAAGCGGCAAGTGCAATTTGTTTGTAATAATCCAAATCATAAAGAATAATGAAGTTCTTTTTAAGCTACTAGAATTCTGGTAGTTTAACTTTTGAGGCACATATATTGTTTATAGTTGTCGTGAATTGAGAACTGTTGATAAAAGATTCATATTTTTGGCACCTATTTAATTATATCACTAAATTTGATTTCTAATTTACCCTCACTAGCCATCATCATACTATCTGACATTTTTGTCCCTCGATACTTGTTCAGTCAGTGTTTACTGTAGGCTGTCAAATTCTGTTTGACTTAGAAAGTACTTGCTCTAGATTCTGAAGACCAGGATAGCTTATAGCTTGAGCTTCTTAATAAGCTGAGTAGGGATGAGAGATGGATGTACAATATGAGATGCATGGTTAGACTCTTGAATGAAAAATATTTGATTCAGTTTATTTGGTTTAGCATTTTTATATTGAAAGAGTAGTACAAATGTTGTTTTTTTATAATAAAACATGGTGAAAAAGAAGTGTATTAGAAAAAAAAATTGCATTGGTGAAGTAGAGCTTAGATGTTAATACTTCCTGGTGTAGGAAAATAAATTATTTTTGCATCCAGTTTGCTTACTGTCAGGCAGGGATGATGTTTTTGGCATCAAGATTTGTCTGGTAGTATATTTTTATCCATTAGGATCAAAATAATGACTGCAAAAGATGGTCTTCTCAAAGATTAAAAGTGGTCACCAGCATGTACCGCGTTTAAAAATTTAAAGGAAATAAGTCCCTCAATATATATTTATTAAAATGAAACTTGAGTAATGCAGTGTAGGGAATATATGATGACTTGTCAGGCTGTTGAAGGAATAAGATGAGTAAGTGACTTAATGTAGTTTAAATGCATCCTTCATTTCAAAAACCCTTCCAGAATTTTTAGCTCTAACATAACCGTCAACTCTCTGATAGTATTGAAAATGCGTACTTAAAGAGGTTATATTTTATAGAATTACATTACCCAGATTTACATTAAGGGGGTGGGGAAGTGCTATAAAGTGTAACATATATTAGACACTCCTTTCTATTTATTAATACTTTTTCTCTTGAATTTTACAGCAAATGTCTGGAGAAGATGAAATTGAGTTCTCAGATAAAGATGAACCTGATGGAGATGGAGACGGTTCTAGTGATTGTCCCACTGTCAGAGTCCCGCTAACGTCACTGAAAAGCCATCAAGGAGTGGTCATAGCAGCTGACTGGCTTGTTGGGGGGAAGCAAGCTGTGACAGCTTCATGGGATAGGACAGCAAATCTGTATGATGTAGAGACCTCTGAACTCGTCCATTCTCTGACAGGTATCTCTTCACTCTCAAAAAGAAAAAACTGCTTATTTATTTTACATGGGGGATTACTTGTAGACACCAAAACATTTGGAAAAGCAAGTTTTTCCTCTGGAGCAGAAAGGAAGCATGCACAAGACTCATGCTACTGCTCAGTGCTATAGTGATTTCTAAAATCCCAACTTTGCAAATGCTCTGAGTATGATATTTTTACTCTTCTGAGTATGCAGTGTATCAGGATGCTTTTGCCTTTGCTCTATTGATAGGTATATTAAGAAGCAATAAATTACAGCCTCTTAATAATGTGAAATGAGTAATAGTTTGTTTTGCTTTTAAATATAATTTTCGTCTTGTGTGACAGCAGTAATGTTAGAATTCAGAATGATTATTCTGAATTGTTTGGGGCAGGGGGAGGAGGAACTTTGTCCTACTGACATTTCATTCCAGTGTATGTGGATATGAAAAGTCTTACTTCATTACTTTATACGTTTTCATCTGTGGTTGTAGGGCATGACCAAGAGCTAACACATTGTTGTACACATCCCACCCAGCGTCTTGTGGTGACATCATCACGTGACACAACCTTCCGTCTGTGGGATTTCAGAGATCCTTCTATCCATTCTGTGAATGTCTTTCAGGGCCACACAGAGTAAGTGACACTTGTTTTATAGCTTTTTTTTTTTTTTTTTTTTTTTTTTTTTTTTTTTTTTAAATTCAAAAGTATGAATATATTCATTTGCTAATCTGAACAAAACTGTTCCTATGCTCTTTTTGAGGTACTAAGTTCATTCCCCTGTTTTATGAGACTGATTTTCACAGAAACCCCTAACTGTCCTCCTTCAAATATAGTACAGCAGTACTTAATTTCCAAAACAGCAGCCAGGGCTCTTGGTGTGATATTGCTTATATATGGTAAGTCTAGATAAAAACTACCATTAAAATTTAAGGTATGAAGATTGTTTTCTGCCATCAGTTATGTCTGGAGCTTAGGGATATTGCTGTAGTGAAGTTGATGAAACATATTCCCTTTATTTGTCGCAGTGTTCAGTGTGAGATAAAGGTTACTTTTTTGGAACCAGAAAAAAAAAAATAAGGATTACTTTTTAAGCTAGAGTTTCTAATTGTGCAAAGAAAAAAAAGAAATTAAAGTAAGAACACTAATCACTACCTTCTGTCAAAACAATGATCTTTTTGATGTAACGCTTTTAGTTACTGCTGTAGACTTCCAGGTGTTATGCTGGCTGCTGTTGAATATAGACAATGTAGTCATGAGAATCCATGATATGTTGATAACTTACCTTTCTGTTAATCAGAGTTTGGATATATGGAAAACTTTGAAACATATTACTGAAGTAAGTTCATTTCTTTTAAGGTTCTGGAGGTTTGACCTTAACTGTTTAGGGAACTAAATTTAATATTCTAAGTAAAAGATGATTGTAAGTACTAATTCAAAAACAAAAAAACCCAAACATTTATTTACACTTCCATTTCTTGTTCATTTGCATATGTAGTTTGGATTATGACAAAGTTTAAGTCCATTTTCTCATTTTCTCAGCTATTAGGTGTAAGCTTTATCTGAATTAAAACCTCTTTTAAAAAACAACTCATCCCCTCTAAGACTCCCAAACCAGATAAATATTTGATAAATGGCAATCGTCCCGTATAAATAGCTGTCTTTTCCCGATAGGCTTAATTTTATAGTCTCTATCCTAGAATTGTTTCTTGTTATCTTCCTGCTGTTCTATCTTCTTCTCTAGAAGGACTTGTGAAAGTTGAGGGTTTACATGTCTGTTGGTGCTTGCATTTTTTTCTTTTCTTTTTTTTTTTTTTTAACCTGATGTACCTCATTACTTTGTCCTATAACTTGTTTTGGAGAAAAAAGGAACATGATTGACATTAGTGTCTTTCCATATACATGTTGAGATCAAATCACATTGATCTGGGGTGATGGTGCATGTCATAAGGGATGATAGCTGGTGTTTCAGGGTCTATCGCTGAGATCTATAAATTATCAAGGAGTTTATTTTTTATGGTATAGACCTTGAGCAATATCACTCTTATTCCAGCTTTTAACTGTCTTCATGTTTACATTTGCCTGTTTTGTCTTTTGTCTACATTTTGCTCTTTGAATGCTCTTAGTTCTTAACATTGGCATAGGCTTTTTCGCCAAAGACACTCCAACTTTTAAGGGCTTCCAAAGTGGCTACTATTAATGTCTAAGATTGTTTTGCTTATTATTTTGTTGAAGCGGTGATTCTGTTATGGAAGATGGGTATTTTACTGAAAAATATGGTCAAAAGGGAGATTGGAGCTCAGAATTTCACAGTCAAGAAGGATTCTTCCTATTAAGGATTTTATTTTTGGCCTGTTATTGTTATTGGCAACATATGTTTAAATTGCTCTCATTTTAACAATCTTCTCACCTTAAGCAGCATAAAGGAAACTATTTTAGCTGTTCACCAGAAAACATACGTAGTGCAGAGTTTAGTGGTGTAGAATAGAGGATAAATCCCCATAGCACTGCTCAGACAGGTATTTACCTTTTTAGATTCACTACCTAAGGAGCAGCTGCACCTTTTCGATGTTTTCTGTTGATGCATCTTCTGCTCAGGTTGAACTAATTCTATTTTTGGAAGTAAAACTGAATGCAAGGTAGACATGTGGCCTATCTAAAAATTCTATTTTTGATAGTAAGCAGGAGGCCTCACTCTTGTCTGCTTCCATTGTCCTCTCCTATAGTTGATACTCTTCTTTTTTAGATTCATCAAAGCTTTTTCTTTTTTTCTTTCTTTCTTTTTTTTTGTCTTTCTTGAATGTCTATTGAAATATCCTCCCAAATTTTTAATACTTTATAAGATCTTAAAAACAATTCTGTAAATTCGACATTAACCCTGATGATGTAAAATTGTTAACCCTAAGTTTTAACAGCTTCTTGCCAAGCAGGAGCTGTATATAGTTACTGTTTTTTTTTCCTGTATGTTTCATCCAGATCAACTGCTAACCAGTATGACTAGACACCAATCATTTCAATGAGTGCAAAGTAGAGCATTTATCACACCATACTGCACCTCAAGAATCTTATATTTCTTCTTATAACTGTTCTACCTGAACACGTCTACCCTGTCTTAGTCACACTGATACAGAGTATATTAAAAGTTGTGTGAAAGCTCAAAGGTGACATACACGGCTTTGCAAAGTGATGTATACAAAAATGTGATGTGGGATGATGCAGATTGCTTCAAGTACCAAGAGTTAGAGAATATTATTGTAAAAGATTTGATTTTTTACTAAATTTTTACTAAATAATGTTTGATGGCATATGATCACACAGCCGTATGGTGAAGGAGCCTGCAAGTTTTACCTGAACACGAGTGGGAGAACCAGTCCGGCAGATGGCACTGCAGCTCTGCCGCTGGCTGCGAGCCTGGGACCCGGGGGACCGCGGCCCTCTTTTCAGCAGCATTGCATTCCCTGTTCAGAAACACCAAAAACCTGCTGACCTCTCAGACAAGAGACTAGAAACTCTTAGGTATCAGCCTCTGACGTTGGAGGGCTGGCATTCTTTCTTCTGTCTCTTAAAACTCTGTACTCTTGGTACAAGAACAATTTTTAGGTTTTGAAATGTGAGGAAGGAAATCAAGACTCTAAACTGCTCATGAACTCAGGTTTTGTTCACTGCAGTATTATACGTCTTATCTGCATGCTGAAGACATACTTGGGTTGTGTAATTTCGACTTCTTGTTTAATGAATTAGATTTAAGATTTAGTCAAAATAGTGCAGTATCTTATGAAAATATAGTACAATGATGCTGATGTGTTGAGAGATTAAGGTATCTTGTTATATTCACAGTATGATTTTATAAATTTAATTGAGTTTGAAAAATGCAAAGCAATTACTGTTCATTGCCTTGTACCATAAAGTAATAGCCTGTCAAAATATGTATATATGTTAGCTATGAGAGATTATTTATAGCTTATGTAAATGGGCTAAGAAATCGCTGATTTTTGATGTTTTTAATAAAGAAAGCTGTTATGTGCTCAGAACAATCTATTTCATATAGTCACATGACAATTGTGGCACAGTCCAAGAAAAAAGTCTTCCTACAACAAGGTCAGAAGGGATCTGTTACGGTCAGCATGCCTCTTGAATTAATGCCTACTTTGAATTACAAGATAATTTTAGTAGAATTGTGGCTTGTATATTATGTTCTTCCAGTGATGAGGAATTCAACGTAGCCCTTGGTAAATCCTGAAAACTTCTCATCCCAATGGTTAGCTAACTTCCCTGTTAAACTGTTTATGTCTCCCTAGTCTGAGTCTGCCTGACTTCAAATTCTAGGCATTACATTTTATTTTGCCTTTCTGTTATATTGAATATCTTTGTTTTCTATGTAAGTAGAAACTTAGGTTGTGATGAAATCTCTTTTTATTCTCTAAAAATTAGAGAAATATAATTCCTTTGTTTGCTGGAAAATCTGAATTAAGAAAATGTACAAATATTTAAGCAGGAGCTGATTACGATCCTGGGCTGAATTCTGACATTTGGTGAATTGAGAATTAATGTCAAAATGGCATTCTGCATCAAGAGACTAATGATTGTTTTAGTTTCCTGGATGCTCAAATTTGCCTAGCTCAGTAGGCTTTTATAGATCCTCTATTCCTAAGATTTAATTTTCATATGCTAGTATGTGCTTGCTTTTAAGTACAAGTGAAGACCAAGTAAGTAAAGACCAACTAAGTGATGAGGGAAAAAAATTTTTGCAACAATGGCATTAGACATCCCTGTTGGAAAGTATCTCATTCTAGATATCCCCAATGTTGCAAAGTCACTGTTAGATATTCTTATTACTAGAGATTTCAGCCACATTTTCTTGGGGAAGTTAAAGTGTATATCAAGATAGTTCTAGACATACAAATTTATCTTTGATTAAAAGTTAGGCTGTGAAGAGCCTAACTTTTGAAGGCCTTTAGTGCCAAACAAAATGTTGCAAGTTGGACTACTGTCCGTAGGGTACAACCAGTTTAAACCATCTTTTCTTTTTGAGATACTCCTGTGCTTGCTTCTGCTTTTAATACCATTAGTGATGCTTTATCTACCTCTTTTCTACTCAAAGAATACCTTCTTAGGCATTCCTCATGTGTGGATCTCTCAGTACAACTGCTGTAAGAAATATTGCAAAATTTTTCTTATGAAACATTGGGTGAATCTATTACTGTTAGTATTCCTATGTTGTTCAGTTTCTTAGGAGTGTGTTGGGTGTTTTTTAAAATATTTTATTTTGCAGGTTGTCTGGCAATGGCCCCAAACTTGCATTTCAAACACTGTTTTTCCAATTCCACTTTTTCATGTGGCATATTCTTTACATACTTTACATGAAGATTATAGCCAGCAGCTTAAGCTCTGGGATTAATATTTTTTTCTTGTGCTTCTAAACATGTTCATGTAAAATATGTTTGGTTTCCCTGCTGGATATATGCTTGAAATAAAGCATGTTAAGGTTTGAATAGTTTTCGTGGAAGAGCTATTAGCAGCCATAACAGCTAACACTTGAAGCACCCAGCCTTGAATTGGTCAAACTTAGCTTTTCAGACTGGTAGCTTCTTTGTGAGTCTTTTAAAAAAGAGACAGGCAGGGGTCAGCAAGTTTTACATGCCTTTAGCTCATCTGAGTCACTTTCTGTTTTCTGACTCCCCCTCTACTCCCCGATTTCTCCAAAGCTTTATGTATGAAAATATTCTTTACAATTGTAAGACTCCTAGTAAGGACTGGGAAAGGCAAAACTTTCTGAAAAGTGTTCTTCTATGTTTATGTTCATGTGTCTGTATCTGAACTTTGTGAGTATGCATGTGCCTAATTTTCCTTAATAGATCTGGGCATAACATTTTCTGTAAGGTTTTATTGCAGTGATAATGAAGAAAAGGACTAATATTTGAAGCAGTTACTGGCCACTAAACTTCACAGATTAGGTGGTCCTATGACCCTTTTTGTACTATTTTCAACAAATGCCTATAACTAGGATCAGTTTCTCAAAATTTTAAATTGATTCAAGAGGGTTGATTTTGCACTTGAATAGGAACAATCATAAGCTATTTTTTTGTGGTGTTTCTTTTGTGTGTTTTATTTTTCAGTAAATGTGTCCTTTATTTTGACCCATCTAGAGAAACTCCAAAGAAAGCAGGAAAAAATTCAGGTGGTGTTAGACTAACACTGGTGCACGTGCATAAATGTAACATGGGTTTGTAAGCCACAATAATAAGTAATCAACTTTATAAAGTTTCCAAGGAGTTGTTATCAAACTAGCATCTAATGCCTAGGAAGGCATTAAAATGTGATGTTAATGTTACCTTTCACATGAGCAACACATTGGCCATATCTTGAAGATTTAAACCCATGTCCTAGTTTCCCAGCATATTATCCACTGGCCACGGACCATTCTGTGTGGAGATGCACTTTGCATAGTGACCTATTGGCTGGAAAAGACTGTCGCAGTTGTGGGTTTAGGTTAGATAAAATATTGTCATTATTTAAAATATGAGACACATCTGAGCGATCAAATTTTGCTGCTTAACTACAGTGAGATGCCTGTTGAATATATCTGATGGCTCTGTTTTAGTTCAGTTTTTCCACACCTAGTCCAACATGCAGGTTGGTGCTTATGAGTAGATGCCTCTCTGCAGGCACAGAACCAGGCCATCTTTAGCGTTTAATGGCAAATCTTGGTATAAGCTGTGTATCAAAGTGGGAAGAACAGTGTTAACTTTTTTTTGATGTAGCGCCAAAAAGTGTTCTGCATCAGCATTTCATGGTCCAACATTTCCAACATCATTTTTTTTTATCCTGTGTGTGAAATTTCAGCAGATTGTTATGCAAAACAGTTTTGTGTCTCAGTGTGACTGGGGAGACAGCTGTTCGGCCTAATGAGGAGTGCGAGCATTACCGTCTTGCTGTTGATTGAGACCCACGGAGGGAGCAGGATGTTCCAGATCAGGCAGTGGTGTGTGGTGAGAAAGTGCCACGCTGTCAGCTGGAAGTACACGCTCGGCTGCTCCCCGCGACAAGATAAATGAGTTTTACTGGGGTTTGGCGGAGTCTGAAGCTTTTCGGGAGAGTAGTAGTAGCACACCAAACTCCCTGTGGGACCCATGGTTTAAAGTGTCATAAGACTGTTTCCTCTTTGCCAATTTTTTTTTTAATGTCCTACAATACCTGTCATCTTTTTGAGTTATTAAAAACCTAATGTCTTCTAGCATTCCATTAACACAGGGTCTGATGATCTTTTGTTGACAATTATTAATTTAGCCAAGAGGATGTTAACTACAGTTTCAGCCTGCTTAGAACAAATTGAAGGCGAATATCAACAGAGAGTAAAAACAGTCAGAAGAAAATGCAGAAACAAATCCTTTAAATTTTGTGGTGTGGGTGGAGTTAGGAAGGGAATATTTTTGAAGGATTATTTGTATATTGGCTGCTGTGCCAACTTCTTTCTCCCTATGCAGACTTTCCTTCCTGTATCCTCTCCTTCCTCCTTAAATTGGACTGAAATCCTGTTCTAGTTCCTGAGTAAACAGTGGGTTTTCTTTGTGTTGTTGTTTTTGTCTTAATTCAAAAAAATATTTTTAAAATTTGGTGAGATGCATCTGTCTTATCTTGAGAGCAGTCTTAAATTGGAATAGCACGGGAGGCAAAGCATGATTTGTAATGCCTAAGAAAAGCTATGACAACAACGTTTCCTCATGTTTCTTCGTGGTGTCAGTTGTACCTGTCCTTGAATTTAAGTGTCAATCTGTTTTTTAAATGAGCGTGTTCCACATAAAGAAACTTCTCGCACTTGGTTGTTACTAAGGCCACTGAAAACACTGCTAGGCAGAGGTCAGTCGAGTACTGGTAACTTCCCCCAAGTTGTCAGTCTTGGGAGAGCGATGTGCTCTTGGCCTCGCTAGCCGTGGTATGAAGTTACTTAAAACTTTTAGGCTTGCAGTTGTATTTTGAAAATGGGAAATTTGTGAGGATTGAATCAGGTGTAGCACTGTGTTATGCAGTACAGATACAGATTTTTTTGCTTTGAAACTATGGGACTAAAATTCTTGATCGTAAACACTAGGTTCAGTAAAAGCTGGTTATATAGCTAGCCTTTGTGTTCAAAGCTCCTTATTTTATTTTATTTTTTTAAAAAAATCTTTTTCAAGTCACACATACATGCAAATTCCAGACTGCAGTGTCTTAAAATGATGAACTGCTGAGGTGGTAGGTAGAGGGGCAGGACTACAAAACTTCTTTAAGGATGTCACTGAAAATGGCTTGGCAGTCTTCCTTCTGGCTTACTATCATTTGTCTGGTTATCAGAGAGAACTACAGGAAAAATTCATTGCATTTTTATTTTATAAGCTTTTTCTTGTTTTATCCAGTAGTATCAGAATTTATAGTTACAGTGGAAATAATACAGAAAAGGAAGTATTTTTTGTTTGAAAATGTTTCTCTTTTGACAGGAAAAGAAAGGGTTGAATTGGCATTCTGTTTGCACAGCAATACTTCTGAATGTTTTTATGTGAAATATGATAAATCAAAGAAAGAGAATTTTATGTAGTCAGAAAATCTTAACCAGATTTGACAGTGACAAGTGATAAAGGAGAACCAATATGAGATCAAAGAGTTGTAAAGCTGTGTAAAGTTGTGAAAAAAGCATTTGAAATTGGAGGATTATTTTGAGACATTTTCATAACATGTTACAACTGTAATTGGAATAAGATGTATGATGGGAAAACAAATTAGATCTTTGTGTTAGTAGCAGATCCTATGTATTCATTTCCTGGTTATATAGCTAGCCTTTGTGTTCAAAGCTCCTTATTTTATTTTATTTTATTTTTTATTTCTGTCTTGGATTCCTTCTGCTGAAGTGCACAAGGAAAGTCCCACAGTGTGCGTTAAAATACATAAGTATTTCATAGCCAATTTCAAACTTACAAATAGTGTTATTTCAAATGTATTACAGTACTGAGTTCAGTGCAAGTCTGAAAGTTAATTTTAAGTTAGTTTTTTCTTGGTGTTGTCACCAGTAATATTAGAAGGATCAATTCTGCAAACTGTTCTCTTGAAATACAAGCAGAATTTAACTCAACTTTGGAAATGTCTCTTTCGAATGGATAGAGGTATGAAAATTTTAGCACAAAGCTAGTTTTTTTCTGAATTTTCCAGTTAGTCTAGGAAAAAAGAGATGAAAAATTGTACTAACATAGACTTGATAAAATTTATACATATTATCGAACTCTGCTGGGTATAGAGCTTGTAATGCTTTGATTGTTTGTTTTAATGTTCAGTCCTTTATGCTGCATTTTAATATTGAGTATGGTGGCAACTACAGTGCATTTTTTTCCCCTTTTCCTTTTGGAGGTTGGGGGAAAAGAATTTGTGTGCAGGGGATGAGCTTGGAAATTCCAATTTGAACATTTTACTGAGATATTTTGCAGCCTGGATAAAGAAGTAGTGAAGAGAGACCTGCAGTTGTTAGTAAGTTTATGGAGTACAGGTGGGTGGAAGATAAGTGCTCTTGGAACATGCCAGCTCTATCCTGAAGTGATAGAGCTTCCCAAATGTTAAGGTGCCTAATGAAAGAGAGTCATCAGTTACGGCTTTCATGATACGTTTTAACTTTTTGACTCAGATTCGTAAAGTCCAGAAGATTAGGCAAAGACCTTTTGGTTCACATTATAATCATCTCCCTGGTGGCTTAGCTGTGCTCTAATAAAGCATTAGGAAACTTGGTATCATGAATAAAGTGGGCCTTCATCCTAATTAAAACTTAATTTGGTGTCAATTTAAATTAAGAGGCCTGCATAAAGTGGTCCGTTGTGACCTGGCTAGCGCTAATCTCAATCAGCAGCTTGGATAGGACATGAATTCAAATTTCTGCAGAACAACCAAAGTGACAGTAACAAAAGACAACTTAAATTAAAATTACTGAATTCTAAGAAATTGATGTGCATGACCCAAGTTACAAGATAGGTTATTAAATGAAATCTATAAAAACAGAGGTGAGAAGTCTTTTTGTAATTATCTTAGGGAGAGATGAAAATGCTTTGTTAGTACAGTATGCAGAAAACAACTTTTTTTTTTTTTTTTAACGAGTTGAGAATTTACATAGTACTAACATAAGCACAGAAACTTTAATTGCTTAATATGGAACAACAGGTACAAGTAAAAGTTGATTTGAAAAAACATCTCCTCATCATGAGAATTAATTATTCACATTCAACGGTATACTATTCCTATAATAAAATTCTGTGTGTAATCTTTCCTGTGAGTAACATGCTGCGCTTAAGATCACCCAAAAGATTCTTGGGAGTCTCTCTCTCAAGACAACTTGCCATTTTTCTTATCTTACTATCAGACTTTAGATACTTGTAGAATAGGAATGTTAGAAATCAGGAGACTGAGAGTTACTGCTAGTAGAGTTATACTTAAAGCTCTAGCTGTGTATTATAGCATGTTTAGCTGTGTATTCAAAATAGTATTAATTTTATCTCAAATTGTGAATTTTGGATCTCTTTTGTCTATGCTATAAATCATATATGTTCTTGAGGTAACTTTAAAAAAGAGTCTTTGGATGGAAAATACAGGAATTTGACTATTGATTTCAAAAGACCTAAGAAGGAAAATTTTACTGTATACTACTGATTCTGTTTTGATTATCTGAATACTTACTGGACATTAATTACTATATAAGTGAATTAAGAATTCTTGAGACTGAACTATGAAAATTTATCCCAATAAAAACTATATTGTGTTATATTTAGTTCATATTAGGACAAATGGAATGTGAGAGGTGTCTCCAGACTGACTTTTTCCTTCTGGGCTTCTTTTCTTAGCGCTTTGAACAGCCTAGCCCTGTAGGTCTTAAGTGACAAGGCTTCTTGTAGGAATATGTTTTATTCTTAAATCCTCACTTGATGGTTTAATGTTTCAAGTTATTTTAGTTTTAAACAAAAATGCAAGGTAAACATTTTAAATGGAATACAGGAACAGAAACAGAACTTTAAATTGGACGTTAGTTTAATGAAGATTTTTAGAGTTTGACCCTATTTTTGCTCCTAATCATTTAGCACTGTGACATCAGCAGTTTTCACTGTGGGAGACAATGTTGTTTCTGGAAGCGACGATCGTACTGTAAAAGTCTGGGATTTGAAAAACATGAGGTCTCCTATTGCAACTATCCGTACAGACTCTGCAGTCAACAGGTAAACAGACTTTTGAGTTAGAATTTTCTAGTCTTAATTCATCGAATATAAATTTAATTTGGTGACTAAGGTTGTATGGTGAAATTCATTAGATTTAGAAAAAGCTCTGAAGTTGTTTCATAAAATACACGAATACACGAGTAATGCATTTTTAATAGATGCATCATATTGCTTTTCTGGGATTCGTATATATGGTACAGAGGTTAAGCCTGTTTGAGCATCTAGTGTTACAGAAAACATGTCAGTGGTTTAGTGTACTTAATTCTGCTTCTGAAATCTACTAGGGAAAAATCACTTTATGTGAACTGAAACTCGTACTGTCAAAATCTGTTTTGCCAGGCTCACTGTTTTGTACATAACCTGCTTTTGTCTCTTCTCTGCAGGATTAATGTATGTGTTGGTCAAAGAATCATTGCCCTTCCACATGACAACCGACAGGTTAGATTATTTGACATGTCAGGAGTGCGATTAGCACGCCTCCCTCGCAGTAATAGACAGGTAACTGAAATTTTATAGCCTTAAAGTGTGTCTGTTCTTCCCTTTCATATAAGGTTAAAACAAGGGTTTAGCTCTGGCTTAAAAGCTAAGAAATACTGAAGGAAGCTTGTCTGTAGAAATGTTAATTATTGAAAATGACCAACATGCAAATAAGTAACATCCTTTTGGATTGTTTTTTAATTGAAATCAGAAAGGTGGTTTCAGTTAACTGAATTTCATCATAATTTTTCTCCTTGTTATAGCGATACTAGTGTCTAAACTTTATGAAACAAAAAATATTTAAGAGCCTTCAAAATGTGTTTTAACCTATTGATGTGAAAATAACTTGCTGAAGTTTCATATTTGTTTCAATTGCAGCATATTTAATTTGTTTTATAAAGAAGTAAAAAAAAGTGAGGTCACTTCATGTGATACTGTGATAGATTCTGCTCCCCTTCTCCATGCTTATGCAAATAAATATTTGTATTTGGGACCAAGTACCAAATCATCATTCCTTTTTTCCAAACTGAAGATTTGTACATTTGTGGTGCTACTTTGCATAGTGAAAAACACTAATGGAACAAACTAGAGTAGGTGAAGTTAATTATCTAATGTCACTTGAGCGTGTGTGCATGGTGTTTTTCTTTCTTTCTTTCTTTTTTTTTTCTTAATGCTTTGGTTTTGTGGCATATTTCACGTACTTCATAAACAGTATGTTTCACAATAACGTGTAAGAGCAGTGGTTTATGTCCTTCCTATATCACTCACGAATCTATGGCGACCAGCTATGTGAGTGGATGCAGCCACTGTTGACAGAATTTGGGAAGAAAAATTTAAGAACATTCACCTAAACAGAGAAGAGACTAAACACTCACCTGTTGGTTAGTCTTAGTGAATAAATGTTTAGTCTTAATTTTTTTTTAGTATTTCCTAGACAGGCACTACAGAAAACATGACATTTTTTTTCACTTGAATGTTGCCCAAAATGCTCTTTGGGGCATTTCTTATGCTATTGTATTTGAGTAATAGATTCTGCACTGCTTTTTCTCAGTAATGGGATAACATTCTTCCTGCTCTATTATTATCCTTTCTGTATTATGAATATGATGAACAATAAAATCAGCACTTCATCTTGCAAACTCATAGCAAAGTAGTTACCCGCAAGTAATGCCTTATTTTAAGATTGCTTCTATAAATGAAAATGCTAAAATCAAAATTCAATTTACATTTGTAAGCAAAATGGTAAATAGCTAGACCTACCTGGAAAAACTTTAACATTGTGATAGGCTTGTTGGTATGCTTCTGTTATTATGGGCCCAGTGCTGACACTGAGGAATATTATCATTATAAAGATGAACCTAACTAAGACCTTAGGATTCCCAAATACCATTTGTAAAAAGTAACTTGAGCATTATTATGTTTTCATTTTGAGTCATTGTATTTAATTTAAAGTTTTTGAATGTAAAATTTGTTTGGAATACATGCTAAGCCTTAGCAAAATATAAATTATCATTATTTAAAAAAAACCTACAGTTCACATTACCTTGTTGATTTAAAACCTTTTCAAAGTATATCTGAAGTAATACTAGTATCTCCTAAACTGTTACAGGGCCACAGAAGAATGGTTTGCTGCTCTGCATGGAGTGAGGACCATCCAATATGTAACCTGTTTACATGTGGATTTGATCGTCAGGCTATTGGCTGGAACATCAACATCCCTGCTTTGTTACAAGAAAAATGAAATGCTGGAAGTATTTTTGCATTTTATGTTGCCATGGACTTCTTCACTTTTGCAGACTTTTCTAAATACTGGTCTGCTGTTGCTGTAAAAGCTCATCCTTAAACGGAGAGTTTTGCAAATGTTGTTCTTGTTACCACATTGTGCACGGTTTGCATGAATTGTACAGAAAATGTGATTTTTTTAAAAAAAATAGTTTGTCTTGTGTATCAACTTTTATATTTTGGCATCCACTGGTCAATAAGTTCACTGTTGCATAGAGCACATAAATGTTCATAAGTTATTTAGCATTTATTAGATAAACAGTAGGGCATTAAATTTGTGACATAAATGTGAAAGTTATGTAGTTACTGTAGAGATTATATAGCAGTCTGTTACATTTTTCCATGACTCTACATATCTGCCTTGTGTTAAAAAGAATCTGCAGGCCTAAAACTTTGAAGTGAAGTGTGAATTTCATTAGTTGTATGATTGTAAACATTTTTCTGTTTGCATCAGTTTGGAATTATTTTTTTAGTGCTGCAGTATTGTGCAACTTAACTCCATTTTTATTCTAGTTACTGGAGAAATAGTAAATTTGAAGGAAAATATAAGCAAGTTATAATGAGTACAGAATGTCAACTTAATTCAGGATGCTTTTTATACTTTTCTTTTGAAAAAGAAAAATGTTCATTCTGCCCTTCTTGTATAAAACTGATTCTAATCTCATGGCATTTCGCACTAGCAAAAATTCAGAATATTGTAAATCTTATCACTAAAATTGTCAAGCAAATTCTGAAGCACTTTAGTTTATAGCTATTGTTATAAACCATTTATGAAAGTTTGACTTTACCAGTGAATGTGAGTTGACCTTTAAAAGAAGGATTTGATTCTTTTTGGAGATCTACCCAGAAATGAAATCATGTTTTCTGTTATTGTTGTTAGTTTTTTTTTTTTTTTTAATATATATATATATACCTACAGTGAGCGTACTTTTAATTGTGCTCACTTCCCTTATTTTTATTTTGAGCCAGCAATACAAAGTAAATGAGTACTACCTCAAAAATGAATGTTAGTCAAGATGCATTGAAATTATCTGTAGCCTAGAAAGGAAGCACTTTTGGTCTCTGGCAGAAGTACGGTCTTTAACATGAGAGGAAAGACAATCATACTAAATGTGATCTTTAAGATAATTAACACTTAAAGCTAATGGAGCAATACGATAAGTAAACATCATCTGTCACCTTTGTGTTCTCAGCCGTGGCTAGGGTTGCTACAGTCCCTGTTTTATACCAAAGGGGGATAATTATGTAGGTTTCCCTTCTTTCTCCCAAATGATATTACTCTGGTTTTGCTTCTCACTGTGTTTAGTCTTTTTTTGCACCGGCAGCATGACATTATACCACAGCTGTTGGTTGTTTAAATAAATGCAAGTGGCAGCTGACATCTTCAGAAAGGCTGCTTCAGACAGACACTTCCTTTTACCTGAAGGGAGATACTGCCCCTAATCGTCTGACATATCACAGTGTAAGATGGAGGGTTAGAGCGATCCAAGGGTGTGCCCTTATAATGGGATTCTTAAAGTGGGTTACCATAAGATACTAAATATTTCGGACTTTTAATCACATTCTTATGATTATGTGAAGCTACAGCTGTGCTCAGGTCCTCTACAACGGTGCTTGTAATGACAGTAAGGCTGCCGTGTAAGCTGGTATCTCCTATTAACTAATATATAAAGGTAAAGGAGTAGAATGGGATGAAAGAGTGAATGCATCACTGCGTAATTATGGGGAAAACAGTGACCTAGAAGTGGTTTGGAGTACAACACTGAGAGAGATAAGAGGGCCAAAGAGTTTAATAAAGAGTATATGTGTTATCTTCATAGTACAGGTTGTCATAGTAACTTGATCTTAAATTCTCCCCCCCCCCTTTTTTGAAGTAAAAGATTTATAAATAACTAATATTTTAAAACGGTTTCAGTACTGAAACTAGTGAGGTTGGGGAAAGCAGCTACAGACTTTTAACTCTGGTTATCAGAAGACTTAACGGTTGCTGTTAAAGTTTATTTTCACTTTTTTTCTTCCTGGATTTTTAGTACTGGGGTAAAAACATTTGAAGTTGGGTTGTAAGTATTATTTTTTAGGAAAAAAAGGCTCATTTTTAGTTTTTGAAAGAGAGAACTTAGCACAGGTTGTTGCTCTTTAAAAATAAATGTCTGTTCAGCCAGTAGAAGCATTTTTTTTCAGTGTGGCCTGTGCATAGATATCTTGAGCAAAGATTAACTCTTTAACTATCTGAGGTAGGGAAAGGGTCACTGGTTTTCATTCTGCTACACTAAATTGTTGAGCTTCTCAAATACATATGTAACACAGGACCACTAGACTCTATGCAGTTTAATCATCTCTACTGCAAACTTTTTATATCACCAGAGGGACCAACCTCTGGCACTAGGAGTGGGATGACTAACTCGCTTTCACTTGAGGGGGGAGGGAAAAAAACAATGAAGGTGCTAGAGCCACGTTCTTATGAGCAGGCTAATACTTAATCAGCTAAATACTAAAGTATCGCTTAGCTTAATTTTATATATTGTACTGAAGATAAACTGAGGCCATTATTCCCCTTTAAGCAAATTACACATGAGCTGTGGTAGTGAACAATGTTACATTGACTAAATATGTGGAAAACATTTCATGGCTTTGAATGCTCTAAACAGAGCTTTTCAGCACTGAACAATGTCCAACATTTCATAAAATGGAGGAGAGTTGCAGTTACAATTTCAGTATTGATGCAGAATTTCAGAGAAAATTCATCACTGGGCAAAATCAAGCTTTTATGTCTCTTTCTCTCGAGTAATGCACATCAATTTTCACAAATTTTGTATATATGTTAAAATCAGGAAAATCGAAAGTGAGACATCTTATGTGTTGCCTAAATCTGTGAAAACCACCTTTTTGGAGAAGAATTTCTAAGTTATGTGGAACCACTTTTTATTATTCTGCTGATTTGTTTTTAGATGTAAAATGTTTTTCTTCATTATGATTCAAAATGCATTAAAACAGTCAAAAAAAACACCCCTTTTTTGCAAGTTTTGATTATTCTGTGTTGCATTAGAATTGCTGTTAATTTTAGTTTTTCAGCTTCTTAGTAGCCAAATGATCTTCCTATCAATTTTCCACTCTCTTCTTCTTAAAGTTCATTTCCAAGGAAATGATGGGCACAGTTCCTTTGGAAGAAAGCCAAGTCTGTCTCTGAATATAGGACTTCCATGGTGCAATTGCTCATCCTGACAGTTAAGTATATGAACTGAAAGGTGCTCAGAGCTGCATTTATAGTCGTCATCTCCAGCTTATATAAGCAATTTTGTAATTACATTTTATTATGCAGATTATGCAAAAGTTTCCATATGACTTTTTGTAACCTATAAATTATTCTTTTATGAAGTCTAAACCACAGATACTATACAACTAGTACGTTTAGAATACACTGAAAGTATTGCAAAACTTCACTTGTGGGGGAGCCACCCTCATTAATTGCACTTTCCGTAGCTTAAGATAAAGATTGTTTATCCTACCCATGTCATTCAAATCATAAAGGTTTGCAACGATGAGAGCAACCCAAAGAAGGTTTGTGCAGAGATGCTGGTGTCTGACCAGGCTCTTCCATTTGGTTTTGGACATCAAGGCAAAGCCCTGCCCAGGCCAGCAACTGAGTGCAGAACACTGCTGTACACGTCCCGTGTTTTCCTTGTATGTAGTTAAGGGTCCCTTACTACCACATTTCCAGCACTGAAGTGCTAGTGCTCTGCAAAATTATTATTACTTAATGTCTGTAGTGATAGGATCGAAAAAAAAGACTGAAGCGGTAAGGGGGTACAATTAAAATGGGGACTGAATCGAGATAAAACCTCTAACCTTGTGTTTTTTTAATCAATAGATATGGAATTTAAATGAAGTCAGGGCTTCTTGCAATTGGCTTAAATATGTGCTACTTGTAACATTTTTAAATCTAGTGACAAACACTTAACAAAAGCTACTTCTGTTAATATTTTTTTGTGGAGGGGGTTTTAAATTGAATATATGTGCTGAGGCCTAGATTTTAAAACTATGAGTACATAGCATGCAAAAATAAGTGATTTCACTAGCATGTCTGTGCTCTGATTTTCAGAGGAGCTGCAGTGGAATTGGCTCTGTCGCGTGTCACAGTGTGCTCTTTAGACCAGTGCAGAATTTTTATTAAATGCTCCATTGAGACCAAAGTATGTCACTGAAAAATTATTCAGCCTTGTGATATTTTAAGTAGTGTTGTTACCTTTTCTAATTCCCACAGGTCAGAGTTTTCAGATTGTAAGTAATTTGTAAGAGCTTACAGCAGAAATCCCATTTAATTCAGACAGTAAATCTTGGCCAAAATGTGCCAGTGACTGGGAAAGCTGTCGTACTGGAGAAGTGTGTTTGCAAATGTCGTGGCCACTGCTTGTCAGTGCCTTCCTAGGAAGAATACTCATTTCTGTCAGGGAGTGCTATTTCTCAGTACAGAAGCATGAGGCCGGAAAGTATTTGCAGAATCTAACCACAGTGCCTGAATTAGCAGCTTAGTTCCTTGTATAATTTTTGGAAGTTTCTGAAGAATTGTTCAATGTTCCATGTTAAAGTTAGGATTTAAGCATTCAGACCTTTTGCTAAATGGAAATGGTGTAAAATGTCCATGATTGTATGTAAAACAGAAGAGAGTTAACAAGTAAATACAAGTCCTGGTTTAAACTGTTTTGGAAATGGAACTTGGGCTGTAGTCTGGCTGGCATCTGTTTAGCAGTGCTGGCATTGCAATGTGAATTAATGGTGCTGCCTGGTGCTACTCGAGGCCCCGTTTCCAGCTGCTGCTAACTGTGCAATTTGCCTGCTTCAGCTAAAACTTTCCCTGCATGTACTGGTTGCTTGATTTGAGTGACTGAACTCATACATATTCAAATATACATAGCCCCCCCCCCCCCAAACACACACACACACACACACACACAATTCTACTGTTATGTGCAATACTGAGGAAATCAAACCTGAATGCATATGCCTGAAGCGCCCTGACCATTCCAACCAAAGTTGTATTTCTGAGAAACCACTTGTATGATGGGTAGGATTGCAGCTGGATCTCACCTATGCCGCAGTGCTTGCCTTGATGAGCTCCTTGTTCCATATAACAGCGAAGGGCTGTTTTTTGAACAGAGGATGTAGAAACTCTAACTGAATGTACATTTCTATAGATTGCAGCTCAAAAGCTTCAAACCATTTATCTTGCATGGCATAAAATTAATTGACTAAGGAGAATTCTGAGAATTTCCCCTAAGACAGAGAAGCAGTAACACTTCTGCTGAGCAGAAGCAGCAGCAGACCTGCTTGCATACCTTGCTTTCAGGCACAGAGGGTGCTCCGTGGTAGCTGGATGCTGATGGGCACCCAGGGCTGACCTCACGGGAAGCAGCAGAAGGGCAGATAACTGGGAACGCAGCGTTCACAGCAAGCCAACAGCCGTTGCTCGCCCTGGTGCACAGAGGGGGACGTGACCCCGAGTGACAACTGCTGCATCTGAAACTGCGTGGAATGAAACCGAAGCCTAACTCGTACGCGGGAGAGAGCTGGAGCCGCACAGGCGGTGGGAAAGGGAAGAGATTTGCCTTGGACAGCTGCTCGGGTCAAAGAGATGGAAAGCCCAAGAGGTGAAAGAAATCAAGAGGAAAGAGTCTGAGTCACAAGATGTTTTTTATGCCAGACTGATGGAAGAAACAGGCCTCTGAGAACCATCTATAGAGCTGATGGCGCTTGTTTTTTCCCAGGACTTCTGTTGCTTAAGACTCCCTCTTTCTGGAGAGAGGAATATTTAAGAATGTATTCAAGGATTTCCATGTTATCTTTCCTACTCAATACCTTAGACATTATTTACTCACATTTAAATCTTGGTGCTGTGTAATTTAGGGCTTAGGGCTTCTTCAGCCCTAGTTTGTTGGAGCAGTGTCTGATTTTGCATTTGCTTATCACAGTTTCACAATAATCGGGTTGGAAGGAACCTCTAGATCATCTTTTCACACATTTCAACCTTCAGACATTAGATCACTGTAGCTGTTTTTTTTTTAATGTTGCATTTTTTCTTGTCTTTTTTTTTTTTTTTTTTTTTTTTTCTTTCATCTGGAATGTCTCTCCCTTATATTCATGCAGGTGTTTCCAGTAATATTTTTGATAATATGATTTATTTCAGCAAACCGATTTTTTCTTTCAAAAAAACACTGGCAAATTTTTAAAGGAAGCAATTTTAAATGAATCAGTTATGAACAGTGCATTAAAGGAAAGTGGAAGCTGAAACCCTAGTTAGAGCCATATCTTTGCAGGGATTAGCTGTACTCTACAAAAATCCAGTACTTTTAGGAAAAAAATATAAATTTTGCCAGGTAAGAACAACTAAAGCCTTAAGTTTTGCTCTGCTAGAAATAGACACAAACAGAAATACTTATGAAGAATGATGTATAGAAAATCAGTGTTATTAAGGCCAAGGTCATCATAATGATACCATAACTCAAGAAGCCTTAACCATGAATAAATCTGCTAAGGGAGGACGGGGTGACAAGTCCTGCAAGCATAGCACAGAAAGGGTTGTTCCTGCTCCACTGAGCCCATGCAGCTGCAGCCATCACGCAGTAAGTGAACGCTAGCAACGGGCACCGCTGTCCGAGGGTGCTCCTCGTTTCGGGCTCCTCACAACTTGGTAAATTCCCTCTTTTCCTAGCGCCTCCATCTTCCCGTCAAGTCAGGCTTTGCACAGGAGCCTGCAGAGACAGAAAGCCCATAGACACGGCTACCACCTTGGGACCCTGCCTTGCTTTCCCTGGCCAGCTCACTGCCATCCGCGGGCCATGACGGGCACAGGAGCAGCCGGGGGAGTGTGGGGAAATGAGCCCTTCTCCGTGAGAGCGGCAGGCTGCGCTCCCCAGTGCTGGCAAGCCAGTTACCGCGATATTTCCAGGAAGTGCGGCAACGAAGGAATTTGGGATGGTGGAGGAAAATAACAAGCATTTGCAAAGGGTAATGACCAGCACGAGGGACTGTGCAATAGGGCTTGCTGGAAAATGTAATGAGTGTCTGAGGCTTGTAATCGGTGAGGGGTGGTCAGAGTTGGCTTCCTAATGGTTGAAAGAGAAGGAAGGAAATGGCTATGAAGGGCCTTGGAAGTGAAAACAAGTAGCTCTCAATGTTATGGAGCATTTAAAGGAAAAAATCTGATGTCACAGAGCTTTTAAAGAGAGGTTTGATATGGTTAAAGAAGACTGGCACTTGCAGCGGCATTGTGCGAGACCAAAGAAAATGGGTTTGTAATGATACGGGATACTACCAGAATCTTCATTTTAGTTTTTTGGCTGATTAGGGAAAGGTCCCACTTTATTGATACCATATAAAAACAGGTCTGGAAGTTTTAGGCACAGGCTTGATCTGAGAGGTCTCCAAATTTAGGTAATGACTAGCAGCAAGGCAGAACCTGAAGAGAAAAGGCTCTGCTGTCCTTCAGTAGAGTATACGTCCATGGGACAAGATTAGGGAAACTAGAATTTGGGTCGAAGAAAAAGATCTGGGAAAGATGGATCTGAGAGTCATCAACATACGAGCTCAATTTGTGTTTGTAAACAAGACTGCCCAGAAGTAATAGAGAAGAGAAGGAGACAAAAGACAGGGCCCTGTGATCATGCACAGAGATGGAGCCTGAGCAGATCTTCCAAAAGTCCTGCTGGAGCAGCATGGATGGGAAGCAGCTGTGGGAGGACAGTCATAAAGGTAAGAAGGGGTGGCGAATACACTGAAGGAAGAGCACGTGAGCTGTTGAAGGCCTGTTGAAGTGGACAGAGGCATGACAGGAGGAGAATAGATTGCTGCCTTGGACATTTAATGAGAAAGAGATCATTACAGGCTGTGGCAAAAAGAGATTCAGGGGTGCAACAGTGGTAGATGCCCGATGGGAGATGAGGAGATCTGGGGAGCAACCCTGGCCAGCATCTCACTGAGGAAGGGGAAGGGAGGAGGAAGGCCAGGCTAGGAGCCTGTGGGACCTGCGGAGAGAGACCAAAGAAAACATCATTATGGGAGAAAGAATAAAACAGGAGAAAAATAAAACACAAAAAACAAGAGCATGGATAAAAGTGGATGTAAAGGAGATGAACTTGAGTCACTAAGTCAAGTGAAAAAGTGAGAAGAAGTAAAAATGGAAAAAGCCAGAGTCTCTGAGAGAGGAGGAAAAATGAATGGTGGGACACGGAAGGTGACACCATGTTTTTGCCAGTTACTCATGGAGTAAATTGATGTGACCCTGCACAGTGATATGTGGAGGGAGGAGCACAGAACTATTTGAGGAAAGAGCTGAGGTGCTGGGTGTGAATTTCACAGGTTGAGAAATCAGGTTAATTTGAGTCTTAAGAAAAAGAAATCTCTGCTAATCTCCCAAGACATTTGCTTTATAGTTGAAAATTGAGAAAGAAATTAACAGAATGGAGTAATACTTTACTTACCAAAGAGGCCCCACTTTCCATTGTATCATTGTAAGAGGCTTTGCCAAAAAGGATGAGCATCTATTCTAGTATCTCTCCGAGAGAAAGGTCCTCACTCAATGAGATATTAAGTACGTTTGTAGTTCGTACGTGCATTGTGTTAAGTGCTGTAGAAACACAAAATCAAAATAAAGCCCTTCATCCGGGCAGCTTACCATCTTGTTACACAGCAAGAAACAACAGGTAGATACAGACAGGCAGAGGAGTAGGAATTTTTATGCTGAAAGTTATACATGTACTTTAGCTACCCTATTTTGTTGGGCTCTTATGTGTCAAAACCTCCAATTCTTCCAAGCTCTGTACATCTATGCAGTGCTGTTGACCTCAACAGGTCTGCAGCTCTCAAGTGTTTTGAAGAATCTCAACAGCTTGCTTTGAGGTTTTACCATGAAACACCTAGAATTATGTCTTTGAAATGTAATGTATTTCTGCTCTGTCACCAGAAATTCACAACTGCTAAAATGCCTCCTTCCACTCTCCTCTCTCCACCAAAAAAGGGTTTTTTCACCCTTCAGTGTCTTTCTGTCTCAAAGTGAGTTGGAAGAGAAGAGAAATGTAAAGCCAAACATGTGAACAAGGCCACATCAGACTTCCTTCAAAGCACCTTGTGTGATGCCATAACTGAGCTCCTCAGCCAAAGGCCTCCTTTACTACTTTTTCCCCATGCTGAAGGCCAAAGATTAATTTATCCAGACGTTCACACCACCTTGCAACAAAGCCTTGTGTTATACTTGATAACATGTAGAGCTATTTTAATCCGGCTTAATTTGATCTTGATCCTTAGTTAATATCCTTTTGATCTTTCCTCTAACCTGTTTTCCTGAAGTTTACAAGTCTAAAATCATAGGAGAAATGGTATCTAACTTCTGATCCATTTTGTTAATAAGCTGATTACAAGTATTTAAAGTTATCTCCTCTCCTCCAGATGCAACAGAACAAATGACCTCTAAATGCAGGCACTCTTGCCAACAAGTTACTGAACTCTTGCTGGAAATAAACTGTTGAAATGCAAATGCAGGCTTTGCTCGTGCAAGATGAACTGTTGTGCAAAGTCCAGCTGAGCTCAGGGGAGCTCTGTGAAGGCAAAGATTCAGTCCCGTGGTCCAGGGCGCCAGATCCATCAAATGTGCAGTTTTTGACTGAAATAAATTGCCAATAAACTTGGTGTGGGGAAACTGTTTAGTGAACATTATGGAGTGATTTCTCTGCAAGCAATTGGTAGGACGTTCGCCCAGGTGTGGTTAGGGTCAAGCCCTCGCTCCCCCAGGACAGCAAAGATGCCCAAGTCCTGTATCCGGCCCTGCTGCCCTGGCCGTGTCTTTGTGGTGAGCAGGGGTGGTGGGAACACGGGGGCACGTTTGACCTTTGGCTGGGGGAGGTGGGGTTGGCGGTTGTGAGGACCCACATGGGACGTCCCCCCGCGCGGGGACGTGCACAGGCGCAGCTGGAAGGCAGGTGCAGACCCTTCCCACCCCGCTGAAGATGCCTGGAGCTGCTCAGTGGCACGGCTCCAGCCACCTGGGGCCTCCAGGCTTCGAAAGCCCCCTGCCTAGGCTGCCTCTCCGGGCGGGCAGAGCCATGTCCATCGCAGGAGGAACTTACCCTCGCCTGTCGAGAAATACACCTCTCTGCCTCTGAGAAAGAAACGACTGGATAAGGAATCTGCATGGGAAGGACCTCCGCCTACCCCGCCGCGAGCGGCGCTCGGCCGCGTGCAGTCGCGCTGTGTGCCGAGACCGGTGCTGTACGGGCGCCAGAAAACCCACCTCCTCTCCGCCGCGCCGACTGCAGGCTGGTGCAGCTCCATGAACGGCAGCGGCGTTGCGCGGCGTGTCTGAGAGCAGAGACACATCCCTTTTCTTACTTTGGGAAGGAAACAAGTCTTTTCTTCTTCATTAGGGGTGTCTCTGCAGGGAGAAGATTTCAGTTTCCCGCCCATATGCTGCCTAGTTCTTTTAAGGGAAAGATCCTTTTTGATCTTTTTTTTTTTTTGTAATAATTAACAGTTCTTAAGGAATTTACATACACTTAGAATACTTTAAGTGATGAAATCTCTGACACTGCCCCTAGAGTTGCACAATTCAACAAATAATACACTGAATTCTTCATTTTTTGCATTTCTCTTTCCATCTTTTTCTGGTTAACTAATTTTCAAGGGATAAACCAACACCAAGCTACGTAAGAACTTCCAGGAAGAATGACAGAAACGTTCTGGTTGCGTAGGACGATGGTTCAGACTTGATTTATGTCGGAGGACGGTGGTCTGAGCGGCTGCTTGCTTCATGCCATCGGAGCAGCGGAGGATCCGGCACCCCACTCGCCCAAGGAGCTACGTGGAGAGACCCGGTCAGGAGCCCGCTCGGCGCGAGCGGTGACACGGCCAGGTCCAGTCTGACCCTCCCTCTGAGGAGCCTCCAGATTACGGCCGGGTTGAGCAATTTCATCATCTGCATGGGACACGCGCCTTCATCTCACAGCCGTGCTGTAACTACGGCCCGTCGCTCCGCTCGCTTGCCTTAATTTTATTCTATTTGCAGACATTTCTTTGTAAAAGGTGTCATGTCCATTTACCAAAACATCTCCTTAAGCGGACAGAGTTGTTGGCCTCATTTATTTCCTAGCAAGAGAGGCTTGCAGTACACAGCAACATGTTACTCGTAGTAAATACCGCCAGAGGGCAGGCCAAGATACACAGACAGGAAAAAATAAAACTAGGTCCGTTCAGTCTGTCTGAGTTAGACCGAACTCTGCTGGCTCGTAATTCCTGTGCCTGCAGGACCCCCAAGGGAACGCAGTCGTTCTGTCACGGCGGAGGTGGTATTTTGCTTTCAAAAATGTTCTCAACCAAGTATCTTAAAACAGCTACGATTTACTACAATTTTAGATGTCCTAATTGAAAGAACAGAGCTCCCCTCACTCTGGCTCACCTGATCCTCATTCACTAACCTTTCCTGCACAATATTTAGAAAAAGATAATAATAAAAGCAGAGTTTGGTTGTTTTAAAGACATAGACAGGATGTTTTTGTTCATCTCTCACGTTTGCCTCATTTTAACTAAAGACAAAGTCACTTTGCTGCTCTTCTGCGCCGCATTTGGCAGACGTCGGTCCCCGGCTTTTCTCCTTTAGTCGGGGCGGCGCACGCTGGACGTCTGTCTGACCGCGCGCCCAGGCGGGAGTCCTCCTGGAGAACAAAGTGACCCCTCGGTGCCCGGGCCACAGTCCAGCAGCTTCTCAGCGTCCGCGTGCAAATGTCTCCCGCCGGCTTCATCAGCGACCTGTAGGACACCGCAGGTCTATCGAGTCACGGGCCGCGGTTTGAAGCCACCCAGCTCGGCCTGGCCCGGGGGACCCACCGCAAACCCGCTGCGCTCGGGGGCTCCTCGCCGCCAGGCCGCTGGGACGAGGTGGCCCAGACCCGCCGAGGTGTGCGGGAGCTGGGCTCGCCGCAGGCAGCGCCGGCAGGGCTGAGAAGAGAAAACCGAAACGTCCTTTCCAACGCCTTTAAGCGCTGAGCTCTGCCGCTGGCCCCGGGACGGTGCGCGGCCAGGCGGAGGTGCCGAGCGGCCACGCGAGCTCCCAGCGCAGTGGAGACCTGCTGCTGTACCAAAGCGCATCGCTGCTCTCCCGCCCCGCTGCAGCCCCGTCTTCCAGGGCCCTGGCAAAACCCGCTGGCCAAAACCCTCCTGATTTGCCCGGAAAGAGCCGTGGTCGAAGAAAGGCCGTCGCCGATGTGTGATGGAGCGAAGCGCTTCCCCGGAGCCGGAGAGCCCTGCTCGCCGCGCGGCGCCGGCGGGCAGCGAGGATCGCGGTGCTGGCCCCGGCGACCCGCGGGAGCTGAAGCTCCAGCACTTCCCGCGGCTTTTTCTGGGGCTAGCAAGGACTTCCCTCGACGCGGGTGACTGCAGGAGCCGTCACAGTTATCCACGTGCGAACAGGTAACCAGGCTGCCCGCAGCCTCTGCTCGGGCTAACGCTTACGCAAAAAATGCGCTCAGCAGCACCTGGCTTTTTTCAGGGTATTTCTGTTTTTTTGGTTGCATTGGAGGTTCCCGGCACGAGCCCATGGGCAAAGTGACAGCTGGTGGCTCCTCTCGCTGCTGCTGCTTGCTGGCAGCCAGCTGGACCGACTCGGCCTCTCACACGGGACCAAGGGGTCCAGGAAGGAGCAGGAGCTGAAACCTTTTGAAGGCGCTCGTTGTTATTCATTTGGGTTTTATTTCAAGTATGGCACAAAGCCTTTCTCTTCTCTGTCTCTTTTAGGAATTTTGGATTGGGCAATGTTTCTTTGATGTTTGCCACCCAAAACCACGTGGTTTGTTGACTAACATAGCTTGCAAATCCAACAGATAATTTCTTAAAAGTTGTGTTGCTTTGAGATACCGTTTAATTTTTAAGTGTAGCTAAACAATAGTTGATTCCTTCAGCTAAACAGTAAAAAAATGCCCAAATGAAATTAGTAGTTTGAACTCAAATAAAAAATCTTTTTCAATTCAACCCAAAATGTAGTACTTTTCCCCTCAGAAAGGAAACAAGCTGATTTTAGGTATATTCAGATAGCCCAAACTACACTTATAAAAGCAACGTGTAGGTGGAAATCATCATGCACTTTATGAGCACATTTCTTTACTACAGATACAGGAACATTTCTAATACTGTGTTTAGTACCCAATCAATGTCCCAATAAAAAAATCTCCTGAATTAGGATGGAAAATAAAAATCCCCAAAAGATTTGTTTTGGTTGGCCAAAAGACGTCTAGGATCTAACTAACAGGGAACTAGTCAAACAACAAGCAAATGTGTTTAGTACCTAAGGCACTGGCACCCTGCGTGGACACTAGGACTTCATTAAACCTTGCCCTGTAAACTTATGGACCAATTTTGTCTCATGCTGCATAATCTGCCAAGCTCTGGCTCTGCAATTCCCCAAACAGGGCCTGCGCCGAAACATGCAGCCAACAGCAAGAGGAACAGTAGCTGAGCGTAACCAGCAGCTCGCTGCCGCACTTGCAGCTTGCTTTGACCTCTCTACATGATCATTGCAATCAGTGGGGTAATCTGCAAAGCAGCAGCCCTTGCTGCAAGCGCCTTTCTGCTGGGTGAGGATTTCTCATCTGAGACCTTCCCAGGACTGACTGCACAGTTGTCCCATGGGGCATCCGGGTGGATCTGGCATGAGCTGACAGCAGCAGGTCTCTGCTCCTTGAACTCCAGCCTCTTTGGAAAAGGAGGTGTCGTGCTGGCGATGGATATCCCAGCTCTCTGTATAGTCAATGGCCAGAGACAGATATCTCTAGAGGGTGAATTCTCCTTCCTAAAACTGCAGTCTAAGACAGTGGGATACATTTCCCCTGGTGGCACCTGGCCCTTCTTGCTGGTTAGAAGAGGAGCTTCACTGCCCAGCTCACCCCAGCCGTGTAGCTCTGCGGAGGCAAACATTGTACCAGGTGATAAACTCCCGCCTGTGCCCACTAGGCAGACATGCAGCATTTGAAATTAGGCATGTTATTTCAGAAGAATATGGAGTAACTGGGAGGACTTTAGGAAAAACGAAGTTGCAAAGTTAAATTCAGAAGACACTTGTATTTTTACATCTATCTGCTTCCATTATAGTAAAATACATGCATTCAGCAAAATGGCAGTTCTGATGTATAAGTTCACGATGGCTTCAGTAGGAAGCCATCATGGTTTTCTTAGCACAAGGGAGGCAGTAAATCACCAAAATATCTGCCTATAATTATCATATTTTCTCCACCCTTCGTATACTTATTTTATTCTCTGTGAGTTGAGTTTGTGTTTATCATAACTTAGTCTCAGCCTGAGTGGCAGCCACTGTACTCTATCAGCCTAACCTATTATATATTTTGTCTAGATTACAGACCTTTCTTAGAAACATCTTAGAAAACTAGGAATATAGTCATTAGACTTATTTTATTCTCCTCTAACTGGCAAATCTTGCGAAGCTCCTGGAAAGAGAAAAATGTAAGCTAATAGATCATAAGCAGTCATATATTGTACATAGCTTTCCAACTCTCAGAAAGTTATACTTTTAAAGTCTAATGTGACCTTGGCTCATTCCCTGTGGGAATGTGTGGACTTCTTCCCTCCTCTCCCCTTCCCTGCTCTCCTCTTCCTTTCCCTCCCCTAACATCCAGTCCTGGATACCAAGTAGCCAAGATTTTAAATGGCAACACACCTTTTTTTGCCTTAGAAATGCTTGCCCCAAGGAGAACTGAGTCATTCCCTTCCTTCATGGAGCAGCCAACTCTTGCTCCTGAAGAGTTTTGTTCTTAGTTCCAACTAAATCCCGCTGTTTTGTCATCAGAAGCCCATAAACACTTCAGTTTCATTGACTTCAGCATTCAAGCATCAGTTTAAAAACATATTAAGCAGGATTGACTTTCTGAATTGGGGCCAAAACTGCTGTTGTAGGAGGACAATACTGAATTCAGGTAATTTGGGATTTGAACCTTTTTCATTGAAATTGGCTCCAGGCTCAAGCTTATTTCAGTAACAAAAGCTATATCAAAATGTAGAAGCATGTTTATGTGAGTCACTAGATGGGAATGAAACACCTGACTATGCTCTGGATATTGCATATTGTTCATGATTTCACAATAGTTATCTTTGTGCTGGTACATATTTTCATTATATTTCAAATAACTGGAATAATTATATATACAGTTCTAGTAACTGGTTAATACAGATGATATATTCCTAAGAGAAAGAATGATAACAGGTTCAGTAATTACGGGGAATGGGAATTAAACTTGAAGAACTGCATGGGCAGAGAAGAATTGCAGTCATGAAATTTACTTTGATTGATACCAAGAACACAGTTATTGAAGATGAATAATAGTGCTGAAATATGCATCATCCCAAGCAGCACTTTAACTTTTTTGTAATTGTGTGTGTCAAATCTAACTTAGATGTTTGTCTTGAAGTATACAATTATTATAAAAATATAAATCTTGACCTAAAAAGATCAAGTATGAATATCTAGTACATTTTGAAAAATGTACAGCTATGGTTTTATTTCAAACTGGGCACTTGCAATAGTCAATGGGGTTTTGCAAACCATTTCTCTGAAACATTCTTTTCTCACTTTCTGGATCCCCAGCCTTCTTGTGCAACATCTCAGATAATAATGATAATAGTGATAATAATGATGACACAAGGTGCTCTCAGACCATGGAGCTAGACCTTGACAAATTCCATACTGTAGTATTTCTGTGTGCTTTTTTCATGAGTTTTCTCCTTAATGTATTTGAAAATTTGAAAATTTGACATGTTACTGGAATTGTTTGATTTCTGAAAAGTCTTTATCAGTAAAAAGGTGCAGACTGAGGAAACACCAAAACCAGGCAAAAGCTGTAATGATACCATCCACAGCCAAGCTGGAGCAGCCAGCTACTGCCCAGATCAGTGTAATAGGGAGCAGGGTGCCTTCCATTCAATGTTTACATTGTTTACATAATGTTTACAGTGTTTACAGTGTTTACCCAAGCTTCATTTTCCCAGTTGTTTTGTGCTCTGCAGTGTCGACTGGCAGGTGGTGCGACAGAGACAGTTGCTGTTCCAGTGCATTTTGGGGCTGGTTTCTTACTGAGTCTCTCTTTGCAAGCTCTTCTTGGGAAGCCTTTGCTGTTAATTAGTCTTGTAGAGGGCCAGGCTCACTCCTGGTGTTTAATGAGCAATAACATTTGATCACTTCTCTACTGATTAGTGTTGGTCATTCTTGTCTTAAAAAGGGTAACTTTTGTATGACTCCCTAATGTTTTGGTGCTATAAATTCTCTTTTAGCACATTAGTGCTGCTTCGTAGCGTGATATTTGATGGATGAATGTGTATGATATCTATAGCCTATTTTCTCTAAGCTCAGCCCTGAAAAACAGCATGTTCTGCTCTCTCTGGGAATACTGCAGAGTACCTTCGTTTGTAGCCATAACCACATTTAGACATAGTGCTGCTGTTTTAAATTGGGATAATGAAATCTTGACAAGTCGTTTGGACAAACACAACACAAGCAATAAGAGAGGCTTTAATAAAATGAAAGGATTTCCAGGGAATACCTTCATTTCTTTCCTCCTCCAATTTAATTCTTTCTGAGAATAATCAGACCATAACATAAGACTAAATTTAAGAGATGAAGTTCAGCTGGAGAGGAAATAACGTCCATAACATCTTTTCAAAGGTTGTTCATTTGTTTGAAATGAGATCTGTGCGTCAGGGTGATGTGCCTTAAATACTTTATAAAAAATAATACTTTGTACTTGAAGTACCTTTTCATTTAAGCATCTCAAAGTATTTTTGAGGAGGGGGAAGGATAGCTGTTATTATTTGCTGTTTGCCAGATGACAGCAGATGGCTGGGTCTTTCGAGAAGGCTTCTCTAGACCCGTTTTAAGTGCAACGTGGTTTGAGGTGATGGGTTTGCTATGTCCATGCCGTGACCTGGTGCAGGAACTGCACAGGGTGCTGTAACTCCCATCCCACGTCCTCCTTGCCTCCCTGCCCCGAGTTGTCAATGCAGCTGGAAGCTGCACTGTGGGTAACGTGAAAGATTTTTTTGTGTGTTTCATGGCATTTGGCTAGAGAGCCAGAGGTGACATATGAAAACTTCAACTCTTTGATTAAGAAATTTCAGTTTAATGGAGCTTCAGTTCCAATGATCAAAGTAACAGTCCTGTAGGTCCAGTGGAATTCTTGATGCTCCTCTTTCCTCACCTGTACAGTGGATAAATGTCAAGTGCTCAGCATTGTAACCTCACCCTTGGTCTGAAGGCACGTGCTCCTCACTTGCCTTGTTCTTTAGCTCTCATTGACTCCAGTGAGGTTCAAGTGCTGCGTGTGCGTGCAGGTGTGCGTGTGTGTGCGCGTGCATGCATGCGTGCTACAGGACGTGCTATAGCACCTTTACTCAACAGGATGGGTATCTAAAAAATCCCACGGCCTGCCAGCTAGGAAGAATTTTCTCAGAGCTCCAGTGGTATGGACTTGTCCCACTGAAGGAGAGAAAAAGGCTAGCTGTTATCCCTCCCGCTGCGATGAAGGTTTGAGTGGCTCTGGCGTATAATCTGGTAACGAAGCAATGGGTGACGAGGGGTTTGTGGCCGTATGCCCATATTTTTACAAGGGAAAGGGTTAAGAGTTATTTCATTCTCAACTTCCAGCTATTGGCTGACAATGTGCTAACAATTCAGTTTAGCTGATATGGCCAGTTTTAAGTCAGGTCTCACTGAAGGACATTTTACTTTTAGATGAGAGACAAGGCCTTTTATTAGAGTTCACTCTATCCCGTGATTCCTTCTGAATGCATAATGTTTAGACAGAGGCCTGACTAAAGTCTGTCTGAGGATGATGAGATCGTGTGCTTCATTAATGACTTTTATATTTAAATGGACAGTGTGGCAATTAACGTAGGGCTCATTACACATTAATTTTGATCATTTTCTCTGCTTATTCATCATAGTATTTCCTCTGAGAATGCCACAGGAATAATTTTGCAGTTTCTTCATTGAGATTTCTGTCACTTCTTTTGGGTCTAATTGTTTTACAGCCCTTATTCCTGATGTACTTCTAGCAAATACGCATAATGCCTTGCACATGAACTTTGCTTTTAAGTTTCTGGTTGAGGTTATTGTCTGCTTGAATAATAGAACAGCCTCAAGATCTGATCTACCAAGGTCTAATAGAGTATTTTAAGACCCGTAAGACAAAACATAATAAATCCAAAGGGATAGTTGATCTGGTCCTGGTCCATAACATTAATGTAAAAACATCGTAAAATGGCCTTACTGAGCCAAACAAAGCTCCAGCTATTCCACTGTTTGTTTTTTACACCAGTTGATGGATGTGTAGGGAAGAGTTTAAGAACAGGACAAAAGGCAGTGGTGTTTCTCAGAAATACAGCTCTGGCCTCCAGCAGTCGAACCTTCTTGAGCTACATGTGGTGTCTTTGGATTTCATAGCTTTTTCATATATTAATTTGCTCATTATGTATTTCATGAATGGAGTAATACATGGTCCTTTGCAGGGCAGGGAAGGATCTAGGAGATTCACTCCTCCAAAGGGCAATATGACAGAATCACAGAATCATAGAATGGGTAAGGTTGGAAGAGACCTCTGGAGAACATCTATGATCACCCATGGTTCATCATGGCCCAGGCCTGCAGTCCCAGATTGCAAGCCAGGAGACCTGGGGCCATTTTCCACCTCTGTCACTGAGTGGGATACATGCATCACTGCCCTCTCTGCCCGATGCTGCTGTTTTCCTTTTCCTCTTTCACCCATCTCTGATGGCTTCCCAAATGCTTTGCCACGCCCCAGCAGCTGCTAAGTTGGTCCAGGCTTGGTCCCGGCTCTCTCTGCAGAAGCCAGACCTGCTCACTTGGGAATTTCAAACATGGAGATATGTGTTGCACTTGTCCAAAATATGCCTAGGGAGGACTCTGAGGGCAGCAAAGGGGGACACAGCTGGAGACAGAAAGGACATAAAATAGTCCCAATTTGGGGAAAATGATTTCTCTGTGCCTCTTTCCTGCATCTATGAAATTCTATAAAATCCTTTCCACTGTGATATCTAAGAATGCTGTTTGAAAACCTGCATCAAATGTCCTACCAATTTGTGTGCAATACCCCACAGCAACACAATTCTGTAAAGGGTCTTTTTGAAAATCTGAAGAGAGAAATTGCATGGAAATGCTGTAATACATATTTCTGTTGGAAAACTGGCTTTTAAGATGTGGACGTTCTGTAGAACTGCAAAATCTGAGGCAATACAAAGACTTTTATTTCCAAGTGGCAGGATAAGGTCAGCGACAAAAGGTCTTATTTCTTTAAAAGATGGAGAATGGTGCTTTGAGTGCAGTTTTCAAAAGCTTTGGCTCATGATCGGTATTAAGTTCCTAAGTCACTTAAATCTTTACTTATATTTAAAATTGCTGGCAATAGCTGTTGTGTAGCTGAAGGTCTACATTGAAAAGATAGAGATCTTTTCTGCTAAAATCCATGCAATTATTGAAATTTTCAAGCATTCAAAAGAAATTAAATGAGTATCAGCTGAATATTCACAAATGCAATGTTATATTTTTAGAAAACTGAAAGTGGGCACAGTTTGTGCAGTTATTAATGAGTTTGTTAACAAATCTGTTTTCCCATTACTTGACTACTCAGTCACTAACATATTCTCCCTACTGCTCAAGCTGACCCGGCTCATTGCGGATGAAAGGCTCAGCAGGGAGGGAGCAGTGATGTTCATTAATGAACCACAAAGGCTGGGAATGGGCATCTTCTCCCTGGCTGAAAATTCAGGAATGAGATTGTTGAGGCAGAGCTGAGACTTTGCATTTCTAGCATCCCAGGTGAGTGCCTAAAAACCACACCACATGTCCCAGGAGAGTCCTGGGCGAGTGTTGGCCACTAGCTTGATGGAGGACTGTTGCATTTGGTAGTATCCTCTGATATTATGCAGATTCTGAGGAATCAGCAGTTTCTAATTTAAAAAATTGTTTCAATAAACCTTTCCCGACCGGCTGCATTAGCGTATTTTAGTCTGTGTTCACTGTATCATATTGCTAGCAAGGGAAGCTCATTCCACCTAATTGTACTAAGTGTGTAGTAATGGAGAAGGGAACCTAATTATCTTCATCAAATTGATTTCATTTTGGTTACCACACGGCTATTAGAGGAACGACAATAAATTTGGGGCTCTTTGATCAGGACTGGAGTTTAACCAACATTTCTGAAGTCATTAATGTGGTATGCCTCCCCCAGGCTAACGATTTGATTACCGTGTGAGTGTACTGGAGCCAAACATTTCAGCTATACAGTGTGGGTGACAGATAGGAAGTTTTAACAAAACCCATGTTGCACCTAAATACACCAGCAGTAAAACACTGGGAGTCCCTGATAGTCGTTGATGGGCAGGGAGAGGACCTAAAAGTTTCATTTGATCTTGACCCTGAGCACGGAAGTGTTGTGACACCCACAAGAGCCAAGTGCAGCTCCCACTGCTTGGGACGCTTCCTCGCGGGTCTCCTGTGTAAGGGTGACTGTATTATGGAGCCACTACTGGGAAGAACCTGGGATATTTCTAAGTTAGTTTTCCTTCTAAGTAGGAACAAAAAATATGTACTTATGTGATGATAAGAAAGCCTGTGGAATTTTATTTTATTTTATTTTATTTTTTATCTTTATTTTTTAATGTGCCAAGAATATGTGTTGTATTAGGTAGTGCATCATGTTATACTATTATATATGTGCATATTATAAAATATGTGCGTGTATGTGTATCTATATATGTTGCCAATACATGTTACTAACATGCCATGACTATTAATTATATAGCATAACACAATATGGCATAGCAATAGATTTTACATTCAAATATCATATTATGCATTTTTAATTTTATTTTATTTTAAACCCTTTATGGCTAACTGCCATCTCTTTTTCCTTTCACAGACAGCAGAGAGGAGAGGACCATGGAGAGGAAGGAAGGGCTGGGAGGCCAGTCCTTCCATACAGCCTTCCCACACTGTCATGAACGCATGGATCAGCCTCTCCTACAGCCTGGCCTTGTCTCACCAGGCTCTCTGCAAATGCCAGTGTTGGTGATCTAATACCCTGACTGGGAATTTCATATATTTCATCTGACTTCCCTCCTCACCCTGATGCCATAGCCAGTTCAGAGATGTCTGAGCGTTTATATGGAGTTGTAATTTTTTTACTGTGCTGGAGATACTCCATGTGACGGAAGGGTATTCAGAGAGGGCTAGGAGAGAAGAGCTTCTGGACACAAGTGTGCAGTATTGCAGGATGGGCAGAAACAAGCTAGCAACCACTGGTGCTTGAGGATGAGGCTGCTCCACAGGGCTGAGTTGATCTAGCAGGTCTTTGCCATAGAAAAGGAAAATCGCTGCCCTCACCTCTGCCCCTGCTCCCAGGCGCCAGCTCTGCAACGCCCTGACGTGGCAAAGCCAGTGCTCCTCATCGACCGAGGACACGTTTTCCTTTGCCATTGCCATGTGCGTTTTCTGCCAGCGCAGGGCAGGCAAGCGGCAGCGCGAGAGGGCGGGATGTGCAGGCAGGAGCAAGGTGAGCAGGCGGGAGGAGGCAGAGGAAGAACGGGACCCCCCCTTTTCCATGGCAGCAAGCTCTTAGGTCAGCTGAACCTGCATCGTGTAGCTGTGTCCTTAGGAACTCGTACAAACAGAGACAGAGTAGACCACTTCTTTTTTTTTTTTGATTTGATTTGATTGATTAACAGTAGATATTGATGAAATTTCAAGTGTGGGGGAAAATCCCTTACAACACACAGTGCATTTATAGAGACTTAGCAGCAGGAAAGTGTTTATTTGCCACATGGAGAAAAAGGATCTTGAGAGATTTGTGTGACTTCTACAAGGAAGCACGTGGGAACAGAACGTGCCTCTCCTGCTGCCTTTTCCTCTGACCGTAAACCCACCCGTCCCTCTCACTCCAGCCTCACAAAAGCCAACAGGAGGGCAGCGAGAGATGCTGAGAGATGGGAAAACTCTGAAAAAACAGAAATGTATTAAATACAACTGCTTGCGTTGTGCTGCCCAGCTGAAGAACTGCCCTGTTATACTGCGGTGGGGCTGTGCAGAATGACACCCTGCCTCCATTCATGAGTCGGTGTGAATAAGGGAGCCAGTTTCCACCTCCTGTAGTGCGCCCAAGGAGAAGCCTGTCCAGGCTGTGGTTTGAAGATTTCCAGCTTCTGGTCTGTTAACATCACTCATTCTGCAAATGGTACTCTTATCATGGAAACATATTTAGATATAAGGAGGTTTTTGAAAGGAAGGACAATAGTGAAACAAGGATAGCTGCAGTATCTCCAGTGGGGAGGTCAGAGAAATAAAAGGGCCTCAGAAGTGAGCAACATGCATCTCTCTGGTGGTGTTTGTAAGATCTTTTATTTTCAGTGAAGGTTGTTGGCAGGGAGGTAATGGCTGGTGGTCTGAGTGTAGCCGTAAGGATGTAACTTGACCTGCCTTTACAATGGCACCGTCTCCACGCAGGATGGTCCCTGGTCCCCTCGGTCCCTTCGCCTTCCTTCCTCGCCACCGGCAGAAGAGCACGTGTGGTACTGTGGTGGATAACCCAAGCCCTCGGATCTACTTGGAAATAGTATCCCAGCCCAGAAAAGAAAGAGAAAGAGCTTTCAGGTGCTCAGCTGGACCAATTTCAGGCTCTGTGTCGCTGGGCTCAGGTGCCAGCATAGTGCGGAGAGAGGCAAACAGAGGGGCAGTGATAGAGCAGGCAGTGCTTTTACACCATCCTGGTGGCTTAGCTGCAAGTAAAACTGAGGGCTAAACGCCAGGACTTCTAGCCTCTTAACCCCAGTTGCCAGTAAGGGAGGCACTGGCCAGCTGATGGGCCATTAAGTACCAAAGCTGTAATTCAGCACGTGGGACGGGCTCCCTTAAGCGAACGTACACACGCATACATAAGAATGTACACATGTATAACCCCATGTGTGTGTATATATGTGTAAATATATATATATATACACATATATACATGCGCACACATATACATAAAAAATATCGGCCTCAAGGGAATACACCACAGATACAGCACTATTTACTATACAGTTCTTGGCCAAATGCAAGATGTTCTTAGAATCTCAGCCAGACCTGGTTGTTCGTACAGAAACACACAGCAAAACAGAAATAAAAAAGAGACCAAATAGATGTTGGCTTACAGCAGCCCGAGTACACCCTGAGGGAGACTGTGTTGTTCCCCCCCACCACCTTCATTTCTGTGCAATTTTTTGCATTTCTGCTGTTCAGGCCAAGAGAGCATTATTTAAGCATTTCTCCTCCCACTGTCCTGGGTGTCCACGCACTCGGAGGGTGACCACGCTGTGGTCGGGGAACCGGGAGCCCACGGGCTGCCGGGCAGCAGGCTCTGCCCTGAATTCCCACCGCTGCTGCTGCGGTGCCGGTGCTGCTGCAGTGCCGGGCTGCAAGGCAGTCTGACTGGCCACGTCGGAGGAAAATGTGGGAACTTCTTGGGATCTGGACACCAGCAGTGCCTGGGCCAGAGGCAGCTCGTCAGTTTGTTTGCTCCTCCAGAGCAGCTACTGCCATTTCCCTGGCGCAGACTGCTGCTGCCAGTGCCTGGGAAGAAAGATATTAAGGACTGAAGGGCTCTGATCTGTTAATTTGTTTTAATGAGTGTAAATTAATGCAGTTTTCTTTTCTCTGGCATGCAGATATTAAAGGCCAGTATGACTCATAAGCATGATCTATTTTGTCATTAGTGGTAATAATACATTAGTCATTAATTAAAGGCACACAGCACCTCTGATGCTGGTTCTTGCAGCCATTTCACAGATAGGTACAAGCAGACATGAAGGGCTGGATCAAAGCCTAGGCCTGCCGGTACTGGAATCACAAGGCAGCAAGCTCAGGGGAATGCCAGTTATCTTCACGCTCAGCATCTCTGCATCAGTTTGTCCCCGTGGGGCTTAGGACCCCCCTAGAGGTAAAAAAGACAGCTTAGCGGGTATAAAGACCATCAAATTGGTCAAATAGTAATAATAATGACAACAATAATATCAGACAAATCAACCCGGGAGCTGTCGTAAACCTCCCTGTAGTAAGAGGTGATAGGAAGAAGCAGCCGCAGAAACTGGACATGCTTGAAAACAAACAACATGCAAACAAACCGCCCAAAGCCGAAGAGCTACAGCTCAGAACGACATTACGGACGTGGTTCCAGGACAGCGCTCCTGAGCTGCTCCGTTATGCAGGAGGTTGGACTCCACTGTCCCCTCCGATCTTCACAGGAAGGTCTGTCTGAGTCTGAGCCGCTGGTGCTGCTAGCTAGAGGAGCACTGTCTGAACCAGAACTTTTCCTCTGCGAAAACTGGAGGTGACAAAAGGGGAGAGAAAATAGAAGCAGGAGTGAAGTGTGGCGCCCACTGGCCATTCCTGAAAGCATTAAAATGCTTCACCAGTTTAATGTCATTTCACAGGATAATTCTTAGCCAGCCCTGCCGAGAGACACTAGCAGGCTGCTTTGCCGCGCAGTGGTGCAAATCACTGAGTCGTACTGCAAAAGCACAAGGACAGGGAATGAGGAAGTATTTTCATGTACCTTTTTTCACGGGACTTTAACCCTCCCCAACTCCTTCATAAACTGAATTCTGCTCCATCGCACTTGCTGGAGTCCTCTGAAGTCAATGGGGTTGCATTAAGGTGGACAATCCCATAGCACAGGGGTCCAGATTATTTTTTTTATTGTATATCTCACCAGCAGTTTTGGGGTAGAGCCCAGTCACTGTTTTTGAGTGAACCAGGGCTGACACAGAGATCACTAGTAGCTAATCTGCTCACCTACCTGTCCCTCGCCTACTTGCCTCTTTTAAAGTGTTGTGGCAAAAGTGAAGACTGAGTAATTCTGAAAATAACCCCAAAAGAAGATAAAAGGATATTTTAGAAAAGCCGCACACAGAGAAAAGTGAGTTGAGCTTGTGCAACAAATGTTTCAAATAATGAGAAAGGTTCTTCATATGTATTCCCAGTTCTTACAGGGTCAAAGAGTTACTGGGTCAGATATGGAAAAAAATGAAAGCTGAGAAATGCTGAGCCACCATAAGGAAATTCTAATGCAAAGGCTGAGATGGTAGTGATGGATGATTTTGTGTTTTCCAGTGCGTACAGATGCATCAGGTTTAGGAACCAAGGTTGGCACAAAAAATAGGTTCGTATGAAATTAGTTTTCTTAGCTCTTAAATTGAAACAGGCATTTAATATTGGCCTAATCCTGCTGCTTTCTACTAGTAGTGATCCCATCAAGGATTTGACAGGAAAGTCATGATTTGGCAGCAAAGTCATGCTAAGAATAAACTCCCACACCAAACCTTTAAATAAGTACAGTACATGTTAATTTAGTCAACCACCAAAACTTCAAGCTGGAATTCACTCTTTCCAAACTTTGAAGATGTTCACGCTTAACTTCAAAAGCAGACCAATCTGTTTCATATACATACATATATATATATATAGTATATGTAGGGAAAAATAAGAAATTCCTCCAACATTCTTTTCTCACAGTGTAACAATATTAACTCAGACTCAAAAGCAAGCTTCCTGTGACAAAGAGCACTCACTGATTTTTAAAATGGAGAAACAGAAGGCCCTGTGGCTTTCCCGACTCTTTGGTTTGGAGTCACCTCTCCAGGTTTAGTCACCTGAAAACCAGGCATCCATCTTCTCTCTCCAGTTGATGTGGAGCAACTGGCACCCTGACAGGGCAATTTCTCCAATATTTCTGACACTTAGTGTAGAGTGGGGTGCCTCATCTTATTGAGTTATTTTTGCTCTATTCAGAAAGCTTAGAAAATGGATTCAAACTAGACATCTAACTTCTTGGTGGACGAAGCAGTGAAGGTGAAGACGGATTTTGCCATTTGGTTCTGGAAAGGTTTTTCACGTGTTATGAACTAGTTGCCCAAAAGTCCCTCTGTCCTGAGTTTGGTTTGGGTCAGTGTCTCGACTTGTTGATCTGTTCCTCACTTAAGAGTGTAAAACACAGATTGGGATTCAAGTCTTCCCCTTTCCTGGGTAAGTTGCCTAAAATCCACTATATTATCACGTCTTTTCTTCAAAGATAAAGGTTTTTAAATTATAATAACAACATATAACTTCCTCCGTATTCTGTGAAATAGTTTAAACAGGAGATGCATTCTCTCGGTAACTTTCTTCCAGAGAACCATTTTTGTAGTGATTGCAACACCTCCTTGTCTTTAATCAGCAGCATGAGTGGTTTATCAGTTGAATTACTTGATGAAAAAAGGCCCTCCTATTTTTGGTAGGATGCGGTCTTTTAAAGTTCATGAATCCAAACTGGTCACAGTACAGTGGGGGTCAGTACCAGGCCACACACAAGGATGGCCCAGACAAGGCATGCCCAGAAGAAGATGTCAGCGCTGCCGAGGATATTTAATGTAGGAGGCTGAGTGGGGGGCTGGTACCTGACAAAGTGGTATTTAAAATCTGACAATGACAGGTAGTTTAACAGTTCCTTTTGTGTATATGGCCTTACATTGAAATGTGAGGTTTAGGAGTCCAAGTCTCACTGCTCTGTGTGAAGGTCAGGTTTTCAGGTGCCTGCGGTACCTAAGCCACATCGGTACTTCTGAAAATGCTTCCTTTCACTACTGAAACCAGGATATGAACAGTTTTCTTCAGAAAAACAACCAAAGTAGAAATGTATCTTTTTACAGCTTAATGAGTTAAACACTAGATTAGTGATCAAACACCTTAGCATTACTCGTTAAATGAACTGAAATAAAAACAATCTTTTGCAAAGAGCATGCTGTGGAGGGCAGGACTGGGTGATGGTGATGGGTAAGGCTGGTGACGTCATGTGGGACGGGAACCCCAGATAAACCATCTCCTGGGTGGGTATATGAAATGCAGCTGCAGGGTATATGAAAAGGTAATGCTGGTGTGTGAGACAAGGGACGGCTATAATCCCTTGGCCATCCTTCCCTTCTGACTTCTAGGGTCCTTGCCTGCATCTCCACGAGATGGCTGAAGCAAACATTACACAGAGCTGCTCAAACAGTGCAGCAGGTATTACCTTTAGGTCCGCACACTCAGCGTGAGGAGCTGGTTTTGCCACCTTGCTGTATGTGAGCTGCTAGTGGTGTAACCTACGGCTGGTCCTGAGAGGTTCATGGGGCCCTGCTAGTACCCTACTCCTCCCAGGTGAGGAACGCATGCACTGGTGCGACTCGGACCTTAAAGACAGGGCCACGGAATGAAAAAGGCACATTACAAACACAATCCTGTTTCTAGCATGGCAGTGTGCCCAAATGTGGACAGCGCAGTTGTGTGTGTGAGTGTGCATGGGCATCGAGAAAGGGTCTGTGTGCGCGGGAGGAAAGTGTATTTCCCGCATCTGTAAGGAGATGTGTGCTGACCTTGGGATCCCAAGCGAAGGATAGGCCAGGAACCAGTTAGACTACCAGAACAGACTGCTGACCCCTGACAATATGTATCATTCTTCATATCTTTTTCTTCTTTGAGGAAGGTTGTTTCGGTCATGTTGGATACAAAAGAAGCAGCTGGCTTGGATCATTTCATGACAGCAGTGGGTCACCATGGTCTTCCAGAGGCATTGGATCCTTGGTGATCACTGCTGTGAAGGTATCTGTTGTGGGCCAAAGAAGGAGAACAGGCCCTTTTCCCCCTGGGAACAGAACAAGGCTTTTAATGGTCTAGTGGAAGTAATTCCATATTGCAAAGTAAGTTGATAAAATAGAACATAAACTTCTCTGATGGAGGATTTAATTACCAGGAAAGAGACAGTCTGAATGAAGCATTTGAGCAGAACTACTTCATTGCTGAAAAGGCAATGATTATTAATCTCCTCTCTTCAAGGCCACACTATTTAATTATTTATTTATCTGGAAACCTAAGAAAGTACATGTGTATGTGCATGTGCAGTGCCTACAAGTCTTCGTGAAATTACTGTGTTTTGGGTCCCAATGGACTATCATTGCCCTTTAAAGAGACTTGGATTTTCTCTGACTTCACTGAGATTTCCACCTAAACTAGTGCATTCACGATCAAGCTGAAACCAACCGAAGTAATCAGGCCTAAGAGCTATAAAGTAGACACAATAGGTAATGAATCAAAAGACTTAAAAAGCAATTAAATTGCTATTTCATTCTTCAACACACAAGCATGGCTATCAAGATTTAACTGCAACAGAAGGACTTACAATTTGAAAAACAGGCACTTCTCTGAAGCCCTCTATTAGTCAACATATTAGCTTGTTCATGTTTTATGCTATTGTTTTTCCAATATACATTTGGAAAAGAAATAACTGTGCTTGATGACGGTGGGGTGTATGCCTGTAAAGTTTTAAATGCGGTACTGGTATTTAGCCTTTAAACTTAATGAGATTAAACACAGAATCCGTCCATATAATTGACCCTAATGACTGCTTCGTAGCTGTTTTCAGCAGCCAAATTGTGTCACTGTTTCTGCTGTGGATGGGCAATAGCAGCTACTTTTGGAAGAGAAAATAGACTGGAGCCTGCCCACTGTGAACTCAGCCACGGCAAAACTGTCCAGGTGTGGACAGTTTGGAGGCTCCCAGGCTGCTATGATGCAGCAGGTATGGGTCTCCTCGGGGTGTGGGAAGGAATATGCCTGGGGACCATGGCTCCTCTACTCTCATTAGCACTTCATGGCACGTCCCGTGATTTGTGCCCTGTGGCTGTGTAGTCCCTGTATCCACGCTGGCATTGGCTCTGGCTCAGCTCTGTGCTGATCTCTGCACGCCCTCTCTTAAACACCTCGGCTGAGGAAGCCTATGTTACACAGGGTTTTTTCCAAGTTAGGGATTTGTGATTTTAAATTTTTTGACACCAAAATGATGATAAATTCATCAGCTGGAGTGTGGGTAGAAGAAGCACAAACAGGCTTTATACTAGTGCAATTTCTTTCTCTTTAGGAAAACAACATATCCATTCTTTACTGGTAGAAAGTAACCATTGTGACTAAGGCTGTGGTGAGGGTATAGAATATGGGGTTTATTTTACCTATATCCAATCATAGCCATGCAATTTATGTAAGTAAATATAGTTTGAGACTTATAATTAGTAAGAATCAATTTTTTGATTTTTTTTTACCCAGTTCAAAAGTCCAGCTTGGGTAGAAGAATGAGGTGGGCTCAAAGTGACTTTTTCTGTGCAGAAAACATCACCCTGCAAGTACTCTACTCTTCCCCCCTCCTTCTTATCTCACCCAGATACTTAATGATGCAAATCCGAGCTGAGGCAAAACAACTGCTGCTAAGTCTTAGCTTGAAAAAAAGCTACGTATAGCCCCTGCTCCTGCCCTTCTGTCCTGGGAGCTGAAGCCTGTAGGATGGCATATGCAGGCCCAGCACTGAGTTCTTCAATATTAGTGACCAAAGGGCTGTGGGGACTGCAGAGCCAGCTGGGATCCTTGAGAGCCACCAGGTTTGATTTCATCCTGGAATCAAATCTTTCCCAAGGAGGAGGACAGGAAAATTTCTTTCTAGACAATTTTCTAAACTCTGTTTATATATATAATTAGTATGTACCTTGACAGTGGGCTCTTCTGTAAGATTTTGGAGTCAGTAACACCAGTCATCTTTATCAAGACTGTCTGGGGTAAACCACCTCAAAGTATAGGGTCATGGTTATATACTGAAGCATGTTAAACTGCTGTGTGGGTGGTGTCAGACAGGCTCAGCATGACTTCAGTTGGCTGCAGATGAATCCTGATAGTTTAAAGCAAGAGTGGGTCAAGGCCATCCCACCAATGCAAATGTCTTCTTCAAGGAGATGCACTACCTTCATACCTGCTGTTGATCACTTTAGTTTTCTTAAGCAGCTTTGTGTAGCGAGTTTCATGCAGCATGTGTTTGCAAAGACAAATTTAATTTTTATTAAGAAGGGACTTTGAAAATAACTGGGAAAGACTGAGTTAGAGATAGACCCTGTTCACTCTTCCAGAATAAGACTTTGCCCCTGTAAAGCTTCTTCTGTACTGAGAGGCACATACACTTCTCAGTGCAGGTGTAGAGTTCCTGTAATGCAGCAAATCCAAACTGAATGAGAACAGAAAGAATTGCAGTGGGTGTCAGTAAAAACCCATATTTGCACTTTAAAGCATGTATAAATTACTTTCTAAGCCACAGTGAGAAATGGTCAGCAAACAATGAAAGAAAATTTTACTTGGTATTTTATTCACTTAACAGAAACATTCACTTATCAGATATCACTGAAGTGCAATTTACAGAACTTAGCAGCAAATTCACATATGTAAATTCAGATTTATTTTATTTTGTTGTCTTTTTTGTTTATTTTTTTACAAATATTACAAATGTACATCCATTAGTACAGTATTGCCATTCACTCATGCGCGTTATGTACATAATTTTCATTTAAGAATTACTATTGAGTAAGTTTTCCTTTGCTTCAGGAAATGCTGTGTTATTCATATGTACTTCTGGGACATGGTCCCATCACTCTCTATCGCTGCACATACTGAGAAAAAGTAGATGTCTAAGGTCATACTCAACCCTAGTGCAAACAGCTGCAACTCTAGAGCCTTCAACAGGATCATCAGATGCCCACTGACAGCAGGACCCAGTTTGGTCACCGCTGCTAGCCAATTCTAGCATTTATGTATTTCTTGCAACAAAGGATAATTCAATCCCACCACACTTTTATTTTTGTCCATAGAAATAACCAGCTGCTGCCTTTTGTTGTCCTGTTCACTGCAGCACGGGCTGGGGAGTATTACGCATTGTGGAGCTGGAGCCATGCCAGGCTGAAGGAGAGAGGGCAGATGGAAGAAGGAGCCTGGAGGTCTCTCAGAGGCTACATAAAAAACAGTTTAGGGAGGGAAGGCAGAAGACGTAGATTCTGCCTCCTTGTGGTGTCTCAGTCCCTCCATTCCCACAAGGCAGTCATCACTAGGGCTTACAGGCCTCTCAGATAACCCAAGGATGGGGTGGGCAGGAGGTGCACCACCCTGGACCACTTTCTGCTCAGGCTTTTCTCCTGGGGGCCATGTTTTTCCCCAAGCCCTTTGGGACACACAGATAGCACCAGGCCTTTCTGTGCCTTTCTGGAGAACTGCAGCACCCCTCCCTCATGCCATGTCTCTGCTGCCCCTGGCCTGGTGTCCACTGCAGCCTTGCAGGACCCTACATGGCCCCCACTGTGCACCAGTGTCACCAGTTTACACCAGAGTTTTAAGGGAAGGGGCCATGTGAGGGTGATAGGAAGCTCCAGAAAGTGCCAAAAGCTCTGACTGTTACTCAGAAGAAGTCATATGGACAAAGTAGTTACCATAAAATCCTTGCACTATTCAAACACCTCTCTCTCTCTCTCTCTCTCTTTTTTTTTTTTTTTTTTTTTTTTTTAACTGTTTCTACTCTAAGGATTCTTTTTATATATATTTTTGGTAGTTAATATGGAATGTATTATTTTGTTGAAAAGGTTTCTGGAAAGGGAGAGCTTTGTTTTATCTAATTTAAAAATTCTAGTTTATCACAATTATTTTTATACAAGACACTATAGATACATCTTGTAGTTTATAATCTAAAAATAAAATCTCATCAAAATACTGTAGCTATTCTATTGTGGGCATCAATAAACAATGTATTTACTGTATATGGCTCTCCAAACATGATAAACCCTATACAAAGAGCATCTATCTTTATTGATAGGAAGAGTTTTCTGTGTAAAGGAAATTACATGGAAAAAATATGAGCCTTGTGTTGTTTGAAAAGTAACTCAGCTTGACAGTTCTGAGAAAATACCAAGACAATTATCACAAACCAGTAGCAGCATGTTATATACAGATTTAAAGAGAATCCTAGGAATAAAAAGAAAACAGTAGTTATATACCCGCAAATCCTGTCATTTAAAAAAACAAAACCCCAAAGAAATACACTGAGTGTTTGAAGGTTGGTTCTGCAGTTGGACTGTGAAAGCTTCCCTCTCCCATCACTGCACTCTGACGAAGTTTGAGATTGTTCGAAGTCACAGTTGTGAAGAAGATGTTTAACCGTTAGGCTTTATTCTTCTTCTAACTGAAAACCCCACTGCTTTTCAGACTGTAGTTGAATATGAATAATAATAATACTTAGCATTTATACAGAGCTAGAATCTGAAAACTCTTGCATTGAGTAAAATCTTACCCAAGACCTTGGTGCCATCTGTTGTAATTATGTCCTTGGGGCAATGTGCAGATGTAAAACTTCCAGTAAGAGTGACAGGATCTGGCCTACGTGGTTGTTTATGACCAGAGCACTGGTCATATTGCTGACACGTTCCTTAGATGTGAAGCAGGTAAGTAGCATTATCCCCATTTGACAGACGGAGAAACTGAGGCACAAAAGAGCCGAGCATCAGATGTGCCTTCTGGTTTGGGATGTCTTAGCTGTGGTTACACAACCCACTGACTTTTCAGATGTGCTGAGCATCCTGAATTTGTATCAGCTTAATCTAAAACCATGGATCCTTGAGAGCACTGAAATATGAGACTCTGGGTCCCAGCTTCAGCCTGCCTGATTCTGCGCAGCTACCCGAAACTCCAGCGTTGGGAGTACGGCCACACCAGCCCTCATCTCCAGCCCGGCTGGAGGTTCGCACTGCTGCAGGCACTCGGACTCCAGTCACCCCACGAAGGGCTCCTGCCTCCGCAGCCACGTCCGAGGGAGGGAGGCCTGGGCAGCCCCGCGCCCGGCTGGTGGCTAAGCCTTGTCGTTACGAACTGGGCCCGGATAATTAAGGGCTGCAGCATGCAAAACTCTTAGCCAGAATTGAAGATTTGGTGGGAAGCAGTGTGCCCAAGGCATCAGAGGGGTAAGTGTAGAAACCAAGGGACTCCTGATGCCCAGAGTTGTGCTCAGATTCAGAAGTGGGAAATGGAGTTTGCAAATGCTGCGTATCTATGAGGCCCAAATTCTCCCTCACAGACTTTTGCAGATAAGAGGATGGTTTTTGCATAGAGGATAGACATCTTTTTGTGGGTGATTATGGATGCTCTGTGGCCTGCTGTCATGCCACGTGCCTGGGGTACTTGCATGTTTGCTTACTATTTTCCATTATTCAGTGATGATTCTTGCACTGACTGTGTGAGGGAAAACAAACTGTGTGTTTTTAAACAGACAGGTGGCTTGCCAGCATCTGAAATCAAGATGCTGCTTGGATTAACCGCAATACCAACCGCAACAAGCAGCAAAAAGCAGAATCTTTGCTGGGGTGGCATTATAATTTGGGCAGCTGTGTTCTTGGGAAGGGGTCATGAAAAAGCAGTTTCTTAAAGTCAAGCTCAGTGCGTTAATCAGACACATTTGTATTTATGTATTTCCAGTACAGAATTAAAAGAAAATATTCCCAGGGAAGTTGCTATTACATATTGAACTGCTTTGGTTCCCTCAGCTCACGCGTGCTGCCTAACCTTCTTGCCAGCTGATTTGATCCAGTTGTGTAGCAAAGGTGTCAAGTGATTTACACAGTTAGTAGAAACTGATCTTGCTCTGGGGGTTTCTTCACCCAGGTGCCCAGACCTGCTTTCTGAAATGCTTTAAACAGCTGCTGCTTGACAGATTGGTATGTCTGAGCCACCAGCTTTGCCTCGCTGTACACTGATGGCACGTCTCCATGGCTTGGTATTCGTGTGCTCAGCTGCAGAACAAAAATCAGGGAAGGGGAAAAAATAAAATAATAATAAAAAAATCAACCAGTAAGCCAAGAGAAACAGGAGGCTTCAGTAGCCGCATAATCTTCCTGTCTACATTTCATAAGCAACAAACAAATGATCACTGTGCTTTGTGTGTTTGCTTTAGGTTTAACGACAAAAAAACCCAGCAAAGCAATGAATGCCGGTGACATTGTTTCAGGTTTGCAAATTGTGGAAGGAATGCAAAGAGGAAGGAGGTAAACAGCCTTGCCTTGAAGTGCGCAGAAGCAGGAGTGAGGGTCAACGGCACATCACTGTGTACTTTACAAAGGCAAAAATCCACTTTTCAGTTAAGATGTTTTTTAGGAAAAAAAATAGGGAAAATTATTTCTGGGAATCTTAATCGAATGTGTTAAATTTAGTCAGAGAAGCAGGGCAGCTCAGTGTTTCAGACGGTCGGAGTAAATACTAAGAGACAAAAGGGAGAGGGTCTCCTCCCCTTCTCCCTCCCAAATCTGTTATCATTGGAAATGCTGCGAAACCTGCACTGGATCGGGCAGAGCTCAAGTGTCAGGATCCAGGCGGGCTCCCGGGGAAGGGAACACGGCTGGCGCAATGAAGCAGAGTGCTCTAAAGGGAAACCTGAAACGCTTGCCAGGAGCTGTCTTGGGAGACAAAGACACAGGTCTGTAGGCCAGTAATCACCTGGAGCACGCATACACAAGGAAGCACCTTTTGTTTTGTAGAAGGGCTAAATAAATGACCTTCTCTGACCTGCCAAGGTCTTAACACAGTCCAACCAGCAGCGAGTCTTTGACATTATATGAAAGAAATCAATGTCTGGAAAATGCCTTATAGCAAGCAGACAGGTGAAAGTCCAACTTACAAGCCAGGGAAATAGCACCCTATAGGAAGAGAACACCCTCAAAACACAGCCTTTGTGAGTAAACAACACTATTTTCCTCTTTTCTAAAAAGGAAAGACACTGAAAGACAGATTACAGAGAAGCGGCTAACGTGCAACCTGAAATGAGCTGGTCTTGTTCACCTGGAGCTGCCTGGGCACACACCACGGATTTGCTCTCATCAGGGATGTATGAGCCTTAGCCAGAAATGGGAGGGAGACATTGCCAGCCCAGGTGTAGGTGGTCAGCAGCTAACATGTCCAGTGGCTGCTTCCCTCCAGCTGCCTGCTTGCTCCCCAGGGATGGAGACCCTTCCCAAAACATCTGGCAATTCATCCTGTAGTCTCTCCTGGTGGCATTACCAGAAACTTTGTCTTTTCAAAGGCAAAACATCCTGTGCAGCAGCATGATTACCCCATTGTGCACTGCCTTAGCTCCCGTCTGCAGTGTGAGCCAGGTGCAATTAGGTTCTCCTTACCCTAGTCTCTGTACTTCCTAGTAGGGTCTGCCCAGGTGCCTGTTACGACCATGAGGTCATGATGATTTGTTCCCATCAGGATCCCTTCAGTCTGGGTCCCAGCAAGAGTGATTCTCACCTCCCTTCCAGTGCCAGCTGCCATACAACAAACAGCGACCGGGACCTGTGCTACTGGACTGTGACAGACACCAAGACATGAAGCCTAGGCTAGTCACTTCTGCTCCTGTTAGGGTCCCCATCAGGCTGAATCATGTACTTGACAGGGATGAATGAACCTTTCTTCCCTGGGTCTCTATCAGAGCAGAAGCACCCCTTGGGACCCTCTCTGATCTTGCATTGCTGCGGTTCCTCAGGCCAACTTGTCCTAAAAGCAGTTGCCTCATCCTCACACCTTCCCCTCCCCATCGGTCCTTTACCTTCACGAACAACTTTGCCAGTGGAAGTGGCTGCTGGCATTCCTGACATCACTCTGCCTTGTTCTTTTTCACTTATTTCCCCAAAGGGAAAAGGATTTTGGTACTAAATAAAAACTTTGCTTCTTGTTCTCCTCCTCTCCCATCCTACACACACTGGGAGACAATTCTTAACAAGTCTCATTATAGCAAAATAATATTATAGCAGTGAAAGTAGGCAGGCTGGAGAGGTACTTCACATGTTCCCTGCTGCTTCTTGTGGAAGTGGTGGAGTCTGTCTTGCCACCTCGTTATCTGCATCCTTCTCTCCCTTAGCACTTCCTCAGAAGGTCAGACAAAAGGGAAAATGGTGACTCCAGAACTGGGAATAAGGAGAGGAAAATGCCTGAGACCATTTACCAGCTGCTAGAATGCCAAATCCCGTTAATTTAAATTGCAGCACTGAGTCAAAATTTTTAAAAATATCCTTTCCCTATCTTCTGTTTTTGGAGCCTGATTTCAGAAAACAGCCATTCTTATTGCATTAGACCCATTTCTGCTTCACACCCCCATCTCCTTGGCTCCATACTTGTTAGTTGGAGGAAGGTTTCTCATGCTTTCACCTAGCGCATGGTAGGAGGCAGCTGCCTACTGCTTCCTACTCTTGCTCTTCTTTCTTGTTTGTACCCTTTTACTTTCATTTCCTTATTCCACACCAAGTTTCTTCCTGCATATCCTACATCACTAGGCTCCACTTTGTAGTTTTTGTCCATCCATCCATCCTGTTGCTATCTCCTGTCTGGGAAGAATGAAGTTAAGAGGAGGGTATATTGACTTCCGTGCCATCTCAAATAAGGGGAGTTGATAGCCATCTTCTGTAAAGACAGCTGGGCTGGCTATCAAGGGATGTTGACTATTTTAATTAAGTACAGCCTCTGTTTTTAATGCCATTAAATAGTACTGCTGCTGAGCATTCAGTGCCTGGCAACTTACCTTGGGAGGAGTGGCTCTATCATTACATGGACTTATCAGTATTACATGACACAGCCAGGGGAGTGAGGAAGAGGAAGAGTAAGGGAAGGGGCAATCCACAGCGTCTGATTTGGTCAGCGAACCCCGGCGAGATTCGGAGCAGTTTTAAGTTAGGAATCTAAATCTCTGTATAGGCAATGAAGTGAGTTCAGTGCCTCAAAGGCAATGATGAGTACGTCCTTGCCCAAATAAACGACATTTTTTGGATACCCCCCTTAGAAACTAACAGATACTTGGGATGAGACATGTGAAAAATCCCTCACTGAGGTTATATGAACATTTACACTCTCTTGACATTTCATTGCCAGTCTGAAAACAGCCCCAGTTGTCAAGAATAGACAGAATGGCCATTTCCCCTTCAAACCTGCATGAATTTCTGCCATTAGATTTCTCTATGCTCTCATCTACGGAGCTGACCACGTGGTGCCCAATAACCTCCACCCACTCCCAGTCTTCACTGGGGGAAAGCAGGAGACCTCTGGACTTTGCACTTTCATCAAGAAATTGTCAAACAAGGCTCAGTCCCTGGGTTAGGAGTAGCCCACCTTGGGACTGGGGACTGTGTCTGCCATGGTGCCAGCCTACCTTTCCGTAAAGCTTTGCCCACCGAGCGAAAAGCATGCGCTTGCAGAGCCGCGAGGGACTCCCGCAGGTCCGCTTTCCCGTCGTGGCGTTGATCACCTCCAGGTCAGCCGTCCCCATGATCCAGTTCACACTGAAGCCAGGCGATTTTCCAGGCTGCCGAGCCTCGGCGTGACTAACCCCTGTCAGGAGAGAAGGCGACCCATGATTTCCAGCCCTCTAAACTTCCAGAGGCAGCGGAAGCATGGCAGGTCTCCGTGCACACGAAATATCTCTGGGAGGACGCACCGTCACTATGCACTGCAGATGCCGATGTCACCGTCGGTTAAGTGTTACCACTTTGAGCACCTGTCAGTGGCATAATTTAGCTATTCCTATAGGTCTTTTTCCACTTGGCAAGTAAACCTTTCGTTAGCCTAAAGAAAGCTGTTAAATTGTAATGCATGGTTTTGAAGCAGTGTTACAGTTGCTGAGTGAAATCTTTTGGAAGGGCTTTAATGTGATAACTTATCTTCAAAGCAGCAAACTGTTTTTGCCATGCATTCCTCAAGGTGAGCTTTCTCTGGCCCTGTGTATTTATCTGCTATTAACTGCTGGGGCCTTCACTGCAATGGGAAATGGGTCTTAGGTGCTGTAAATGGAGGATAAGAAATTACAAAACATGCATCACCCCAGACAGATTTCGAGATCTAAGTTGATAGAGAACTTGCACATATCACAGGCTTAAGCAGAAAACTCCTGCTCCCCACCTTGAGTCTGCCTGCCAGCTTCCTACCCTGAACGGATACATTAACCTCTTAAAGAGCTAGTAAGTGTCCTGAAGGCAGTGTTTCAGAGATGGATAGGATGGAGCGGGATGCATCTTACTTCATTTTAGACAGCTACAGTGATGATGTTCTCAGTCACCTGGGGTTCCCTTCATGTCATTCACTTGGCCACTTTCGGATGTCTGAATCTTGCCCTGGAGTCCACAGCCTACAAAGTCCAGATCTCCCTTCACTTTGAAGGGAGGTCAGAACTGCAAGGACAGATGTGAATGTGTACCCAAGTGAGAGCCATGATCAGTAAATTCCTGTCCTTTCTTAACTACAACTATTTAAGAGAGTTCCCCTTTCCTTCCTTCCTCTTGTGTCTGGAACCAGGGAAAGATGAGTCTTTGCAAGGAAATAAGAGGAATAAAGAAAGTGGCTGGTTTGTTTTCCAGCACACGATGAATACTGGAGTGAGCATTAGTGCTTTTGGGAGCAGAGAATGAACATTTGGAAAACCAACCTGGAAAAGATGAGATAACCTGAAGCAGTCTGAATATTGCATAAAATGTGGGCATCCGATAACACGTCTGGACCCAGATGTTGATTCTCTCTCTACTAATTTGCAATGCACGCCACTAGCCCCACAAACCTGGACAAAACCAGCCATCCTGGTGAGCTGGCTGCTGGGGACTACCCTACTGGGCAGGAGATGCCTGACAGAGCCAGCCAGTTGCAGAGCAGAGGCCAGGACTGACTCTGTTTCCAAATGGCAGCCCAGGCTGACTATTAGCCCGTCCTGCCGTGAGTCTCTGGCTAGAGCCGAGCTCTGGAAAACATCTCATCATTTTCACAGCTTGATGGCAAACTGCTTTTATTGTTACTTGGCAGACTGCAACAGAGAAAGGTCCTTTTCCACTGAAGGGTTTCAAAGAACTTTTGCAGAGGGAGAGAAGTACTGATTCGAGCTGTTTGCAGAGGACAAGATTAAAGAAGGGAGATTAAAGCCAGTACTTTCCCACCTGTGTTCAAGGATCTAATTTTCAGAACAGATGTACACCATGAGCTTTGGCTGTTTTCAGTGGGAACTGGAGGAGGTTGGCGCTGATGGAAAACACAGCATCCGTGGCCACTTTTGGACATGACAAACTTGGCCAGTTGCTCAGTGAGCCAGGCGAGATCGTGGGAAAGGTGAAGGGCTGTGCAACACACTGCCTTCAAGAGAAGACGGCATTGCAGGGATGTGCAGGAGCACGGGAATTAATATGGGAGAAGGATGCCTCTTTCTGCTCCCAACGCCTCCCAGCATGGTCCGCTCCGTACTGAGAGGCAGCAGCGAGAACCATGAGGAAATGGGACTTAACACCCACAGAGAGAGAAAAGTGGCCATTAAAGGGAAAAAAATAGTGTGATGTTGCAATCACTTTGTAGTTTTGGCAAAGCTTGCACCAGAGAAGAGGTCTAGATCACTGCAAGTGAACTCGCTACATTGTATAGGGGAGAGTTACCCTTAAGTCATAACCTCACCTAGGATTTGTAAACACTTTCATGTCATATTAACACCTCTTTCAGTTCTTGTTTTCTGAGATAACAGATCAGTCTGTATCTAAAACTCCAGCTCACCTAGGCAACAGAATAGGAACTGAAAGCTCGAAAAACAGATAGCTCTGTGGTGCTATTCAGATACCTCTATATCGAACAAGATGCAAACAGATCAGAATCTGCTGTTTGACACTATGCACCAATCTCTGTCAAGATAGCACCCCAAAGCTTAAAGGGCTCAGTGCTAAAAAATACAGTAAACACTCAGATAATTCCTGCCTTGCAAAGATGCCACAGGTCATTAAATCAATAAAAATTCTGCAAACTCACTGACCAGGGGAAAAGAAGAAGTAGGAATTGAGCTGACAGGCCCTTTACGCATGCAGGTGACCATTAGCTGTTCCAGGGGAAAGGCACTGCCGCGCACCACGCGATCCTCGTGGCAGCGAGCAGCTCTCATTTCTGTGCACGCCGCAGCGGGGCTGGGCGGAGGGGTGGCCGGGGCAAGGCAAGGGCAGGTCCGCGCGGCCCGTGGGCCCCCCACGCCTGCCGTCAGAGCGGCCGTGCTTGCGTCGCGCTCTCCCCTGGGACGACGGGCTGCGCTGAGTGCGGGACAGAAGTCCTGCAGGGTTATTTAATTAATAAATGATAGTCTGCTGCTACCGGTGATTCAGTCCGGGAACCAGGAGAGAGTGCCCTCTCCTCCCCCATGGCGTGCAAGAGATGCAGCAGAAGGGAGAGAAACTGGAGATTTGATTTGGAAACCAGAAAGACCTCTCTGCTGGCTTTTTCCAGAGAGAAGCCCTCTCTCTCGCAGGAGTATCACAGTAGCATTCAGAGAGGGGCAAGCGAGAGAAACGGCACCCGTTCACGAGCCCTGGAGCCCTTCCAAGGGGCATGGTGATCGCCTTCCCCAGTCCCGTGGGCCAGCCCCCTCCCTGAGGTGGACACTTACGGAGGACGTCCACAAGACCTGCGAACTTGCCCCCAGTGTCTGTGCAGGTTAGGCTTTCACACTTTCTTTTCTCAGCTAGCATTTATAAATATACATATTTACATAAGTAGAAGGTATTTTCACATCATTTTCTGAACTCAAGGGCAGAAGCTTAAAAGAACACACTGTGAGACTCATGGCAATCAAATGGGAAGGCAAGCCTAGATATGTTCTTTGGTTATGATGGCTTTTGATTCTTTTTAATCTATTTTCTTTTTTTCATATTTTTCTGTTGAAGCAGAGATGTTCTGACTTTATTTGAAAGGTAACTCCCACATAATCAAGATCATTTTCTCTTCTTTATGTAAAAACCTGTCTCCATTTTTCCTCTTCTCCTAGCAAAACCTCCTGCGTCTTTAGGATACCCTTCAGAATAGCCTTGGTGCGAAGAGGAAAGGAAATAAAAATAGCACAGGGCTTTTCTCTCTTCTAAAAGACCCACCCAAGAGTAATCCCAGTGAAAGAATGGATGTCCATCTGTCTGCGACTGGTGTGAGTGGAAAATCTCGCTGATGATCTTTCTGCGGGGCTGAGGAGTCACCTCAGGATCTCTCATCCCATGCTGCGACCCTTCTCTCCGGTGAAATGTTTGCACTGCATTGACGAGGTAACAAAATCCTTGTGTCGGAAGGACACCTCCAATTTAAAATCCCTCGCTCGCTTGATCCCTGGCAGGAATCTGGAAAGTGGGATTGTCTGGTCGAGACTGCTGTGGTTTGCGCTGTAACAAATTCTGTACGGCTTTTGCTGGGTGCTCATTTCGCTGTCCACTGAACGTGTTGTCGGCAGTTTTCCAGGTAAGAAAAAAGCAGTGCAAACCTCAGCAATATAAGTTCTAGCCGGGGCTGCCGGCTTGGCTCCCTCGGACGTGTGGGGGAGAGAAGGTTACAAATAATGGCTTGAGAGGTGAGAACGGCTGTAGACGGAGGGAGGCAGATTCCTCCCATTGCTTCTCCTTGTTCGAAGAAAACCCACAAACAGAACGGAAAGCAAGGAGGAAGTTTTCTAAATAAAAGTCTCAGAGAAGGAAGAAGCCAGCTGTGAAACAAGCAGATATTTAAACTGACACCAGGACCCCTCTGATGAAATCCTAACTTCATTGAAATCTCTGACGTTGACTTGTGGACACAGATACATGCTTGGGGCCAGATTTGAGCCTGGCTCCTGTGCAGTGCCAGCACAGCAATAACTGCACTGTGGTTATATCCCTTATTAGATCTCTTACTGCGTTTTCAGTTCAAGTGGGTTTCCCTGTACGCTGTGGAGAGACAGTGAAAGTGGCTGTGATTTTGGCCTTACGTACGCTGGTGAAGTAGGTAGTCATATGATGCTATAGGGCAGGTAGCAACCACACAGGATGCCATCAAATGCCCCAGTAGGAGACCTGGAGGCCTCTGGTAAGCAGAGGAGCATTGCCAAAATAACAGCCAGGTTTGGGGAATGGAGAGATTTTCCTGGCCAGCTGTGGGTCCCTTCCTCCTTCCCATGACGAGTGTGTGGGACAAAGGGGAGGAGGACGACTTCTGTGAGCAGTGCAGGAGGCAGAGGCGGAGGAGTTTGGCGTGCAGAGTGTCCCGGATGCTTGCACTACACAGACTTTTCTCTGTGGTTGGCTGCACTGAAGAGTTAAAAATGGAGATAAGCTTTTCAAAAAAGGATAAACCTTTTGACCTATTCACCTTGTAAAACACACATGCACCATATGTGCTAAACCACACAGAACCTGAGAATTTCCCCAGTAGCTAAACTATCAGTAGACAAACTAATTTTGTTGCAAGGACAATTAAAAAAAAGTAAAGAAAAAGAGTATGAAATAGATAAAAAACAGCACTCTCTCAACTTAGGAACCTAAAGGACTCTGTGAACGGTAACGGTGTGCTCCACTGAGGCATCCTCGGCTCTCATCTTTGTATCCCTGACATCGTATTGTCTCAGCGAGTCCTCTTGAAAAACTATCAGAGTATGAGAATCAAGTAAGGGTCTGATCCTGTGCAGGCTGAATGTCCTTAACACTCACAATCCTCGTGAGGCACTGAAGGCTTTCAACACTGTGGGACTTTGCTGGGATGCGGCCGGATGGCTGCTGCCTGGCTGGGGGGTTAAGGAAACAGGGGTTGGAGGTATGGCTAAGAAAGGTCCAAAGACCTGGAGCAGGGAGAGAGGCTGGAATCGAAAAGTGTAAGAGTAGCCTAAAAGGTATCTGAAAACCCATGAGCTGCTTCCTGGAAGACTGGTGGGACCATGCTGTGCTTGTAGTACCATGTAGTACCACGACTGTGCAGTGCAGCTAGTGAAACCCAGCGAGTAGAAGCTTCCCCTGCCTATGCTCGTGCCCAGGGACTGCAAGGGCTGCCCGTGCTATGAGGAGCAGCCTCAACAGGCAGCAGTGCCTCTCCACGGTCTGCCAAGAAGGCAGGGCCTCTGGCATAGACAGCTCGTCTCTTTTGCCTGTCTGCTCTGCACGTGATTGCTAGCAACTAGTGAAGGAGCAGGGGCTCTGAGTAAGGGTCCTGAGCCTGGGGCTAGGCTGCAAGGGGCTAGTTCTCCTGGCTGAACACATTTGTGCGTTTGCTGAGCTGGGAAGCACCGAATGGAGAAAGTTTAAGGTGGACAGGTTTGCTCTGGTGGGTGGAAAGCAGAAGGGTTTTTCAGGCTAAGCAGAAAAAAAATATAGTTACTCTGTGAAGCAGGCTGTGAGGGAGCTGTTGGACTCCAGGATACAATTCTGCCTACGACGGCCCTGACGACAGCATGGTGTCTGTGCAGTGGGGTGGGTGCACCATGACCGGTGTTAATGTCAGAACTGCTACTTGTGCACTGCTCACAGCCAGGACCCACATGGAATGGACTTGCTGGGCATTACTGCCCAGAGATAGACACATACACACGCACACACACACTGGAGATTTCTGGTATTTCTGGTCCCAGCAGCCTATTTGAAGCTACGGAGCTGCAGGTCCGGAAATCCTGAGCACACATAGAAAATCTTCATGTTTCATGTGGGACAAAATTTTTTGGCAGGAAAGGAGGATGTGCGTGAGAAAACCTGGGTGTATGGCAGATGTCTTTGAAGGGAATGGTTTGAGTAGGAAGAAGTGAGTGGAGGGAAATGGACTGCCTTATGGAGCGAGGCTGAGAAGACAGAAACATAAGAGCTGTTGAGCATAAGAGGAGCACAGTGCCAAAGGAGAAACTCTCCACCCTTTTCCTGCCTCTTATTACAACTGTCAAGTTTTTTATTTTGGAGAAGGCAGCAGTAAGAGGAGAAAAATCTCCTTTTTCTTCATATTTGTCCATCAGTCTTAATTCTTTAGCAGAAAGCTTCTGTGTGAACACTTGAACCTGGTGACGTGAATACTGAAATATTGTCTGATAAGGACTGACCAGAAGAGATAAAAGTAAAAAAAGGGCAAGATATTGTTGGGACAAAATGATGGAGTATATGAAAGACACTTGCTACCATGGCTATTGGATATTGTTTTGCATTATCCCTTTAGGGCCTTTATCTTTTCTTTGGAAGTCTTCTGGAATAATCTGGTCATTCTCTCTTGCATATAAAAGAGGAACTAAATTTAAACTCATCAGTTTCTTTATTCTACCAATTCTTTTCAGAAAATAAAAAGTCATGGGCTAATGGTTAACTTGTGTTTTGGGAACCACCACACCTTGGTTCACTTGCTGTCTCTGGCTTGTATCTTACCAGTTCACCACTGGTAACCTTTATAACCACCCAAGGCCTTAATTTTCCAGGATAATAGGGATGTATGGCCCATTTCTCTAATAGACATGTCTGGGTGCCTAAAACTCCTCATTTAATACTCTGTGTCCATTCAGGAAATCACCTAATAATGCATATTCGTTTTAGATTTCAACCAACTTCAAGGGATGCTAGCGACATGTTTAAAATTAAGCATGTGCATAAATGCTTTGGAGGAACAGACGTACACTGCTGATGTTCTTCACTAATTGACGGCCTTCAGGAAGTGCCTTTTCTCTGCAGCTGAGAAGTTCAAAGATATCAAATTCTATCATCCCTCCTGCAGTGATGGCAACCTCTAGAGCGGTTGTTGCTGGATGTTAATCTCTTAAGCTGTCCCAGGTGTTGGCTGAATGTGTATGTGGCAAAGCCCTCAGTGCCAACTGAGAAGAAACGATGTGCTGGAGACAAACAGACACCTGAACCTTGGCACTCCGTTAACAGTGCTATGGCTGCTGCTCTCTAAGTCAGGAGTCCTACCAATTTCTTCCCAATAATATTCCCTCAAACTTCTCTGGCAACGAAGGAGTTCCCCCATTTAGAGGCCAACATTGGCTGCCACCTCTTGTGGGGAGTCGTGTAGATTTTTATTACTAAAGGAGAATGGAAGATAGAAACATGCAGTTTAGAGGTAGATACTGAACTTGATGTAAACAAGTACTAAGAATCTAACTTTCCTGCTGGAGACCGGTGCAATCGGCGATGGGAAAGGGGATCGTTTGTCTCTCAGGCAGGTGTGTGCTTACCACTGAGAAGTAGCTGATTACGCCGATATGAAGCTGGCAGCTGACCAATGTCTTCTATCCTATGGCTCATTACCCTGGAAAGGTGACCAGTGTGACAGAGGCTTCCCACAACGACGCTGTGAAAGTATGTGGGCTCGATGAAGGAGCTGAGGAGAGCACCTTGAAGCCCAAGGATATTCCATCTAGAAAAGAAATTCAAGAGTGATAAAACGCATGAGTGCGGGAACGGCCACAAGAGAGGCTGTGCCCATCCCTGCATCAGCCGCTTGCTGCAGGATTCACTTCATCCGTCCCAGCAGAGCCTCCCTCTGGCTTTAGATTTGTTTGGGCCATTCCAGAAAAAAAAAAAAAAAAAAAAAAAAAAGGCTGTGTTAGCACTGTGGGGCATGAAGCACTGAGCTATCGGATTATTTTATTATACACCTGTAGGCCTGATTCCTATACAACGGTTTTGGATTATTATAACACCACTGACTTAAGGGACTCATTCTTTTCTTGTGCAAATAGAGGCCTCCTGTTGAGAGCTATTCTTTATAAAAGCGTTCTGATTTGATGAAAGTTCATTTAGTACAGGTCTTTAGCAGAATTTTTCATTTTTTTCTGACACCTATAGTGTGAGAGCTTTTGTTATTTTGCCTTTATTTACTATTTGTCATATAAGTTTATCTAATTTTAAAAATCTCCTGTCCTCTAGTCATAGAGGCAAAATGACATGTGACTTAGGTGATGAATAACACTGCCACAAAATTGTGAATAAATGCAGAAACCTCACAGGCTGTCATTTCCTTGCAAAAACTACCATGCAAATATGAAGACATCCATAAGAATTAAATCCTGTTCCTGAACAGAGGGAGAAAAAAAAGAAAAAGACCTACACTTTCAGGCAATTATTTGTAACAAATAATTTGACCCACTTGAAAGTGTTCAGACTGATGAATACATTTTACCTTGTTGCTGTTTCAAAGGTTTAACAGGGTGATGCTGAAAACCTTGGGGCCTTCAATCCATTAACGATTGTGAGCTGCTTATTACTGCTCTTGGATTAGTTGCCAAAACTGCTCTGCATTTTAATATCCTATGAATTTTTACATAGAGCTTGGCACAAATCTGACCACATTCCACATTCTTTAGTGATAGGTCATTGCTTAAAAAAGTGGAAAAAGAAAAAAGGAGAAGAGGTCTCGTGATGCAGTTGTCTTCCCTGGAAAACCTATCTAGCTCAGCCCATCTAACAAGAAGCTCTTCCCTGCCAAGCAAACGCTCACGTGCTCTCTTATATTTGAATAATATTTTTATATAAATCGAACACTGTCAGTCTATTTGAATAGTTTTGAGTTCAGGAGTTCAAACTGAAAACTCTCTGGAAAAATGTAATTTTGCAGAGCATATTTTGACTCGTTAAAAAACAAAACACTGGCAACATTTGGATCTCTGTGGAGGTGCCTGCTATTTAAGGCGCCAGCCAATGGTTGCCATGCTAAATAACGTGTTAAAAGCACAGGCTCCACCAGTAGCAAGCATTATGTAGCTAATTTCTTACATCATTGTTCTTTTCATTAATTAACATTTCTCAACCATTAGCGCAATTATTGCAGTGCCTCCATGCTGTATGTCTCTTTTCATGATTAATAAGGAGTCATTATATTTCCCTTTCCTGAAGCAGTCAATTAACACGGAATACTTTCCATTAATTACTGAATGTTTAAAACCAGCATGCTGTACCTGGAGAGCAATCTGCTCTAAGAACCTGTGACACCAATTGCTTTAAAAAGTTCTCTTTAAATTTTATTCCAAAAACACAAGCAATTTAGCTGGCTATATTAATTTGCCTCCGAAGCAGGGCTGTGAATGAGAAACATCTTTTAATCTCATGCAAGAAAAGGCAGCCATCTGGCTGCTGAGGATTTCAGAGTCAGACTCTCCCTGTCTCTCTCTGTAAATGCAGGTCATTAAAGTAATGTGTTCATCTACATAAAACTCAAATGGAATATAAAAGGTAATATTTATATACAAACAATTTAGTCCCACAATTTAAACAGTCATTGGTTTTATGAAACATTTACTTTAGTTGATCAGATTTGCATAACTTCATTTGGGGAAAAAAAGTGTGGTCATTCCTACAAATAATATCACTTTTAAAGGAAAGAACTAGCTGCCTCTTTGCATAAATATCTTATCAGAATGCAAAATTAATAATTCAAGCTTAAGAAATAGAGAAGAGTTTAGCAAACAGCACTATGCTTCCGATGAGCTTCTAAGCTGTGTAATAAAATTAGACAATGATATCTTTGTCCAGACAGAAACTTGTAAGATCTCACTGTTGTTTTCAATATTTGACATTTCCTTAAAAAAAATGTATATTTGATTGAAAGAGAATAAAAAAAGCAGATAAACAAAACAACAACATATGTTCAACAGTACTGAAATTTTAGCAATATGCACACATAAGAAATCATCTGAGCTTTATTTACAAAAATAGGGGATTGTGTTCAGATCATAAATTATGAAGTAATAATGATTATTTAAGTCTCTTGCAAGAAACCTGCTTCTCCTTTAACGATATTTCTCTGTCTTAGTCTGAGCCCGTTCTTCTGAGTGTAAAAAGGGATTCTGAGGTCAATGGAGTTAGATTATTGGAAATCACAAATGGGGGAAATTCCTACTGTCTTACCCAGTCTGCTTCTGCTCTGCAGATAGGGACTGCTGTGGGGGGCTGCCACATTCATTATTTCGCATAAACAATAGATTTAATTGACAAATATTTGGGGGAAGGTCTTTTTTCCTGTCTACTTTTCATTCCTTGACACATGCACATGGATAACGCACTTGGCTGTAACCACCAGCTCAGCCCTTTGATAATTAAGCACCGATGGGATTATTTAGGAGCGGATGATAGGGAATGATTCGTCTCGGAGCAACAGCAAAACTGTCTGTGAGCGTGTTCGTTTCCGAGAGCTCTTTCTCTGTCGCCTAATTTAGGTGCATGGAAGTAGCCGTGTTCCCATCTGTAAAAAAAGTGCTCGCTCCAAATGTAGCTTTTCAAAATACAATTATTATTCAGAGCAAATGTAGTGTTACATTTTGGGCCCTCAATATATCAAAGTGACCTTTCTCACTATGAAGAAATATGCTGGATCATTCTGGATTTTTCCTAATTGTGCAAGATTTTAAGGGCTGTTTTCAAGGGCAAGCATCTCTCTAATAACTTATATGCCATGCACTTCTTAATAACCCTTCCAATAAAGAGAAGATCAACCCACTGCTCCCTTAGTCACAGGTCTTTTCAAAAAAATCTAAATCTTCTTCAGCCAGCAGGATCAACAAACCCCAAAGTCTCCCCTCCTTCTGTAAATACAGCAGCTTTTGGTGCTTTAAATGGAAGGAAAGAATACCCTTCATTTTGTTCAAACAGCAGATATTACTGCACTATTTACAAAGACAAAATCTCTCGTCTGGTTTTCAATATAGATAATCCTTAGATAAACACGTTTTTGCCTGTTTGTCAATCACGGAAATGCCAGCGACGCGTGGGAAGGCGTCCTGGAGCCGGCAGCCCGCCCTTAACCAGAAGACCTGCTTTCGCCGGCCCGGACGGGCCGGGGGCTCCCGCGCCCCCTCGCAGCCGGCACCCCCGGGAGAGGCGAGCGCGGAGGGGGAAATCGCCGCGCTGCCGGCTCGCCCTGGGGGCCGAGTTCCCGCCCGAATCCCACCGAAACGCAGGCGATAAAAACGCCGAGCGTGCAGTGAAAGGGGCTCCGGGGCAAACTGGGGCGAACTGGGAGGCAGCCTCGCTCCTCGGGGGGCCGGCCCGAAGCCGGGCACGTTATTCGCACGCTATTTGCAGGGGCTGAGAGCACGCAGTGTTATTCAAAGCAAAGCCCCCAAATCCCTCCGAAACTGAGATATGGAGGAATTTGCACTGGTGCTTTCAAAACGTTTTGGAGAACTGCGTCCACGCGGCACTGAAGCTCGGTGGGACGGAGGCGTCTCTTACAGACCTCCAGAAACCTCGTCCGTTAAAAAATACTGCTAATGAATTTCAAAGCTTATTTTGTTAAGGCTTTCTATAAAAGATGCACTTTTTATCATTATTAACAGCTTTACGTCTTATTGCTTAGCGTGTCGTTAACCTCCCGTATCTGAGCTTCTATTAATTCCTCCTGTGCTTCACACAGTATAAATTGTTATTCCTGGTGGCCCGTGCTCAACAGAACACCTGTGGTGTTCCTATTTATATGACTATTTAGCTATTATCGGTTTGGAAACTGGAACTAGTGCATTAGTTTCTGATCTGTATTTTAGCAGTAGGTGGTTTATATATGTTTTCTGGAATATACCTTGTAGTGGAAGATTGAAATTGAAAATCTCAGTCACACAGAAAGGGGTTAAGAGAGGGAATTACAGATCATGTGCACAAATCATTCCTAATTGAAGATCTAGCTGTGTTAATTGATTTTCATTTACATTAATAGGCAGCCTTTGAAGTAGCTTTTCTTAAGAGTTACCTTGCCAGGCTCAGTCTCCTGTTAACAGCAGCTCTGGCTGACAGGCTAACACTAAAATAGATCTAAGAAAGCCAATTTCTATCACTGACTTTTAGTCTTTCATTTATGCTACATTTAAATATAGCTTAATGTGCCCAAATGATCTTGTAAAGTGCTATTTCAGATTCTTACTGCTAAATCCTGAAGCAGTGCTTTAAGACCAAGTTACTTGTAACATTCTGAATATACTTGCGATACAGATTCGTTCGTATTTTCTAGCTTACGGGCCCAAACCCCACAAACCTAAGCCCTGAGACAGGAATAGACTGCTGCTGCTGTGATGTACAGCTTGGAGGTCCTTTGTTCCTGTCGTTTTACAGGTGAGGTATAATTTAGATGTTCTAAGTCTTATTTAGCCTCTGGGCTTAATGGCACTGTTTTTGTGGAGTACAAGGAAGTGGCTGACCATTAACCTGGTGGCAAAAAAAAAATACAAAAAAAAAAAAAAAACCCAGTCTTTTAAAGGTGACCTTTTGAGAAGCTGTAAGAGAAAACAAATTTAAGACCAGAGTGAACAAAATACACACTGAAGTCAGGCTTGTATTTGCTGTACAAAGACGGTGTCTGTGAGGGCTGTTCCTCCCAGATCCTGGTAAACGCGTTCCTCAAGCCCGCACCCCGCGAGGGCAGCTGCAGATGCCTGCGCCTGAAGGAGGACAGCGGAACACGCCTCAGGCATTTACAAGTACGTCTACATGCTTTAGTTTGTGTAGCTGCAAGTTTGAAGCACAGGAAGGTGGCAGCTCTCCCAAATAATTATGTCCAGTGGCTATGTAGAGAGTACAAATATGCTCTGCCACAGCTTAAGCTCTCCAGTCCCCGTGTTTAGGTGTAGCAAGGAGGAGGCTCCTGGAGAAGAGTAGCGCGTTGCAGAACTTGGTCTCCAATGAGACACACAAATAAAAACTAGTTTTTAAAAATTAACCTGACAAGCAGAATGCTTTGATTGAGATACTCAAAATATTTTGCAGATGGAGGCAGTGGAGGTGCTGCAGCCGTGTATGACCTGGGAATGATGGTTTATGCTATGAGAGCGCCGTATCATGGAAACCCCCAGTGGCCTCCACCATGTGCTCCCAGCTCTATTTCACTTATCTGTCAAACGGTGCAGTAACATTCATTAAACTTTTATGTGCAACAGTTCAGGTGGAAACACCCTGCTATTATGGATTGGCTGATGCTGGGAGGACCAATTTCTCCAGTATCTCTGTGTGGAAGAAGGGAGCCTGGTCTAGTGATGAGATGTAGAAACTTGAAGAGCCTGGAGCAAGAACGAGAGGTTTTGTACAGAAAAGGAGGAGAGGTGGTACATGTTAAACCACGGCATGGTGGGACTAAAGGGCGAGCTATGTCAGAGGAAGCAGAAATGGTGCTTCCAAGAGTCAGAGGACAAAGTTTGTGGAAGGGAAGGAGCTTTATGGACTATTGGTGGACTCTGAATTTGGGCAAAAAGTCTGTCTAGAGGGATAAGGAATCTCAGTAGGGGAAATGTATTGTTCTTTAATATTTTGCCCAGTCTTTTGTATTTCTTTTGATATAGGAATAAGAAGTAGAAGCATTTGGAAATTCTTATTTTATATATGTTTCAATTTATTTATTTATATGAGGCCCACCAGTGCCTCCAGGAGATGGAGGGTCCTGCATGAGTGCACGCTGCCTCACAGCCCTTGCTGAACTGAGCATGTCCCAGGATCTGAGACAGCGATTTTAGAGCTGAACTTTCTTAATGTTTGGTCTGTACATTTAGATCCTCAAAGAGGAATTGAACTCTAGAGCTATCCTCGTCTTTAACTAAACTTGCGTGTTTGTGTGTGCACATATGCGTGTATGCATGGGTCAGTTTTCTTCCAGTCCAGAGACTGCAACTCTAGAAACTTCTATCAAAAGCAACATTAACCTTACCCTGATCTTTTAATAAGCAAATCTACAAGTTGCTCCTGTTTGTCATCACAAAAAATCTAAAATGCTCTTAGGACTGTTATGCTGACCAAGGATGTTCCTGTTGAGATCAAAACCTTAACATAGGTTCAGGTTAGCATCTCGAAAATGTTAAATAACACATTTTCCCCTAAACTGTTGATCATTTTCAAAATTATTTTGTTTAGGCTCTTGCTGCTTTTTACCCAAATGCATACAATGTTAAGATATACAGAGGAAAATGAAAGTCAGTCTTAGGTGTTAATGTATTTATGAACTTTATGTCTAAAAACTGTGGCTTAATCCTAAAATTTACAGTACTAAAAGACTGAACTCACTTCATCTACACTGTGAGACTCACAGAATTTGTAAGTGTGAAAGCTAACACTCTCTTAGGGTAGGTTATTTGGGGATTCACAGAGCCAAAACTTTAAATTTGCACATATAAATGCATAGACTTTTAAAGCCAGAAGGAACCACCAAGATCTAGTCTGACCCCCTTTATAAAAAATTGCAGAATTTCACCTAGTGTTTCTCTGCTTGAGCCAAATAACATGCGTATTCATGCCAGAAGTGTTTGCTTTAATTCAGTAAGGGAATATGATGATACCAGGCTGTTTATCCTGCAATCTCCACAAACAGAGCCCAAATAATGCATAACAAGCATCAAATTGTCATAGAGAACTTGTGGTGACAGTAATAAAAATTGCTAAATGCCTTTGAATAACAAATAAATCTGATTAAGCCACTCTCTGCTAGTGGCTATCCTGTGAGCAGGAAAGAACATAAATCGTTAGATACATGATTTATAGAAAATTATTTGCTCTTCTGAGTAACTCTTTCTATTCATGGATCTTCAATATTTTGATAGTAACGTCCTTTGCAAATAATGTAAAATGATGTATATTTTGGCAGCTACTGGTTAGGTTCTCAAGAGGAAACATTCTCTAATAGCTCTGTGCTCCTGAGGGGCTTTTGCAAGCAGTAAAACCAAAGCATGCAAGTGAGATTTTTGTAAAATTGAAGTTATAGAAACATGAATTCAACTTTGGATTATTTTTTTTTCATTACAAGACAAATCTAGACAATGTGGAATTGGATGCTTGTGACCTCCACAGGCGTGAAGGCTGAATTGTCTATATGTTAGAGCATGTCTCTGGAGCTTTTGAAGTACAGCACAAGAGCCACCGATTCAACTCTCTCTCAGGGAAAGGAACCGGGAAAATGGCCTTAATAAAGCAGTGTCCTCTTTCACTGAGCACCTTTCTCATCTGTACTTTCTATGTTCATATGTGAAGAAGGCAGAAAAAAGTTTCATGTGGGGTGAAAAAAAGATGAGGTGAAGAAACTTTGGACTTCTTCCCCTTATGGGTAGGACAGAAGTTCTTCATAGGTCATATTTAATATGGTAACCTGAAATTTGGTATTAATCTTTTTGAAGCCATCATCTTCAAATCTCTTCTCTCCACTCTTTGCTAATCTCCACATAAAATTTTTAGCAGCCCAAAATCACTGGCAACATAGTCACCAGTGGCTTGATCTGAGACGATTGCTTGTTTTCCACATGCGAAAGATCTTTTTGTGAACCTTTCCTGTGGTATTCATGCTGTTTTCCCTAATACAGTGATTCTCAAACCAGAACTTGTGAACTCAGCTGAGGTTATGCCACAAATATATGTAGTTAAAAGCCTGGTGGAAATAAAATAGCATATTCGTGTCTCAGAATGTGACTGGGCAGGTGAAAGAAACGGGAAGTTGTGAACTGCAAACGCAGCTGGGGTTGAGATCCCAGATAGAAGGCCTTGGGCACTTGCTCTAGCAGCTTTCAGACCCTTCCCTGTGCCACACACCACAGCGGTGGGCACGTTACTCCATTTACCTTTCTTTGTTTCTCATGTAAAAAGAGGTTTGCACAGTCATCTCCATGCTCCCTATTAACTCTGAATTCTTCTCCTCAAAAATCCCTTATTGGGTCCCTCTTGTCTGGGTTCCATCACTTCTATTTACTGGAGCTGTTTGCATCAAAATCATAAAAAAACTTCTTCTATGGTCATTTCCTGCCTTCATCCTACCCCTTTAATAGCAATGATCATTCCCTCCTCCTTGAAGCTCTAACTTTCCTTCATTTCTGAATCTCTGTGCTTTCTCAATCTGTTCTCTACAGCTGCTAATTCAGTGGTTCCTCTACTTTCTCCTGTCCCAGAACACTTAGAAATGCCCAAGACGCAGACGGTGCATGGCACAGAGGTCCTGTCTGACCCAGCACCAGCAGGGATGTCTGCTGGGGTCTGTTGGGACAGTGTCAAAAAGAGATGCAGCAGGAAAGGCCCGCTGGATTTGGGGCCACTGAACTGCCTTGTTAAATAAGAAAACCCTAATACTGACGGTATACTGAAATATTGAAATTCTGTGGCTTTGGGGAACTGATGATTTTGCCATAGGCTTGTGCTGCTTTTACCACAGAAACTCTTCAGGATTTCCCACCAGATCCCTTATTTCATGCATGGCCATTTGCTCTGCAAACATCCCTGTCATTTATCTCAGCGCAGTGTCACACACAAACCTCCCAACTTCTGACACATTTGCAGTGCCAGTCACATCACCACCACCATTTCCACAAATGTTGCTTCCCCCCCCACCCAGTTCTTCAGCCTCAGAGCTTATAACTGGCCCTGATGACAGTAAACTTTTGCTCTTCAAAACAGGCAGTAATGATTGTTGATTTTTTTTTGTCTAGTTGATATTTTGGTCTAGGAAAAATCCCATGATCATTTGAATAACCATACAAATAAATAATACAATAAACAATGAAAATTGCAATAATTAATACAGATCAAAGACGAGAGTTGAAAGGATTCTTTTATCCTGGAAAAATATTGCAGTAGATTGTAATTTCCTTCATAAGTTTTAATGCTGTTTAGGTATGTGGCAACAAGGAAAAAATCCACCAAAAGCTCTTAGTAGATGTGTCTGGAGAAAACAAGCTTCTGGGGGTCTGTGTTATAGTCAGTATTCCCATCATCAGAAAATGTAACACTGTTTGCAGAGCTGATACTTAATTCACTGGCTAATGACATTCAAAACCAAAGTGCAACATTTCAATTCTTAATCTTAAATTTGTTTAGTTTTTTGAGTCATATGTGTCTGAAGTAGAAAACCCAGCTGCATCTGAAAACAGTGTGGGAGTTCCACTGAAAACAGTTTGGGTTTTCTGTTGTCAGTGTATGAATAAATGAAAATATAACAGCACAAGATGCCCTTTATCCTTCATGCAAACACAGCGGTTGTGACTGCTCTACTTAGCAGAGTGAGGATTTTGAATTCTGTCATTTGAACCTGTTAGTATTCTCATTTGTTGGTGGAATCATATATTTTTCTGCCAAAATGCCAACCTTTGCTAAGCCTATGGACCCGCTTTAACTTTAGCAGGTCATCTGGTTAAAACTAAGAACACTATTTGTGCGATTGCATTAAAAAGAAGTTTTGTACTTTTTTAGAAGAATTATTTTATATGGCATTTGACATATTGGGCCAAATCCTCAGTTGATGTAATTTAACTGAATTCTTAGGAATGATATTCCAGCAGAGCACTTGATCATAACATTTACATTTTTATAGCTATAAAGTAATGTATTTTACAAGTAGAACTGCATCTATAGCTCATATGCGTTATATATATATATATATAAATTATGCACACAAGTATGCATGCATATATAAATGTATATTAATAGTAATAAACACACATACTTTGTTTTCAGTTTGTGATACCCACCATTTGCTACTAGTTAACACCCTAAAACTGAGAATGGGAAATGTGTTGACATTTTATGTGCCACCATGGAATCATTATGAAATATTTATTAAACAGCAATTATTCTACAAAAACGTATTTACAGAATAGAGCAGAAGCCACAGAGGTGCTTGTGACATCCGAGCTCTGCAGTGACATTCAAAATAGTAGAAACATTCTTAATGGCATTTAGAGCACTTTATCCAATGGGGTGCAAATGAGGTAGGCTCATCGGCGTGATGACTGGTTTGCAGCTTTCGAGGTAAATGACCCAATAAGAGCAGAGTGGATGCGTTTTAGCTGCATACTGAAATTCTATTGGCAAAAGTGCTGCAAAGAGGGCTTATATTTTTGTCACACTTTAAAGAGCAACTAACGACCCGTGGAGAATTTGTGAAAATGTTCTATTTACATTCCATTCTGTTTCTGTGCTCTGCATTTGCATACAAAGAAGGTTTTTGTTTCTGCAGGATTTATCAGCACCTGCTAGTTATTTCCCACCAGTAGCAACGGTTCTCTGTGACACCAAACTCATTCCCACATTGCAAACATTTTTATAAAGTATATACCGGGTGCTGCATTACCTGGCAATTTTGTCTGTGCAGGACATGGTGATGAGCTGTTCTCCCAACAACACGCCGTCCCACGTCTGGACTGTGTTGTGACTCCGAACTGGTATGGTTCCTTCTCCAGACTCAATCTTTGTTCGAAGGTGTCCACGGTATTTTCGTACTATGTGCTTGCTGCTGTTCACTGGACAAAAGAAGCAGAAGAGTGGGATGAAAAAGAAATAATTACATGTTTTTAGATGCCTCTTGAAAGAAATCAAAGTGCTGTGTTGATGCTAATGCTTGCATTTGCAGAACCACTTGTGGTGGTCCATTAAGTTGAATGGAAAGTTGGATGAGACTGCAGCCCCAAAAAGCAGCAAAGCGGAGCAAAATATGTGCTCTCTAGCATGATCTCCTTTTCACATAAATCAAAACTTGTGCATAGCACATGCTGAACTCATGTTCCCATTTCCTTCCATATTTGAAAAGCACATTTTTTTTTTTAGTCTTGTTTCTTGTTTTTTCCCTGTGCTTGTAGGATCTGAGTCAGGGAAACCTTTAGAAAATCAGTGAGCAAGACCAAAGGGTAAAGACTCACATGTCTGACCCAGTCCAGACCAATATTTTGCTGTGATATGCAGTGGCAACTTCTGAATAATTACAAAACTGAAGTCATGGCTTGTTATCATCTCGAGAAATTGCACTGAAAATTCTCCAAAGTCGAAGTACTAAACTTGAGGTCTAAAGCAAATTAAAACTTTACTTAATTCCCTCTGTAGTTTTCCTAAAGACAGATACACTACAGTTTTGTGTCACATTGATATCTATCATGCATTTTCCATCTGTCACTTTAGTGATCTTATATCCTTTAGCGAAATGCAGCTATCTTTGGGGTGAAGCATGACAAGTAGCTACTGCACTTGTCCTGGACATCAGGACAAGTCTGAGTCTGGAGATATGTAGTAACTGCAAAAGATAGTGATATTTGTGAAGCAACTTTGCCTCCATTTTGGGTGAAAAAATAAAAACTGAAGCTCATTACAGGAATCACTGTTATTATAGATATATTGCTACCTGGGTACAGGTAACTTCAGCATAAAGGGAAAGAATGGAAGATGGTACAGGATGGTCTTTGCTTTCAAGGAAAAGGCATGATGCCTCTGCAGAGGCTGTTTGCCCATATTTCCAGCATCCCAGCATTTTTTTTCCATGACCTCTCAGCTGGACCAGAAGGTTTCTGCTTTCGAAGGTGACACCCCTCAACCCTCAGCAGGCTATGAGACTGTCTGGACCTTGTTCCTCACACGGAGTGACACCAAAGTGTCACATGTCAAGGGGCTGACGGAGCCGCCGGCAGAAAGCAGCTGGCTCTGCGCACCTTCCCCAGCAGCCCGCTGTCTCCCTCCTGTCATTTTTCACTGTCTTTGCTTTGTACAACCGTTTTCTGTGCTGCTAGCTCTGTTTGAAGCATTTGATTGACTTTGGTTGTTGCCAATGGGTTGTTTACAAAAAAAAGGAATGGGAAAATAAATCGCTTCACTGGGATTAGCAACTGCAGCAAACATATGTAGAACAGCAATGTCAGCTGTGACCTGCCAGCAGACGCACCGGCTGAGCCTCCACCGATCACTTCCTCTTCATTTCCTTCTTGCTATTTAAAACCCTTGTGATGAATTTAAGATACAGATGTGTGTATCAGTGGTGGGATGGAGCAGATTTTGATTGGATTGACTGGCCATGGATGAAATGGATTCCCACCCAACAACAGGCTCTACCACACTGGAAATGTTTAAAAATGCTTTAGGGTTTGCTGTGCTACTTCAGGAATGATGTTTGGGGGAGAGCAGTCCACTGTTCAGATCTGAGCGGAACCGGGAATACCAAATAAGCAAATAAAAAACAAGTAAGGAAAACCCCCAAACTTTCAGAAATATCTCAGATCCTCGTTCCCTGAAATTGTTGGCCCGTGCCAACAGTGGTGTGAAACCACTCTTCATGGCCCTGCGTGCAGATCCTACATGCATCCCTCTTGTTTGGATCCCTCCTGCAGCATAGATCAGAGTGTATCCTTTGGATGTGATTAGTTATCTGGGACCTGATCCATATCTTTCTTAGGACTCTGGGGAAAATATTTTTTTAGAGTTCCAACAGTGGTGAGCAGCATTTTTTTAATGTTAATAATGGCATGGTGGGGAAGCTACCATGAAATCTGGGCAAGGATTGGAGAAAATGATCATTTCTGGCTAGTAAATATGTCTGCTGTGCAACAGGGAGAAATGTGTATGGAAAAGAATTTGCATTAGCCTGTACGCACAAAGAAACGGTGGCATGGCAGAGTTAGACCTCTGTGAGCGAAGCACTAAAGAGGGACTCAAGAGACTACTGCTGCTTCAGCTGACAGCAAGTTTTACTTTAAGTGAATCTGTTCTCTTTACCTAAGTTTTCCCACAGATAAAATGAGGATAATGATGTTTCCTTCTTCTGCAAATTCTTTCAAAGCAACTGCTCAAAAACCATGAAAGCTAGGTGTTACCCTTTTAATAAGGATCTACCACAGGAGCCCACCTGCAGAAATCCTCCAGGACAATGTGAATTTTTAATGTTCCTTTCCCATTCTATTTAAAAAGAATATTTTGCCTTACTTGGCCTTTCTCTCCCCATTTCCCATTTTTTCTCTACACTCCTCTCTTTGTCAGTGCCTGCTCTAGCCCTCTCCTACACATGCACTGGTCTCCTTTATCACTCTTTTCCAGGCAGTTCACCGTGTTGTTATTCCTGCATTTTGAAGGCTGCACACTTGCAGCTTTGGATGAAATGGGACATGTAACTGCTAGAGAATTTTAGTGACTGCACGACAAGATGAATAGCCCATCATTTACGAGACTTTGAAACATTACCTAGCGCAGGGCACCGCATCATGCAATGTGCTGACAGAGATAAGGAGGAGAGATCCAGTTCAGGAGAAAAAGAAGAACCAGTCCTGCTAACAACTCTGTAGCATTTGGGGAAATTAAAGCTGAAGCCAACAATTAGAGGGGAGATCTGACTTTTTTTCTGAGAGTTTAGGGTTTTTGCTTATTTATTTTTTTATTTGTATATTTGGTCTTCCCAGTCTTCCTCAGGACTGAAGTTTGACAGACCAAAACACTCTGAGTCTACTTGTTCTTTTAGCATCTCAGCCTTGGTCTGAAAATACCAAAACTGAATAATGAAGTTTTTCAAAGCACTTATGAAGTGTGTTAGAGCTTGCATCATCTCAGTTTACAAATGCTCCTATTAACTCACTCCGTTGCTCCCCATAACGCAAGCTCCCCCCAGGATGCAGCCAAGCAGGCAGAATCAGGTGATAGGATCAGGCAGCTGTGGGCAGTCTACGCTCTCCCTGGGAAACACTTCCATAGCTCTGATAAGGGGTTTTAGCTGCTCAGCTACTATTAAATTCATTGGATAGGATGTGACTAAAACCTTGTGCAGTACTGCATGTCTTAAACTACTCACATTACTGGGATAGCAAGAACACACGTTCCAGAAACGGGATCTGTACCATGTATATAAAATAATAATAGCACAAAGCTCTGAATACTTTCAGATTGCGAATGATTAAATTCAAATCCACATTTAGAATGTACTTAGTTCTTTTTTAACGTATTTTTAAGTAGCATATGAAGATATAAATATTGAACAAAGAAATAGATGAGGCTCTGCGTATTTTCAACTGAAGCTGTAGACAGGGTCTAGCGCACAAACTGCTTGCCAGCAGTAAAAAATGCAGCCCACTTCCTGGCACAGTCTGCTACAGCTCACTTTAAAACAGTCTCAGAAATATATTTATTTATGCCCCTTGAAGCCACAAACTACAGCATACTGTTGTTCTCCTATTTGGTATGATCAAAGCATCAGTGATTATGAGCGTTTCTGATCTTTGCTGTGCTAGTTCTCCAACTGCTTAATCTCAGCTAATTGCAGGGGAGAAGATGTCTGAGGATGCCACTTCAACCAGAACAAAATGTCAATTCAAACAGGAATTGGAAAGGACAAATTTAAAAATCATTTGGAGTGGATTTATGATGTGTGCTACACTGAGACGAGGAAATTTCTCCTGAGAGTTTACAAGATAAAAAGGTGCATGATTATTAATTATTGGATTATAAATTTGCACAGGTGCCGTGTATGTAAAATAGCATCTCGAAATCCGTTGATTTTGAGACTTACCCCTTATTTTGTTAGGAGCAGTTCTGGCTCAAATAGTAATGAAAAAAGCCACTCCATATTTATTATTTAGTTGAAGAGGAAATGGATGGTGATTAAACAGAAGCACACGAGTACGGTTCTGTCTGAGATTCAGCATGACTGCCCTGGAGGTTCATTTTCTATTTCCCTGCTTCAGTGGAGGCCGTTCTTTCCTCGTGAAGAAAGAAAGAAAACAGCCTATCTTGCATTTTTTTCGGTGCCGGACCCTCAGATCGTCAGCGTGGTTTGTAAAGCTTCCCTGGAGCTCCTTGGAACAAGGCATGGAAAGAGAAGTGTCAACTTCTCCCTGCCTTGGTGTTGTGGCGGTCATCGGCGGGGCAGATGCTGAGCACAGAGTGAGGCAGCTCCTCCGAACGCACCACCCCGCGTCCGTGTCCGCCCCGCGAGGGCTGCTTCCCCCGGCCCCGGAGGTGCCACAAGCACCTGGCTTAGCCTGCTCGCATGTGTGGTGAGATGAGTCCCCAGAAGGCCGGAGGTGCTTCAGCGTAGGTGGGGAGGTCTGCCTGGCCGCGTAGGGCTGGCGCCCCGAGTGAGGCAGGGCTCGCTGCGCCGTGCCAAAGTGCAGATCTGGGGTTTGGGCCGTGTCATTAAGCATATGTGCAAATGCAAATGCTGAGTAACTACTTTAATGGCGTGTGTTACGTGAAAGCCTTTGACAGCTGCGATTTATGGACCTGAAATTAACATTTGAAATTGAAATTCTTTATCTTTTCCCTCCTTTGATGCATATTTCCTGGCTAAAATCCGGGTTTGGACAGCAATCAGCTATCCCATGACTTTATAAAAGAGGCTAACTTCAGCATTTTGTTATTTCTCCTCTACATTAATCTTAAAAGAACATTCTGGAATCTTTCTACTTCTTCCATAATTTCTCATCTGCCTATAGATTCATGTGATGTACAGATAAGGTGTGAAAGCAAAGAGGATCTGCTCATTCATAGTTCATCAATATGTGGCATTTAATCCATCTCAGCTATAAAGAATTGTAATGGGAAAAAATTGAAGCCCAAGATGAGTTTGAATCCCAAAGAACAAAAAAAGGAAATGATTACACTATTTCTCCATATCTATTTTAAGTGTATTTTAATTAAATTACAGTTTGAGTCTTGAGCTGTGGTGTTGGAGATAGTAAGTGCAGGAAAGGTTTAGGAATGCTACTCCATCATAGGAAAACTCATAATCTTGTGTTTTAATGAAAGCTCTTCGTTATGGTCCATCAAAATGTTTCCACATATGGTCATCAAAGGACAGAATTTCATCTGGTGAGGGGGTGTACATTTTTTACAAAGATTTTTTATTACTTCAGTAGAATGATATGAAATATATTGAACGTTCATCCTAGTGAGAAGTGCTAGACTATGTTTATGAAACTAACTGCTACAGTCAGAGAACGTCACTTTAACAAATGAAACCTGTTTTGCCATTGAATTACCTTGTAGGTAGGCCTTTGTCCCTCCTAATGCTTTAACCTCTTGGGCCAAGAATAGACTGAGAAATATATCAAAACATGTGCCTTACAAAATAGTTTACTATCATATCTCTTTTTCAGGAACACCAGGGATCAAACTATGACTAATTAATTTAAAGTCTCTTTAGAACAATTTGTTCCTCTTGCCTCTCAGGGTTGTAAATTACCTTTACAGGCAAGGAGGAATGAGCAGTGCTGGGTTAGGAATGGGGGAGCTCGTTCACGCCACCTACAAACCCGGGCTGCAAACTCCAGCCTCCTCTGGAGGAGAAATGCATTATCATGTTGAGGCCAAAAGCCTGAGTTTTATCAGCAGAATTAAGATTCTGTGCATGTGGCAATCAAGGAAAGTAGAGCTTGAACACATCAAGATTATTATTTTTAATTACTAATTGCTCCTCTCATCTAAAATTAGATGTGCAATGCCGTCACTCTGCAAGTGCAGGTGCCCCTGCAGAGCAAAGTCTAGAGACCTGTCAAAGGGCAGCGTGGGTGACATGAAACTCTGCCACTGAGGATTTCTGCCTCTGCATCCTCCCTCCACCTCACCGCCGGCCACACAGGCAAATTACCTGGTGTCCAGCAACCAGTTCATCCCGCTGCTGGCACCCAGGTCAGCAGTGGAGCAAAGCCAGGTTGACAGCTGGAGGCTGAATGGGGATGGGAAAGACTTTGTGGTGCCCAGTGGTGCTAGGGACTGCTGGGGACCTGCTGGTCATCAATAGCCTAAGCTGTGCAATGTTGTGGCAGGTTGCCAGCAGTGAAATGACTTTTTACTTATTTTATTTTCTTAGAAGAAAAATGGTTTTCTCTTAAAGCTGGGCTTTATTTTTTTAAATATACTTTGTGTGAAAAATTGTCAGTATTACTGGAATTGCCCATTTGGTGTCAATTCTCTCCCCTGACATGTTTTAACCAAAAAGCTTACACAAACATAAAGGGAATGTGTTATTCATCACAACCTTCTTTCTTTTATCAAAGAAACATACTGTTATTCATGTGGGTTTGGGAATTTTTTTTGGTTTGGAAATTGAAATCTTCAAGAGTGATTATGAGAAGAATGGTGTCAGCAAAATATGAAAACAGAAGATGAACCCTCTGAAATAGAAACAACAAAAATCTGTCAAAAATATTTTTGAATTAACTCCATTTCAGCCCTCTATGATTGGCATGAGCCTACTGTGGCCATGGACCCTGCTGTTTCGTGAGGCACACTCATGAAACAGTTCATGAAAGTTCATGAAAGCTCAACTTCGGTTTCTGAAGCTATAGGCAGAAATTACTGGGTAAAGTTCTACGGTCTCTCTGGGTGGAGAAATTCAATCTAGATCATCAGGAAAAGGTCCTGGTTCACCTTAAACATCTATGAATTGCAATTACTAGATAATAATCTAGTAAACAAAGAATGATATAATAGTGCTTAAAATACACAATGCTTTTCATTTTAATATCCTACTCAGAACATTAGTTACCCTGGCTCAAAGTTGTGACAGCCGGATAACTTTTATTGACATTTCACATGTATATAACTACAAATAATCAGAGTAAAGTGAATTGTTCAAGGATAGCTAGAGAAGCAGCAGTAAAGTCATGGTTAGGCTTAAAATATGTTTTCACTCTTAAGCAGATTTCTCAGATTTCTCTTTTCTTAAGAGTTTAAGAAACTAAGTATTTTTGAAAGTCCCAAAGAGATCTCATCTGGACCTTTAGGTGCCTGGCAAGCTTTACAAAACTCAGCTTATGAGCTTTATGCATGACTCCTACATATTAGAAGTGTAAATTAGACCAAATTGGACCCAAGTGAGTACAGTTTTTGCCACTGGGATTTTTCCTAATTACTGTTTGATGTTTCCACCCAAAAGATGTTCCATAATTAAATGCATATCTCAGTCTTCTGATTCTAGTGATCTATCAGATGCCGTGGAAACTGAGACAACTGTGCCCTGGAACATACAGTCTCTTTGTCCATGCTGCAGAAGACCTCAAAGAAGCTCAGAAGTAATTACTCTTTGGGCTGGACAAATTCTGGGACAAACAGCTTTTCTGGGTAGAAATTTCAACTACTATTCTGAGAGCTCCTCAGCCATGGCCTTTTGCTGATTAATGTAGCCTTTTTATCACATCTGAACATTTCGTCCAAATGCAATGTTTTACAAAACAGCAAAATCTAGTAACAATGTAACAAAGCAAAATCAATAAATACAGTGCAATTCCCTTTCATGATTCAAGCTTTCTGTTAAAATTAAGATCTGATTATAGCTGTGGAAACCCGTTTTCCTGAATCCTGACAAATACATTTTGCTTTACATGAAACCTTTTCAAAGCTGTGGCCAAGTGCTGTTTTTGAGCTCTTCATAGTTCCCAGCATATTCTTTCTCTTTTCTCAAACAGACACACACTGCACAAACATATACTTCTTCCCTACTTAACAAATAACAAACCCTAAACAACAAAAACTCAAATAAGCTAAAGCAGAGAAGAATATCAGAAGCAGAGCAAACTGGAACATTTTCAGTGTGTTGTCAAAGTCAAAGAGTTTGCTCAGGATGTCTCAGTTCTGACAAAGTTTTTGTAACAGAGACTGGAAAAAAAGGAGACTGTCTAGCTCAGTTGATAGCTAATTCACTGGAACGTTGATCTAGGACTTGGGAGATATAGGGTCAAGTTTCTCTTTGAGTTAAAGTGGCATGGAATGAAAAAGCCCACTTTGACCCAGACATGAAAAGAAATGAAGTAGTTTTGTCCACTCCAAGCTAGTATGTCTAACCACAAATACGGAAAATATGGGATGTCATCCCATTTTCACACAATTATTTTATTTCAAAAATTTGCTCAACAGGTTTTGATTTTGTTCCAGTCAACCAGTGCTTTGAGATCTGGAAGTTGTCCAGGAAGTGAAGTGGTTATTCCCTAGTCAGCTCTAGCAAAACTCCACTAAAAACCTAACTGCAAGGGGTGCTTCTGGGTTCAGAGCAAAATGTTGCAACCCATCCCTTTTGACTTGAGCCTTTTCTTTTCCCACTGCTTGTTTCTTTCCTTCTCCTACCGCCATGAAGAATCACATACCAAGTAAGAGATGCTGGAGGAGGAAAACCTCTTGCCAAGCTGGAGGTGGGTCAAACAGGACTTGCAAGGGTGGGCGTGGGAGGAGTGTGCTGGAGGAGAGAGAGCAGCCCCACTTGTCCTAAAGCTTTCCAGGGTTCCTCCACCGCAAATGGGCCTTACACTGCTGATTCTTCCCATTCCTCCATCAAAGCTGAATGTCTCTGAACAACCTCCCATCCTGCAAACTTTCTGATCCTCACCATGGCCCTCCTGTCCCAAGGTCCCACTGATTCTTCTTAGCTGTCCTACACGTTAAATGCAGTACCACCTACACAGACTTGCAGTGCTCAGTGGGAATGGAAAACGTTCACACTGTGCTCTGTGCTCTACAGTCCTCTCTGCACGCTTCAGTTGCTCTGAACCAGGAACAAACATCACCATCGCTCCCAGCCAAGAATAACATGTGTAAGTGATGGAGAGCGCTAACCAGAGGTGACAGTACTGTGGCCATGTTTTCCCTACTTACTTAACTTGAATGAAAGCAGCCACACTCTCAAACAGCCTTACAGCAGCCTGGGATGATTGAGTTAGAAGAACAGGGTGATTATATATAAAATTGATGAGTGCTACCAGACCTGAGTGAGGACGTAAGTCCCTTGACAGATCAGCTTCTAGTTAATTGTAACAATTCTTTCTATTTCCTTTATATTTACTTTGGTAAATTGAGGCTATGTCAGTGGTACGTGCAAGAAAGAGCTACCACTTCACTAGGATTTGATCTCCAAAGAGGCTGACAAGGGGTCCTGTGCTCAGGTCCCAAGCCCAGTTGTTCTGGATCCATCTCAGTTTAGCCTTAATGAAGTGAATGGACCATTTCCTTTCACCTTCTTTAATAATCAAATTCCCAAGCCACTGAAGTAATCCTACAACCTCATGCTGTGTCTGCAATTTCTGCAGCATCCTTTACAAGACAAAGCAATGTGGACTGACACAATAATTTGCCCAGTGCTGAGATTTTTTCTTCTGAGGCAGTGTTCAGCTTTACAGCCCACAGTGCAATTTTTTCCCCTTCCTTGTTACTTTGGGGCATATTTCTCTATGACAATTCTATTCTGAGGTTCTCCCTAGATATTACTCTGTTCAGTCAGAAGAAAAATAGAAAAATAACGCACCTTCATCCTGCTTCTGCAGATGAGTCATTCATCAGCATAAATTTGACTTTACAAACCAGGATGAAGCTGCTCCATGTGTTGAATAGCTACAGATTTCCAGACCAGCAATCACAACAGAGCATCAAGATGATTGCTACACCTAAGAATATTTGTACAGCTGAAACAACCAACAACGTCCAACCTAAAATGATGACCTATGGTTATCCTTGATTGTCCTAACAGGGACAGTATTTCAGTCCATTAGGACCTTCAGCTTCTTGCTGTTCCTGATACTTGATCTGTTTTCAGACCAAGGAGTTATTTAGATGGTTCTTCTTGAAATGCTTTTTCTCCCTGTTATTCTCTATTCATAAGAGCTTAACATCTGCTAGCAGAAACCAAGTTTTCAGGCAGAGTGAAAGCTGCTTGTTTTGTCCAATTAAACAAAACACAAAACTGGTAGAAGGAAGGCAGAGAATTCTGTCTCTTGCACCTCTGATAACATTTGCCAAGCTCAATACAATTGGGTATGCTTTTAGCTCTGTTGGTGCTAGAAGCATCCTGATGACATTGGCATCTTGAAACTGCCTGCAAGACCTAAAATGCAGAAATCTGGGGCTGTGGGGAAAGACAGTCTCAGGGAACCATTTGTGTCCATCTTTGAGAGATGATCAGTCTCCTTAGATGGTTCCTGTTTGAATCTGGCCATTTGCAGCTACTCTGCCTTGGGATAGGACTTTCAGGGACTCTGATTTGAGGATCACACATCTGCATCACACCCACTTGAACACAGAGGGCTGAGTCTGGTGTGAGCAGGGCAGCCCTGGCACCAAGAGTTAACACAGAATATTGCACTGAGAATGGGATGCCAAATTCAGCAGCCAGTGTTGCAAACAGTGAAAGTACAGGTTTGCACAGTGAAAGCACCTGGAAATAGATAGAGCAGGTTCTTCTCTCAGAGAACTCTTCAGCTCCCCGACTTTACTGAAAAATCCAGTGCGCATCATCTCCCCAGCATATCACCTACCAATACAATGATCCAGCTCACGAGGTTGCTTGAGTATCCTGTTTAGATGAGAGCTGTATCGAATGTGTGTGCATGAGAGCTTCAGCACAGCTGTAGGTTAATAGACAAGCAGGAGGAAGACCCCATGTGGAGCAGATGCAATGGTGTGTTTCAGACCTAAAGGGAGTGTGGGATAAAACAGGAGCTGGGCTATCAAGGAGTCAATGGTACAAGGCAATACAGCATGTTAGCAAGAGATAGAAAAGCAGCCCAGGGGATGCAAATGGAGACAAGCCCTGGGGCAGATTCTGTTAGTCGCTTTGGCAACAGGAGTAGTGAAAAAAGCAGAGCTCATCTCTAGCAGGAAGACCGACAGTGAGGTTAAATCCTGCCAGGGAAGGAGGAGTGGAGAAGTGGAGGATTTATTAGCTCATTTTTTTAGGCAATTCATTTTGCTTTTCAAGAGGCTCTTAAAAAAAAAAAAACAGTGAGTCAAGAAGCCCTAAATTAGCTAGGAAGGCACTTCAGCAAATCAAGGGCTTGATTATACTGTGCTTTGCCCTAGATCCAGGAGAAGACATAAAATAAATATACAGTAAATATTATAGAGGTAGGCCCATTTGCAGTTGAAATGGAGCAATGAGGAACAGACCCATGGACCCTCAGGGCTGCAGCTCCACCTTGTGAGCTGCAATGTGTGTGCTGTAAAGAAAAGCTTTAGCTCCCTTGAAACCTCTCGGAAACCTCCAGAAAAGTTTGAACTGTGATACTGTCCTCAGAGGAGGTCCAAGATCTAGGAGCACCTTATCTGGATGCACATGAAGGGAAAAGGTGTGGGAAAGGAGGTACAGTCCCAGGGTCCCTGACCTGCAGCACTGAATTGACCGCCTGGATGCAACCCTGTCTAACATGCTCTGGGTGACCCTGCTGAGCAGGGAGGTTGGACTAGATGATCTCCAGAGGTCCCTTCCAACCTTACTGATTCTATGAATTGAAGTGGAGGCAAAAGCCAAGTGTGTGAAGGTGCGGTTAGAGAGTGGTGAGAACAGCCAGGAATGTGTTACCTTTCTACATTTTTGCTGTGCAAGAAGCTTTGTGGGTGACCTTGAAAAATGAAGAAAGGAGGAGAGTCTTGGGAAGGAGAGTGGGCTGGAGAGAGAGAGCACGGTCAGGCTCTTAAAATGCTCATGACTCCCTGAAGCCCTACTCACATTTCCCTGCCTCCCTTTCCTGAGGTGCCACTGACCTTGCCTGCTCTCCTCTCCCGCTGCCATCTCTTCTGTTGCCTCATCTCTTGAACTTGTACCAGCCTTTCCCTAGGCTTAAACTTCTTCCCTTGAATCCCTTACTAGTCCCTTTCAGCCTTTGGTGCCTGTAAGTACCCAAAAGTATGAAAACTCCACTGAGTGCTCACACTAGCCCTGTTCCAGCTGGATTTTGTCCCGTTGAGCTGGCTCAGGATACCTCAACAAAGTCAGCTCGCCTCTGGTCCAAGAGGGGTTTCACTGCAAAACAATACAAAATTTGCCGTTTTGTCCCTAATTTCTTACTTTCCTGTCTGAAACTTATGTGTGCGCTGACTCCTTTGACTTCTCCTCCTCCAGATTCTCTCTGCGTTGCAACCATCCACAGGCACCATGATAAAGTCAGGCTTTTACATCTGCCACTATTTTGGCACCTATCTCTCTAGCAAGAAATAAACTTGGTTTCAAGTGCATGCTAACTTATCTCCTCCCTTACCAGAAAAAAAAGCTCATAAAAAGGGAATGTGAGGCCTCCCTGAGGGTGATGGGAAGACACGGTGGATAATAAGAAATTTTTGGAAGGAGATTTGAGAAGTGGATTTTACTCACTCCCTATATTGATAAAGGCTTATCATATTCCTTTGCAAAACCAGAAACCACATGGCGAGACATCGTTTTTAAATGTTAATGCATCTTTAGAGAATAATCAGTAGCATTTGATGGCTTGTGCTAGCTCTAGGAGAAGCTTTGTTGTTTAAGAAAAGAAACAGCATTCGTCTAGAGTTTCTTGTCATTACTGGATGAAAGAAAGGTTATTGCTTTAGATAAAAAAAAAAAAGAAAAAGAGATCTGAATGATAAGCATTATAAAATACTTATCTTCCCAGATGTCTTTGGGATAATGTCAGCTGAAAGGAAATGCTTATCTCACTGAGGGACAACTCTTTGTGACATGCCTTTTTTGTACAGTGCTAAATTCTTTTAAGATTATGGGATAGAGGTGGAGAGATCTACTTAAAACAGTGAAATAATTACCAGATACAATGCCCCTGCAAGTTCTTCTGCTGAGTCCTTAACCTCAGGTAAGCCACACAATTCTTTGTGTCTCAGCTTCTGCATTCGGACAATAATCAGTGTAGTAGTCTCACCAACGTGAAAAATATTTTTGACATCCCTACAAGTTACCCTATGAGTGCTAGGTATAACATGACAATATATTTTAAAAAACACAACTTTTTGTTTGTATAATTATCTAAAGGAGCATTCACTCACTAGCTGGCAGATTTATATGTTTATTGAAACCACCTATGAGCCACGAGTAGCTCATCTCCAGGGCTGACTTCAGCACGTATCAATAGGCAGTGCTGGCTGCCCAAAGCATCCACTTGCTCATGCATGAAAAAGCAGATTTCAGTCCTGGATACACTTTGATTATTCTCAAGAATGTACTACATTTTAAAAATAATAACAGATTTTGGCACTTCCACTTCTGATATCAAATAAGGAATGCCTTAATTGTCCTAGGAGGCCTGCCTTTTAGAAAACATTTTGGCCAAAATTAAGGCCTTTTTATATATCTTTTAACAAGCACAACAAAAGAGGCCAGAATCACCACTCATTTTTGATATTCATAGGCATGTGCATTTTTATTTTTAATTTTGGTTTTTAGATGACAATTTTCCTCATTTTTGTTACCTTATCAGGGATTTGTCTATTTTCTGTTTTCATTTTAAATGCTTGCTTTCTTTTCTTTATTTTATACACTCTGGTGACAGAATATAGAAATAATGTCAGGTAAGGAAGTGTATTTCCTTCCTGAATAGGTGTATTTCCTTTCACATCCCAGCAAACCGCTGTTTCGCACGTGAGAAGAGGATTCCATTTTGGGGAAAATACTACTTAACCATTAAAAGAGAACAAATAAGAACAAGGCGTGAAACCACTGTCTGATGAATTTGCCTGTGAAGAAGTGATGTTGTTGTGTGACCTTGGATGATTAATTTTACATTCCAGTGTGTCTGCTTCCTTCTCCATCCATTCTCCTGTCTTACCTGCTTCACATTCAAGTATTCAAGGCTAGAGCTATTTCTCATTATACGTACATTTAGCAACTAGTACAACATGTATTTCCACACTGTAAAATCCTTGTATGAATAGCATTACATAGCTAAAAGTGCACCTTGTGCAACCCACATTGGGTCATGGAGTGACAGATGCACACGATAACAAGCCACAGACCCCTGGAGTCCCCTGTCTCCCAATGGGAACATTCCCTGGGGCTAAGCAGGTGCAAATCTGGCACAGTGCTTAAGTGACAAGGACATGCCTCTGAGATGGTGGGGCAAATGCCAGGGACACACATGACTGTGGGTTATGTGACGAAAGCATTGAGTCACGTGGTGGAGACGGGATGTCTCCTGCAGTCAGGCAGTGCGAGGCTGGAAAAAAATTATGGTATTTCATGTTGACTGCCATGAGGCCGGCTCTGCAGGTCTATCAGCTTCATCCACACCGGCTCAAGGCCTGATTTGTACACCTCACTTGCAAGATCACCTCTGGAAAAGAATCCCCTGGAAAACAATGTTTATGCTTAAATGCCATGGGACCTCAGAGCTGGACTGGCTAACTTCATCTGGTCCACCTGCCGTGCAATGACCATGTGATTGATTGGGGACAGGCAGGATGGCCTGGGAAGGATCCTTTCCAGGAGGGTCTTGATGTTGTTTATTGTAAGAGCAGGTGGTATTTGGAGAGGGCCTGAACTTTGACCAACACTATAGATGCCACCTGTCTTTGTACTACCTCACACTCCAGCCACTGTGGCCTGGACAGCTCAGGTTTGGTGTAAATGCAGCCCTTCAATCTGTTCATACAGCCTAAACCTTGAGAAAAGTCCATGTAACCCCAACTGGAGCTTTGATCCTCTAGTCCAACTGATGACCATGACGGCGAGGATCTATCTGGTCACACGGATCTTTCTCAGGGCCTTCTATTCAAGGCATTCATTCACAGTGGGGTTGTATTTCCTAGTGGGAAATGCAGGCAGTTGGCGATGTATTTGCTAGCAAAGCCACTGGAGCCTCAGGCAAACAGACAAGTCTCAAGCTGCCTTGCCCTGCTCTTATTTTCCTCTGCACACTTTCCCTCCCAGTCATGACCCATAGTGTTTCTGCTCTCGTGTGAAATGTGAAACACAGTTTCTCTGAGCAAAGGAACAAAGAAAGATGGACTGATCTAAAAAAAAAAAAAAAAGCACCACTCGCACACACAAAAGAAAAAGAAGAGGGAAAAATCTTTCCTTACAGTCAGTTGTGATTTCATAGGGGGAGTTGAGGCGAGCGTCTCCGCAGGGTGAAGTGCTCACATAGAGATGGAACAGGATGTTCTCGCACAGCCTGTAGCCTCCCTCTTTTAATCGCACGAAGATTGATCGCTCCCAGTCTTCTCGCCGTTTGCTATGATCACAAAAGAGGTTCCAGGTCATTTGTTACATGCCAAATCAGAAACATTTCTGCTCTCTCTCTGTGTTTTTCTCCCTGTGTTTGTTTGTTTTTATTAGCACCTGGCATCATATATTTTGCCTACTGACAACAACATAAAAATAATAAGCTTCTCCAAACGAAGAAATGTTGAAGGAGGTCAGATCTGTCAATGTGCTTTTGGCTGGCTTACCGGGAATATATTCTAACTAAAAATGTGTGGATATTTGAAGGATAGCACTTCTTCTTCACATGTACAGATGCATAAACTTATTGATTTTGAAATGATTCTAGTGCATGAAGAAAAGTTCTTTTTGGCTCTCCTGGGAAAAAATGAGCTCTGCTTATTAGAGTGCGCAGGCAGTGGGCACTCTGTGACTGAGATGTGTGTTTATATGTGTTTATATGTGTTATTTTATGACGCGTGTCAACCTTCCCTTTGCCCCCAGCAGACTCAGCCAAAAATGAGCATTGCTTTTCTTCCCATTCAAGCAGAGCCACCAGTGGGAGCTCCAGCCAACCACCAGCAGTGTCTTCTGGGTCACTCAGCGTTGCTGGAAGCCAGAAGCCATCCTGAAAAGCAGGGACACAACTTGCACAGGCTTTTCTCAGCTGAGTTGAAAAAGATACTTATTAAGACGAAGCTTTTATCTCTGAAGTGGTTCAGCAGCTAGATGGGGACACAGCGCACTTATTCTGTTAGCAACAGCTGCCCGGAAGGCCAAATCCCTCCCAGTGCTGCCGTTTACAGCAAGAGCTGGCATTACGACTATGCTGTGGTGCGATTTCTGAGATGATTTACATCTGTGGAGACATGGGCGGTTTCTCTGACAGACAGCTGCCTCTAATACATATACTTGGGTCATGGTCATGGTTATAATTTTGAGGATGAAAATGAGATTTGTGAGATTATAATTTTGAAAATCCTTTCCCTCTAATGTGCTGGTCCTTCCATCAGAAAGTCAAAGGTCTTTTTATGGGCATACCTCCAATCGGAATGGCATCTGCCAGTAATGATTTTCCAAGGAGACTCTTAATAAGCTGGAATTTTACCCACTTCAGGACAGCCTACTCACTGAAGCAATTTCTCCTGGTTTTTCTGCCTCCCGTTACTGTGAACGGAGAGGCTTTTAACTCAGCCTCTGAGCAACTCCTTGGATTTAATCCAAGCTGCCTCTGCCTGTTTTTCCCTAGTGCAGCCTCTGTGCTATTGAAGCTGTTTGGCTGTCACTTTTCCATGGTTTGGGTGTTTTGTCATTTTTTGATGCCGGGATGCGTTCGCTGTCAGGTGGAATTTACAGGCATATTACCTCACCTGTCAGGAACGGTGAGCCACACCAGCTTCCCGAGCACTGGCTGCCACATGCACCTCCTTCAGTTTTCTGCTATCTGTGGTGGAATTTCCCAACTGCACTAATTATATTATTGCCCCGATACAAGCCTCTGAAATAACAAAATACCTGTAAGTCCTACTGCTCAGACTTCAGAGCAATTGCAGTTGCTATTAAACAATTCACTGCAAAATCATCTGGGAGACTACAAAGCTGTGCAGTCCTAATGCCTGCTATTACTCTGTTAAACGTTATTAAAGCGTGAGTGTGGGTAGCTTGCACTACTTAGAAACAGTTGCTAGGAAGGGTTGGAGCAGTCATTCAGTGGGTTGGATTACAGGAGTTCACGGTAATCAGCACCCTCCCTATTTTAACTAATTACTGTTTTTCACTGACTATCCTTGCTTTCTTCCCACTCCCTAAGTATGAGAAAGCTCAGTGGTCAATGTGGCTGATGGCTTGGGTGATGGACAGCTGCTCTCAAAATAGATGGTAGGGCTGCAGGGCAAGACAGCCTTGTTCTTTCTCCAGGAGGTTGAGTTTGTCTGTATCTCATATGCTCCTGACCTGCCTTTGGGATGGCTTTCTGGGGATCTTCAAATGTGAGATTTGGCCTACACAGTCTCTGAATGAATTTAATGATGAAACTCTGAAGTTGTTGCTATAAATGAATTTTGGATGCAATAGCATCATGGCAGGGTTTGCAGGGAGTCTTATGTGTGGGAAGCTTGGGGAATCCCAGACCCAAGGGTGACACAGGAACCTCTTAAAAATGGGTCAGGTGGAGCATGAGACGCAATACTTCAAAGGCAATTCTGCCCCAGCACCCATACTCTTCTCCTGCCTTGCGTCTTGGATAGGCATTTTAAGCTGTGATGGGGGAAATGAGTTTGGAGTAGCAGTAGCTTGCAATGGCGCTTTGCACTGCCATACCCAGCTGCACAAAGTGATGAGGAGAGAGCCCATAGCGAGCCCACAAATGTCATGAATTCAGCAGGTGGCATTAGTGTATCGTTCAACATGCTGACAGTGTCTGAGAGAGGCAGAATTTGTCCCTAAATGTTTACCTTTTATGCACTTTCTATCCTCTCTCATGTAATATTTGACAAGTGATGGTAGGCTTCAGCATGAATAAAAGTGGAAACTGCAGATTAGAAGTTAGAATTTCAGCAGAAGAGTCAGAGTATGAGACTGATTCAAGAAAAATATTTGAGTGTGCTTAATTTTATCTCATGCCTAAGTTCATCATTATTTATCATAACACATGCATATGCTTTGATCTGACTTTGAGAGGATATAAGCATGTACTTATGGTTTAATATATGTGTTTTGCTGAAATAAGGCCTTGCTCTCTGAGAATGAAGTGGAGAGGCTATTTTTAGCACATAAATGTAGGTATAGGAAGCTTCTAGTACTACATATGTGTCTACTATACTGCATGGCATCCTAGAAAAGCCCTAACAACAAGCTCAAAAGGGAAGCAGCTGAGTTCATTAAGAAACTACTGAGACAGAAGTGAGAATTAGTGGATGTACAAAAAGAAGCTGGTTTAATTGGAGAAAATTTGACTGGAGTGGGTGAAGAGTATGCAGTACTTTTTAACATACAAAATTAACAATTGCTTGCATCTGACTCCCTGAAAGAACTTAGTTTCTGGTAAAATTCATCCCTCTGGAATGTACAGGGTCACTACAGCAGTGAGAAAACTATGTTGCTAATTTATTTTAACTTTAGGCTATTAGTTTTAATTTTCTTTAAAAAAATTAGGTCTTTGTTTCTTCCCTATAGACCAGTCAGTGTAAGTAATCCCACTGATGTAAATGCAAATTTTACTGCCATCATTACAAGAGGAATCAGATTATAATTTTTGTGTACCTTTTGACTGAGGGTTATAAAAAAACTTCCCAGAAGGTCTCTGGATTCCTTCTTTTGTACATCAGAAATTCAGGTCTTGCTTTTTATCTATTTGGTGAAAGTCTTGAGAACTAGAGGATTAAGGTTGTCATAAAAATGAAATCTAGGAGGGGTAAGGTTTTAATCAAACTAGTTAGAAGCTGTCAGACTCTGTCTGTATCTTTTAGCTTTTATTTAACTCAAGCTCAAGACAATGAATTGTTGAAAGAAATTTTCCTTTTGAAGTATTTGTCACTCCTACTTCTTAAGAGAGGATAGAGTTTCCATTCTGGAACTCTCTTTCCCAAGAAAAGTCAGGAAAACTTTCAAATGTCTAGAAATATGAAAACAGGAAAAAATGTAATTTAAATATTGCTGTTGCTTTGACTCGTGGATGAGATTATCCGCCCTGAGCCTTCTACACTTCAAATATCTGAAGCAGTCTCCCTATGCTGTCGCTATAGCAGTGGGGAAAAAAAGGCCCCAGTATATGGCAATGCATCTTTACAATAGGTATATAAAACAGGTTTGCTGAATCACACTCCAGAGATGCCCGTTGCTCTGCACATACGAGTCCAAGGGGATCTAATTCACATTTGGCTGACTAATTTTTAGACTTATCAAGTGAGATGTCAAGAGGTAAATTCCACTCAGTGTATTCATCTTCCCCCGTTGTTCATGCTGCATCCTGGCTCTCTGCTGCCTCCCTGTCCCTGCTCTTTGAAAGCCCTCACACTACATTCAGATAAGTGTACGCTTTCCTTTCACTGAAGTCAAGGATAGTATTTACAAATTCTGGAGATGTCCCCTTACAAGGGAGAAGATATATCGAAAAAAAATCTTATATTGAAAATTGCTGAAGTTTGAAATTCAGCTGCAGAGATCAGTTTGAGTGGGTAGGCTGGGTGGGAGGAAGAAGTGTGAAATAGGGAATAGTCTCTGCAGTGCTAACTTACCTGTCCCATGGGGAAGGATGGAGAATTTGAGCTCTTTGAGGCAAGAACTGTATATTTTCACTCTTTTGGGGTTAGGGATCTGTCTGTTTGGTCTCAGTTCATGCATCACTTTGTACAACAGATTTCTGGCCCACGAGAGGACTTTAATTTGAGCTAGATTAATGCAAATACATGGCAACACAGATGCCATCTTTATCATTCCCCTAAGCTGAAGGAGTTTGTGGCCAGTAAATTTAGCTCAGTTTAACACACCTGTCCTGTAAACTTTCATTTCAGCTATAGCATCAAGTGGTTTCTCTGTCTCTCTTTTTCCAGAGAAAAATGTGATTTAATATGCAGAAAATGTGCTTTGCATTTCGTTTTGAATACCCTCATTTTCTTGCTTATGAATATGTTCCTGAATGAGTACTGGCAATGAAGAATAGGTTATAACTCACTGTTTTGCTTCCACATAGACTTCAAGAAAGCAAAATCTGCTTTGAAAATATTTGCAGTTCTGTCTATCAAAGGTGCTTAGCCTTGACAATTTTGGTTGAAATTTTTGTCATGTGTGCACGTCAGAGAAGCTATAGTGGCTGTTCTTGGCTGAACAGAGGGAGATTTGAAGTTATTGTGAACAGAATTTGTGCTGCATTGAGGATTCTCTTAACAAAAGACTGTTAACATTGATCCAAATAACATAATAATATGACTGAACATGTTAGGGAGGTGGATCAATACAGTAGTTTAAGATACAGTGGTAGCAGTTCTATCCCAAGAGACTATAGCACAAAGCAAGTACTGGGGTCACTAACTGCTGAAAACACAGTAATTTAATGTAAACTTGAAAGCAATATAGATTGAAATAGAGAGACTATTATTTCTGATTAAATCCTCTAAGGCTCTTGTCCCCCTTTGTTAGCCAAGCTCATCTAGTCAATATACCCTCTTGTCTTCTTCCCTGGCCTGAAGTGAAAATAACTTATTATTCCTTTTACTCCTGATTCAATGGCAAAAATATCACATATGATCACTAGAACACACAATTATGCTCAGAAATCCTTGTGTCTATGACCTGATGCAAAACTTGCTAAAGTTAAGAAGGAGTTTTTGCCTTGAGGATACTGACCTTTAGATAAAGACCCATGAAAATGCAAGCAAGCATGAAGGCAGAAGAATGGCCTATAGATAAGGACTTTTAATTTTCTCTTTTTCTTTCTTTCTTTCTTTCTTTTTCTTCCTTCCTTCCTTCCTTCCTTGGTTCCTTCCATATACTGTAATAATTGCCACCTCAACTTCACTTTTACTTGGCTAAGAAAAGAGGATAGTTCGGGCTGGAATGGACCTCAGGAGGTCTCTAGCCCAACCTCCCACTCAGAGTAGGGTGAGCTATGAGATAAGATGAGGTTGCTCAGGGCTTTGTCTAGCTGGGTTGTGAAAACCTCCAGGGCTGGAGACTGTACAGCTTCTCTGGCAACCTTCTCCACTGCCTATCTTCATGGGAGAAAGGGTTTTATATCCAGACTGAGCCTCTCCTCTTTCAACTTGTGTCTTTTGTCTCTCATGCTCCCACCCTGCACTGCTTTGCAGAGCCCAGCTCCATGTTCTGGATGACCTCCCTGTAGGTAATAGGGGGCTGTTGTTGGATTCCCCTGCAGCTGTCACTTCTCCAGGCCGAACAAGCCCAGCTTCTCGAATCCCTCGAATGTCCTAGTCATCTCTGCTGAACTCGTTCCTGTACTAGGGGCTCAAACCTAGTTGCAATATGTAAAGGTGGTCTAATGAGAGCTGAGTAGAGGGGAAAAACCACTTCCCTATATCAGCAGTTTGTAGAGCCCAGGATGCTGTTGGCCTTCTTTGCTGCTAAGACATGCTGCCTTCTCACAATCAGCTTGCTATCTGCCAACCCCCCTATGCCCTTTTTGGCAGAGATGCTTCACAGCTAGTCAGATCCCAGCCTGCGTTGTTGCAGGTGGTTCTTTCCTCCCAGGTGCAGGACTTTGCATTTTGTAATGCAAATGTTTTGCATTACATTTCATAAAATTCCTGTTGGCCCATTGCTCCTGCCTGTCTAGGACTTTCTAGACCTCCTTGCCCTCAAGCATATCCACTGCTCCCCCTAAAATTCGGTGTCATCTTTGAAGTTTATGAAAAAGCACCCCATAGCCTTTTCCACATTGTTGATAGAGGTGTTAAACAGGACAGGGTAGACCTTCTGCAGTACCCCACTTGTTACTGGCCTCCAGGTAAAGACCTGTTAACCCTTTAAATGGAAAAATGGCTCACCATTTAGAGGGTATCTAGGTGGGTTTGGCTGAAGACAAGAACAATAATACTCATCAGATTTTTCTGTAATAACTCTACATACTATAATATTTTAAAATATCATAAAGAAGGAGTGATAGCATCTTGCACTTTGGTACCGAGTTTACTGATTGTTAACACTGATTGGCTCTCTAGCAGGTTGATGATCATTTCATTGCATTAACGATCAACAAATAACTTCCTTGAGATATTTCAGCAACAGCAAGGAAGACAGGAAAATGTCTGCAGTGAGCAAAATGACCCTCTTCCAGTTTCTGACCAGTGAGTGATGTTAATAAGCCTCCATGTAAAGATTTGTACAAAATCATCAGGCTTCATAAAACACAATTTTATGAGTCATATCTAATAGCTACTGAAAGAAAATCAGTTGAAGTAAAGGAGCTCATGACCCAACACTCCAGACTATCTAACATGTTTTTTTTTTTCTGTACAGTGTAATGGTCATTCATCAGCCACAGACTCAGAAACAACAACATAAAGAAACTAATAGTTCAAATGTCTGCAGGATGGATCTGTTCAACAGAAGACCATATAATGTTCCCCAAGCAGCAACAGAATTCAGTTACCTTAAGTGGAGCTCCAGCTGTGAGTAAAGGAAGTGAACAAATGCCCTTCTTGCCACAATTTCTGCATGGCAGTCATTGACCGCAAGCCCTTGGTCATTAATGTATTCTCCATTTATACATTTGGTACCCGATGACAGCACAATAACCTGAGCTTGCCTGATGTCCAAACCTGTAGAAAGAAAAACAAAGGGGTTGTGAAGTTGCCTGGGGGTGGGTATGATATTGTAATTATTAAAGTTCTTCCAGCCCACACTCTGATGTGGCAGCTGAGACAGCCCTAATGGGATACTTGTAAAGATGATGATACGGCCTTTGGAATATGCAGGAATCTCACATCTCTGTGTTATTAGAATAATAAGGGCTCTATTTCAGCCTTGCTGCTAATTCCAAGATAAAAGCTTGCCATGAAGTTTACTTGTTAAATCAATAAGTACATCATAAGAGAGCATTTGCTGTAGGGAGGTAATAAAGATCTCCTGCAGTGCTGATAAATGGCCAGGTTTTTATGAGCTTTTGAAGACATTTTCTGGTGGGAACACACACTCCCTGTAATGTTAGTTTTCATTGCTGTTGCACTAGAAGTGCTAAATAAAATGCAAGTAACAGTTTTGGAGCTTCTCTTTAAAAATCTCAGAGAACAAAGAGATCCAACGTGCAGTCTAGTCTCCTTTTCTGTTATCCCAAGAACAGCTACATCATTGCTCTTCCATTGTCCCCCCAGGGATGAACCATTCCTTGATGAGATGGCTCTGTTCGTCCGCCACCTCTCTAGATTAAAGAGGATGGCAACTGAAAGACATGCCTTTCTTGTTCAAAATAGACACTTTACAGGATGAAATCCTGATTTCTTTGGTGTCAACAGCAAAATGCTCATAGGCTTCAATAGGACCTGAGTTTCACTCCAGAAAATAGTTCATTCAGCCTTGAGGGCGTTTTCAAAGAAGCATTCAGAACGAACTGAATCAAAAATGAAATAAGCTATTGAACAGCACATTTCAGGACGCATCTCTCTGACAAAGAAGCAACTCTTGGAACAAAGGACTGTTCTGAATGATGGGTACTACAGCTGGATGTGACAAGATGGGCTTGAAAATGTCAGACAAGTCAGACTGCTAGGGTACAATTTGGTTGTGCTCATGAGGTTCCTTGTGCCATCTCAGATGTTCTTGGTGTCTTGTGTAATCTCCAGCTGCTAGTACAGGAAGGCTTGGGTGTCCACCATGTTCTGCGCCATCTCCACCCCATGCCACATAGAAGTCTCTGAGGGTGACTCAGTGAAATTAGATGCTTACATCAAGCAACTGAATCAAGCCTTCAAGGTCTGACGGATCAATGATTAAGATAGGCCTGAGGCTGCAAGTACGCACAGGAAACAATCTTACCGTAGGCCAAATATCTCCAGTTTAACAGATTTTACTGGAGAACGCATACTGAATCTGCACATACATTAATTTTGTTCGTATTTCTATGATTTTATTTTAGCTGGAAAAAGCTCTGAGATTTATTTTGTAGAGTCAGTAACATTTTTTATGTTGAAGTCTATTGACTGGCAGAAAAAAACCAAGAAATTGGGGAGATTTTTCCGAATTGGAAGCACCATGCTTTGGATCATGTTTGGGCCATAAGACCCATGGATTGGATATGAGAAAACAGCTGAAAGGAGAAGGAAAGAAAATTTTTAAAATAAAAGTGTGCTGCTGGTGCTGCATTTAAAAAGTGTTTGTGTTTATTCTGGTTTTGTTACTATTGTTGAGAAAGAAAGTTTAAGGTAGACAGATGGCTTCCCCCCTACAAAGAAAGGTATTTATACTTTGAATTACTTTGGTGTCACTTTGCTTTAGGGGCATTGCTTTTATGAGAAAAGTAATTGGTGTCTTAGGTCAGACTGATGTCCATCTAGGTAATACATCCTTTGCATTGGCTAGTACCAAACATTTTGTGAGACTTTGCAGCAACAAAATTTTTTGTGTCCCACTGAGAATCTCAAAAAGTAGCTTATACTTGCCTAACCAGGCAGCATATAGTACTTTCCTTGTCTGGAAAGTTTGTGATAAGGATCAGCTATTTTTTGGTGCAATTCTATTTATTTACAAAGAATGTACACAGAGTTTTATTTTCTTCAACACAGTAGAAATAAAACAGCAAGAGGCAATTCCCTAGTTCAGAAATCCACAAGCCCTTTTGCCAGCCAGCCCTGCACATGAGAAGCTCAGTCAATACTCCTTCTCAGGGCAGTGAGACTAGCTGCTTCTTCCTCTTTTTATCCTGACTTTCTGCTTCTTTTGCCTTCTGTAGCATGCCCCAATGTACCTCCCCATCCCCGCTTCACCTTGCAATCAATGCACCAAGCTTTGTGAATATAGAGAAAACCATCTTGGGATGGCTTTCCTACAGAAGAAACCATCTTGTTCTCCAGGAGATATAATTTACTCATCTCCTCCCAGTCAATCCAATGCTTTGTGTGATACATTTCATTATTTCAACTATTTACCCATAAATGCTTAATTTCCTTCTAACATGAGAGTAAGTTCATCAACATGCCCAGCATTTTCTGGGGTATGAATTAGTTCACAAATCAAAGGCAGTTTTACAAAGGCATCCAACACCTATCAATGCAGCAATAATATGAATACCTCTGATGTTGTTTGCCACACAATAATACAAAACTTGCTTTAGATGTTTATTTTTGGGTGAATTAACTCCATATGTCAGCTATCAGTGACATGAGACTCCTGTAAGTCGTCACATGCAGAGACACACTAATGTGTCTACAAGATCTGATGAGATACACGTGTTTGGTGAACATCACATTGATGTTTCCTGGGGTGCAGATGGTGGTTTCCAAGAATCCACAGAACCAGTCTGAGTATAAGACGCTTACGGTCTCCAAGTATCTCCCATTTGCCGTGACAGAAAAATAACCCATGCTCCTCCATGCTCAGAAAAACCAAGATTTCTGTCTCACTATCAAAGCACTCAGAAACAAGTGTACATGACTTATACATCAGCTCTGAAATATTTACACCTCACTGGGGAGTTAAAGGAGGAAAGCAGTCTGTGACCAATGTACCACAGTTCAACACTGCATGTGAGGGCACCCTGCACGATGAGAAGCAACCTGACAGAAGCCCCGTGTGTCTGGGAGCACATCTGGTAACAGTTCTTTTCCATGCCTTATTTTATACATGTATAGAGTTGGAGTTTTATTCCCTCTGAAATGCTTGATATTACTTCCCATGAACGCAAGAAGAACTAGTCTGTGAGAATAAGACATGTGATGCCCAGTTGGTGAAGGCAAATTTTGCCAATGATTGATCACATTGACATTTTACACAGCATTTCCAGCTCTTAAGCCTAGATGCTTACTACTAGTTGTTCACTAGTGACAGGCACTTCTGTACATTTCTCTATTTTGCATAAGAAATAATCATTAGTAACTGTTGCTATTAATATTTATGGGACTGTTTTATTTTGCCTGCAGAATACTTTATATCTCTGAGGTGATTTCTAGCTAGGAATGTCATACCATCTTCTAAAGACAGATTAATTTAATCTCAAAACTTGTGGCAGATCTAGAGCTAGCGTATCATCACGTTGTGCCTGGAAGAGCTAAGGCACTGAGCCTGGCAGAATCCTTATCTAGCACTCACCTGGCCTCACCGGCTGTATGCCGCCTTTCCAGCTCTGGGGTATAGGGCAGGATGTTTCCCAGGGCTCTGAGCACGACCCACATTCTCGCTGAGGGGAACCCATCCCAGATTAAAGACCCAGGGATCTAGGATCTAACTCTTTGTTCAGGTCTTTGGCAAACAAGAAGTAATGGGCTACGTTATTACGACCTTAACGCCTGACCCGTTGATTGTCAGAGCTCATGAAGCATTTCCTTCCCTCAGTGCCTCCTGTGAAGCAGCGTTTGAGAAGACATTAGGTTAACAGTAACTAGAGAACGATTTATAACAGGCACCTGCATTAGGTTTCTATTATTTGCCTAAAGACTCCTAATAGTTTTCAATTTGAAAAGGAAATGGAGCAGGGGAAAGGAAATTGGGGAGCTGTGTCAGCATGCAGGCTGGATGCTGGCTGATGCTCTGCTCACAGGGACAGCTGGGAGAGCGGGAACGGAATTGGCCACATTTCTTTGCAGAAATTATGCCAATTCATTAGCTATATTATAGAGCAAAAATATATTTATAAATGACTCACCCACTTCGATCACAGATTCAGTCTAATGATCTGGAGAGGTAATGAGTCCTTCTCATACTCTGCTGAAAACCTGAACCCCTCCGGGGCTCTGGCGTGCAGGGTTTTCTCCTACAGTGAGATGTGGAGGGAACCGTGACCCTGAAAATGTTCATTTTTTTTTCTTTTTCAGTGATAGTCCAGACTTTCCTGTCATAGTTGAGCAGTTGCAGAGAAAATGGGTTTTATTATGGGCCGTTTTCAGTTTGCTGACACCAGCAGTGGGATTCATCTCAGCTCATTTTGAATAACAAGAGTTTAGATGTCTGTGGCTGAGCTAATTGCTATAGACTCCCTTTATATTCAATGGAGAGAAACTTTCCTGGGAGGTGATTCATCTGGTCTGTTTTATCTATTTGCTTTTGGATAGTCTGAATTACACCTCAAAAGTGCCAATTTCTCTTCATGAAATCTGACGACCTGTAGCTGACTAGCGAGGTGTAGTTTTCTGCACTGTAGACAACTGCTTGTGATAAGATTTCTCCCATCCCAAGTAACCAAAGATCAGGAATCAAAGGCACCTAAATTATGAGTTTGGAAGCAGATCAAATCTAATATCTTTTAAATTTCACTCTCTCATTTTTGAACTTCCCGAGTTTTTTTTTTTTTTATTTTTTTTCCACGCTAGTTAAGGATTTTTTAACATATATTCATGTTAATATAGTTATGGATGGTGAGAATACCTTGAGCTGGGCCACTACACAAACAAATCAAATGCTGTAGGAGGATATTGCTGATGCTGTCCTCTCTGCATTATCTCTGAAAACACCATTCCTGAGACCACAGAACTTGCAATAGAAATGATTCAGAAAGATGCTGACAGAAGAGACAAGTAAGCAAGAAAAAATATGAAGGTTGGTTCAGCAAGTAAGTGGGGTGTGGAGAACTGGCTGACATCTTATGGACTACAGTTATGAGCTGTGCTTTTAAGGCAGTCATGACAATAAATGCAAACTGTCTACACCCATCTGCTCAGAGAGACAGCTCTACCAGTGAAACTGGAGAGGCGAATTCTTGGCTAGTCTAATCAATGTTTCAATTGACTTTAATAGATGTACTCTCACTTCTAGAGTGCAACGGTCGTTAAGACCTTCACTAATGAAAAATTTGTAGCCCTGCCTATGTAAGTGTTGGAAAAGAAAAATCAAAATCACTAGGTAATTGCAAGAAATGTTGACTGTTACAAGCAATCAGTAAGCTGCATTTGCTTACGCTATATTTGAATCACACGTGCTTTATGTCAGAGAAAGGCAGCGACTTCTCTTCAAGAACTTCTGTGATATTCAATCGACTAAACTCATACTGAACTGAACCGAGTTTGTGACTGCTAATGCCAAGATACAACTGGAAGCACACTTGAGCTTCTCAGCAACTAGCACAACGCATACAGAAACGTCAGTCAGTATGTAAACCTCTATTTCATTGAATGTTTTAGACCCTGTCAGGAGTAGTGACATCTATCATCTTCTTTTTCAACATGACACCATAAAGACAACTCACTACCTGGAATATGTTCATTTCAAACAAGAAAAAGAAATTATCAGAAAAAAATAGGTTTGATCAATTTTAAAAAAGCCCACTTCTTTTATTGGGTTGGAGACAATTGACACAAAATACTATGCAGTAAAAAGAAAAGCCAGAAATAATAATAGTGTAACATCATTCCTTATGAATAATTCATATGGTACAATTTCATGTTATTTTAAATGGAGCTACTTCTCTCTCTGATAAGCAATAATTTTATGTTCTTTCTTTACCTTTCTTTACCTTTCTTTACAAATCAGTCAAAAGGATTCTCCATTGTTATCTGTAAAAAAGTGTATTTGGAATAATTTTCAAAGCAGCTTAATAGAGCTTTGATCACACAGGAGCTTTTTTTTAATAGTCTCTACTCATAGCTGAATAAGTTCAGGTTTCCATTTCAGGTTTGTTTAGGGAAGGAAAATTTATTGATGAGACACGGCACTGACAAGTCCTCTATTAATTTATGTTATCTTCTCCCCTGGAAGCTCTGCTATATTAGTAGAATGACCTTAATTTTGTAATAAGAGATAGCTAAGACTTGAAAGGGCAGTGGTGCTAGAGGAGCTCCATGCGGGACCATGGCATGGGCATAGTCCTGCAGCTGATTGCCCCAAGGCAGGTCTTCATGCTTGCTCAGGGCCCAGCTGGATGCGACACCTCCAGCAGACCCATGGCTCTGGCTAAAGAGCTGGGGGTTGTGGGTGTGGCAGCATCCAACGATCGATGCCTCAGCAGAAGAGGTGGAGAGTTCCCCAATTTCTGCTGTACAAGTTACAGTGACTAAGTCTAGGGAAAGACAGGAGCCAGGGTCATTAAAGGATCACACTGTCCGTATCCCATAGCTCTCAACTGGGTTTCCAGATGAACAAACCTGAGGTGGATGGGAGTGGATTATTTGAAGTAGTGGCACACAAAAAACTGAGAAGGAAGGAGAATGTTAAGGACTCATTATGAAATGTAATAGTAGGAGTCTGAACAAAGGACAAATATAGAGGTAGCAAATATTAGGAATAAAAAGACTGCTAGTGGTGAGGTTAACGATATTTAGAGGTGTAAGTGAGTATAGACTTTGAAATGCTGTGGTTGCAGAGTGATTTCCTTTCTTGATGCCAAACTGCTGTGGGTTATAGGAAAGTGAAGATGATATTTGGAAGGAACCTTTGAGAGATTCGTATTTTCTTCCCTTATTTATATGGTGGTTAGTCCTGCCTCTTACTGCACTGACAGGGTGCTCTTCATCTTGGTCAGTGAATGAGCAGGGGCAGAGACTCAGTCCTCTCTGCTATGATGTCTGATCTCTACCAGGTGGAAGCAGCAGCTGGAGTATTGTTTGAGAAGGGCCATGGCTCTCCTTTAAAAGCCAGGCACGGTAAACTTTCCCTGATACCAAGGGAACTTGTTTGTGAACAAGTCTCAAATCCAGTTCCAGTGGAAGAAAAATTCCTTTCTGACACAAACCAGTTTCGAACTGCTGGATCAGGTCTCTGAATGTCTGAAATGTCCTTTTCCTTACACATTTCTATGCAGGTCTTTCCAGTAAGTCTCATGCAAAATGAGGATTGCCAAGAAAAGCATGGAAGGAGGTTGCAGAAGTAGAAGTGAATCAGAAAACAGGGATAAAACTGTTAAGGTCTGAAAAGCAGAGTGACTCAGGAGGAAAGAGTACAATAATTAAATATGTAAAACTTTGGTAAGTTACCACTATAAAAGTGCAATAAGTGCCTACAAATATCTAAAGGGTGCATACCCCAAGGACTGAGGTGGTACCAAATGTCTACGGCAGTATAACTGAGGTCCTGGGATGAAATCACAGAAACTAAAGGACAGGCTGAAAAACTGATGAGAATTATTAACAATGAGGTCTATTAGACGAGAATAGTCTCCCAAGGTAGTGTTGAAAGCCCCATTGCTAATTGATTCGTTTAAATCTAGACTGGAAAAAGCACTCAGGAATACACCACAGGGAACAATTTTGCACTTGCAGGGAAATGGACTTGATAACTTAGTGGTCTTTTCCAGTTCTAATTTCTATGGTCCATTTCTTTCCTCCCCTTAGTGGAGGGAAAAGAGAAAATCCCATCATCTTTGCTTCCGAGGAGCACAGAATGAGACAGTGCTGTGCTTGCAAGCATCGATGCCCCTTCCCTTCCCTTCATCTCTGTGGGGTTTGGGAATCTGGACAGGGAGAAAAGAGGGTCAACCCAGGCTGCTCCATGCTTCCTTCTCAAACAAAATCCACAAGGATTTTTTCTCTAAATTAATAGTGACACAATCCATATTAACTGGGGCTTCTTCTCCTTCCTTGTGAGCTTAAACACCATTTTCTCCTCAAGAACAGAGCTGCGTAGAGCTTTATAGATAATTCCTAATTTTAAAACAGAACTGATTTGCACTATCTCTGCCATGCCCTGAGTTCTGCTATCTGTCTTTCTCTAATAAATGCTGGATCACTAATGCTTAGGCATTAAGTAAATTGAGAATCTTACACTGCTTTATATGCTAGTGAGAGCCTTAATTGCTATGAGAAAAGATGAAGCTCTGAATATGGGTTTTGGCAGATAAGTGCAAGAGGAACTTTTTCTTAAATACTTTTTTTCTTAAGTACACTTGCAGTTTTAAAATCTCCCTATGTTTCTCACTAGCTCCTGGAAGTAAGAGCAACAAAGCAACAGTTGAGGGCAATTAGCTTTTATTCACCCAAGAAGCATCTTTTTTTTTTTTTTTTTTTTTTTTTTTTTGATGAGATACACTATATGCCTTGAGAATAGACAGTTCCAAATTTGGCCTGTCACAGACCAGAATGAAAATCTGAACTTTACATTTCCTTGCTTGACACACTTAAGGTCAGAAACAAAAGTTTCTATTTTTTATTTTTATGTTTTACATAAATTTTTCTACCCATCCTAGTGGCCAATGCAATCGTACACAACACAAAACTGGGGCCTCACCCGTACCCAGGTTTTGAGAGGTATCAGTAATGATTTCAATTGGAAATATTCTTTACACAACAAGAACCAAAAGGTAAGTCTAGAGACTATAGATGTTTTGGGATAAAAGGCTTGGAGTGTGAGAAGAGCCAGTTGCTCTGAAATGGAAACTAGAACAACCAATAGGGAAGAAGTGGGGAAGAAGTTTGCTGCTGGAGCTTCCCAGAAGTCACCAACAAGAAAGGCTGAAGACACCTACAGCCGTGGAGCTCTCCTCAGAGCTAAGGGGAAGCTGTTCAGATCCCTTGGGATCTACTCCTGCAGCCCGCTCCCAGTGGTGGGCACCCACTTTTCTGGCACCTTCTCCCAGAGAGGAAGTAGCCCGCAGTCTTCCTCTCAATCACAACTGTGGCAGGGGAGAGGTAAATGCTGTCACTTTTTTCACTATAACCTAGAGCACTTATGCAGTAGGTTGAAAATGGGGTCTTCAGACTGGGAGATTCTCCCATGGGGAGAGCCTAAGACTGCTGGTATTGAGAGGGGTGCGCTCCCCTTTCCTGTCCAATCTGGGCTACCAAATGGCGAAGGCAATAGGGTTAGGCTAGGCAACAGAAGCAGGCAGATGGACATAGTAGTTGGGGCTCTCACCTATAAAAGTGACGCTCTGATGGCCATGTCCTATTCTGCATTTTCTGTCTCTGAGTCAGTGTGCTTAAATTGTTTCCTGTTTCTTGGCACTAATTTAACAGAAGAGTGAGAGAACGGGCCAAAGTCACACTTGGCTGCAAGGGTGTTTGCACTAACACACCTAAGCCCCTGTTTTAAAAGAAGCAGTGAATCTGGTGGAGCTACACTTTTAACTGTAAACCCTCAGATTATGCTTTTCCTGGAATTTGGAAAGCTAAACCTGCTTTTGGGCTGCAGAGATCCTCATCAGCCCATTATATGTCCACATTAATGAAGTAACGAAACTGAAACTGTGGAACTAGGATGCACTTAGAGTTTGGAATTATTTAGAGTGAATCTGAAGATTATTGTCTTAAGGTTTATAAACTGAGAAAAGCACACTTCTGAGAAACAGACTGTCGTGTATGGTTTCTAACAAGATATGTATCTACATATTTAAAAATATTTCTGGAAAACATGACGGTGACATGTCAACTTCGGCACACGTAAGCAGTTGCTAACATTTCCAAGAATGCCAAACAACTTTGAGCTGCCTCCTTAAAAGCACTGAGCAACAGAGGCAGAGGAGAGCTCATGAGATCTTCGAGAGCACAGCTGTGGTTTGGGCACCCAATTTTCATTTCAGGAATCTAAGCCTCATGAAAGCCTGAGTCTCACTGGGACATAGGCTCTTAAGCATCCATCTAGCTCTGCAAATGGGACTAAAGAGCCTAAGTCACTCATGACTTTTGAAAATGTTCTTCTATATGTCACATCTTCGAAGGATCTGCCCTGGACACTGTTCTGTAAATTATTCACAGCTGTACTTTTTTGATTACTTGAGTCCAGCCTAGGATAGTGCAGACTGATACTCTATGTAGTCCTGAATTTACTAGTCTCCAACTTCTCTATTTAAGCTAAGGAACAGAAATCAATTGGCCATCAATTTTCTTGATTGTACATGGATGTCAGGCTTTATGAATGTTAATATGACTGTAAAGATCCATGGAGACGTATTGTCAACTTACCTTTTTTCTGTTATTCCACTTAACAATTATTAAGATCTGTTCTGTGAGATATGAATGATAATTTCCCACCTTTTATCACAGCATGAAATTGCTATTTAGGGCCCTTTTGTCCAGTTCATCTTTATTTCATGCAAGATAAGTGAAAAGACCTCCTAGTTTGCTTTTAACATCAAAATGATTGTCAGTCTAAAAAAAAAAAAAAAAAAAAAAAAAAAAATTGAAGAAGAGAGAAACCTGAAGTAAGAAATCAACTTATATCCTTTTTCCTGTGAACGCCATGCTCCTGTGAAAAGGATGGAACTTTCTTAATCCTTCATTTTTAACCAAAAGCGTGACAAAAAGTTCCTATCAGTATTTTAACCCCTAAGATTTGTCAAATATAAATGGGAAAATAGCGTTTAAATAGTAGTCTCATTTTGTCTGTAGTGATTGTGAGACTTTTTTCTTTTTTCAGAAAAAGGGCTTCAGAAACAGCTGATCTCCTCCGGAATGAGTGGCAGTTATTCTTTATCACATCCAGCGATTTTAGGCAGCGCAGAGCTCAGAGCTGGCAAAGGTGAACCCTGCCAGCGGTGCAAATACGCACCCTGAACGCAGCAGCCCGGCTCTCCCGGCCGCCGGATCGCAGCGGCCTGGCGTGCGCCCACGCGGCGCTGCGCCGGGGCCGAGCCCGCCGCCTCGCAGCCCGGGCACGGCGCGCCGCTCGGCCCCGCTGCCCGCGGGGCTCGGGCGCGGGGCAGCCCTGCGAGCCGAGCCCTCGTGCGGCGGCGCGGAGGCACGGCGGCGCGCTGGCGGGCTGCCTTTGTCGGTGCCTCTTAGAAAGTACCAGCTCGCTTGCCAACTTTAGCAACTGCCGTAATAATAATAATAATGATTTCTGCCTACAAAACTTCTTTAACAAAGTGGAAAAGCAGACCAGTGGGTTGAAATAAGTTGCCCAAATTGCATCTGAGAGGCAGAGTCACACAGGAAGGAGAGGAACTGGTAGGTTACCTTCATATGTAACACCAAGAAAGGTGTTGTCTAAGGACATAATATTATTGCCACACATCCCGAAATTCAGTATGTCCTTTCCGCTCGGCCAGCCATCAGTGCTTGCCTCTGCCTTTCCCTGCCTTTTTGTTGTCTAGTGCCTTTGTCTTTCCAGCCCGTGGGGTTGCCAGCTTCAAGAACTGGTGTATGAAGCCCCAGCACACTCAGTAAATCATCCTTTCAGCGCTGTTGGGCTGTACATTGTCTTGAGGTGAACATACAAATGGATTCAGGTGACTGAGGCTGACAAGCTCTTTTCTATTGCGTAAGACTCAGCTCTTCTGTCCCATCCTTCCAACGCAATCTTTGAAAGCAGACAATCACAGAAAAGTGCAATAACATCCCCAAAGCATAAAATTCACACATAAAAAGCACAAAACTCATCTGATCCCTAAACCTAACACTATGCATCCAAAGGTCGTACATGGTCTCTGTAAACACAAAAAACCCACAAAATAAAATTGTAAGCGCTGCATAATGAGGAAAAATATCTGTACAATTTTCAAAATATTACAGCACACACTCTCAGCTAAGCAAAGGGTTATTGCAAAGGGCTATTCCTCTAGGATCTTCCCAGACACCAGTAAGACCAGTGAGGGGTTGTAAATGATTTACAGCTGTTCTAGCAGTTTTGCTACTTGAATCCAACCTGGGATAGTGCAGACTGATAACAGCATAAGCTGAAACAAGAGAGACTGGATAGAAAGAGAAACTTTCATGATGAGGACAGTCAGGCAGTGGTCATTCGGAGGGGCTGTGCAATATCGATCCTTGAAGGTTTTAAAGACCTGACTGGAGAAAGTCCTGAGCAAATCAGTCTGATCAGGGGGTTAGATTAGAGACCTCCTGAGATCTCTTCCAATTTGAATGATCCTGTGATCCCAAGGTCATGGATCCCAAGGAATGAGACATCTAAAAGTAAAGAAATTGGGGAATTTCTGAGATTTTTTGTAAGATTTTTGTGCTTAATAGCAACTAGAAAGTATGAATGTGACAAAAAGCCATATTTGAGCTTTTAACTTTTCATCCTAATTCAGAGCAAAACATATCTAAATACATTTGACCATATCTTTTTCCAGACCAGCAGTTTATTCCTTTGGAACATTCACAATCAGTCAATAACATCATTTTCTGCATTTTTTTCTTTCTCCTACTTTGGAATTTGCCCTGGGTGCTAAAGCATAAGTCAGTTACTGTGCCCAGATGTAACACTTTGATTTCCTTGGGAAACTGAAATGGCAGGAAAAATGTCAGAGTTCAGGGGAAGAAAACCAATATTGCACACTTTTGTTTTGTCTGTAGAGATTTTGCATTATCTCAACAGCAGTTATCACAGAATTACATTGTGCTTTCTACTAAATTTGTCTGGAAACTGTACAAGCAGAGATAATTCTGTTGCTAGTTGGGATGACATTAAATTGAAATGAAGGTAAAAAAAATAATTTTTGTGTGTAATAGCTGTGTATGGTACAAAATGCAACAAAACATTACCAAATTTGTTTTTATTGATGTCATTAGCAGGTTATTTGCATAGATTAAGTATTTTTTGCCAGATTCTATGTTAATAACATAAGAACTCTGTCCTTATTCAAGTGTTTGATGCTGGAAGAACCTGTCTGTGCTATCTTTGAACAATATATTTCAAGATCCTTGCTACCTCTGAGAAGGATGATGAGGAACAGACCACAGATCTGCAACTTTAGTATAGAAAATAATGACACAAAAAGGGAAGTGATTCTTCTTGCCGTGGTTGGTAGATTTTCTCATATTGGAAGGAATATCTTCCCAGAAAATGTATCAAGATAAGGCTGTTTCTAGCTTTGTATCTTCTCTGAAGCACATTATGTCTATGATTTTCTCTTTCAGGCTCCATAAAACCAGTAAGATATTGACAAATTGGATAGCTAACAGACTGGGGGAATTCATAAAAGAGAATCCAGAATCAAAACGGAAACCTTGGGGGAAATGATTTATGGACATAAAGAAATTTATACTTTGTCTCAATGCTGAGTAAGAAGTGAGATGCAAAAGAAGAGCAAACCCTTAAGCCATGTGGCTCTCATGGAAAAAGCCAGCAGGAGGGCTCTTTCCCCAAAGAAGGGGCACAGACAGCCCCAGCTGTCCAGTAGGGCTAGCAGGGGTCTGAATGTGTCCCTACGCCCACTATCACCATGTGAGCTCACTAGCACAATTTTGGAAGTTATGACTCCCTCGGAGAGCCTTCCCATATGGCCTGGGGTTCCACATGGCCCTCCATGTGTCTGCTTCGTTGCTCATAAAGCGATGAAACCATATCGGCTTGATGGTGTTTTTTTAAGCAGATGCAGGCTGGGGCCTAGAGGATGAAAAAGCTATACCTTGGCAGAATTATAAATGGGATGAAATTCTGATTTCTGGCAAAATACCTGCTGACAGGAAGAAATCTGAAGAGGAAGACTGAGGTGGGTACTGCCTCCTCTCAAAACATGGTTAAAGCAACAATTCTTGACATCCGCAATGAGGCTTCTTCCAAAAGGCATATTTAAACCTTTTTTCCTTGTAAATTCACACACTATTCTTAAACTTGTTGAGTGCTACAGTCAAGAAATCTGACTGTGACAGGCAATTGGCATGTCAAGTCCAGTGTACATCTTTCTTATCTCACAGTCACCCTCACTATTACTTTTATTCTTATGTCTTTGTACTGAGCACATCTCCTGTGGTCTTTAAACTCATGTTACGTTCTGTGTTTGTACAACACTATGTTTGTGCAGCATGTAAAAAATGAGTCTCATCCATTATTCAAGATCCTAAAGTAGTACAAAAAATAAATAACCAAAGTAGACTAATCAAAATAACAAGTTTATCCAGGGAACAGTTATATTTCAAACAAAGGTGGAAAAGACTTTTATCTCAACTTCTCTACTCTTAGTTTCTGGAGCTGATTGCTCACTTTCTTCACGTCAAAAAGGAGGAAGCAAAAACTAGCGGAAATTAAGTTCCATGTGCAGAATTCTTAGCTGTATTTAGGTTCTGTGGTTTGAAAAGACCCAGTAGATAATCCTGACTCCATCCTGCTGCCTTGCAATATTCACAAATGTCCCTATTGAATCTAGCTAATGTAATTGTTGAAAGGAATCAGTAAGACAATCCTGGATGAATTATACATGTCTTTCCCCTCTGAGCTTATCCCCTCATTTCCAGACTCAATCCTCTGCTCCACACGTCTGAGTGAGAATGAAGTTTATGGCAGTATCTCTGCTGCTGTCATCCTCTCAAATACTGTGAGGTGCCTGAACTGAGGTATACAGACAAAATAAAAAAGGCCATTTACGCAACGTTTTCATCAACAAGCTAAGAGTTATACACGGTGTGTATCCTTTATTTAAGTTGTAACAGTTTGTGCCTGCTGGTAGGTATTTTCCCATGGTTAGGTCAGAGCAGAATTAAAACTGTGCATTCTCTAGGTTTCTTTTAACTGGCAAGGAAATGAGCTGAGATTTGTTTTTACTGTCAGACTAAAACAAGGTAGCCTTTTACAACCATAACTCAGTGTTTTCAGATCTAAAAATAACAATTAATAAGTAAAACAACTTTTTATTGATAACTAACACCTCACTTCTACTAGGAAATACAAAACATAAAAATCTACATTTTGCCCTATAAAAAGCACATACTTTTGAATAAATTTTTTACTTCAGCTGCCAATATTTTTTGTGTGAACTTACTTGAGATGTAAATATTTAATGATTCCTTTTTCTGCATTACTGTCTACTCTTCAGTGTGGGAGTAAAGGGATCCTTCAGTACCGTGGACCAGGTAAATAATGTATTGCATAGTCATGAAAAATGCTAGAGGAGAATAAATAGAGGATATCTTACCTTTGGTCATCACAATTCCTGCGAGAGTTTTGTGGCGTGCATGCATGGAAGTAAAATTGTCTGTCAACTCCTGGAACTTCTGTGTAACCATTTGGTATATGGAGTCAGCAAAATCCTGAAAGACACAGTTAGAAAGATTTTCTTCACTGTCTTTGATCGAGGTACCTGGGCGTTTCAGCAGATTAATCACCTGCTGTCAGCTTCTGAGCAGTCCCCTTTAGAATTAGACGCCACCTACCTGAGCAAAAATAAAAGGAATATTTCTTTGTCCACTAACCACATCCACCTTAGAAAAGCTTGGTGTTAGGTTCTAAGGCTGAAGTCTAGTGCATTAAAGCCAAGATTCATATTGAGCAGAGTTAGCAGCAAGGGAGAAAATTTCAGCGCTGACTTTTCTTCAGCTTTGCAGTTACCAGTCTAGAACCAGTTCACCGAAAATGTGTTGGTTCTCAAATATTTTACTATAGCTGGCTATAGCTGTGTACCTGTGTCCCACCAAAACATTCAACAATAAGAGACATGGGCTAAACACCACCAGATTCAAGGGTTACTCTTTTTAAAGATTTTTGTTGTTAATAAATATTAAGGAGTGAAAAATGAATATTAAGGAGTGAAAATTTCCGCTTACCTGTTGATCCGGAGAACTTAGCTGAGGCCTAGGTTACAGGGAGGGTGTCAAAGAAACACCTATTTCTGCATTCATGGTGAGTTTTTAATGCCTCAGTACTACTGAGGGAAAATGATCAGCTCAGGAATAGTGGTTATATTTAATGTTGGCAGAAGCATACCATGTCCTGTGTTATTTCTAACTCAACAACCACTAGTAAGATGGGAACCTCTGCTTGCGCTGGGGATGGTGCTTGCACAAGTACACTGGAGTCCAGTAGTGCTGCAGGGATTGATATGTCAGGTCTCCTGAACTGGGATGAGCACAAGAGCTATCTTGAAAGGTCAAATTTTCCTGTAGATTGGGCTCTAAAGACTGTGTGGTCTGAATCCTCAGGTTTGAGTGAGCCTAGGGAGTTTGGCTGGCAGACTGTTAGGAAGCAGGGTAGCGAAGAAAGCAGGCTAAATGGTCTAAAGAATAAATGCTGCAGACTGCTTTTGGATGAATACAAACCTCAGCCAGCTCTGGGGCTCCTCAGAACACCGCTACTTGGATGGTTTCCCTGAAAGAACATTTAGTATCTTTTCATTTACTTAAGCTCTGCACTTTGGTTTGCACAGAACCATTCAAGCATATATTAGAGATAAGTCAGGGGAATGCTGCTTGTGAGCATGAGTTATTCTTAATGTGTTTTGTAAATTTGAGCATACATAATTAAGATCCAAAAGATTTTTGGTTTTGTTTGCACTATCTGATTATTTATGTGAAACTAAACTGTATCTACAGATCCTTTCGGAAATATTTCCTGAGGACTAGTGCTTTCTTTCAGATCCTGGGTTGAGACCTCTTGACATCCTGCAATCTAGTTAGCCCCAAGTGAATGTGTCCTCATTGGGACGAGTGGCTTGACTAAGCAAAGCTTCCCCTTTTCTTCCCTAATGTTAGGCTAAACTCACCTCTGGGGAAGTCCCTGTAAAACAAGTCCTCCTGAATTCACATGGTTTCTTTGTGTGGGTTCACTATACTCATGGGTAAGGAGCTGGATTTGATATTCACCTTGCCTCACCCTGAAAGAGCCATGGCCAAGCAGAAGTAAGGAAATGCATTTAGAAATTTCTTTTTTCTTCCCCCAGAACTGTTAATGGGGATGCAAACATACTAGCAAAAACACAGTATCTTTAAGTTAGGAAAAGAGGCAGCTGTTTTTCAGATGAAAGCAGATTCTATCTAGCAAATATTATCAGTAATATCACTATCATAGAGAGCCTCTACAGGCTGCACACCATATGTTTCTGCAGTTTGCTGCTGGAAATCTGTTTAATTTTTAAATATTATTATAGAAAATATAAAAGGCTAATTAAATAAAACATATCAATAATTAGGCAATTCCTTTTTCATAAAACCTTGATTCCATGGACATGGGCATGGACATGAATGATTGTCCATGGACAAACTGACCGCAATTTGCGCAAGTATATAGAGGGATAGGGTTTTCTTGACAAGATCATTTTGCCTTTTTTTTTGCTAACTGTAGCTTTCCAGGGTGTTGCTCTGGGAACCACTCATTTGCCCAAAAGAAGGAAGACGGTTTAAAATAACATGGAATAAAATTCACTGACTTACTGCAAAAGAAGGAAAGAGGCATTTAAACTCATTCTGTGATGTGCATGTGAAGTTCTGCACCAGAATTAGATGAAAAGTGAGAAAAATTATCAAGAATGGTTTGACAGCTTCTAAATGGAATTTTACTTTGACTGCATTTATACCTCTTCTAATCTAATTGTCCACAACAACCATGCGAGCAAGATATTGTTCATACAGTGCTTCTGAAGGCTGAATTTTGGGTCAATTCTCATTTTTCAAGCATCATGGCACTCTTGTGATATAAATGCAATTATAGCCATTTTACAGATGAATGAATGAAGGCACTAAAACGGCGAGGGACTGGTCCAAGGGAACAGTGCAAAGCTGAACGCAGCCAGGTGTTCTGATTTCCTGATGCTCCAACTAAGTGTTAAACACTGGAATGCTGCCTGTCTTTCATAATATGAAAGTTCGGTTCTAAACTTGTTTTCCCTGCTGAAGAATGACTTCATCCATACAGGAAAACTGAAATATATTTGCAGACTTGTATAACTGGGTCGCATATGGTGAACTGAAAATCTGATCAGCTTTATTTAGACTAGAAAGAAAGAAAAAAAGAGTATCTCAATAAAACTATCTGCACTATCTTTTTAAAAAAGAATCAAATCATAAATTTCATCTCCTGCAGTATTACAGTCCAATCCATGCCTGCCTTTCTAGAGTAGCCTCCAAATCTGCATCCCAGGGCATTTTGTGCTCATTAAGAGTTAATTAGCTTAGAGGCACATACAATTCCTAAAAGAATCATTTTAAAAATGCTAAATAGAACAAATAACTTTTAACTTTGGATTTAGAAATCCCCACAGCCAGAGCTTTCTTTACTTCATTTGGCAGTAGGTTCCAAAGGCAGAGAGCAAAGAGACTCACTAAAGGCAAAATAATGACATGACTTCAGATAACATTTAGGAATGATAAGGAATTCAGCATTCACTGATCTCAAGGAGTGACCTGGGACATTAAAGAATAGCAAATCATTAAATGTGAAGTCTCTAAGCTAAAATAAGTCAGGTGAATATTTTTGTCTGGAATTCATTGCCTAACAGGATACCAGTGAAATTAATAGAAAAATTTGAGTGAAATACACGAATATGTAGGATGCAGGATGCAGGAAAAACAACCAAAACCAAAGTATCAGATCTGAGAGGTCATTTAAGGGGCTATCATGTTACCTTTGGATATTCCAAAGTACCATGTAAAGGAGAGAAAAGAATAGTCTATTTTTGCAGAAGGAGGAAAATAAGGAGTAAAGAGATGCAAGGCTCTGCCTAGTAAGGAATTTGATACCCTTAGAAATGATGCATCTAGTGCAGCTTAACTTCCTAACCCTGAATAATGAAGCCCTGAATGTTGACCTGGAGGCAGAGCTGAGCATAGGGCTAGTTTCCAGATTTATCTATAAGAAGTGTAGCGTTCTGTCTTCCCCTCTACTACTGGGACAGCTACTTGACTTGATCCAGTTATGTGCACTGAAATGCACATGCACCGTGGCGGTATTTCTACCTGTTTAGAGATATTAGTCTAGCTCTGAATGTTTTAATAGACTCAAAAGTGGTTGTAAATATATTAATGCATTTGGAACAGATATGGTGGAGATTAAGATTTGGTACATTTATCCCTGCTCAGTTTATAACCAGAGATTTTATTCCACAGGTTTTCTTGCTTTATGATTAACCAGTAGTTCTCGGCTTCCAAGAGACAGTCAGCTACTGTACGTGATCATTCCTGAAAAATCCAGAAAAATCCAACTATCAGCAGTCATCATGAGCCTGGTTGAAGTCTTCATAAGGGTCTTTTGGGACACAGCCTAGACCGCATTAGATGCCATCAGAAATAACTTAAAAATTGTTCAGAAAAGGAACCACTTTTCTCAGAGAAAATCTGTATTTGGTGATGCCGTGGTTCCTAGTGGTAGGTATAAGTGAAAATAAAAACCTCCATCTGGTGTAAATACAAGACCCAAATACATCTTGGCAGCTTCTGAGCAACTATTTGGTTAGTAGTAGAAAAAAAGGAATATTTCAGAAGATGGAGGGAAGAAAAAGAAAGAAACATTCTTTGTGAAAGAGAAATCCAGAGCAACTAATAAAAGTGCATTCAATTGTACTGAGCACATGCAGAATGCAGAATGGCAGAAAAACAGCAGACTGGAGCAGGGAGTCAGGGAAGAAGAAAGATGCAGACAGTGAGAACTTTGAAAATTTATAGAAAGGCACACCAGAAGTTTACCTACCCTCTGAACACTGAGACTAAGGGGGACTCATGGTTAGGGACAAATCTCCTTAGAAGTTCAGGGTCTGATCCAAACCTTCCCTGAAGTCAGTGGAAATACATATGATTCAAAGGTGCTCCAGGTAAGGCTCCATCAGCAAGGATGTATTGGATACCTGCTCACCTTTGAGGGCTGGGTGCCGGGGGAAGCTTTGCTGGACCACAGGAAGGATGGTTCACCAGTAGCCCCATACAGTAAACATGGAGAAATTTGAGGCATCTTGTCCCTCCATGAAAGAAGCTTCTTTACCTCTGCACTGGGGCTTGTGATTTGACACCCAGTAGCAACACTGTATCAGGCAGCTTCAGTCGTGATTGTGATCCCATGGTGAACAGCCATGCAGTGAACCAGGCTGAGACACTAATTGGACTGGAAAATACTCAGAAAAAAAAGTTCTTCAGCTGGATCAGCTCCCGGCTTGTTGCATGACCCACACCATGAAAGGCAATCACACAACAAAAGAAATGAGGTGCTGAGGGCAGCAAGCCCTTCAGCTGGCAATGTCAAGGAGAGCTTGGCCCTGCCAGCTTTGGGTGTGTGTGTGGGCACCTCACTTGCTGGGAGGAAAGAGTATGGCTCTCTGGAAGAGCTGACCTTCCGAGCACGGACTTTCTTTCAAATCCATCACTTTGGTTTGCCCACTGCTAAAATCTTAGCTTTCACAGGTCCTCAGTTATATTTTTCTGTGTAAACAATATTCAGCCCAGAGACAATTTCTTCAAGATCAAAATGTTGCACATTCTCGTCAATATAGTAAGTGATATGAGTAAGGCGAGCAAGACTACCAGACCCACACTGAGGTCCAGATTCTGCTCTCAGTTATACTCAAACCACTGATGTCTTCTAGTCTAGTGTAACTGATGGAAACAGCAGTTACTTGTTCAGGCACTTGGCAGAAAAAAAGAACAGATAATATTAAGGCTTTCACTGTGAAGGAAGACCGTGAGATCCCACCATACCTCATGAGCTATATTTGGCTACATAAGTAGGCTAGAAAAATGAAAAATAGATATCATTCCTAATAAACTATGTTATCTGAACTATTCAACTATCCTTGATTACCACATCAAGTTACCAGTGTTATTCACAGAGGAACATCAAACTTTAGATCATTTAGAACCATTATAGAACAAAAACTTCTAGTCATTTCTCAGTACTAATATTTCAAATGATATAAATAATTAAATGTATTCAAGTTTGCAATGGAAGTCTTTGGGGTAAAACTGACATTCAATGGGAGTAGTAAGGATATTAAAATCAATAGATTATAACGGAGAAAGTCTTTAGTAAACATTTTCTATTGAAATCCTGTCTTTGCGTTTATAGGGTTGAAATATCAAAAAGGTTAGATTTGCATATGGATGGGCAGAAATATTCTACTATACAGACATCAGCAAGGGCTGTTTCTCCTGTCTTCCAAGTACTTTATTTTCCAGAAAATTATTGGCATTTTGGGGGTAAATGCTGAACACAAGGAACAGGGATTGGGTTGAATTAAGTTCACAACTCCTTCACTGATAAAAGGAGAGGCATGCCTTGTTCTTTTCACTAGTGAAGCAGGGAACATGTAACTCCTTAAAAGTGGGAGCTTGTATTTTTTCCCCATAGAGAACTCTCACTATCTAAATGGAAGGGGAGGGAAGCACAGCATAGAGAATGTGAATCCTAAAGGGCTGATCCTCATCTGGATATGTAGCAAGTTGCTACACAACATACTTTTTCCTGGGCAGGTAAATAATTTTGCTATAGTTAGTTGGAGATTCATCTCCGAGCAATTGCACCCCAGAGCCAATGAATCAGTCAGGCCCTTCCCATCTTCAAGATGCAGGCTTGAGAAGAAAAATAGCAAAGGCTCAAGGGCTGCACTCCACCATCAGTCTTTTAGCATCAGTTTAACCTCTGTCCGCAGGGGCTCCACCAACACAGTGCAAAGCGCTGAGTGAGGACCTAGCAGGATCTGCCAGGGGAGGGACAGTGGGTCCATGGCTGGGTTCATTTCTTGCCCTACCTCCTGACTGCCTCTGTGCTTCACCATGAGGACCACTTCTGCATACATGTAAGGGGACAATTTTCACCCATCTTGCAAGGGGTCTGCGAAGCAATGGTTGTGAGACTCTTCAAGCAGGGATGGTCAGGGTCATGCAAGTACTTAGCTAGCCAGACTGGAGACGGCCGTCCACAGCCCCATCATAACTCAGCCTTCCTGTAGCATGTACAGACATTTACAGAGCATTACTCAAATAATAAGGATCTGCCAGGGAATTCATTGTGGTACTTTCTGGGAGATGTGCAGTAATTATTTCTCTTAGATCATAACTCCTGCAGTATTGATCGTTACATCTGGTTTTGGCTTATACCTCAGAGCCAGCATACATGGGCTTTGTTTTATCTTAGACAGACACTGTTTTATTTTGTCTGGCTGTATGCTTGCATTGCAGCTGCACACATCTGTATATCCTGTGTACTCCCTGAACCAGAAAGGTCTGCTCATTCCCGTTAGAGGCAGCCGTGCATGTGTTGCACAGGCAGCAGCTGGGTACACGTTCCTGCACTGAGCTTTTAATGAAAACTTCAATAACAAACATACATTTCTGAGACTCAATAACCTCATGGTTTTCTTATCAAGATGGATGGGTAAGATCAGCTGCTCCTATTGGTTCAATCAAAAGAATCACTTTCAGCAACTTCCCCCCAACTATTCATAGTCCTATTACACATATTTTAGCTACATATGCTGCTCAGCTATCATAATAAATCCCTTATTTCTGTAATCATCAAATACTCTGTATTTGCTCTGCATCTGCAAAGGCTCGTCACAGGCTCAGCTGACCTCGGCTGACTTGGCCAGCTCGGCTGGACTGTGCGATGGGCTCCCGGGCTCATTAGCTGGCTACTTCCCTCTCGCCTCCCTCTTATTCCCCTCAGCCCTGCTGGAGGCTGATTACTCCACTAATTTCGTAGGCCCCACAGAAAATTTTTGCCTCCACGTCATTATTTATACCATTAGTGATCATTTGCTAAATTTCAACACTGCTGGTTGCTATTTGAGGCATAATTTTGAGACAGTCCCCGCGTGGCAGATGAAAGAATGACAATATGCTCTGAAAGATCCTGGTGCAGTCAGGGTAGAAAAGCCTTCTTCTACTCATTTGTTTTTTGAGTTTCTCAGTAACCTTAGGGCTTTAGGAAAATGATAGACACCCTGCGCCTTGGGCTTGGGAGAGTACAATATGCATGGAGAAATTAAAATGGGACAAAGATGGAATGGGAAGGATAATTAAAATCCTGCTTTGGTGGACCTCAGCACTTTTCTGCCTGGGAGTTTTCCCACTGACTTCTTTGAGTTTTAGATTTCTAATGAATCTGAGGTCTGCTAAAAAAAGGTTTATTAGATTTATATCAATAGGTCATATATCCAGCCTGTGCTTCAGCAATGTTTACAGACTGCCATAGACTTTGAACTTGTGATGTTTCTTGAGCAGCTAAATGCAAACAAAATGTCCTTTTTTGCCTCTCAGGCTTGATTCTCTGCACATGAGAACACAAAAGACTCCCAGTAAACTTCATTTTAAATCTCTTTAGTGAGATTTTTGGTCTACACTGGTAAAGAGACATTGTGCAAACATTTGCAGAATTTTTCCTTAATTTTTTATTTTTTGAGTTTTGTGAGAAAAAGATGCCCATTTCTGATGGGTCACAAATGTCAAATTTGAAATGAGGGGAAAAATCCAACTTTAGGGGGGCCCTTGGAGAGGAATGGAGACATTTGGAAACTTCTAACTGTATTGTGAGTTTTGCTATAATCGATCCAGCTATGTGATTCTGTAAATGAGATTAACCAATGTTAAATATCTAAGAAGATATTTGCAGCAAGGAAGTACAAAGATCAAACAGGAATTTATTCTAAGAGCTCAATGAAAAAATCATTCTGTTTTTTCAGTATACCCCTTGACTATAGGGAATCAATCAAACAATATAATATATTTTTTTATTTATTTCAGAAACTCCTGGAGTGATGGAAAGAAAATAGAAAACATAAAATAAGCATACTGTAGAAAAAGGAAATACTGTCAAATCGAAATGCCCCCCAAAGTACATTTTTTCCTATTAAGTAGTAAAACATTTTGTATGTAGGTTTAATTAGAATCTTTAAATTCACATTAGTGTGTTAATGTTAGGATGCTAACAGATGAGCCCCTCTATTTGAGGTTGATTCATTGCTGTTTGCATTCATCTTGCTCTAAAAAGATGCTAACAATAAGTACCATTCCAATGAATTTGGAGGAAATAAGCTTTTCCACTAACAAGCACAGTTGTTCCCTAAAGAAGGCCATGTTTAGTTGCTGAGCTTCTGCTACTTCGGAGCACAGTTTTGCATTTATTGCTTCAGTAATGAAGAATGTCCATACCAATTTTGCAGAATCATTCTTGAAGTCAACACTGCACCTGCTAACAAATGCTAGAAAGGAGAGGGTGTTTGTTTGCTTTTTGTTCTTTTTTTTTTTACTGATCCTTAACCCAAAAGCCTTCTTCCTACAGAGACACATATGAGGGTGGCTGCAAGTGCTGAATAATTCAAAACAGTAAAGTAGTGTTCACTTCGCAGTGTTGTGCCTGCTTTAGGACAAGCCTCAGGTGTCAAGCTGTTGTACACTACAGATATTAAATTAGCACGAATGGATATTCTTTAAATAGATAAAAGCTCTATGAAGCGACTAGCGCTTGGGAATGGCTAACTCTGTACCAAGGCTTTTATGCTCTCTACAAACAAATTAGTTTTTAGATTCATATTATGAGCTGTACCTTAATAAAATCAGTGCTTTTCCAAAAAATGTCCTTTCTGCTTCTGTTTTACATTTCTTAGAAGCATTAAAACGAATTTCCTCTGGAAACTAACCCTTGGCTGTTTGAGGTCCACCCGCCTACCGAAGTCTAACTCGTTAGCAGCTCCCGGGTAAGCGTTGAAAGCGAGGAGAGAACAGTGCTTGCTCAAATCCCTTGAGCGCCGCTCTGAAAATCTACGCCTGTGTGTTTATGGTTCTCATTAAGGACCTGCGCTATTAAGAGCCTTCCCCATCACACATATGCTTTGTTAGATAAAGCAGGGTGCAGGCAGTGTCCAAAACAAATTTAATCTATTCTGAACTGCTGATCCCAGCAAGGCACTGCACAATGCAACTTTCTGAATCACTGCAGAGTGAGACATACAATACACTGCACGGCAATTACTACACAGACGCCGGAATTTTTCCTTTCCTATTTTTAAAGATCTTGGCGTCATTTGTGGTAATGATTCTAGAAATCCAGCTATAACCTTGCTAATGACCTTGGTTGGGAGGGGTAGCAAGGGAATCTGCATTTTGAGTTACTTCAGCGTTTCTCTGTGCTTCTCCTTAAATGTGTGTTTAGCAAAGACTCTGTCATCATCTATGGGAAATCTGTGCCAGTACAAGCAGAACGGTAATTTCTGCTGACCTCCTGTGGTGTTCATTTGGGACTGGAGTGTGTGTGTGGCACCAACGGTTAAAACCAGCCCCTTACTGACTTGCTGTCCTTCACTGGACAAACATAATGTAATTAACACAACCCTGCTGAAATTAATAGAGAGATTTACTATTTTACATCTGCTGAGAACCTGCATATGATGCTGAAATCCAGCATTACTGTGAGCCCAGACTCTAAAAATCAAATATGACTTTCTCATCACCCTCACCTCCATTTCCAGTCAAAAAATTCCTGAAGAATTATCACAGGGAAGAAGGCCAAATCTGGAATCTGGGAATGGCCTTTTAAACCCTGTGATAACATTTTCAGGCAAAAACTGCTGCAATGGCAGGCTTTTATTTTTTTAAGCATGAGCCCCGGGGAATGACTGAGCACGAGGGCTGGAGATTTTGGAGCGGCAGAGAGTGGATTACCCTCCTCAGGACGACCATTGCTTATGACCACACGCGTGAGAATCGGGGAGAGAATCTGTCCCAACAGGAGTGCAATGTTATGGGTTTCACCAATAGCTGAGATTTCTTGTTGCAAATAAAATCTTCAAGAAAACTTACTTCTCATAGAATAGTTGCTTTAAGTGAATTATTCACTGTATTCTGTAAAAGAAAAACTTCTTGGGAAGAACAAAGAATAAACCGTATAATTAAATATGAATAACAAATCATTTCTATTTATATAGCACAAATTACCCCAAGCTTTCAAAGTATTTTTCCTACAAATAGACCAAAACCTATAAAAGTCAGATAGGTAAATATATTTACTCTCCTATGATTGATTATTACACTGAGAGGCAGTTTTAATATTTTGCTCAATTAAGTGTCAAAGATAGGAAATAAAGTGTGGAATTCTTCCTTTACACCAAAAATGGCGTAACACAAATGTGAGCAAATGTGTTCTATCATGGTACCGTACCTCTGGAACGACACCTCTAACGATCTCCGAGGTGCGTTACGTAGCCAGGCTCCCTCGTACAGCCATGGGGTAATGCAAGAATCGCCCCAAATTCAAACAGGAATTCCAGGGAGAAAAGTGAAGTAACCGGCCCTCTCACTGCCGCACCCTCAGCCCTCAGGACGTGCGAAACGGTGTCACTGGCGCGTGTTTCTAAGGTGGTTGCTGGATGTTAGCTCCCTGGCTAACACATACCCCAGAGGGCACTCCAGTGAGTTACACCCAGCGAGTTGCTCCACCCTGTGGGGCTCACTGGGCTCCCCAGTAAGGGGCTGCTGGGGACACACAGCTTCCTGCTAACCTTTCGGACTACAAAACGGTCCTGCCAAAAGCTGGGGTGTTGTAGCACACGTCCTACACAAAATTCTTGGATTCAAGAGCTGAATAATATGGAAATCGAGGTAAAACACATCATGCAGATCCCCTGAAAATGATGATAACAAAAAGGGAGAAAAATTTCAAGGCTATCCTCCACTGCACCTGTGTCTTCTGGTATCTTTTCATCTCCTCCCCCTGCGATTACGTTTTTAAACATTTCTGCCTTTTGGAGTGAAGAAAAACTCTGTTTTTTTTTAAGTGAATCTGTGCTTAGCCTCACAGAAACATTGTCTAGGTGGGTCTGGAATCCCAGACAAACTATCACACAAATCGAAGTCTGTCCAGTTTCTGATAACACCGAAACTAATTTATTTTTTGTTTATTGCCACTACCTTTGACAAAGCTTCCTCCGGAGATTTTTATCTCCCTCCTTACTGCCTTCCAACTGTTTGCCAATTTTTCGTTTTGCAACTGACAAAAGAAAAAAAATATCTGACATCAACCTTGGAGGAGGTACTGTGTGCAGATTTTTTTTTTCAGACGTGATAAAATCTTGCCTAAAACCATGTCCAACCTTTTCAGTAGAAAGTCCAGATGGCTCTGCAGCCTGTACAACAGACTTTATTCACTGATGCTTCTCTAAGTGTCAGCAGGGTGTTGTCTTCCAGAACTAGTAAATGCACAGTGAAAGGCAGCTCGAAGGGGAGAAATGAACACAAACAAACAAAAAAACCCCGCTTAAATTCCCCTGCCTTCTCCCCCACATCAAATTAATCTGAGGATTTCTACAAGCTTCTGACTGAAAATTCCCCCTGGGTGGAAAAAGGATTTGCAAACAACGGTGGAGGTGTAACGGATGGGGTAGAAGTTCAGGCTGCTCCGGAGGAAACAGCGATTTACTCAGTCACTGCAAGCTGTAAGTTGCCCTTGTCTGCATTACAGATATTTCAACTCCTGGATCAGGACCATTCCCCAGTCTGTATAAAAGCCTAAAACTGCAGCAACCTCTAGCGCTATTTTCACAGTGATTAAACCAGCGGAAAAGAGCATCCATCCTGTGAGGCTGACGGGCAGGCAGGGCAGGCAGGTGGATCAACACTCAGGAGTCCGAGCTGAATTTCTATCCCTGCTTCTGGATCTGCTGATAGCCTGATGCCAAATGCTCCGTCACTCCACGCCTCATTTTCCAGTTTGTGAAATGGGAACAATTCTGGTGAAGCCAGATGTGCAAGTTCTTTAACATATGAGGGGCTCAAAGCACCTTATTGGTTTGTGTTATAGCCAGGCTTATAAAGCAATTCATGCTGTCATGTGCATTTTTCTCATCTGTGCATACCTATGGCCAACTTTAGACCCAGGCAATATAGGTACCTGCAGAAGTTGGCAGACCACCGGGAGGAGGACCAGAAATACAGCCCCACCACAGCCAGCCTGGCCCTGCTGCTGGGCTTAGTCCTGCCTTGCTCCTTACTCCACGTTGGCTGAGGCAAGAGACGAGCGCACCAGTCCTGCACTCAGCAACGTGAGCAGGAAGGTCGACTGCCTAAAAACCTGCCCACTCGTGGTATCACTTCTGAGTCTTCCCAGAGAATTTGAAGAGGTATGAAGTTCATGGAAGTATTGCCATTTTAACCACCACCTGTGTGATACGAGGCAAAATAGAGCTAATTGCTACAGTCATTAATACAGCAGCGACCTTGTTAGTATTCCTGATCCTGTGATAACTGTGCAGCTTTGCGGCCGGTAGCGCTGTTGTTCCATGTCTGCACAGTTTATCCCAACAGGGGCCTGCTCCATGCGCAGAGATCCTAGGAAAGACTGCAAGGCAAATAATAAGCGATGACAGCAGCGGGGAGATTTCTCGGAAGAGAGGAGAGGGGAGAAGTAGAAACCTGGTGCACACAAGACCCTGGAGAACATCCCTTCCAGAATGTCTTCCCGTAGACACACTACTCTTTAGTTTTGTGCTGACAGCTGTGCTCCAGCCTTTGTCAGGTAATTAATCTGGGCAGTTCGTTTCACAGGTGAGTAGCAGGTTGGCAAAGTCTCCTTTAGCAGAGGTTTGTGGGTTTTTCCTTTTTTTCTTTTCAGAGCAGCATGGGTAAGCAGCGTGCGAAAGGGGATGCGTGCGTGGGAATATGTGTGTGCGCGCTGTGTGCTCTCTGACCGCCTTGTTAGCAATTTGTTCTTCCCTCATTGCAGCAGAATTATAGCAGTAGTTATGTTCTGCAAATAGATATTGTTCTTCAGAGGGTAAATAGAAGGAAACCTCAGACAGGAATCTAAAAACATCAGACGTACTCTCATTGATTACAACTGACAAAACATTAAAACTAGAGTTCCCTTGCCAAGGCTCAGCTCTGCTATTCTGGCTCACATAACTAGTTTTGTGTCTATTTAGAAATGAAATTGATTAAAAAAAAAAGAGAGAGAGAGAGAAAGGAATAGAGGAGGAAAAGCCATCATATTCCTTGGCAGGGAAATGGTGGTGATCTACTTCATTTTAACATTGTTAGTTCCAAAGTAATGCTATAATAGTAATAATACTTTGCCCACACAGTGGTGACAGCTAAAATGAGCACATTTTCATTTTTGCAACGCGGACAGCACTCTGCAAGGTCACAGAGCTGGGAAATGCCATTCTACGCTTCTTGTATCAGAGCGCCGAAACAGCCTTTCACCGAAACTCCACTCCTTCGAGCTGTCTTGGAGGTTCACTGAGCCGCTTTCTTCTCTTTGATGTTTTTGCACCACTTTCCACTCATGCTTCAAGACGTCTGTCTGGACAAATGGCTGGATAACACGCAGCTGGATAGCGCTGTTGTAACTCAGGGGTCTCTGTCCTCCACAGCCACCGTAACCTTCAACAGTCCTTGTTTGATTTCTTCTTCTTTATATGTTCCTTCAACACAATACATTCTTAAAACCTAATCTGCATGCTAACCTGTATTATTTGTGCTCTGGGGCATCGCACCCCTCCATTGCCATAGGTAATCAAAGGACTGCTGTGTTAAGATTGTGCCATGAAAGGAAGCAATGTTATGATACACCTTTTTTTTTTCCTTGAATAGTAATACTAACAGGCACTTTGAACAAATATATTTCGAGTGCTGGAATAGGTCTATGTCAATGATAATGTGCCTTAGGCCTAGGGCCAGGGCTCCCTTATGGAAAGTCTGATGTTCTCCAGGCTGTTAGCCTTGTTGGGAAGGACTGCATTAGGAGAGGTGGATTTAGGAAACTGAGTGCTCTCCACCTTTTCTTTAGTGTTTTGAGTTGTTATTTGTAGGTGAGCATATCTGTAGACTAACCAGTGGTTAGTCTACATGAATCATGCCAAGCCTCAGCGTAATGGATGTATTCTGGCCATCTCTTCTCATAAAAGACTATTTCTCTTCTCTGGCCCTCAATAATAGTTAAAAAAAACCTGTCTTTTTCTCCTCAGTTTTGATGCTGCGGTAGCAGTGAGTAGGTACCAGTAGCAAGTGATCAGAACAAAATGATTTCTTTACACCAGAAAATGGAATAAAATCCCCTCTTATAAATCCCATTTAACTCTACAGTCATTACATTGCCATGCTTTTGTAGTAAAATGTTCAGATCCTATTGAAAGTCCTAGATATTAATTTTCACTGTCAAAAATTGGAGTTCTATGCACTGAACACTGCCCTTGGAATGCAGCAAAAATATTTTTCTGTAACTAATGAAATGATCATAGACCCTGTGACCCGGAAAACAGAGTGCGAAAGTCATGCCCTTAGTGGCTACAATGATGTGGTACTGCAGTATTTTGTCATGTGCTTTTTATATATGCATTTGTCATGCCAAATTGTTTATTACCATTTTATATATAGTAAGTAGATTTTTTTTCAATCCAACACATCTCAGCAATTGTTTTTCCTGGTATCTATGCCATGTATCGCATATTTGATTGTTCAGCAAATGCAAGGTTTAGCTATCGAAAGACTAATACTCATCTGCTTCTAGTAGGGATGCAATAGAGTGCCACTCTCCCTTTTGTTTTTGCCTATCCAGATATTAGCTTGTGATTATTTACTGCTTTTATTTTGTCCTTAATATTTTTGTGCAGCTAGAACTAAAAAAGAAAAACCAAAAACACAAATAGAACAGCTCTCACTAAAAGATAAAAACATCTTTTTAAAGGCAAGAATAATGGGAAATGTTTCAGAATAAAAAGCAGGGAGACACTTGAGAGAACTTACTCTCTTTGCAAAACTCTTTGTCACATCATAGGAAAAGGGCAAAATCTCAACATCCATAAGGTATTTATGGATCAAATTTCTGTAGTTAGATGACTGGAGGCCTTTGAAAAGCGCAGCTCCATTTGAGGCCCAAACTAGACCTAAATTTGTCCTTTTAGGTTGTGTGATATCAACGATACACATCTTTAATGTTTTCTGGTATATATGCAACAGACAAAGTCAGAAGTTTTAAAGATTTTGCTGAAGAACCTATTAAATCTTTATGCCTTGGATTCCCTACTGAAAAATGGAGTTATTAACAGCTGTTTACCTGAAGTACCCCAAGAATCACCTTTCTCATGTTTGCAAGTGGCCTCAGTACACAAACCTCTGCAGCAGAGAGAAGCATCGCCCTGGTGGTGCCAGAACGTCAATAGCACGGGACAACATGTCCCAGGTGGTATCAGAGAAACAAAATGAAGACTTACGTCTTTTGCAGGCTCAATGCAGCTATAAAACCCATCATTTAACACCAATGGAAGATGACACTGCAAAACAATCCTTCCATCTGTGTGCCCCTTGGTTTAAAGCAAACCGGTGAATGTGCTAATCTTGGTCTCCCCGATCGCCTGGCCCGGCAGGCAGTGCGGTGCTCGCGCAGCAATACGTCAGGGAGAGGAGAGCAGCTTTTAGCCGTGTGGCTCCGTCAGCAGCTGTTTGCTTTTCTTACTGGCTGGTAGCAAACCAACAGCCTGAGAGCTCTCCGTGGAGGCTCACATCTGTGCGACCAGAAGGGTACAACAAACTGGCTGGTTCATCACGGGTCTGAGGCAGCCCCTGGAAAATGGAGTCACCAAACCCAGCAACATCCGTGCTGTTAATGACTATTTTTCTTAAGGAGAAAGTTGCTTACGTGGGCTTAAGGAGACCGAGGGCTGACTCTTGTTTCTGGCTCAGTACGTAGCTTTTGTAGCTTACCCCAGTTTGTGAGGGTGACAGAGCACTGGCACAGGTTGCCCAGAGACGTTGTGGAGTCTCCTTCTCTGGAAATATTCAACCCCCACCTGGATGCAATCCTATGCAACATGCTCTGCGTGACCCTGCCTGAGCTGGACTAGACGATCTCTAGAGGTTTCTTCCAGCTTCAACTGTTCTGTGAATCTGTGACCAGTTTCAATGGTATAATTATTCTGCAAAATGCAGAATAAGGGAGACTGAGGCTCACCTAATTGGCACTATTGTCCTTCCTAGGAATGTCGAGTATACTGGAGCATTCACATCACAGACGACAGAGATTATTTCAAATAATCTCCTAAGAGGTTAACAAGTCACTTTAAGGGAACACAACACAAGCTACTTAAAAAATTTTAGTTTTAGAAAACCTCAGACAAAAAACCCAGCTCAAAGATGTAGACTAGCACAGAATGAGGAAGAAGAAAGAATAAATTATTAATAACTGGTATATTTTCATGGTAATTTTGGCATAGGAACAAGAGTTACCTAGATCCTCAGTCAATATGAATGGGATGAGTTACTTTCATTTCAATATGACAAGTCCAATTCAACATAGTTGAGATGGTAGTCCAATATACTTTCTTTTTAGTATTCAACACTTAAAAAACATTTTCTAATCCTGCCATAACTGCTAATTTTGGAAGTTTTCCCTCTTTCTTTTTTTATTTTTCCCCAGAAATCTTCCCTGCCAGACTATAGCTATGTGGCATATAGAAAAAATCTAGGATCTGAGACAAACCTTAGAGAAATTGAGGGAAACACTTATTTTTACTTGAGAAAGTGTCAGTTTGGACTTCCCATGCCTTTAAAATTGGAACATTTCTGCTTTTTCACAAGTGCATCATTTTATGCAGCTTTTATAAAAATTTGCTTATGCATTTAATTTCAAACTACATCTGTAGAAATAGCTAATGGCTATCAGTGATGCCTACCAACACATTTTTTCTGGCCAACTGGAATTGATATGCACCCATAGCATGCCTTTTGCTAACTAGTACTATTTCTAAAAATCTCAATGACTAAAAATCAGTCACTCAGAACTTACTGCAGGGGGACTGCAAATAGCGGCTCTCAGTTATGGAAGGAAGACAGACTATAAACCACCATATTAAACAAGGGATACATTTCTTGCAAAAAAGCAAAAAAAAGCACTTGTTCTCTTTCCTTCCAGATTTTTCTATTTTTCCTTTTGCTTTCTCATGCAATATTTGCTTCTTTTCCCCCCTTTTTTTCAGCCCTCCCTTTCCCCCCCCCCCCCTTTTCACTTTCTTCTGAATCTCCCTCCCAGCTGCTCTTCTCCAAGGTTTATCTGGTTATCTCGTTATCACATGCTAACTCCTTTCCTTTTTATCCTTCAGGTATGTTTTTTTTTCTCTTCTCCTGGCATTTCCAGCCCCCTCAGAAGAGAGGGGGCCCATAAGCGCTACAGGTACCCAGTATAACAGCGTGGGAGGGGAAGGTCTGTGCTGGTGGTCGGGCTGCCTGGCTGGGGCAGGACAACCAGTGGTGGGAGAGACGCGACCGGCCTCACAGCCACCCGCAGCAGGAGCCTCTGTGCTCCCTGGACTAAGAGGGCACCCTTGGAGGTTTTAATTGCAGGCACCTTGGTTACAGACCTAAGGATGACAGGAGAAGATACCACTTGGTGACTCCAGAGATTTCATATTCTGACATGTGGCATCTCAGGACGTAAGAACAGGGAGGGCTAGGGTAGCAAGTAACAAGGATGTTGTTCAGTGCATATGCTGTGACACGTGGTACTATCAGCCGGGAGACTTTAGACAATGGACGAGCATCGCATATTAGTAGAGAACTACCCACCAGTGGGATGAACACAAGTCCTGACTTCAGATCCAGCATCAGATGAGGAAATATTGCAGTTCATTTCTTTCAGTGACTATTTAGCTTTACTCTGATTTCAGAGCTTATGGAGGGCTTTTTACCACCGACCACTGGTGGAGTAAGAGAGTGAAAAGCAGATCAGTGAGATTAGAACAGTGAGAGGCCCAGTTCTTTTCCCTTTTCAATAGCTTTTCAGAAATTACCTAATTTAAGAACCGTAAGACCTCCCTATCATGCTCTTTGTGGGACATAGGGAAAAACTTCCAACTATATCAGCAAATTATTAGGAAGGAAAAGTCATGGAGTCCAATGTAAGTGATGGATACACAGAGTTAAACAGATTGATGGATATAACGAGGATTTTATTTTGTAGATGATGCTGCAAAAAAGCAGGCATCTAAGACTACACAATTTCACTGATTTTGCTGTAAATGCCCATAGTTTACTGGCCATCTTTTTGCCTAACTCAGGTGAGTGCTGACCTGAACAGCAGAAAGGACTACTGTACCAAGGTGAATGCACACTCCTGCTCCCCTTTTGGATATATTAATTGCACGGGCAATGGAGTGCACATGCACTGCATAAAAAACCCCTTGTTGCTGGTTGGAAACGGCACTGTTACGCTATGCACTTCCCTCTCTCAGTAATTTATATACGTCTCACCAAACGTACGTTATTCTCCCATTCATTTCCTGCAGCTCTGGGCACACACCATGGCTGAGCGAGTGCAAAGCATACCGGGTGTCATTTCTGCCATGGTCAGTGTTTCCAAAGCCTCGCAGCAAGCCATACATCATAAGATATTGATGTGGTTCCAGCAAGCTGCCACTTCCGACATTTGATGTATAGCTTTAGGTGTTCTCTTTTTAATTCTAAAGAGTCAATGAGGGATCAAAGGAAATGTCATATTTATACTGTACAGAGCACGGCATGACACAGGGCAAACTGGTGAGGGAGGAACTATAGGGCTGCGTAATTCCCGTCGGCTCTTTCCCTGGCGTTGCCTGGTTAAGATGATGCAGGCCAGGCTTTTAGTCAGCAAGTGAATACTTTCGCCTCCAACATTTCAAATATTTATCGTGTTAAATATCAACTTGGAGAATATTGCATTCGTTTAAGCTTTTCACGTTCCAATGATTTTTTATTATTTCCATCGACCAAAATAAATGAAGAAAATGTTTCAGACTACACATGAAAGCATGTAAAAATCAATAACTGGATTTTAAAAGATCTAGAATGTCTTGAATACATTCATTTTTCAAACATTTTTCTCTGATCTTTAAATAGCTTTTCTTGGAGCATAACATTTTTTGAAAAGTCAAATACAGAGCATTAAGGGTATAATTACCATTTTAATTATAACTCAATCATCCTATCTACTTTGCATAGAAATTACAGCTTTTATGTCAGGATTTTGGGTACTCACAAACATTCAGGAGTAATTAATGCTAAAGGTTTTCACTGTATATGAACTTTACTTTGGAGCACTAAATTCAACCAGGCTTCATTCAAAAAGTATGAATAGACTGATTTTTATACGCACAGTTTTCAAGCAAAAAATCCTTATCCATAAATGTTTGTAAAGCTAAGGCATTCATCAAAAGTTGTAAATCTTGAAAACAAAATGTACTTTCTGTCTTCAGATGCAATCGACCCGTGTAAATATGGCCAGATCAAATTCCAGTGAAGGTAAGGGAAAAATTCCAATTAATCAGCTTCTGAGGAGAGTCACAGAGCATTTCCAATACTATTCCAAATATTTATGGGTGGTGTCTAAGATTCAAAATTTTATTTCTAGGCACCTTTTTAGACATTTTGCCTGAGTTTTCAGGAAAAAAAATGCTATTTTAAAGATTTATTTTAGAAAATGAGTTTGCCTAAATGATCCTGCCAAAATGCCCATTATATCCCTCTGCAATTATAATTATGTGCATGTGTGTCTACCTCTGAAATTCAGCAAAATTAGTTACAGCAAAGCTATTTTTGCATCTGGTTAACACCACAATATAAGACTTAAGATATTCCTCTCTATGCTGTCAGTGCAGGAAGGAAAAGAATTTTATAAGTAAATAAAATGACGCTTCATTTACACCTGGGCACTGTTTCTTATTTTACTGACTTTTTGCCTATTCCATAAGTCACAAAAGACTTTGCTATGCATTTCTATTACCGTCCATGTATTGTGTTTTGTGATATGCTGGAGCAGTAGATGCCTTTATCCTCTCCTTTAAGAGTATGATAAATCCACACGGATTTTGCAGAGGAGTCTTACAGAACACATCCCCCCCGTCCCTGCTGGATGTTAATGATGTCACAGCATTTTCTGTGCATGTTTGCCTTTTTCTATCTCAAGTACCTTTTTAGGAAAAAAAATATATCTTATGACTACAAGGCTCTGGCTCAAGTTACAGTGCTTCCTTCCCCAGAAGTGGCCGTCTTTGTGTAATGCACTGCGCTCTCTTGCACGTGGAATTGCTTTTGCCTCCAGTGAAAGCTTTGCATGAAAGCCCGGGCAAAACCAAGCCTCTCACTTGGGAAGTGCTGCAGGACCTGGAGCGAAGATTCATGATGCTTATTATCAGCCTGCATCTGAGATAGATGTCTTACATTCCCAGTTGCGGAGCTACAAGTAGGTTACATCTGAAATGCATATGATTAAAGCATTTATGCCAAATCACATCAGGCATTCTGCATACATATGTGTAAATAGCTCCAACTTTTCTGCTAGATGAATGAAAAATATTTTCTTATTATATCCCTCAGCAGCATAAAGTAAAGGTGAATGGATTTTACTCCTGCACTGCAGAAGAGCCCTTTCAGTTTCTCTCTATCCCTAATCTTTCCCAGATGAAAGCAGGATTCTGACATTTTACCACTGCTACCTGAAAAAAATGAGCATGGATGTGAAAAGGGAGGCAGAAAACAGATTTTTCAGAACCAGTCAGATGGTCTGACTTGGCACTGACCAGTATTTTGTGTAGTCACTTACCCTAGTGTTACAGAATTTTATACTCCCTTGCACAGGGAAAAATTTCAGAAATGTCTGAGCTCATTGATTTCCAATAGAACTTGAGTCTTGTCCACACAGAAAACTTGCACCTGCTGAATTTAAATTGGCTTTTAAACCCTGGGTGAGGTTAAACTCTGCAAACCCATAAGTGCCCGTGCTATTTTCATATACCTAAAAGGTCTTGGGGAGACAGAAATGAAAGGCTTTTCCTTCCATCTCTACTGCATGTTTAAGCAAGAGTCAACCTTAATTTGGCCTTCAGGCTCTGGAAAGCAGGAACTGGGCTGGCAAGGCTTGGTTATTCTGGAGGGTGACTCTATTTATCCTGCTGGACAGGTTTCTGTGCATTCAGCACTGCCTGGGCTGTCGGACGGGTGAAACAAAGTCCACGGCTCGGTGTGAGATATCTTCGTGTCCAGGGAGTGGAAACTATTCAAGCATAAGAGCGCAGATAATAGAGTACTGCCTCTTCCTATCCTGTACACACCGTGACTTTGCTAAACATTATGAGCAATAGGAGCAGACCCTAGACTAAAAAGAGATGACTGTCTGAGCCAGGGGAAGTGGGTGCAGCCAGGGCACTGACGTGCAGCCCCTGCCAGCAGGGCACGACAAGCGCCTGCCGGGCATGCAGAGCTAGAGGGAACCGCAGGAGCCGTCAGCTGGCCGTGTTTGATGCCAAAGAACTGCCACCATACACAGTTGACTCTATGTTGGGAATATGCTTAAAATATGCACTTTTCCTTCCTTGAGACAGACTGTGTAGACCTTTCTGGCGATCGAGCTGCAGACAGGCCTCTTTTTTTTGAGACCCAGTGATGCTGCCTGGAGACATTGCTATCCCCAGCTGCTCACGACTGTGTCCCAGATGGACAGACGGAGGGGTCTTTCCCTCTCCCCCACCCCCCCCCCCCCAAGTCTGCTGATGGCAGGGGCTGAATCCATACTTCATCATAGGAAAGGCTTCAAACTACCTTCTCAGTGGGTGTTAAGGTAACTAACTGCTTTTGTCTCAGTGGATTACACTGCACTCATGCAATGCATTCCAGCAGCCAAGCAGTGGAGCAAGCAGCTTTGGTGGAGGAGCACTGCAGACATCTGGGAGGGCTCTGAACATTTCACATGGTTCAGCTGCTGCGGAGACCCTCCACCCAGGCCCAAGGATCTTGGAAGACCTGCTACTTCTTCACTTTAAAAGCTGAAGAGTGTTCAAATGCACGACGAGGCAGCTTTATGGAAGCCATAGGCAGGTATTCTCCAGGGTAGACATGGGAGAGTCCCAGAACAGGATTTGTTGTCTTGTGGACTCAGGGAGTCCATCTCCAACAGAAAAGGCTACGGTAGGATACAGTGTTTGGGCAGGGGCAAAATCTATGGCAAAAATATGGACAAGCCACTAATGCACTGTATAGACATAGTGTTATAACCTGATATAAATTGTTAAAAGGCATCATGAAGTTCTTTGCTCTGTCAATGAATGTTTTCTTCACATGGGTTCTGGACAAATAATTCCTCAGTCACATTTTTTTTTCCTGTGTGAGTGCTGTTTTGTTGATCTATTTTGCCAGTACTCAACTTAAAATAGGTAAAGAGAAAGTAACCAGTAATGCAGGATCTACTGACCCTCTGCTGATTTGTTAGTAAAACAAAATACCTTGCAAGTCTTCAGAGTGTAGGAGACAACTGGGGTTTTTGTACTGAGTTTATACAATAAAGATATTGGAATATTCATTCACTATAAAAAGGTAGGCTCTTTTCTAACCAAAAGAAACTGTTCATCTGAATGTAATGATTCTAATCTACCTATAGCTACAGTTATTTCCCTTTAAATGCCTGGAAAACATCAGCTTCAAACTGATCTAGCTTCTTTGTTATGGAATGAAAAAGCAAAATTAGAAGTCATCTGAAATAATTCGTTTTTATTTTTATCTCATTCTATAAGAATTTTAAAAGTGTCAAGCTCCAAAGCATATAAAAAAATGTTATTTCTCCCCCAAGTAAGCCTAGACTGCAGATTGAACCCTAAGCTCAAGACCCATGTGGAAAACAAAGTGTATAGTGGAAATACTAAGTCAATGCAAACCATAACGGTGCTGTAGTGGTGCTGAAGACCGGGCTTGTGGTTTCAGCTTGCTTCCAAACAAAGGCAAAAAAAAGAGAGGTGAATATCCTTACCTAAAGAAAAATGACCATGGAGCAGGCAATAATTCTTACGTTCTGTTTTGGTAATACCTTCAATTTAACAACTGTCCATGGAAAGGAGTTTCTCACAATGAATTATTTAGTCTCTATGCTATCTAGGGTATAACTGTCATTCTGGAGGGAACATCCATGCTATGATTTGCTGTCAGTCTGTTGTACACTGTAAGTCCATTCATTTTTTCCCCTAACGGGTGAAGATAACACTGTGATACACAGTAAAAGATAGATGATAAAAACAATTCTTTAAGGAAAAAAATAGTCACAAGGGGTTTGGCAGGAAAATATGATAAAATGTTCAATTCTCCTTTTTAAAGTACTATAATAAAACATGTCTGAAGTGAAGTACAGATAATATAAACTGCAGAGCACAGGTCTGCAATCCCAGCGTGATATCTCATAAGGAGTAATCATAAAGCATTCCCACCACACTTACCTGTCACACATTATTAACATGAGTGCTTAGGACTATCAAATATTGCTGCTAAAGGGATATAATCAACTTAAAAAAAAGTTGTATTTGTATTGGTTGTATTTGACCTGAAGGAATTAGAAATAATTTCAAAACCCAAAGATTTTGAAGCCAGATGGGACCTGTTCTTAGCCAGCTTCAGAGCACTACACTGACCATAAAAATGTTGCAACACAGTTTCCAGCAACTTGCTCAAAAACTTGCAACTCATAAGAACACCAAACAGAAAATATTCTGCTCTATTTATCAAACCTTTTTATGGTCAGTTCCACTCTTTCCACAAATTACCTAATTAGTGATCATCATTCCTTGTTTGCTGATTGAAACTTTCAAGGAACAAGGAGGCAGAAAAGGAAGCTAAAATAAATAAAACTATTACAAGCTATGGCAGTAAGATGCAAAGAGATGTATTTAGTACTACTTTTTTTCCTTGTTTAGGTTTCAAGTTGATAATACTCTTGTAAAAGACAAAGGCAAAACTGGCCTGTGAATCAGCCTGTTACTTTTTTGTCACCCTCTATTTAGGAGGACACATCAGAGAGGTGATATCAAAGATATCTGCATTGACATTACAAAGCCATTATAAGCAATTTAAACTCTGAATTGATCCTGACACGTATGTTGAGGTCCTCCTAACATGGCCTTTCTGTCATGCTATACTCAAATCCAGAACAAGCATCACTCTATAAATGGAGCAGATAATTATGCTTTATTGATTAGACCCACCAGGTATGAATGGAAGTCAGGCAGCTAGTTGAGAAATACCATCAGTGCAGTTTTTAAATTGTAGTATCCTAGTCCTTTCCTTTTCTAGTATTTCCTTAATGCAGTCATCTAAAATGGAAATGTGAACCCAACAAAGTTTTGCCACTGACTTAAATGGAAACTAGTATGTCAATGTAGATTTGAAAAGTGTGGTTTTATATTCTTGTTTATAGTCTTGTCACAATGTTCCTGGTTTACTTACTTAGCACTTAACAAGGACTTGGTGTCTTCTGCCCAAATGCTGCCCATGAACCCCTCAGAGCCTCACTGGCTGCCCCTCTCTGTAACACACTGCAACAGCCTTCCCAGCTCCTTCATACAAATGTCACTTTTTAGTATAATGTCAGCACTCACTAACTTCAGTTTTGCCCAGCTAAGGATTTTAGCACCTCTCCCATAGCATTGTAAAATATAGATAATAATCCTATAACAACTATACCATAATACATTCGTCAGACTGACTTACTGTATGTTTCCTTTTTATAGCAAAACCCCCTAAGCATTTCTCAACCTTCTGCCTTTTGCAAATTAAGATACCCAATTAACCAGACATGCCAGTCAGAAAAAAGGGAGAAAGTAACAATTCCATGTCTAAATTTACCTTCTTAGTTTTTGAGAGAAGAAGAAATATGTTTCCCAGGATTATTAATAATCATTTAAACTGGTGACCCATCAGATTGAAAAACACTGAAATTGTTCACAGCTGTTACTAGAACCCACTTAAACTCAGATGATCAGTTTTGGGGTTATCCCCTTTTCCTTGCCTTAGTATGACCAATCCACTACTGAGATGACTTTCCTCATATTCACAGTTTCCAGTCTTGTCCCAGACTGACACATGGGTCCAGCCTCTCCATCCACAGGGAACACGTTACAGTGCAGTTTCCTAATTCAACAGGACTGTGCCCCCGCGCTTACCATAATTTTTTTGCCTGGTACTTTGCTCTGTAAAGTACAAAGGAAGAATAGACTCATAGATCTCATAAATGAGAAAACGTTTCTATGTGGAAAAATTACTTAGTACACTGAAATCTAAGTATGTGTGTCACAACTCGACATCCTTTCAAGACCTGACAGGGTGGGCTTCTCCACAAGCTACGGACCGGTGCCTGCATGCCAGTCAGGTCCTCCAGGGCAGAGGAAGGTGCACCGCTGTGCACCCCTGCGCTGGAGACAGGCACCACTTGGCTGTACTGTCCCGGCTGCACGCTGGGAGGCTGCGATAAGCTTTGCGTGGCCAGCAGGAAGATTCCTGACTGATGTTGAGATTGCAACCAGCTGCTCCATGAGGCTACCGCAAGCACGTATTTTTATATCAAAAAACTCAGAAATCGCCCTTTAAGTAAAAAAGAGAAGTCCAGGTGTCTCTGTAAGGGAACAAACTACTTGAAGTGTGTTATATCAAGACCGCTATCAATTCATAGGCACAACAATATCATGATTCCATTCTGTAATCATTATGTAGACATTAATTAAGAAACGCTTTGATAACTTGCAGCCATGGGGAAACCTTTGCAAGGCCAAGTCTCCTTTTACACCCCCTGTGACTCTGCAGGCGTGAATGGACTCGTACCTCTACAAAAGTGGACACACAGGCCCACTGCATCGAGAAGACAAAAGGAAACAGGACCAGTTTCTTGTTCTCTGAGGCATGAGCAAGTCCCTATATGTCCTGCTGACGTGCTGCTCGGCCCGCTGGCCACTGCCCGGCCAACGAAGGACCGCTCTGTAACGGCCTTGAGCTCAGAGCAGCACGAGCTTGGGTTTTCTCACTCCTACAAAACCCCCCATTTTAATAAAGTTGTATAGATAGAAATCTAGCATCTTGAGATATCTGCTGCTATCAAACAGAGCTTAACAGGTTCAAAGGTTACCAGGAGCAGCAGAGCATGATCACAGAAAGCTGATTTTGTCAGGAATGCAGTCCAAAAACATGCACAGAAATCTGTTCTGTAGAAATATTCCCATCACATCGCTACCACGAGGGGAGATAAAAACTTGGCAGACTCCTCTGCCTGCCTCGCCGACCCTTCCAGTCTCCGCACGGCAGCAGCAAAAAAGGTTTCAAAAGAGAACAGAAATGTTTAGCTTACTCTTCCACAACCTACACAAACCGCAGAATTCCCATAGATTTCACAGAACGTATCTGGTTCTAAAAGAGTCTAGCTCTAACTCACAGGGCAAATTGCCCCTCTGTAATAGTTTTTAATTGTTTTAAGGTCTTTTCAGTCGAGAAGTCTGAAACAAAGAACCATGAACAATTTGTTACGCTGAGAATTATACCTGTAACTAAGTGTTTGAAAAGTCTGAGTGATATACAGGGCACATTTCCTCCCGTGATAAAATAAGAATGACCTTCGTGACTTCATTTAGGTTCCACCTCTCCTGAGTTATGAGCCATTACTCACTCACAAGGAATATCCCATATCTCACTCAAACTCTCAGTGGACCACAAAACTCCCTTCCAGAAAAAATTATCCTTCCCTCAGTCTGCTGAGGATTACCCATGTCAGGGGAAGTTATATTATTGTCTTTAGTGCTGCTGGGAATTACTTTCAGGATGTTTCAGCTCATTACCTCAAGTCTTCATCAGCTATTTCCTGAGCATGGTAACCTTTGTCGTGCAGGTACTGTATTTATCTACAGCATTGATTCTGCTTCTCCTGCTGCATGCAGTACATGTAAACAGGCGATAGCGTTTTACTACCTCCTGGCTAGGAAGATGCAAAATGGTAACAGATCTAGCAGCTACCAAACACAGATAAAAACCTTGAAGTAATCAGCTGAACTGTCTTGGAACTAATTCCATGATAGAGTGGAAGCAATTATTTGTATTTATATACCTTATTGTAAAACATGGTTAGTGCTAAATCAATCCCGTTAGTGTTGTCAAGGACACATTTAGCCCCAGATGTTCCTCCTTTAATCAGTAACTAGTTATTAATTAATTAGATAATGATCATTGTTGTATTTCATACACATGCATATTATCATTGCACTCGATTTTGTACCTTTGGTCAGATCATTGCCAATTTACTGTGCATGCAGTTGTGCTGATGCACTTATATGTAAGCAATCCTCACAATGACAGGGCACCTAATATTTGACCTAAAATTCTAGAGAACTATTCTTATAGCTCCTTTCTTGTTTCTGGCAGCAGCCTGCTCGTGCCTGGATGTGTGCCCGAAAGAGGGTGCCTCGCAGCTCCGCTTTGCCTGCCGTACGGCAGGGAGAAGGGGAGTTTCCCTTTCTTATGGCCTCTGCTCTGCAACATCATCGATTTCAATGGTGGGGCTGAGACCACCTGCGAAGAGAAATGTATTTGCTCTGTACAGTAAACAAAGAGGAAACTCTTTGCCTTCCTAGTATTAATGATGCTTAGCTATACTTTCTAAATAATATATTTTTCAGTAGATTTTTCTCCTGGTTTGAAGGCTTTCAGCAGGAGCAGGTGCCAACTGTTTCAAAAGAGCAACAAATAAAAGTAGAAAACAGACTTTATCAGAATTGCATTTAACAGGGGCTAGAAGCATTGCACTAAGGATATTCAGCTGAAGTAGTTCAGTCAGAGATAGCTAAACTTTTTACTGTGTTCAATTAAATGGAAAGGCCTGAACTGGAGATGAGCTATTTATCAGCTGCATGATGGAATGAGAAATCGCTGCAACATATTTCAGGGTAAGTTTGATATTTCATTCGCTATAAATCCACAGGGTCAAATTCTGCTCTGGAGTCTGGAATGAAGGCAATAGCTTTTTGCAATGCTATGTGGCTTCATGCCCATTTGTATCGGGGTAAATTTTGTTTATGCTGGTTAAGTTAATCACATTAATTTCATAATGACAAAAGTATATGTGCAAAGAAATAAGCTCCCAGAATACGATACGTGGCAAGGGTAGCAAAACACAGCTCCTGGTTAACAGTGGGGCATTTTTCCCTGTTTAGGAAGGGAGAAGGGGAAAAAAGAAAATGGGCTGCTAACCCCATTAGTGCCAGTGTTTAATTTACTTGGACCAATTTCTGTCAGAGGCAGCTTTGACAGAGGCTCTTTCTTTCTTTCCTGCTGATCAGTTTGGCCTTGCTGACGTTTATCTTACGACCTGTTGTTATCACAGGCTCCCCACCAGACCCTTCCCTTTACACAAGTCCCTCCTGATCTGCAACACTGAAATCTTTGCTCAGATTTTAGCTTGATTTCAGCTCATTTTCATGACAAGAATGTTACTCTGTCTTTAAGGATGTTGGCTTTCTAAGAAACTGGAAAGAAACTGGACCTCTCCTCCCCTGCATTTTTTTTTTTTTTTTGAGAGAGGAAGGGTTTAAGATCTCGCTACATGCAACATGTGCAAGAGAAGTTGCAGGGTTGCAGGAAAAGATGTATTTTTTTTTTTTTTTGGAAAATTTGCACTCGTTTTTGGCTCCTGCCTATTCATAGAAGGAAAGATTTCAAAATATCTATGTCAAAGACTAGTAAAATCTGCATATTACTGAGCCCTTTTTTTACATATGCAGGATTTAAAAGGAAAACTTGTGCTGTAGCTTGCCAGTGTTTCGGGGAATGCTATTCATTTATTCCCTGTTAATGTTCTCAGAACATGGTGACAGCAGCAGCCACATCCCTCATGTACTTTAATTTCTCTTGAAGTCCAAATGTAAAACATGCAGCTGAAGGTTCTTGCTCTGGAGAAGTAGAGGGCATGCTCTATCATAATGATTGTTAGGATTATGAACAAAAATACCCTCCACTTAAAAAAAAAAAAAAAAAAAAAAAAGAAAATCAAAAAAAAAAAAGAAAAAAAAAAAGAACGAGAGAAAAGACTACCTTCTGCTTGGGGTTTATATGGCAACCTAGACACTTTACAGTTTTCTTTTCTAGAGATTATGTGAATTTATGAGTCAAATATCTGTTTATCTAGCAAAGAAATACATTTTAACACATCCTGTTGTCTTCTCCACTTAACAGCCAACTCCTAGAGGCACAATGGTAAATACAAATCATGGACACCTGAAGCAGTGCTGATACTTGCCTAAATAACTATTACACTCAAATAGATGTGTATGAATTATGACCAGAGGGAATGTGCTACCGCATTAAAGAAGGTATATTTTTGAAAAGGACAGGCACAAAATGGGAAAAAACATTTCTGTGTCAAGAAGTCATACCTGCTATTCTGGTAATGTCCATGTAACTCTGTACTATGATCTCTAAGATGAACTTTGTAACGAGATCCCCCAGGTCATCAAATGCCAAAGAGACACTCTAGGACACCAGAGCTATTACCAGAAGACAGTGCCGGAAAGTCACAGCAGACAGCCTACATTAATAAGACAACGTTAACTCCCCCCATGGATACCAGGTATAGATGCTGGATGACCTTGAGCATCCATCACCACAAAAGGCAGCAAGCTACAACTATGTTTTAATGTGTTGCCAACCCTGGCCAGGAAATGCAAAACCCCTGGGCTGAGCTCAAAGGTTGCTGATATATGTGATCCATGCACATGCATGTGCCAGGACTTATTCTTTTCGGAGGGGCTGATAATTGCCTTTAGCATCTGTGAAGATGGCTTCTAGAGTGGTGACCCTCCCGTGACATACCTCGCTCCATGTTATCACCAGCGCCGTTAGTATACTGATCTTTTATTAGTGTTATTATAGGGCACTGTTTTAGGTGAATCATACCACTATTCCAGGTGGTACAACTGTTAACTTTTGGCTGCTGGGAACAGTTTAGGGCTATCTAATTTGTTTCCATTTTCATTTGAATTGCTGACACCCAGACACAGAGATTTGAGTGGCTCAGATTTGTGTCTTCTGGGGTTCATCCAGTGAGCTCATCTGTCCCCCTCGTCGCTGCTATGACCATGAGCCTTCAAGGAACTTGACTTTATGGCTATTATGTTATCAGACACTGCTCCCTTTTATTTTCTAGCTCTGCTTTTTTGGGCCGCTGAACACTTTTGGCCAATGACTTGGTTTGTAGAGGGTTTCTGATCAGCATGACCAGACTTAAATATAAATACTCAATTTCTACTCATCTCTCTGATTCTGATTCTCTGCAATGACCAGTACAACCAAGCCCTAACAGCTTAATTATGTTGCTATTATGAACTATTGTTCCGTATTATGAGTGTGCATGGATCATTAGGCACTGAGAGTCGGAGTGACTCGTGTGTGTATCAAGGAGAATGGAAGAAAAGAGGGGGTTGACTGGAGAGTAATGAGTTTATTCTCCAATATCCCTGAGAGGATTGTTCCTTAAAAGTATAGTGCAGAGTTGATTTGGATAAAAACTAATTATCAAACATGAAATGAAGCCAGTGTTGCAGACTTCACCCTCCCCTCAAGACCTTGGAGACTCACATTATTCATTGCGTTTAACCTAATAAAGCAGTGACCCACATAGGAAGGAAGGGAGTTGACTGTAATTATTTCTGTGAGTAATAGCGCCCAGTTCATAGAAGAAGCCCTAAAAATACGGACTCAACAATGAAATGAAAAAAAGAAGTGGGACTTCTAGGTTATTTCCCTGAATAAATTGAAGAACATTCATTCTGTTCATTTGACCCAAGTGTGTTTGTTTAGGCAATATTCTGTTTCTACTTTCAGTTTTTAAAGGTGAGCTGGATAAAGACAGTGAGAAGAAATAGCACCCAAGGGATTTATAGAGCAAACCAGTGTGGCTTCAGTAACACGGGTTCGTTTGTGGGACATCTTAGTGTAGCACTGATTTTTAAGGTAAGACTGTACGAATTCATAAGGTCTGATTACTTGGCTAGTGCCTGGCAGTAGGTGTGATGAAGAACAGATTAAGAGTAATCACAGGTGCTTTCATCTCAAACATCTAAAACAGTACAGAAGTCAATTAGGAAGTAATTCTTAGTTTTCTTGAAACTAAACTTTGACTATCTGTTAGAAAACATAAAGGATAAAAAAGCAGCATAAATTTGTCTAAAGGTAGTACTGAAATATTTAAGATGGAGGAGAAAATCCTGAAGGAGGAGGAAAGGTTTATGGTTGCCTTAACATGTTATATTTCTTGGAATTCAGTCTAAGAAGCTGATGAGTATCATGGGATTTACAGAATATTGATTTTTTTTTAGCTGAGTAGAACTTTGTGATGAAAGGAGAAGGATAATTTACCTGCTTTCCCATTAAATATACAAAATTATCTCCCATTTATGTTTTTCAAGAGTTCATAGAAATATTTTATTGTAACAAAGGTTCACATCATGCATCACACATGTGGAAAAAAAAGAAAAACTTGCTCTAATTTTGCTGCCATCAGAGAGCTAAACTCTGATCTCAAATAAGATGTTCATATAAAGAAAGCACTAAATGAACAACAAGGATTTTACTTCCTAAAAGAACTTCAACTCGTAGGAGCCAGTTCTCTACTTTCGTTTGGTCATACCAATGTCTTGCATTGGTAAATAGATACAGCACATTATATATCCATTATGACAACAACTCTGAAGTCTTTTCTGTCCATTAGCTTTGAACAATCCTAAAATTAAAGTCCTATATATGTTCCATATATTGAACATTTTGTGACATGCATAAGCACTCTACTATGTGTGTATGCATACGTACATTCCTTTCACGTTATAGTATGCCTGAATAGTTTAGCTGAGGTCAAAGGGGAATGAAAAATGTTGTTTTTCTCTGAAACTACTATACAAATGCACTGTTTAAACACTAACAGATGCAACAAAATAAAATAAAAAAATTAGTTTTCCATTATCCAGCACGCAGGGAGAAGTCCATTTACTTCTCACAAAGAGTCCCTGGAGTGCTGAGGGAACTGTTGGCTCTGAACTACGGCTATTCCAAGGGCCCTGGCATTTTGTTTCACCCCTCACTCTCCTTGCATTGCAGTAGTGTATGTAGTTGGCACAAGCACCACGAGAGGGAGTTAGTCATCGTAAAATACACAGTGGTAGTTTGCTTCTGATACTCTGCTCATAGAAGGAAAAAAATCTGTCTGAATAATTAAGGCTTCCTAGATGTGACTACAGATAAAAATAGATAAAGACTGCAATTTTGGCATGCCTGTAACACTCCAGCTCATACAGCGAAGGCTTTGCATGGAACTCGACCAAAGAAAAATTCACTCCGGGTGCTTGTATTACAGCTCCATTTAGTGGAGCAGAACGATCACGGCTTGTATTAAGTAGATAATAATGAAGCATCATAAACAATACGAGGATGCAAGTCCAGGAGGAAGCTGGAGCTTTAATGAGGTCCAGCTTGCCAGGAGCTTTTTGAAGTGTCCCTAGCTCACTTACACAGCCAGAAAGCAACAAAGGCACCTCTGACAGCTGTAAGAGTGTCTGGTTTAGAAGGAAGCTTTATGTGTCGATGACTCCAGACTGGGATTCAGCTTTTATGTACTAACTACCTCTGCTTGCTGCCTGAGCCCTAATCATTCTCAACAAACTCTCTCCCCATAATGCTTTGTACAAATAATAATCCTTCACAAATCAGATCCACAGCATCAGCTTCTTGCATAGGTGAGTCTGGTTCATAGCGGTAAATAACAGAAGTTAGCAGAGTCCACACTGTGTCTCACTATCCATTTTTAAAAAGCAATCTCTGCTCTGAAGAAAAGAAGTCAAACACTGGTTTTGCAGACATATAGATGGAATCATGTTTTTACTATTACGCGAGCAGCCAAGTCAAGCAGCTAAATCAGATTCACCCCTTTCTAAATGCACTTTAATTACCTCTAGGTCTTTTCAGATTCTTTATAAAGGAAAATAAGATATTTTTAATTTATTTTCAGAGAGCTATGAAATTTTGACTTGCTTTTAAATATTTTTTAATATAAACATATATATATATACACATATACATACTAATTTGAGGAAAAATGCCTTTCGTTTATAAAGCTTTGGTTTAGTATCTTCTTGAAGATACTAAAATTATTCATTCATTTCTTAAATGGATATGAGCCATTAATTAACTATCACCCTCATTACAGCTGTCTTATACTGCTTGTCTAGCTAATAGTAGTTATTTGGACTTCCACACCTCTGTCAAAAGTGTTTAGTTTAGCATATCCAGTGCGCTGAAAGTCCTGAGCACGCTCTATATCACGCAGGACTCAAAGCCTTATATGCTCAGTACATTATAGTGGAGGTGGCAGAGTAACTAAGCTCATGCTCTGTCAGCACCGGGAGAGCCTTTTGGGTTCCTACTGAAGGCTACTCCTAGCTAAACTGGTTGTCTGGGAAGTCAAAGGTGCTGGGAAGTGACGCTGACCACATCGTTCCCTATGGAGCTATACTGCACTTTGACCACACTGGTCCCGTGGGCCATACGTCTGGGCTACGTCTCTGAATCCAGAGTCTGAAATACAGGAATGACTCTACCCTTGCATGCCACTGCAGTGACTCTTCTCCTCAGGGAAGCAATCCCATCACAGCCATGCTGCCTCCTTGCCTCTGTAGGAGCTTGGAGAGCCAAGCTACCTGCCATGGCTGCCAAGGAGAGTACGAGGGTGGGATGGACCCAGCTTCTCTGTGGGGAGATGTGGAAGAGGAGTGTGGCCCTCCAAGAAGTAGCTTTCACCTTTCTCATTTTCCAGTAGAAGCTGGGCGGCAAGCCCAGTTTTCAAGGCTCTCCCATGACCCTGCATCCCAGATGCTCTTTCTTTGCCTCCATCCCTTGTGTCATGAGTGACCTGGGCCTGCAGAGGCCTCAGTCCCTTGTTATCTGGGCTGCTGAGAAGTCTTGAGCAAGTGGTGGTGAGGGAAAGGAAGCTGGGGTGTGAGAGAGCGGGGATGAGATGTTCTCACACATTCACCCCACCTGGCCCACGAGCAAAGCAGACTTGTTCCTGCACACTAGCATGCACCTTGCTGCAGCGAAGCCTGTCAAACAGCACCACAACATGTGGCAAACTGCATGGCTAGGTTGTTACTACAGCAGGAATGCTCCTGCTGCATTCGGCTCTGTTTACATGGGTAAGATTGATATGCCATTTCAGATGCATATTCCTGCAGTGAGTGCTTTGTGCAGACGGCTGCTCTCGTTCTTTTGGCAGGCAAAAATCACAGTCTTGCCATTTCCAGACTGAAAGCATATGACCTCCCTGCTACGGGCTTGCTGAATAGCTCTAGTACCCAAAACAGTTCCTTGGACACGGAGAGGCAGTGCCACCCGCTCCCTCAGACAGCTCTTAGCAGCATCTTCAACACAGGTTAAGGTGAGCTCATTCTTCTACAAGACAGAAGGAATAGCCTTGTCTCCAAGTTCCTTGCATTCACTCATTTGTCTGTCTATAAACTACCTGTTATCACTTATTTTATCATAACAGAGATTTAGGAACTGCTGAGATCATGGGAATGAGCTTACCCTTCCTTTACTGGGGGCTATGCCAAGGTAAATTACCCTGCGTTTGCCAAGGGCAGGTACTCATCACCTAGCTGATGCAAAATAATGTGTTGTTTTGCAGCAATGACTATCTTTCCAGGTATAAACCCCTCAGTGTGGCTGCATGTATGTGCTGATATGATAGCGAGAGGGCAGAGGCCTTTCTACCTTGTTAGTTCTTTTCCTCTGATCCTGAGTAGGTAGCCCTTCTGCATCTCCCCTTGATTTTGCATGGATTATACACATTAAAACCTGGTAGTTTCTTCATCTAAGACTCTAATTGTAATCTCTTTGCGACAATAATCATTTTTTATGTTGGGCTTGTATGGAGGGTGAGGAGGCGGTCCTGGTTCCTCAACTGTGAGCCTAGAAGTGACTACAATCTTATTAGCAGCCAGGATAATAATAACAGTATCCAGTGCAGTAACGCAGTGCATCTAAATTGGTTCTTTTGCCATTGTTTTCCTTAAGAAACTGTAATCCTATAAATGTCTTGACTGCCCGTTGCTCTGATTATAAAAAGCAACTTTCCCACCTACGGAGATTCAGGAATAGAAGGCTGAAAAAAAAAGGCTATATTGCAGAGGCATTTCTCTGGTCCCTGCCATTTCCCTCTCTTGCACCTCTCTGGTTTTCTTTGTATAGTTGATGGAGAAAGTTATAAAAATTGTAGCTGGTCACTTGTCTAGACAAAGCTGTTCATGTAAACACATTGGAATGGCTTCTCAAAACTCAGTGCCTAGCTACATGCTGTCCCTCTTTGCACCAGAGTCAGATCTATCACTGACAACCCCTTCCCCAGCTTAATTGCAGCACAGGTGAGAGGGCATGGTTGCAAGGAAGTTGGCAAATGAGGATAGTTAGAGAAATAAAGTGAAGGAGGCAGGGACAACTGATACTGCATGAAAATAAAGTCTATTTTAAAACACACAAAGAAACAGGCTTTTCTTGGGAAATGGATCGTAGGCTGGGCTTTTTCATACACCACAGTGGTTATGCTTCATGTGACATTGCTCACTAAGGTTACACTGAAGTCAGCTGGTGGGAACCTGCACACTGTGCTGAATCAGTGCAATGGGGATACCCAGATTGCTTTGGTCTGCAAATGAGGCTTATGGCAAATATGGGATTTAACTGGATTCAAATGGTTAGCCTTATTTGCAGAAGGAAAAAGTCCTGTTTCTTTCTGATGACACACACACTACCCAAGAAGGTTATGTTTAAATAAAAAAAATGGTTACTGCTTTGGAGGCTCCGGCTGTGAACCAGCAACGGCAGTGTTAAGCAACTGCAAAGCAAAGTGAATGCAATTTTCACACTTATTCATTTTTAATTTCAGTCCATTTGAAATCTAAACACCCCTCTATTACTAATTTGTTATGGCAATATTAATTAATAGTTTTGCTCTACAGCAGCAAGAATGTTGTTTAGACTGAGTGAGATAGATTAGAAGGAGTACAAGATTAGAAAAACAATCTGTAAACTGGTCAGATGCTGTTGGGGGTCACCTTGATTTCCCGAAATGAACACACTGCACTCTGAAAGTCTGGGAATGTATGAACAGATTTCTACCGGAGCAGACTCATTAAGGCTGGCTGGCTCAGCACCTTTCACTGTTGTCTCCTATTTTGGATTACAAGAATATTAGCTCCCAGGGGAGGCAAAACAATTGTCAGACTGCCATGAAGGTTGATAATCAAAGAAATTACATATTATTTCATGGGCATTGTGAGTTTATACCAACTATGCTAGGAAACAAGTGGTGACTTAGAGAAGGCACACAATGATGTGTTGTGATTTCCATTCTCTTGACTCACTTTATATCTGTTGTTTTTCATCAGTTTAGCAGATATCCCACCTCCTTTCTTGGATACTATGATCAACATGTTATGCTCACTCTCAGACTATCAGTAGCAATTATTTCTTGCAATTCAGTGGCATAGCATGGATAGTAGTCCTAGTTTGAAGAATGGTAGTAGCTGGTAGATTGATGGGCAAATCCTGTGACCATTTCAGCTATCTTGGACTATCTTGGCTACCTCCTATTCACAAAAGGGCTCAGTTCTCCAAGCCATTGTTGTACCTATTTAAGGAGCACAGAAGTGGATCAAAGCACTGCTGAGATCTGTAAAGAAGCCATAATCTGAATTACATATTGTTTTTAAGTTATGGGATTAAAAAATGTTCCTATTACAAAGTGTGATATGTTTTTGTTAATTTGGGGGGTATATTTTTGCAGTCAGCCCCAGAATACTATGGAACAATCACAGAGTAGAAATCAGAGGCACAGTGATTTTTCTTTTAAGAAAGCATCAACGATGTACAACACTATAACTGTTTCACAATGGAATTTCAGCCTTGGCAGGTGAGGAGCAGGAGAGGCAGCTGAAGAAGCAAGCTGGACTGCAACAGCCCCAGGGAATTCAGCTATTCTTGCTTTGCTGTTCTTGCATTTTCTTGTTTTGCGTGAAACAGAAGGGATCAAGGTGGGGGATTTTATATCTATGCTCTCCATTTCCTGGAGATTCAGGAAGCCTCCTGCATATGCACTACCTATCAGGACAGGCTGGAGCATATTGCGGTTCTTTTGACATTTTTAGAGCGAAACTCTTTGGTCAGCACAAGTGCCTGTTAGGCTAAGGTATGCCCTAGGGCCAGGCTGAGGAGTGGCATGTACCTGCTGGGCATTTTGATGAGCAAGGCACAAATGTCAGAGGTCTAGAGGTCCAGTTCACAAGGACATTTGAACTCTTTTGACACTTCCTCAGACACAGGGAAATTCGTAAGTTCAGTAGAACTGGACTACCACTGTTAAGAGATTTCTGGTCTTTCCTATTTGCAGTTAGGCCAAACACCTGCCTGCTGAAGCCACTGATAAGAGCAAGGGCAGCAGGAATGTGCAGACATGCAAAGGTGGAATACTATGTGTAAGGGACAACCACAGAGATAAAACGTACTCATGAATCCTATAAAATATTGAAAATATATGTGAAACTGTTATTATACTGGATCCGGTTTGCTTTTCCCTATTATTGAGTTAACTATCTGATACCCTGACAAGTAAGATGAAGTACAGAAAAGAGTGGGCGGCTGGATAAGACAATAGTTACTTCTTATTCTGTGGAGAAATTTCAAAATCTATCTCTAAGCCATTTGAGTTTTGGGGTACTCTCCTGCACTTAAACAGACTTGGATACCAAACAAGATATTTCTATTGGAGGCCTACTGAAACAGGAGTAGGCATAGCTTTGAAAATGTGGTTTGAAGTGTATCCTTGAAAACTTGACTCATAGAGGTTCAGGGAGACAAGGAAGAGCTGAAACAACTTTTGAGGCAGCTTATTCTGACCACAGTTCAATGAGAACAGCACTCTCAACAATACAGTTACCACCAAAAGTTGAAAAAACAGCCAGATGAGCTGAAGTACTCAGCAAAGAAAGTCACTTGATGAGATATTGTAAAATATAATAAGAACAAGTAAAGATGTTTCTGGTTTCAATGCTTAAGCTATAGCCCAGCTGTTGTCTGTGGAAATCTGTCTGTTAGTTTCAGTGGAATTTAGATTATGACTGAAGTGAGTAACATGAACACGGATTTTGTGTCACGGCTCCTATATTTATTGGTGAAAGTAGAGAAGTAAGCAGAAATCAGTCTTAGAGTTTATCTCTCAATTAACATGTTAAATTCTAGCATTAAAAGTGTCTGACTAATCTTTTAGTTAGGAAATACACAAACACTCAAAAAATACTGACAGAGAAAGTTCAATGACATCTTTTTGCTGACATTTATACTTCCAGAACAGTCAGAAGATGAAGATAAGATGGGCATCAGTCACCAGAAAAGAGGATATAAAAAAGAAAATACACCCTGAAGAATATGTGTGTTGCCTTGTGAGCAATTTGGGACTCAGGTAAGATGTAATATTCAGGTGGAAGATGATTTAGAAACCAAGCACAGACAGACTGTGAACTGAAGTAATGATACTTGTGGTGCCATCTCAGAACACAACAAACCATCATCCCGTGATGGTAGGTTTCTTAGTTCATGGTATTTAACTGCTGATCCACCTAGCAAAGTTCACTGGGAACCACAATGCAATAAATAAGATGGTAGGAGGGATTCTTCTTTATATCCGGTTGCTAGGTTTTCATGGGGCAGGATAGGCATGTTCTTCAAAACAAACTTTACCTTTTACAAAATTGATTAGCACAGGAAACTGCATAGGGGAAACTGCATAAATCTCTAATTTAAATCTCATTCACCATTCAGAGGGATACTGTGAGGAGGAAACTACCAGATTAGCTGAGACTTCTAAAACATGTGCAAAGCACTGTGAAGGCCTTTTTTTTTTTTTTTTTTTTTTTTAATTAGATTGTTCTCCCATTGGTACATAAGAGTTTACTAATGTGAATTAAAGGGAAAGAGAGGGAGGATTATCATGTATTTTAGAATTTCTTACATTTCTTACATTTCCTTTTTGGAAACATAAGAAGGGAACTTCTGGTTCACCAAATATAATTCCTGGAAACTGCAGGCAGTCATACCTCATAAAGGATTTATTTCCTGATCAAACTCCCTCTTGCTAATGAACATTTTTACTAATGTTAATGAGAATTGCTACTAATAATTTGCACTTACACACTACTTAAGGATCTTAAAGCGTTCTTTCATAAAATATGCCCATTTTTTAGACAGGGATATTGGATTTAAATGACTTGCCTAGGGTCTCACAGCAAGCCAGCAGTAAAATGACTCTTAGGGCTCCTAGTGCTTTGCATTAAATCCTGGACATTAACAACTTCCTTCGTAAAGGGAGCTTTGTAGTGGTGGATCACCTCCTAGTGCTGGTGGATCAAACCTTTTAGGACAGTGCAAGCAAACCAAGAAATTAATTGAACCTATGTAACGCTTCTCAGTGTCTGCAAATCCTGACTTCCTTTGAACCTAGAAAATTGACACAAGTCTGAGCATGCAATGCTAGATAGCCTTTGGCATACAACCAACTATGAAATTTTGATTCACTAAATATGTACCTCAGATCTATATTTTCTATATGAATACATCAGTAATCTCTACATTTGTTCCAGGAAGACTTCAGAGCTTTAACCATTTCTAGTACTGCTAGAGATATTTTTGAAAAAAAAAAATAGACCTGTAGTAAAAATCCTTTAACTTTTCTTGCAGTCGAATTGCCAGGAGAGTTGCTCTGACAAAAGCACATTTCTTGTCATTACTAACTCCTTTGAATGGCACTGTCCTCAGCAAACATTAACTCTAAAAGGAGAATATGGGGCATCCTATTGCCTCTTGTTTATGGATTTCTTTCTATCAAGAAAGAGGCAACACTACAAAACAACCTGCTTTTTCCACCTGTGTCAATGTTATCATTCTCTCAAGGAAACTGAAATGTTGAGATTTCCCCTGCATTCTGCCTTCTCATCTATGTCCCTAATGGAAAGGCCTGAAAATTGTACCCAGTGATTTTAAGATACAATTTTTAAGCCTTTGCTGCAGCATGTGGCTGTTTTTATGAGAAAAGAGCTTAATTGCAGCACGGTACTTACTATAATTTCAGAGGAGGCCTCTCACAGAACAATAACAGCTATAACGACCCAGATCACATTAATCTACAAAATTCCTCCAACTCGGTGGTGGCTACCTGAGAGCTCTCACCTGTGGCAAATGGTTACATTTACTCCTGCTGGGAATGTGGCTGGGCAGCCGAATGTTAAAGAGGGCCTGCAGAGCAGCTTGCGCTGCTTGGCCTTTTGCCAGCTTCTTGCTACGTCCTGAGCCTTCAAATGTTCTCCCGTCCACTCGCACTGCCATCACAAAGCTCTTGATGTGCTGCTTCTCCACGGTCTCCGACAGGCAGACGTACCGCAGTCCCGATCGCAGCTCATTTAGCAGCACCACTGGGTTCTTCTCGCTCTCCGCTTTGGATGCCATCTTGTGCTTGTTTTGCTTACTGTGGCCCATTAAGTCCAATGTATGGCAGAGTAACCTCCCATGTCGATAAGCAGTGGAAAGCAATTCATTATTAACTGGGTTATAGACTGAAAAGTCCTTGCTGTGTGTAGATGGTTCAAACTCCTTGAACAGAGTATCTGGAAAGTCTGCCTGATCAGAGGTAAAGTCCGTGGATGGATTAATACAGTTCCCCATGGCAAAGTGAGCTTGGCATGCGTTTGGGAACTGAACGAAAGACTTCAAAGCTAGCTCTGCTGCACGCATTTTGGCTTTCTTTTTTGTGGGTCCTGTACCTTCAAACGTAAGTCCATTTACTTCTACAGCGACAGCAAAGACTGGAGCGTGCACTGGACCTGTCTGGGAAACCATTTTGTATTGTAAACCTGGTTTAAGTTCATGTAGCTGAACCAGAGCATTCTTTGGTGTCACTGACCATGAGACTTTCTTCCAGATGAGTTGGAGTTTGCAGAAATGGCCATTGTTGCCTTCCTCTAAGGGTCTTTTTCTCTTACTGCTAGATGTTCCTCCTCTTGCCCTCTCACTAGAGGATATTGGATGATCCTCCAGGTTGCCAATGTTTCGATTTTCCTTTACTTCTGCACTGCTGGTACCTGTCAGTAAAGAAGAAAAAGAACTCACAGTTGTCATCACAGTAGCTGACGTCATGTCGAGGGTTGGCAGAATAGCCAAAAAATTTAAAAAAGAGCTAATGATAGAAATTTTATGAAGGAAAATGACATGTTTGCTTGGCCTTCTTTGAGGGGGAAGATATAACAGTTTTCTTCAAACATCTATATAACGGTTCCTTTATTTGTTATAGTACAGACTGTCAACACGTCCTGAATGATTATTTTTCCCCAAAGTACTACTTGTATTAGTCATTAACTGCCTGTTCTAAAGAGATTACATCATTCAAAGAGGAAGCATATATGATGTCATGTGACTGAAATGAACTACTGCATTCACGGTGAATAATTACTAGTAGAAAATGAATAGTTTGCAAAGATCCCTTAGTCTGAGATTCGTTCCAAAATCCATGTGGGCAAATGCTCATGCACACATTATTAGAAATCAAAAATGATCCACAAATGAATCATAAATAGAAAAATGGGCAAGTGCATTGAATAATTTATTTTCAATGAATAAATTGACCAGCTCTACTCACAACATAGGCTCTTGTGTTGCTAATAACACGAATCCAGCCTAAGAAATGATCACATAGACCTTCCTCACATTTGAAACTATAATTTGTTCTGGATTCAGATTCCAGTTTAATATGTGAGAATTTTTCTGTCAAGTTCAATTTCAGATACTCTTAGCTCCTTCATCAGCAATAACTAATACTGCAGAAATTCTAGATAAATCTAAAGCAGACTAAGAGAGCCAGAGCATCATGGCGGGAGTAATTACTGATGTAAAGGATGATCTGTGTCAGGGAAAAGCAATGGGAGAGTGTGACTGCCATGAAACACTGTTGTGTTGGGCGAAGGGAATGAAATGACAGCCTGGAGCTACAGAGGGAGCACTCTGGGGTCGGCAAGCCAATGAATCTCATGTTGCTCTCAACTACACTTGTGCTACACCTGTGCTGCAAGGCAGTATTCTTTGCTGCAGAGCATGTATGGCTGAGAATGGAGATTCATCTCACTGATGTTCTGAATGAGAAGGAAAACACGCTGCTCTCTCAATAAGCATCTTACAGCATTTCTATCATTTTGGATGGGTTTGTCTAAATGTATTTCTCTGACACATCCTCTGCTCCTTCTGTGCCTTGCTTGGGGCAGAGACAAAGTTGGGGAAGTAAACATGAGTTTAATCAACCTGTGAAGCAACCCTTTCCTGGGGCTATGCACCTGATCCCTTTCAGACCAAAATACTGCCTGGCTGATGGCATATATTCCAACTAGCATTTCTCATGGAGCTTTTCCCATGTTTTGTTATTGTCAGAAAAGAGCGTGACACCTGTGGTAACGGCGTGAGTCCCAAGCCCAGAGAAGGTCCCTGCACTCCTTAGAAGACAGTGAAGGTCCTTCCACAATCTACAGGGTTTTGGCCACTACAACTCTCTTCCTCTCCACCCTGACACACAATCCTGCTGCAGGGGTTGAAGTGGTTAGCTGCCTGCCAAGACTGCAGAAGCTTCTGCTGGAGCAGAGTGACTGTGCCACAGCCCAGAGTTAGGCTGGGGCTGACAGAAGCCTGAAGCTGCAGAGAATTACGTAGAACCAACCATGCTAAACACCTCCCTTACATCCCAATGAAAAATGGGCAGGCTGTGCCTCTATTAAATGTCAAAAGACTTCTTGCCATCAGAGCAATAGGACTTCATTCAGGCCAGCTCTTCTACAGGAAGCAGTTCAGTGCTTGGATCTCATTAAAAACCGTGACACTTGCATGCGTGGCATGCCCTTTGCAGGACTGAAGCTTTCCTAAAAACACTTTGGCATAAGTCAATAAGCCTGCAGCCTGTGTCCGTATTTCACCAGTTACTTGCTTAACTCCATATATGTGCTGAAATGCTTTGCTGATGAAGAAGGTGGACTGACAAATTTAGGTCTTAGTGACTACTTAATTTTTACTTTCTAAAGCTAAGGGGGGAGAATGAAGACAGGTCAGGAAGGAAAGAAAAAGAAATACATAATAGAAAAAGAAAAGTTTCACTATATGGCATTCAGTCATACAAAATGTGAAATCTTTAAAACAGGCTCACTGGAAATAAGACATTTAAAAGGTCAAATTAAATAATACACAAGGAAAACATGGTCTTTTCTTGTTGAGTTCACAACTCTATTTATGGAAGCTCTGAACCGAGGGGGAAGGAGATGCCAGCTTTAACTTTGCTTTGCAATGACTTGGGCCAGATATTTTCCTCTGTGATTCTATCTCATGTTTCAATCCCACTTACAATACAACTCTTTGTTTGCAAGGACTTTTTTTGTTTGTTTAAAGGGGATTTTTTTTTGACTCAGATATGCTTTTTTGAGGGAAGCAGGTTTGGTTCTGTATTTCACACCTCCTCTCTCATCTTACCTAATAGGTTTTTACAGACCCAATTACGGTACATAATGATATTGAAGTCAGGAAGCATGACATGAAAGATAACTCTTGCTTCACACTATACTCAGGTTTGAAAAGAACTTGTATTGATTATGCACCACTGAATAGGAAAACTGAGGGGGTTATTTGTATTTATAATTTACATTGTTTTTTTCCAGCTATTTTTCCTTTCATAATCAGAGTACTATGAATTTGTGAACAAGAATGTGTAACCTTAGCATCTTATCTTAATCACTGTCACTAACATAGTGATTAACTAAAACCATGGCAACATAAAAATATACTTTTCTTGTTTGTCTTGAAATTCTGTCTAAGGAACTGTCTAGTCTAGGTTTTTGGGAGAAAGGAATTCACACTGTTGTAACTAAAAAAAATGCAGTGATGTCGGTGTTAAACTTTCAAGGGCCAGACACAAATGATACCTGGGAAAAAGCTTGGTTTTCCTGAAGGTCATGTGTATATTTATGGTATGTTTTGGCATAGTTACACTGATGGAAATCCACGCAAATGTCCTCACATCCAACCAGATTCCAAGAGGACCCGATTCTGGAACACTGATTAATAACTCAGTTCTTCACAGATCTCAACAAGAGCAGCAGCAGGCCCAAAGTCACCTATGTCATGTAAATTAGAGGCCGCCTGAATTCGGCGAGTGCCTCAGAAAGTCTGTGAGCCTGATGGACTTGTGTGATATCTGACAATAGCAGGACAATGTGAAATTACTTTATACTTCCATGTACCTTTGAAATAGAAGATCTTTGAAATGTGTCTTTTATGAGACCTCTGTACAGCAGACACAAGATTACCTCTCTAATGGTGGCACATGTACTTCTATTGTGAAAATCAGACAAAGCAGGCAAATGACACCAAACTACATAAGATAAATACTGTAAGCAGCCATAATAGAAAATCACAAGCAATTTTAGAAATGAAGAGCACTAAAAGGAAAGGGGTAAGTCAGAGGATACACACAGGGAAAATGCAAAACTGTGGATCATTTTCAGTCCTGTTATCTCTCATAATGTCTTGGTCTTGATTTCCCAAAACATATCCTCTACATTTGGAAAAAAAAAAAGTTATAATCAAATATAGTTTTTCTATGATGAAAGGTTGGAAAATAATAAAATTGTAACAGGAGGGGGTTAAAAAAGAGAAAGAAAAATGCTACAACTTTTTGGCAATAACTTCTACTTTACTGTGTAAAAAAAAATTGATTCTTCGCTTTAATATCTCTTTGAGTAACTTTCTTCACTGATTTTTGCAGTTTTACAAGCAAGGGGAGACACTGCAATCTTATATTTACTTCAGGAATTGAATAGGAGAGAAGAAAGCAGTTAGTGAAATACATTTATTTACGTATTTTTCCTCAGTCTTCTGTCTCCTCTTTTATGTTTTTCTCCTTTGGTCATTATGCACAGTAGAGTTAACCTAGAGAGTCTGCACCATCAAGAGCTTTTCAGAACTATAATGCATCACTAATAATGACACTGCCTATGTCTCTGGGTCATAAGGGCTCTGAAGAACTAGCCATCCGATACTCCATGCTACATTTGAAGAGATAATATTTTTCCTGTTGAAGGTTATTCTGCTGCTAAACCAACTTCCAGGGAAGATGGGAAAGGCGAAGTAGGTGGCATCTTCATTCTGGCTGGCATCTTTAATACTGAAACACAAGTAACATTATGCTTTTGAAAAATTATGATATTGAAAAAATAATTTACAGCCTCTGTTGTATAATAAATTAGGTAGATTTTATGACAGGAAGTTACAGTCTTTAGAAATGCTAGTAAAAACAGAATTCTCAGCAATGCATTTTGAATAATACAGTTTGAACTGAAATTTTATTTTCCTGCATTAATACCTAACCCCCTTTTGACCCGCTTGTGTACAGTATGTTTTTGCTGCCCATCTGTGTCACATTGACTGTAAAGGTTAAAAGGACTGACCCCCATAATTCCTGTCATATTTGAAAGTGAAAAATTGTCACTCAGAAGCAATAGGTACGAACTTGGGAGTCAGAACGACGGTACCGTTGTTCAAGGTCAGCTACTGCATTAATAGCAGTGTAGGGCAGGCGTCTCTGGCAGGCAAAACGTCTGTATACGATTACTGAATCCATAACAAAGGTTTGGGAACTCTTCTGCTAGGGATTTTAAGTCCATATTCTTGACTTTAAAATAATAAAGTGTAGCTAACAATAGAAATCACACTTTCCTCTCTTACATGCAAACACACAAATATATATTTTTAAATTTTCATGAAAAAAGTAAATGCGGTAAGTCTACTTAAGGAAAACCTGTCATAATAGCTTTGTTGCAGATGAAATTCTCTCTGCTAACTCACAGAGTTTAGGCTGTTTAAAATGATATTGTTAGAACTCCTCAGTCTGTAACAGCACACGGTGAGGGGAAACATTTGGAATGCAATGAAAACACATGGCTTTTTGCTTAAATTAAAGACTGAAAATTTGTGAAAGGTGACTGATGTTGCCTTTAGCTGATCCAAACTGAAAATTCTCTGCTTTGCCCACTTTACTTTCTGCAATAACTGTGAAATCCATGTACCCATAGTGCAGCTCTTATAAATTAGAGAAATTATTCAAGTGACTTAATGACCTGACTTAGATGATACTCCAACTCTGATGCTCTCAGTCTGATTTAGCAAATAAGTACATGGAGCAAAACCTGTGTTCAGCTCTAACTAGAAATGGATTTAAGTACTTGCCTTCCTGGATCAGGACCTGATAGCTTAGCTTTAGCGTGGAGAAAATCCAAATGATACCAATGGATATGGTTTTCAAAACAAAAGCAGGGGTTCTGGTTGCCAGTGCAAGATGGTTTGGTGCTGTGAAGAAGATAGTATGGAAGATGGTATTCACTATACTCTTAAAAGCAGGGTCCCTGCTGTATCTCGCATTAAGCAATCAGAAGCTCTGGGGCTTCATGCTCTGTTAGGAGGATTTTGACCAACATACTCAAAATCGGACATGCTTCAATGCACTGAATGTTAGGTTGGGATTCAACCCCCATGATTTTTGCTGTTTCTGAGATACCTGTATTAGGGACACGGTCACCATCAGCTCCCTCTGCTGTCGCGGGGAGCGTCGTATACCTCCAGTAGGGCTGTGGCGCTCCCGGAGTTGCCTGTCCTTGTCTGGCTGACATAGCAACTCAGGTGCCAGGATGAGGCGACTGAGGGCAGTCAGCATCAGTCCAGGTCTCTGTGCCTGCACAGCGGCTCCAGATCTACGCACACATAGCACAGCACAGCCAGACCCACGGGAGCATACGCTGCTGCTAGAGGTGCGCGCCAAATTTGTGAGTGTCTGCGCCCGGAGATGCCTGACCTTGATGTTGTGGCATAGTGCTGACGGGTCGATTTAAGATTAGGGTGTAGGCCAAGGTGCCTGGCATCGTGAAGGGCAAGCAGACAGTGAACGGGGAAGGATTATTCGCTATTTTGTACAACCCAACCTCTGGAGACAGCAGGCTTGAAACAACCAAGGGATGCATTTCTGGACAATACGGTTAATCACGGAGCTCCCGGTTCCCAGATGCTGTTGAGATCAGAAGTATCAGTGGGCTCCAGAGCAGACTAGACAGATCTATCAGTGTCTAGGGAACAAGATGATTCAAGTGCAGACTCAAGCTAAGTGTATTTCTTGCTGGGTGCTAGAAAGATATACCAAAGGCAGGATCACTGTTTAAATGTCCCTTCTCTTAATGTTGAAAGCAGCTGTTGAAGGCAGTATGCAGAGCTAAACACCTTATTTCTAATCCAATATGACAGCTCTTATATTCCTAGGTACAACTGGTTTTGGGAATGATAAAACAAGGTAGTTCCTTTTTCTCATGTTTAGGGTAAGATCTTCCTTGAAGGCTGATTATTAGTCTGCCAAAGGCGGCATTTCAAAGGAGGCTAGTGGCTTTTAGCATTATTTTATGGACCATAAATCACAGTAATGATATCTATATGCTAAAAAGCATCAGTTGAAAATGCACTTGTAGTTTAACTGGCATGGATCCCTTTGTACAGAAGGCCTAAAGAAACATGAAACATAGGATTTAAATCTGTTTCAGTTAGTGGGACTCTCTGCACTCACGTAGCATGGTTCAGGACGGAGCAATCTCACAGGGCTCATATAAGGACTTTCAGTTAGTGGGAACCTACAGGGATAACCAAAGCACCATGCTACCTTGCCGCTCTTCTTCTAGCCATTACCTAAAATGTTAACACAGTACAAGACACAGCTTATTCAGATCAAATCCCTGAAGTTATTTAAAATACTTAATTACTACAGTGGTACTTACCTGCTATGGAAGTCAGTGGGAACTATGTCACTATACCAGAACTGAACAGAAATAAACACTGAAATATGTCTGATTTGAACTTAATTCACTTTTTTTTAGATTCTAATAGGCAACATTTTCTTTAAAAAATTCGTTGCATATGCCAATATACAGATTGATGTCATTACCACTAGGAGTATGTTTGAACCAGGAGAGGACTAGGCAGGATATCCCTAAACACAATTTTCTGTTTTTCTTTCAGAAAGTATAGGTTACTCTGTCCATATGAGCTATTTTAAAGCCAGCACAGGCACGAAGCAGTCTTGGCATTACTGCAGCAGCAAGAAAATGGTGCTACAGTGTTTGACTTGTACAAACTTCCTACATTACCTAAAAATAACTGAGTAGCACATTTGGGAAACATTACGCAGGAGGTGCCTGCACCAGTCTCATCATGTGCATAATATGTTTTTTTGTGTGTACTTCTCATATCTCTTCCTGAAAATGTAGCCTCCTTGGGACCAATTCTGAAGGATTTTCAGGACTTTTTTGCCTTTGCTAAGATATGTAAAAAACAGTCCTCATGCCTCAGGTACAGTGTGATGTCTGTATGATATTTGGCAGTACAAAATAGAGGGCTGTGCTCCTTCAACAGCTATTCCCCTTAGTGCCACATCATGTTTGATCAAAGGCAGATTAGCAACAACAGGGAGAAAAACCCATTCCTCCCACCTACTGATTCTAATAGGGCAACACGTCATTGTGTTTCTGGCTGGAAAAGAAACCCATCTGGTAGGCGATACTAAAACTCAAAGAGATGTTCATTTGGTTCAGAATGCCTTCCTCCCTTTTTTAATGACTCAAGATATGTTACAATAAGCAGGGCTGGATAACATACAATAATTGCTTCTAGGTAATTAATGGAAGGGCTTAGTAAGGGTTATTCAGTCCAAACTGCACGTGTTTCTCCTGGATTTATTGGTATTTTAAAGACTTCACTTCTCTTTCAAATTCAGCAGTGCTTTCCTGTAGCTATGCAGTCATGGGCACAGAACGTGTTGGTGCATGTATTCTGGCGCAAGTGCCCCAGAGAATCCCGTGGCTAATTTTTGAGTTACAGCTAGTTCATTTAAGCCTGGTTAATCATCTCTTTTCAATTGGATTTGGTTTCTTTCTATTTTTTGCTCCAGGTCATGTCAAGCAGGAGTAAAGAAGAAAACAGTTTTTCAAAAAAGAGGGCCTGATCCTGCAGTCTTTGGCTAAAGTTGCTTTGTAATTGAGAGAGTATAAACTGGGGGGAGAAGACAAAGGAAACAGAAAGGTCCTGTCTTTCAGGGGCTGTGAGAGAAGAAAGCAAGCCAAATAAGGCAACGTAAGTGGGAAAGAAAAGGATCTGCAGTCCTGTGACCCTGAGTGCTAAACACTCCCCTTTGGTAAATTTTTTTTGCCTTTATATTTGGCATACAATTTATAGTTCCTCTTGCCAGTGCCTGTGCGGGATCAGTGCCTGAGCAGGGAAAAGTGGGAAGCTGAACTGAGATTAACCCCTCCTTCACTAGACTTAAAAGAATAAGGCTGCACTCAGCATCAGATAATTCTACATTTTACTGAAGGACTATGCTCAATGTTGGCAAATGCACTTAGTATCTAAACTACTACTACACATCAGTGCTTTTAGGTAACTTTATTGTTTGTCTGTCTATAAAGAAAAGAGGCTACTTACTTAAATTGTCTTCATCCTCCATATTGGTTGCACCAGGACTCAAGTACTTGAAGGGCGCTATAAAGGTTGACAGTATGCTTACTTTTTCTAGAAAAAAAAAAACAGAAGAAAAGAAACACATAAAATTAGCATTTTGTCAGTGCATTCAGATCTATTCCATACTTTTCCTCAGGTGAAAACATTTTGGCGTCTGTTTCTTTTCTGTGTTTTTCCTGATTCTACAATTCCAAAATTCGTGGAACTGCAATGCATTGATTACAGCTCAAACCTGTGAACACCCAAATACACATTGCTCCCGGTTTCTGCCGTGCTGACTTCCCCCAGCCTAGGCAGGGCCCCCTTAACACTGCTTCACAGAGGTGGTGTCCAGGCTCTGGCCTCCTCCAGCAAGGACCTGCTGTGAAGCCCAGGCAGTGCCGTGGGAAGGTGGATTTTCCAGCTCGCGCTCCACCTGCGATCAGGTGAATGCATAGCAGGGCTTTAGCAATATTTTTTGGTCATGTTCTTCTAGCAGGCCTGGTTTATCTCATCTCAGTGTCTGCCTCTTGTCGAAGTCTAGTGGTACTAGACAGTATCTTAATTCCCCTTTACTGTGAAATACTCTATACAGAAAAGCTGAGGGAGGCTTGAACGAGGGCAAGTATTCAGCTAGAAAGGGAGGGAGAAGGGTGAGGTCTGTGGGCAGTCAGTTGTGAGAGGAGGAACACGAGGATGCTGCACCAGATGAGACCACCGGTTCACCTGCTCGTTTCCTCTCCCTGACAGAGGCTGTACCAAAAGTCTTAGACAAAGGACAGGGGTTAATGGCACAAGAGAGTGCAACAGCTTCTAATTCTTCTAGAAATCATTGATTTACTCTTTTGGAAACCCTTATGTTGTGACACAAGATGTTATTTTCATATTAAGTGCAATTCATTCTATCTGCAGCTTCTGTTTATCCTGGAGATAATAGATGGCACAGAAATTTGCTTCCAGTGCCAGGATCAGTCTCTGCATTAGATGCCAGGATGGATTCAACAAAATGAGAACTGTTACTGATTTATATTTGCTCAAAAATTGGTCCAGAACTTATCTATGGGGAAAAGCTGCTATTAACACAAGTACAAGAGCCACGGCCATATTGAAGATGTACATTTTATTTAGCTTGTTACTCATCATTCATTCATTCATTCATTGCATTTTCTAGGCTGAATTCCTCCTGACAAACTATGGGTACCTTACTGAGGTACCTACATTAACAGTGTCTGTTTTGGGTTGCAGATGAAACAGCCTTATATGTTACATAAGAGCCTGAGATATGGTGCATCAAATTGTACTCCTTCTGTGCCTGAAGACTGATGGCTTTCAGACACTCAGGGCTCACCCTCAAGACATTGGGTGTCATAGTCACCTTAAAAGGTGACTCACCCTCAAGACATTGGGTGTCATAGGCACCTTAAAAGGTGACTCATATCTCTGAAAGGCTTAGTTTCTTTCCTTAAAGCACCTCTCTTCTTAGAAAGCTTCAGTTAGGTGGAATGGCTCTGAATCCTAGCATACTGTGAACAATGTTGGGCTTTCAACCTATATCAAATGCATTAACAACAAATAATGAGTGTCTTCTTTCAAGTAACACAGGAAAAACAATTAGCAGAGGGGACCTTTTTTAATGATGAGAAAATATTTCCTGCATTTGCATTTCTCTAAATTTCCTCAAACCACCTGTCTAATAATGTCCCATCTGATTTCTCATAGCCACTGTCCTGGAAGGCATTCTGGCTGAAGAGCTCATAAAGCTCATTCTGTTTTGGCAATACATCTGTTATCTTTTCAACCTTGCTCTTCCTAGGTTTGCAAACAATCTTTTCTCTTGTTAAAGGGCGTTATCAGAATCCACTAAGAAAAAAGATTCCAGATGTTTGCCCTTGGCGAACTCAACTCTATAAAGAAAGCTGAGTAAAAACTGACTGTTCTTTGTTAAGTAAATACAACAAGAGGAATAAAAGATCGCCTGAAGGAAAACTTTTTCCATCCAGAAACCTTTCAGCCCAGACTAATGTATAATTAGAGCACAAATTAGCCTCCTTGAATTGCAGTTTCATTAAGGGATTGTAGTGATGTCATGAACCAAAAAAATGAAGCTATTTATGAATGCTTTAGCTGGAAGATTTTTCTAAATGAGTATTCTGATGCCTTTTGCTAAGGTGTTGCTCTCTGAGAAATGTGATATCTCTGTAAGACATTATCTCAGCGTATGTGAGACTGTTGGATGGGATCATGATAAAGGCCATCACTCAGACTTTCTAGACCAGTCTCTTAAGTTAAAGTGAAAAGCGTGCAGGCTTTTGGGACTCAATCCAAAGGCTGCCTTTGGTAAGGGGAAAGCTTCAAATAGATTTAGGATGAGGGCACTCCTCAGATTTAACACCAGCAATAGCTGTTTTGCTTGGATATCGAGATATGGTGCATCAAATTATACTCTTTCTGTGCCTGAAGACTGATGGCTGTCAGACTCACAGGGCTCACCCTCAAGACGCTGAACATCATTGGCAAGCTTCAAGCTTCCTCGCTGAGAAAATCTTCTCAGAACTTGTAGAGATTTTTTCCATTAACCAAGAAATGAAGACATGTGCTTTCTTGTTGAGGATACTAGTAATTACCCCACCATCAACCAAAAAGTGAAGTCATATAGTTTTACACTGCATTATCATTAGATAAAGGAATATTTTGTGATTTATCTTTCATCCATTTTATGTATGCTGTAGGTCAGATTCGTAATGTGACTTTTAGCCCTATCAAATTGCTTTGCTTTTTGTCTAAGGAACCCTTTAGCCGTCTTAAGATTTTGTTGTTACTGTTTCCCACTGGTCTCCAAAGACCTTGCTTGTGCCTTTGCTTTGTGTGGCAGAAAACTGCTTGTAAAATTTACTGCACAGTTAGAGCAGAAATGGATGGGCTCATGTCACACAAACACAGACAGGCTCTAATAACAGAATATCCTTCAATCAGTGCAGATGATAAAGACTATAATTTAATATATCAATCCATTGGTTGAGCAATGGAAGATTTACTGTACATCTGGAAAGAGGAGGAGGGCAGGTTTTTGAGTGAGTGATGTAAGAAGAAAACTGTAGTATGAGCATAGCACAGATGAATTATTGAACCGATGGAGGAGAGGAAGATAGATGACAGGATAATTAAATGTAGGTCTTTACAGGGAAATAATCTGGATAGATATAAATATCTAAAGGTATGATTGCACACCTTCATCTTTTGGAGCTTATTGTCTGTTACCATATTTATGCTGCTTTAGCCTTATTATCAGTGGTAAAATTTGGTGTTATTTTTGTTTGCTTTTCCTAAATAATATTAGGAGAATTGTATGTTCACTTTACAATCTTCATATATTTTAATGTCCATCACAATTAGTCTTTGGCAGTTTGAAAAAATCTTATGAGTAAGAATAAAGAACATGGCTGGATGTGAAAAAAATATATAGTTCCTCAGAGAAATACCTTTAAAGTCTTCTATTTTTCCCCTTTCTTCTCTACCTACAAATTTTTTTTTCAAAAAGAAGCAACAACAAGAAGCCCAAAATTAAAGCTGCTATATTTACTTTATAATTGTGAATGTTCTCTGCATTTGTTTGAGGTAATAATTTTTCTAGGTTAGGAAAGAGGGCCTAAGGGAGGAAACAAGACATTTTAGAAACTCTTTTCTCCAAAAAGCGGACTATATAACCCTACATTTACGAGAACCAATACAAGGAGCTATTATTGAATGCATTACAATTGTACCAAAACCCTGAGCTGACATGAAGGAACTATTTCCTGAGGGCCTACATGGACACAAAAAAGCCTGTATTTACAATGGGAATTGAGAGACAAAGAGTAGGTAGTAGTGAGATGTGTCTCTGGCCACCCTCGTATGCTAGCTCAGGACAATCTTATCATCTTTTGTATCATCGCTATAAAAACATCCTTCCAAGTGGCACTATATGGAACTCTAGTCCAGTACCTTAAGCACAAAAATCACCATTCCTCTTAATGAGAAACTCATTAGAGGAAGAAACTTCACTTTCTTCAATTTTGGGATGGAAACACATTTTAATTCATGCATCTTAAATATATATTCCAACAGCAACAATTAGTTAAGAAAAATTAAAAGATACCATTTTGACCATAGCCATATAAATCATATAAACAAATCAAAAACTATCAACCAAGATATACTTTGCTTGAAAAACAGAAAATGATTTAGTTCAAAAGATTTGGCAAAACTCAACATATTAGGCAGGCAAGTTTCCATTAGGCTGTTGTGAACAGCCCTCACTCTGTGGATGCTGTTAGAAGACTGGTCATAGGTCCTGTAAATATGCTTTTTTCTGGAGAGAAGAATACATATATACAGCTATAAACTGCATTCATGCCCTTCATACCTAAAGATATTTAAAGGGCATCAAACAATACAGCTTGATCATCAAACATACTGAGGTTCTTTCATTCTCAATCACCAGAATAAAAGCAATGGGAATTGCAGGAGTTCAACACTTTTACAAATCAGGCCTTATACACCTAGAACAAACTATTTAGCTTTAAGAAGAGAAGATTGAGTGGGGTCACAACAACAGTCTTCAAATACACAAAAAAGCTGCTGCACGGAAGAAAGGAATAAACTGTATTCCATGTCCATTAACACAACTAGAAGTAATGGACTTAAATTGCACGAAGGAAAAATCACTTTAGACATTAAAAAACTCTTTTGTACAGCAAGGATAGTGCAGCATTCGAATGGATCATCTAGCAGGGAGCTTGAGGAGCTGTCACTGCTTTAGGAAAAGGATTGGCATGTGTTGAGCATGGTACCTGGCCTGGGGTGATCCCTTAAGGTCTTTCCTGGCCCTGTGATCCCTAATAACAAGACTTTGTCCTGGCCTTGAGATCATGTAGAAAGTTCTAGCTCAAACTTAGAAAAGTAAATAGTATTTGGGGGCTAATCTCTGAGCAGAAGCTTGTGGCATGCTCTTTTGCCAGGCAGCTAATGAGCACTATTAATAATTGTGTTTTAAAATGCAACTTCTGAACAAAACAAGGATTAGACAGATGGCTACCAGTAGTTTGCCAGATCAATGTTAGCAATGTTTTACTGAATTATTTTCATTCTCATATTCTAATTGATTAATATAAGCTACTTTACTTGTCCAATGTTTCTTAACAGTATTCTTTTAAAAACACAATGTGGTCATTATAAACCAGTGATAAATAATTCGTTTGGTTTGCATGGGGATTATTGTGGATGGGTCAACTCTGATGCAGTAATATGAACTCAGCTACAAAACCTCTTGAAAAACTTGGATTTACTCCTTTAAAGCAGCTTTTGCAGCTATTCAAATAGTTACATTTTTACAGTCATGTTAGCCTTATTTTGAAAAGGGGGAATACAAGGAGGGAAGACATCCTGCACATCAGGAGATGACTCTCTACCTCCATTCTGAAGTCTTAGTCAATTCAGGCTTGGCTTGATAGTGATTGACAGGAAGAGGGGATTCTTTATACAAAAGCAAAATATGGCAAATTTGCAGAGAAAATAGCAATGTGTTTAAAGCGCAGCACTTACTGAGAGAGGCTCACGGCCTTTTAAATTACGGTTTGTACAGCCATCATGCTGCATCATTTAGTTTAAGCAAGCAGTTCCCGCGTAGGGGTTTGCTAGCTTGGTGTCAGAATCAGCCTTTACAGCTGAATTTGAGACCCAGCCACCAAGTCAGTACTGAGTGCGCGGTGCTCCCTGTGGCATCGCCCACGTGCCTTTTGTTTCACGGGTAGGTGAAGTCTCTTTGTGATGCTCTTTTCTACCCAGTTTGGCAAGTTTTTGCTATGGTGCCTGTGAAGGACTACTAGGGGTACCAGTGTGGCTGGGACTGCGGTCTCAGTTTGTCCTCTCTCATTGCAATGTTTAAGTGAGAAACGTGGCTGCCCTAAAGCCTTCAGAAAGGCTCATGTTTCTGTATGGACCAGACTGCAAACTGGGCATGGCTGTATTCCTGATTTAGGAGTTCCAGTTTGGTGCCTTACATTGTACAGGATAAATTAAAGCCTACATATATCTGCAAGGGCACCTAAGACATGCCAGTTCTTCTTCGGTTTGCTTTTTGTTTTCTTACTCTTACTCTAGTAGAGTAAGTCTCTCTGGGAGAGACTGGCCTGTTTGCAGGTGCTACAGCAGTTTCTTGCAAGCCCATGGATTAAAGTGTTCATCACAGCTGCCCTGAGCGAAACAAGGTGAGCTGAGAAGGCAAAGGGAAATGGCAGCATTGGGAAGTTATTGGGAATGGTCCCTGGCCTGTTTCGCTTACTGGTACAGACATTGCAAAGAAGCGTTGCAGCTCTGTGCATGTTCCTGGGCTGTGGGATCATAGGGGCTCTGGGGCAGAACACCCCTCCTGCTCTCATGTCCCCAGACAGCTGGCACCGGGGCTGCCACACACATGGCCCCGCTCACCTACTCTGGCAAAAAAATAACTTCCACTTTATTGATTAGGAAACAAAAAAGGCCATTAGCAGAGCCATGAGTGTGACTGGTAAGGATCCCTACAATGCGATTCAAGGTACAGGACATATCTTTTGGGATACGTTTAGTTGAAATGACTGTCACATCATTGGCTTTAGCCAATGTATGCAGCATTTGGGATGTTATTCCTTTTCACAGCAGCCTGTCCTGCAGCTCTCCTCCTTTCAGAGACTGAAGATGGTGGGTTTTAGTGGCAGTTGCACGATATGAATATAAATAGGCATCTGAGCAGACAAATCTCGGTGGCTATACTTCGCACTCCATAACAGCCCACTGCAAGCTCCTTTAAAATGAAAGACCATTTACAGAATGAAACGCATTGCATTGTAAAATATTAGTTTCTTATTACTTCTAGTAAAGAGCAAAGTAAGTAAAAACACAAGGTGGTTGATGGATTTTATATAAGAAAGGCAATGTGTATGTGTGTTTCTCTCTATTAGATTACACAGAAATCAATCTGAAATCTAGTTCAGCCTAGTAAAATTAGATCTAAAACTATTTAATTTTGTTTCAAGAGTGTTTTTCTCTCCTGATGTCTTGCTAGAGGACACATAGAGAGTGTGATAATAACTCTTGAGTTATTATCAGTTTATGTGCACCTCCGTCTGCCTGTGGAGTGTACTGTATTATGTATTTTCTAAGTGATCTGGCTGTGGCTTAGAGATGGCAGTTTAAAAATCATGTTGTTGCAAGCTTCTTATATTATCTGAACATTCATTTTGGAAATATTTTTATTTTGCATTCCATAGATTGTGGCAGACTTTTAGTCTTTTTTTTTGATGTTATTTTAGAAAACAGGAGAAGCAACAAGACAGAATGATTATGGAAAAGCCATTAATGATCAGCTCTGTGTGCTGGAGTCTTGCAATGCACAGCATAAAAAGGGCTAGTGAATTTATTAAGGATATAACAAAGCTGAGTAATTAACACTAGCTATTACTATTTGATTGTATGCCAGCTGCATATCAAACAGTATTACTGAAGAGCCTATGTCTACACATTTAAGGCAAACTGAATGGCTTCTTTAGCTACATGGGAAACTAGCTGGGCCAGTATTAAGGTGAACAGGTTAATTTCAGAATTTCTTACCCATTAAGCTGTATCTATATACAAGTCTGCACTACTTAAGTAAGTAGCTAAACTGCAACAGAAAAGTATTTGAACACGCTCAGTTTGGCTTAAGAGAGGTTTACCTGTCACTAGTTTAAATCTCTAAACCGACCATGTGAAAAATAGGAGTGATCTATGCTGAAATAAGAACACCAAAGTTAGTAAAAGTGTTTAAAAGGACACCTGAAACCACTAAGCAAAGTGATGCTGCTCTGTATGTAGATGTGCTCAGCAGTGCTGAGACGTGGGCAGCGGAAGCTGCTGCCTGTGCAGACGTTGCTACAGAGTGTGTCTCAGGGCTGCAGGACAGCAGGGCATGGGGCAGGGCAGCAAAGCTCAGTGATGCGCTACCTGATTTTGAGAGGTTTTACCACCTTTTGACACCAACAGTTCACTTGGATATCTAAAGTGCTAGGTGGGGCTGGACTGTTAATGCCAAACTTCAGTTCTCCAAACCCTAAATATGCAAGTTCAGAGAGGAGGCATCGGCATGAACAGGTACAGATAAATGCCTGCTGAATCCCTCTCAGAAGGTGTCTAACGGTTATATTGGGAATGTGGATTACTGATTTGGACTAAAAGACCGACCTGTAGATGTGCAAGGTTAGGTGAGATAATTCCTGCCCTATCTTGAACATCTACCTTGCCAGGAAATCCTGATCTGTGTTATAGTGGGTGTCCTCATAGCCTGCCTCTGGATCATATGGTGCTTAGGGAAATGCTCTGCTTCCCTGAGCAATGCAGCCTCAGCAAGAAGGCTTTGCTGTTGTCAGTTTTCCATGATACTACTTCAGTCTTTGCTTTTCACATAGATTGGGGCAACCGACTGTTTTGCACATTATGAAGGAGGGATCAGGAGTCCTTGATGTTCACAGAGTTCACAATGAGGGCACTCAAAGAATCACAAGCATAAGGAGTTATTGTACACGGGAAAACTATACGAAAATTTTCATATAAGTGCAGTGTAGATAAATAGCTAAGTATTTCTGTAATCCTTTGCAAGATGACAATTGTTACTGCTTAATGTGTGGATCACCTAACACAGACACTATGCTGTGCCTCACCTGGACACAAATTGTTCTTCCAGTTCTTCTAAACTATCCAACCTGTGACAATACCTTTGAGGTCAAATATGGGCATAGCTGCTCATCTCCCTTCCCTAACTGACGAAAACACCAATATGAAACGGCCCCATGCAAGGGCAGGCGCTGCTAGTGAACTTTTCAGGACACCTCTTTGAACTGTAACCTCCTTCCTCCAGAGCTGAATAACTGCTTGAATGAATGCATTGCATCAGAAAGGTTCAATCAGCAATTAGTGGTTAAAGACTCTTTGTTTAATCTGCTCTCTGTTCACTGACTGTAAACCAGCCACACATGAATGACCGTTCTCTCTTGTACTTCTGCAATAACACATATTTATAGTGAATCCTGCCCTGATCTATCCTTTATAACATGAGGCAGTCTTCTGCAGATCAATCTGTGCGAAGAATGTTAAAGGCATTACTGTTATATTTGAGGAATGATTTTACTGTGATATGTGCATTTACTGAGAGCAAACAATTAACTCCCTCTGATATAAGAGAGCTGAACTTTACAGGATTTTCTTTGACAAGATAATACTGACCAGAAGCCAGGTCTGCTAATTCAACTGAGTTAGGTGGAGCCTTGTAGATATTACAGGTGTTTCTCAAGTTAAGGCACAAACCTTTAACATTTATTAAGGTTTCTGATACAGCCTGCACACTGAAAGTTTCAGGTTGATCATTGATATTTTGTTAGTAGTTTATCTTTTCTGTCTTTATTCAATCACTGCACATATGGCTTCAAATCTGCCCTTCGATTAAGTGGCAACCAAAGAAAAGTTGGTAAAGCTTAGCCAAAGAAGGCTAAGTTTTCAGAGTGATGCAAAGGAAACTTGACACCTGACTCCCATCAACAATAATAATGGGGACCATGCATCTAACTCTCTCTGCATTGTGCTGACATTGTACCCTTGAATGTTAGTACAGTCCAATAATTCTCCAGAGATGAGGCAGCTTATTTTCTCTGTCATTGCTGCTTTGTTGGCATTTTTATGGCATTCCCAGAAGTACTACCTGTCAGAGTTAGCACTTCCAAGGATGGCATTGCTTTGGGGTGATTGAGGATTGATGTAATTAAAGAGAAGGCAGTCTACTGCTTGCCCATGGGTATTTTATATGAAACGTTTCACTGCACAGCTACAATTGATGATTTACATGATGACAAAGTTGGGCTACTCTGTATGTGCAACAGTGATTTCAACCTGGAGTGCAGGGGTGTGAGATTCTTGTATTTTAGGCTAGAATAATTCTGAGAATGCTGCAGAAATGGAGCTTTCTAGGAAAACTGCAGCCGCTTACAAACAACTTAATAACATCACTCAAAAAGGTACCAGAGACTAGTCATTGAAAAGGAGTGTTCCCAGTCACTGGAACTGGGAAAAGAAAGATCCCCCAGTTCTGCCTACACTGTCATTACTGATAAATTCTTGCTGAGAAATCCATACGGAGAAAATATCCTGTCTATACCTAAATGCCAAAGGGCTGCAAGCTATTTTGAAGCAGATCTTGAACTCATTGTAGGTAGGCCAGTCAAAATCTCACCTTGAAGCTCTGGAGTAGTCACAAGGGTTATGAAAATCTTGGGAATTATTTGGAAGAGAACAGAAAACAAAAGAGAATACAGTATCATATCACTGTGTAAATTGATTGTGGGTATTGTGGGGAGTTCTTGTTTTCTCTGCTGGGATAGCTAACTATATCTACACATAGTCATTGTATGTATCTACTTCTGAAGCAGTCACTGTAGGCTGTGGTTATAGTCAATGAAGACACAGTCAATATAGTGTGTGGCATTAGAGAATATTAACTTCATCCTAAAGTAAGAATGTATCAGTCCTGTTACTTGTATTTGTTAAAAGCTGTGTAAAATATCAAATATATTAATATGTCAGTGTTTACCCCTCAATAATCTAGTGAATTGGCAAAATCCCATATGAAAGTTGCTCTTTCACACTGCTGAGAATGCTTGATAAAGATGGTCTGGGAACATAAAATAGCTCTTTGTGCAGAAAGAAGAGGAAGCTTATTCTTCTCTCCCCTGCTGTAATGTCCATAAAGTCCAATTACATTTATAACTTTGCATTAAATTAAATAAGTTATTTTACACAAGCACTTAAAAAGTCTACTAAATATCCAATAACAGTTTTCTTTATTCCCTTGTTAGCAGCTGCCACTGTGACAGGACTCACACAAGAACGACAGTGATTTAGTGCATTGATTTGCAGTTGGCACAGCCCTCTATCCTCAAACAGAACTGATTAGCTTAGCAGGAAAGTGCCATTTACTTTTTATCGCATTTCTTTTCTGCTCATCTCCCTTCAGTGGCTGCCAAGAGGAACAGCAGAGCTGTAACCTCCTGAGCAGGGTGCTTACTTTCTTCAGCTCCAAATTCTGTAATTCTGAAGACTAATTTGTCTGGATGGTGCTGGAACATCAATACATATCCAAGGTTACTGCTTTGATATGCTGAAAAAAGATCCCAGTGAGCTCTTTCGGGCTGTTTCAACAAAAAATTAACCCTGAATATGACAATTCTGTATGTGACAAAAAGTTCTAACTAAACCAGGATTTTAGTTCCTCCCCCCCCAATTTACTGGGCTAGAAAACTAAAGCATCACATCTAGCTGGAAAGATTCCTCCTGAGTGTGCCACTTCTGCTTCACAGACTGACCCCAGGACTTGCCTTCTATAACATAACATTTGGAGGCCTGTGTATACACTTCTGCACCTCTGATCTTCTGTGTATTGAAGCTGCTGTGGAAACTCTTGATTCACCAGTTAAAAGTAAAGATTTTCTGCAGCACAGAATGTCTAGCAGCTGCAGTAAAAACAGTGGGAGTCATTGAATTAGCAATTATTTTCCCTTGAAGACCAATTCATGATAAAAGTTCAGTTTGCTTTGGATAAGACTCCATAATTTCACAGGTCAGATCCTCCGCTGGGGTGAATCTGTGTGGCTTTACTGAAGCCAATGGACATATGCAGAGTTAAGACCAGCTAAGGTCAGTGGAAAAACATTGATTCATATGAGTTAAGGATCTGTCTCATAAACTTATCACTTGTTAGTTCTTCACAATTCTAATGCAAACTGGTCAAGAATTCCACAACATCAAAGCTACTCAGAGAGGGGCATGAGTTATTTCCAATTCTGCTTTTACTGAGAAACAAGAATAAGAAAAAATAGGAGTGGGTGGGAGGCTGAGAGCCATGGTTCAGAGTTATTTCTGGAAATGAATATGAAAAGATAGAGACAATTTTCCTTCCTACTTCCAGCTGAAATTCGCTGGTAATAATATTAATCCCTTTGGACTCTTTATGGTTAACAGAGACAAAGAGGCTAATCTCTGACTCTTCCACACTCCACTAATGGAGGCTCCATTAGTTCTCCTAAATAGGTGGTGTAGCACCAGAGAGAAGTGCATATGCCTTTGCCTCATTTCTCCTTTGATCTCAGCAAGAGATTATAAGACAGCTCCCATGCTCTGCTCTTTCATTTTAAAATGCAAAAGCTATTTGAAACCTTCTTCCCTCTGGCACAGGAAATCCTGGTGAGGAGAGAGCTCCTTTACTAGAAAATGTATACCTCTCACCCTTCAAATGTATCTAACTCTATTAGTCATGTGAATTCTTCTTTTTCCCTCTTACAAGTCCTCTTTCCACAACAACAAATAAAATCCTCTTTTCTGGAACAGCAGGAGTTATTTGAATTGACTCAGAAGAGCATAATGTTTGGCATAACTCATGGGCTCCTTACCAACCGGGGACACACTGACACAGGCACAAGATGACTAGAGTCCTCTCCTAAACCACCTGAAACTAAAAGATACATCTTTTCTAGGAAAAAATGAATCATGTACTCAAACTCTGTTGATTATGAAGGGAATCTGGGGTGGTTGGCTCAGGTATAGAGGTATTCATTTAGTCAGATAAATCCAACCCGCTGTGCCTGCTTATTCACATATCGATTCACATATGCTTCCATGAAATGTCCTCCATGGCCTTCATCTAGGTTTTCTTCCCGTAGAAACTCAAATATAAGGTGAAAGGGGAAGGGAAAATAGTGGTCTAGGCACAACATAGTGGTCTAGAAGGTGTCTGAGGCTTGCATCCGTACCTGGAAGGCATAGAAATTTCAATAGGGGCACGAGGTTCTGGCCTCAAAGCATACCCCTACATCAGAGCCTAAATGACATACCTAGGTTTGGAGAGCATCTGGTACCTCAGAAAGAGATAGCCAGCTGACAGCATCATGCATAAGGATTTCAAGAAAGTAGCCCTCTAAGAAACACTGAATATTAGAATGTGTCCCAGATCCAATCCTCCTTCAGGGCTTAGAGAGATCACTTAGCATTACTGGGAACTCTTCCTTTTGGGACTTGCTCCTGAAGACTGATGTCTAGGCTCTGTCTTTCAAAATGGGAGAAAACAGGAACAGGAGTTATCCTTTTTTAAGAGATAGGGTACTTGGGGGGATGAAAGTGAAGGAACACCCTTTGTATCCCATGTGACGCAATTAGAGTATCTACGCAGGATATTGGAACCCTGAGTTTAACATCCCTCTGCCTCCACCCGTGAGGAATCAAAACCTTTCTCTCATTTCCACAGGGGAAGTCCTATTTGCCTGGCTATTACTTACGCTAGGCATTTGTAAGGTGTTTGCTGCCCATTATCTTAACTGTTCTATTTTGAAAAAAAGAAAAGAATAATTTACTAAGTCACAAAGTGGGAAAACAGGAATTAAGGAGTTCATCCAGGAAAGGGGAAAGTCTTTCCAGTTCCAGTGTTTAATGCATGCTACAGCAGAGGTTCTTGGAAAGGGAACTGAAAACCAATCCTTCCCGTTAGAAGGGACATCGTCATTTAGCCAATCCACCTGGAAGATTTTGGCCCTCTGTGCAGCTAGGGTAATTTTTAATTCTTTTACAAAAGTCAGAAGAGCTTCATGAGGACAATCCAGTGATTATGGCACTCTTATGAGAGAAAGACATGTTAATCCCATCCAGCTGAGGAAAGGATTGAACCTGTGTCTTTGACATCCTGAGCAATTCTATAAGATCTTGGATGAAAAGGGATCTGCTGGCCTTATTGAAGAAAGTTCAAGCTGTAATCCTGGCATTTTCTGTGGCCCTGGGAAGCATGAATTCTCCAAACTGATAGATTCTTGGGGGAATCTATCAGAGGTGGAAAATGCCAAGGCATTTTTTGTAAGTTCCAGGAGTGTTAAGTGCAACAGGAGTGCAGGCTGGCTCAGCTCTGCTGGGCAGGGGTACTTCAGCACAAAGCTGGAAGCAGATAATTAGACATAGCCTCAGCATTAATAACAAAAATCTAAATGCCTACAAAACTGGAGTTGCCTATAGAGGTATGACTAGAAGGAAGAGAGAACTTGAAATCTAGATTTAGGATTTAGAGATCCTGCATGGATCGTTATATGGATCAAACTTACAGTTCTTATTGCTACTATTTACGAAGCTTTAAGGTCATTGAGAGGCACCCAGTGAAGTGCAGACACCCTTGAATGGGAACAGTAGCTGGCCAGAACAGCAGAAGCAAATAGAATGTGAGAAATACCGAAACCATCTTAAACGAAGGGGGATCTAGCGGGAGCCAGAACACAATTAGCCATGTCAGGATTTGTCCAAGACATGAGTGATTAATAGTTTCCATGAAGACTGCAGAAATGGAATTAGTACATAATCACAAGTAACCAGAAATGCAGCATCTCAGTGCACTCAAAAGATCAAAACTGAGTTTTGATTTCCACAAGCTGTGGGTATAAAGCAGTTGGGGCACCACGAGGGCCAGAGGCTGCCCAGGACTGGTCTTGGGGGGGCTACCAGCAGGGCTAAGCTGGGCCTGGCCATAGGACCTGTCCCCCTGCCCTGAGGGTGCAGGGCAGCCCCAGTCCCGGCAGCAGATACTGCCTGGCTGCCTATACATAGAGCTGCTCCTCTGTGCGCATTTTAACCTCTAGTTTAAAGAGTGTGTTTTCAACACAGGTAAAATAATAACAAACATTTAACAGCAACGCTGCTCCTTCACACTGCCAATTATGGCAGCCACTGATCCACCTAGAATACCACCAGTCTTTGCAGTAATCATACATTCCACGATCGTGCTCAGAGAGGCCTTGCTGCACTTTTGAGCTTATTGATTAAAACATGCCAGGTTCTTACCTATAGTAAAGATATCATGAACAGCCACAGCTCAGCTTCCTTCTCCCCCCCGAGTCCTTGTCTTGGTGCCGGAGCATGGTGACCCACAGCGGAGCTGAACCCGTATGCCACTGTAAGCAAGCACTACAAAATAATAGCTATAACCTCACTTCTTCGGTACAAGAAAGAGGCTGCAGATCTATTTGTTTTGTTTTATAGCAATCTGTGAAATTTTGAAACCCAGACACTGCAATGTATTTGGAGTTATGGGGGTCACCGCTGTAGTGCTGTGGCTAAAGACCAAGACAGTGGAACTATATTTATTAACTTTTCCAAGGTGTTTCATTGTCCTGGACCGATGAGACATGCGAAGAAAATTGAAACACTTTGGCCTTGGGTGAACTTCATCGGATGCATTTGCTTCATATTTGTTAAAAAAAGAGAGTGAAAGAGAGAGGGAGAAAGAAGAGGTGGCAATTTGTCTCCAGAAGTAGCCACACAGTAAATCTTCAGTGAATAGAATTTTACGGAAGAAATTTCATCAGGCTGTTTTTCCACTTCTGTTCTGCTTCCAACTTTTATAGATGGTTTTCAGGATAAACACAATTGTCTGATACTGCTGATTTATACACAAACGATCCCATCATTTGTTCCCTCAGCTCTGAGTGACAGAAATCTGGAGCTGTGATGTGACCTCTGCCCCTTCCACAAATGACCAACTAGTAAAAATGGAATTTGTTTAATTCAAAAAGAAATGGAGAAAAACATAGCCATATCTTCCTCCAGAAAGGACAACAAGAACATAAAGTCATGCTCCACATGGCCCTGATACTGTAAGGCAATTCAGGTTGTAGATTGCAGGCTTTGTCATTGATATTTGCATAGCTAGGGATCTATCTAGCTCATGTCTACCGCTGAGAACTATTTGAAGCTAATAATTTACTCAGTGCTTTTAAGCTTTTTTTCTCCTATTTGCAGCTTTGATTTTTCCAAATATATTTGTCAGTAGAATTTGCTCAAATGCACTTTGTAAACATATTTCAGCCTAGGCAAACTATTTGTTTTGACTTTTCACTTCTCATGCAGTGTAACTAGTCACCTAAGGCAAACTGTAGTTTTCCAGTGCTTTTGCAGATGACTGATCCCTGAAGTTCCCCACACTGTTTTGTAGAACTCTATCATAATCTGTCTCCAGTCACCCAAAACGGTTGCCAGAAGCTATTTCTCAGTCACATAACAAGGGTCACTATCCATTGGATCTAACAGATATGCTTAGTGTCCTGATGGACATGGAGTGCATTTACACATGCACAAAATCAGTTGGAAAAGGAGCATTTTCATTACCCTTTCTAATCTAAACACATTTAAAGTGTGAAACTCACTTCCATAAATCTCTTTACAAACTTATAACAAATACAAATGCCAGCCTGAAGAAAGCTTTGTAGAAAATAGCTACAATAAAGCTGCTATCCTAATATGGATCAATTATTTTTAACAGGTGTCTGCTGGCACCACCTATCTCTAATCAGGATGTTGATGAAGACATCTGGAGCTCTGGACTGCAGGACTATATCCCTATTTTGAATCCATGCCATGGAATGGTTAAGTTATGGCAATACTATATGTATCTTAGAAAGTGGATGAGATTTCTGCTGACGGATAGCAGTGCAATTCCTTTCCTAATGAATACAAAGTAGGAGCCTCTAAAGACTGAACCAAACCCAAATTTATCATTTGACTGCCCTCAAGTCTTTCCTCTGGTCAGCTTAGACAGGACCCTGCTGAAACGCAAGACAGCTTTACTCATCTGCTGAGGGTATGATCAGCCCCTCCAGCATTACCAATCCTGCCCCTTCAAAATGAATAACTGTGATAAAGCTTTAGAGAGAAACGGAAATGTTTTATCAAATTAGAGGGCTAAGTAAGTAAATCAATGGGAATGTGATTTCTCCCACTGAATTTTAGCTATCTAAAAGTTAGGTGAATGGTCTAGCCTGACCACCTCGGTTTATTCTGTAATCAGAAGAAAGAGAGGAACACACATAACATGACTTATCCCTAGGTGTTTCAGAAAACAAGAGTCACCTTCTAGCAATATGTGTATCTCACATTGACTACAGAGGAGCTCAAACTAATGGCTAAGGTTTGATGAGATGAAGCTTCCTTTCACTCACTTGACTTGTAATGACTTCTAGTGCCAGGCTGTTAAAAAAAGACTAGTGAATTAGTACAGATTTAATACTACATTCATCTGCAGGGTCCCACAGGCAACGAGGATGTTGTTTTTATGGTTAGTTAACATGGCATTCAGGAATGAGATTCCAGAAGAAATCTAACTGCTTATGATGTGTCAGTGGGCAAAGGTGCAACAACATTCAAAGAACAGGCTTCCTGGATGTGAGTTGTTTGCTCTGACTCCATGTGCAGCCTCAGTGAAGCCCAAGGTGCCACTCCAGGCAATGTTTATTTCTGACAACTTTGTTAGCAACGTATCTTATAGAATAGATATAGAATAGAATATTTTTCATTTTTTAATGTTTAGACTGGGGTCACACCTGGAGACTTCCAGCCTCTGCTAAATGACAACCTCCGACTGAAAGTGCACATAACCTAAAATACCTTATTATGACTCCTTGTGGTAGAAATCATCAGCATAATTATATGTGGCATAATTAAAAGAAAATAAAAATTTCTGACTCAAAATAGGCTGCATATATTTTTAAGTGCAGAGGAAGGTCACTTTGCACTGTTATTTTGAGGGCTCTGCTGACAGACACTTTTCTGTAACATTCTAATTTGAATGCTGCTATCTATAGCCCTTTGTGTAAATTTGTCCTTTCAATGTACACTGTTGTCAGTGAAAAGATACTGTAAGCGGGTCTCAAGGTGTGACTCACAAAAAGCTGGTAAAAGGTATCTCTGAGATTTTCAAAGCCATGCTACATATCTCCAGTTTTAATGGAGCTTAAATGCATGCAATGCTCTACAGCTTGGAAAATCTCCTCCACAAACTCTCTCCTCTCTTCCAAGAAGAATCAAGCATTCTTTCTGTGATTTTTATATCATGGCAACAGTGATGATCTGTCAACTCTTGTGGACATGGCTGATGACTATGAGAGTGTGCATTTGCATCACCTTCGCATGCATACACATGTATCTCTACAAGAAGCTTTCTCGTTTTCCAGACACTGGCACCCCGTTTGTACATTATAGCTTTCAAACACCCAGACTCATACAGCAGCCACCTACATGTACAAAGTTTTTTGCACATAGCAAAGATATTCATGTTTGAAACAGGATTCCCCATGTACATATGAAGGAAAAACCTTCATATTTGTTTCACTGAGTAAGCCCTTGCAGACTTTTAGGTTTTTAAGCCTATTATGAATATGCTTATACCAGGACCATACCCGAGGTCTTAACAGAGGTTTGTCTGGATGAATGGTGTCTTTACAAGGAGCAGCACTATATATTTAGAAAGACATTTCATTTTGATTTAGGATGCCCGGCTATCCCTGACAAATTGCCAGTAAACCCATCAGAAGAATAGGATTTCCTGGCCAAAAAGGATGATTTTCTTTTCTAAGATATATTTTAAAGCATTACTGAAAAAGGGAAAAAAAGTCATATCTTCTTCCAAAACAATTTAAACTCTAAAAGAGAAGGCTTCCTTGCAGTGTTTCCTTTTTCTTAAATTTTGCCTAGCTCTGACAGGGTGTCCAGCAGGGCTACAGGGATTAACTGTATGCTCTGTGGCAGGGAAAGAAAAAAACCAAAACAACAATAAAAAACCAAAAATACCTCATCACATAAATAATTACATCAATTTTGCAATCAACGGGAAAAAAAACAAACAATAAACAATGAGGTCAATGCTGAATGTACTAATCTTGGCAATGCTGTGTATAGTTAAAACAATTCCACCTTGGAATCTGGCATTAATCATAACATGGAGCACCTCGAGGCCGTAGCATTTCAGTGTGTGTTTATGCAAGCAGTTAGAACACAGGTTTATACACGGAATATTTTCAAGTCTTTTTGTTTATGATTTCTTTTGGCAATTTTTTTGTACAATGTATTTGTTGCTCATTAGTTGTTGCTTCTTTCTGTTCCTGCACCTGTGTGCCTTGAGAAATGCCACAATGCATTTCATTTATTAGCAAGATGCTTTGCAAAATTATTGAGAAAAATGTACTGGCAAAATCCAAGTAAATCCAAAAACACCATTAGTATTTGATGCATAGAGCATTCATGGGGTTTGTTGCTGTTCTCTTATAAACAGTGATAAGCCAAGACTTTTAAAACAGTTGCCAATTTTTAACACTGGATTTTGGATTTCTTACTTTCACAGAGGGGCTCAGTTTTAAAGAGGAGTCTTAGAATTTCTTGAAAATGAGTTATTATTTTTCTGGAAATCAGTTTGCGCAAGCCAAAAGGAGGCATCAAAAATCACACATGAGAATTTCATTTTAACCGAGAAAATGGATCTTAGCCTCTAAACTTTAGGGAAATGCAGCTCTTACTTCAAATTTTAGCCTTAACACATTTAATTGGCTAATTCAGGCTGCTTAGTCAAAATCTGTAGCAGTCTGTTTCCCAATTTAGATTTCAGTTTTGTAACCTGGGCCTTGCTTTAATTCAAATACAGAAGACTTAGTCAGTTTTCTTTAACATTGAGTGGTTTCAGTTAAAGAGATTTGTACTTGAGATGCATGCATTAGGCATTGGTACTGTTAAATTAATAGTGATGTATATGTGTTTGTAGGCACAGTGACCTTTATTAGCTTCTCATTATGTTTGAAAATAGTTCTTGTTATCTGACTGAATGAATTATGCTGTGCGTTGTTACGGCTCAGATAACCTATTGAAACTAGTTATTTTTCATTGTATGTTAAATGTTAAAACTAACAAGCAGTTAGTTAAGCATTACACTGGAGACTGTCATCATGTCTTACATCCAAGAATACGCACTTTTAAAACTGTTCAGATTAAAGATGAATCAAAGTGCTTCAGCTTCAGGAATAGGACTCGAGTTGCACATCCTTATAGACAGAACTGGAGTATAAAATCCAACACAAATTGCTTTTAAAATTTAGTAATTCACGTAATCTATGGTTAAGCACAGCCTGGCTGGGGTAGATAAGTAAAATAAATACTGCAAAGTCAATTTTTAATAATCTGTGGCATGAAATTTAAGCACAAGAGAAAACATTTCACAATCGAGTCGGAAGCTTTTTGTAAATGCTCAAATGATAATTTTAAACTCCCTTACCTACCAATGCAAAATACATTGTTTATCCTTATTCCACACAGCATCTTCCTAGATTTCTTTGTTTAAATGCCTTTTACTTCTAACAGAGCCTGTATTATAAGATCTTTTAGAACTATAGTTATTTGCAATAATGTCAGAAAGAGATAGGCAAATACTGAAGCATATTGTTTGATGGTGAATCGTCAAATCACACGCAGTCATAGGAAATAATGCATTTAGTTCCTGTGTTAGTCTGGTAACAAGTGGTCTGGTGTATTTACCTAATTATTGAGTCAAAACATTTACAACTGAAGGGATTTTACTCTAAGAGGTTTATAAAACTCTGATTTAGGCTGATCTTCAGTCTCTTAATGCCAAATAAAAACTGGCCTTCAAGCAACATTTTTACATGATGAAGAATAAAATCCCAGATGGATTATGACAAGTCCGTGTCGTCCTAAAAGAGAAATCAAAATGAAAAGCAGGGAAAATTAAATGGCAAGGATAACATATATATACACACAGTCGTGCAGGGAAAAAGAGAGAGAAAATGTGAAGATTTGTACATATTTTATGCATCTGGAATCAGTATGCTAACATGCTGTTTATGCTAAGAAGTGCACCATCTGCAAGGAATAAAGAAAAGGGAGAGATTATACCATATTATAGGGAAATCATATTTTGACTTTATTATTATGGTTGTGGCTATTTTATGAAAAGGGGGTGGATTAATAATTGTCTAACCAACCAAAAGGGAAGGAGAAAGCAAAACGGATTTTTCAGAGAAATAGATTGTTGCAATTATTATGGATGCAATAATAGGGGCTTGCTGAAGAGAGTGCGAGGAGGAGAGAGGCTGCGGGAGCAAAGGGAGGCCAAGACACTGCTGGGAGGGAGGTGAGAACTTGGGTAGCTGCAGGGCTGCGAGTGGTGGCATGACTTGGTATCAGCACCAAAGGCAATACACCCAAGGAGGCAGAAATGTTCTTTGCTCTCTTGGGCTTACTGCAGAGAAGATGCCAATAAGCCACAAGACTTGTGTCTAGACTAACCTAGACAGCAGTACCCTAGTTTTACCTAAATGGCAATTACAAGCAGGTGTTTTATGTAGAATGAGACATTTATGATTCTATCATGATGCAGTGTAGAAAAATACAGACCTAGTATGATAACAGAGGCCTTGAGAACTGGAGACACGAGATGGGGCATAGAGGAGCCCAGGCATGGGATGATAAGAGACAAGGCCCGGGGTGGCACTGGAGACCCCACAGCTGTTAACAGCTCACAAATGCTCAGTTATAAAGATGTGGGCCTAGAGCTGAACAAAACTGATTTTAGGAGCAACAGAGAGAACAAAGAAGCAATATCTGACGTGCATAAAAGGCGCTATATATAGTGAACATGGATGTAACGTGGAGCTGCAGACAAATGAAGACAGAGGAAGGCGTAAATGTGTGTTAGTAAACAAATAAAAAATGACCTCAATTTGATCTTGAGGGGAGAGTAAGAAAGCATCAACATGAACATTGTATTCTTCCTGCCAAAGGACTCTAGAATCTAACGACTTGCTGCAATGCCCCCAGCACCAACGGCGAGTGAAACCAGACTGTAGGACCCAGGGGGGCAGGGGAAGGGTGAGCGTAACCCCAGGAGAAAGGGGTAGAAGCTAAGTGTGTGCATTACAGTTTTAATTGTATTATTGCTATTATTGCAAGGTTTTCTGTGTATAAGTACTCTAACTGCTTTATTCTTTCTTTTCACATAATAATTATATCTAGGCTAATGATGATCGTTGAATTAGATTGTTAAATTTCCATATGCTAACAATAAATCCTTGCCTTTCTTGTATACATAAACTGTGCTTTCTATTACCCCTACACAAGATATTGAGCAGTATTTACAGTACGACTGCCTCCTGGCATGTCCTGCGCTGGTGTAGCGCAGGGGCAGCCAGAATTGCCCCAGCGGTACCACCCTTGCGGTGCTGCGAAGCTGCTGCAGCCAGGGCACATCTCCTCCGGGATGGGGCGCACGCTGGGATGGTCACGGCCTCTTTGCCCTGTGTGAGGTCCAGAGTGGACATGGAGAGGGCCTGGACCCATCAGGCTGAAGGGGACAATGATGACCCTGGGGGCCAGAAGAGGCTCCCCTTGCTGTGAGCTTTAGTGAATGCTGTTCCAGGAGGAAACAGCACAATTTTTCCATCTAAGATAGGGCCGTTCAAAGCAGATAAAGTTCACTCCTTCATAGAGTGTCTGCACCAGATCTCCTACTTACACTCCCTCATTTGGCTTATATTTTTGTACCTCTTCCCTTCTCTCCCTGCCCCCACAACTGGCCCAGCAGTTTTTATTCTGAATTGAAGGACAACTATTACAAAGGCCCTTTTTGTGAGTGATATTGGTTTCATTTACATTGGGCTAGAAATGCATGTGCTACAGTGCTGTGGGTCTTTCAATCACCTGCCAAGAGCTCTCACTTTTCATTGTTCCTATTTTAATGCTATTCTTGCAGCAGCATTTGTAGCCTCTCTGAATTAAATCTGGGTTAACAGTCTGAGGACAGATAAGCCCCACGAGAGGAAATGATGTAAATCCAAATAGCAATTCTTTAACTTGAGGCTTTTTTATGACAGGCTTGAAGTCCTGCATGTGATGGGAAGCAAAGTGCATTTTTTCAGTCTATGCTAATTTGCATAAAGCTTTCTTTGATATTTGCATAATTTTTCAATTAATCACCAGGACGATTCCCTAACTCATGAACTTCTCTCTCCCAGGCATTTAAGGTATTTTTACAAATATAAAAGCTTTAGACACTGATGATGAGGCCAAGACCTAGGGTTCTCCTTTTATTTCACATGTAAAACCCAGTCCAAATGTTTACTGTACCTTACACTCCTCAACTAGTGCACCAGTGATTACTGAAAAAGCACAGATGGGACATAGACAGTTTTTCATTCCTTGTTCCATGTGATAGAACTCAACACATCTGGTATGCTATGAAAAGCATCTTTGCGCTAATTTGTTTGTCAGTATCTATTGAAAGGACTATCTGTCATCCTGTCGCATTTTGGTCGCCCTGAGATGTCTGAAGACAAAACTAGTCACAAATTGCGACTGCTGGCCACTTGGGACTAACTGGGAGAAGCTACCAGCTGTTCCAAATATTTCAATGGTGGATTTGTTTCGTTTGCATTTTATAAGCTGGAATTTCAGTGTAATCTCTCCTCAGACATTTTGTATTCACAAGAAGAAACCAAAACACTTGAGTAAGAGAGAGTCTGTTTGTCCCCAATGTCTGTATGCACATTTCTATCTGCTACTACAGTTCGGTGGGTTTTCTCTCACCATGCAGAAATGATACACTGGGAAAAAATGCATTTACTAATGCCCATGTGATGATCTTTTGTTTTGAAACTCACCTTGGTATGCTAGGTCTTTAACATCAGTGACCTGCACATAAATAGATTGGTTTGTCAGAGAGGAGTAAAGATCCTAGAGGAATGTCAATGTTTATATGGATTGATCAATACCTACTGAGAATATTTTTTCTCATAATTCTTCATACTGATCTTCTTCTTGAAAGACAGCTCTGTGATTTATGATTTGCTATTTTTATTTTACCTCACCTTACACTAATGAATCAAGATGTTTAATGTCATTTCTTTTCCAGTTTGTTTTTTTTTTATTTTCTTATTATAAATGCTTTACTGCATTAACTTTTGATTGTGTGACTAATTTAAGCCATTCCTCTTCAGTCAAGAGCTATTCTGGCATGGTCTGATTGAAGGTGTGAACTTCAGATTCTATTAATGGTTGGGCAATACATACGTAAATAGCTTTCAGGAATATGAGAAAATCTATGAAACACAGCGCAAGCATTTATGTTTAACAGATATATACCTTCCAAAATACTGATTTGAACTGTCTGTAGTTAATTTGGTACCCATGCACTCCTATAATTAATCTGATCGATCAGCAACACAACAGCGTAACGTGAACTTAATGCCAGCCATTTCAAAATAATGAAAAGATTTTTCTACTTAATGGAACAAAATTCTTTCAAACTGCTGATCTGAATAACAGGCTGTACTTTATTTCTCTAGTGTTACTGAATGAAGAATGAATATTGGATCAATAATAATGTAGTATATGGATATAAGCTTTTTACCAGATTATTCTGAATGTCCTGGTTGTGCCACTGAACTTTGAACACAAATCCCACATGGGTTCTGCCTAAAAATAATGATATAGTATGATCCAAAACATTTCATAAGTGTGAAGAGAAAGAAAAGTGTTCATATTTCTTCTCTACTTTAATAGCTAAATAGCATATGGAAGATTTAAAACAAAATCAATTGGGTAATTTGGACACCTTTGAATGTCTTCCTCTCCCATATGTACAGTTGTTGAGTAGTTTAGAGTGCTGACAAAAAGACGAACAGGCCTTCCTTACTGCCTGGGAACCTGTGAAGTTTACTGCCATTTTGGGCCAGATTTTCAAACAGTTTGAGCCAAATTATGCTAATTAACCTGTGCTAAACAACTGGCTTCCTTAGTTCCTATTGTCTGAGGTGAGTTGTCCCTTTTCCGCTAGGTGACAATGCTTCTCCTCTCCAAACATGCTCCCTGGGAGGCACCTAATTACAGCTTTTGGAGCAAATACTGTAATTTAGTGCTGTGGACTTGCAATTTTTTAGGTCAACTCTGGTCTGTGAATACCATTTTACAGAAATTATAAGAAAAATAGCAACTAATTTTGTAAAGAACAAAATTCAGCTCAGTTTAACTGATGCAATACTAGTAAGCCAGAGAAGAAAAAGAGCAAAATTGAGGTTGGCTCAATTTCAGGGACTCACCCTCAGATAGCTTTCTCGAGAGGGTACTGAATGACAGCCAACAAAAACCAAGACAGCAGCAGGATTGTGGCTAGGATTATTTGCAGGAGCTGCTCCTCCCTGAGTAAACACTGCAGAATCAGGCCCAGAACTGGCAATCCGCTGTCATGGAAAGAGCATTTTCCTCACTCCTGCCAATACCCAAATTACAGCAGATGAAAATGTTGCCAGTGTGTCTTGTTTTCTTAAATCCATTTCATGTCTCCAATGGTGTAAACCTTGATAAAGTTGTGTATGACAGACTTTTAGTTTGCTTTAGAGGAGGAAAAAAAAATCAAGCTGCCTAATAAACCAGGAACAGATATGCTGAAAGAATCCTTAAAAATTAAGACATCCTTCCATGACTGCAAAGCACATTTTGAGCTGAATAATTTGAGGATTAAATAGCCCGTAATGTAGCTGGTTTCACAGAGGGCCTAATTTGATAATGAACTGCTCGCACACAGTTTAGGCTTCTCAGACGGCTGCTAAATACAGAGGTGTGGTGTGTGCTAAATGATACTACGTTCTAAAAAATGATTGCAGCAAACATGTAGTTGTAGCTACACTGGACTCTGGATTTATATCAAAATGATACTCTTGTAACATTCAAAACAAAACAAAGTAACTTCACCCATTTCATCATTTTTCACCATGAGATTGACTCTGAGCCCTTCATTTCTTGGTCTTAGTTTGAAAATGGACTTTGCTGTTGCAGGACTCATACCCTGTCATGCACCAGCACCAGCGGCATCCCTGGGGCTGCTCCAAGCCAAGTGGTAGGTGCCTAGGAAAAAGGCCAAGGGTCTGAGGCAGATGGCAGAGCAGAGAGCTAATGGCAATGGAGTAAAAATGGTAAGGTCTTCATCAAATGGAATGTACCCTATATGCCACAGTGTTTTGCCTTGGCTCTCCCACTACCATCCAGTAACTTAGAAGAGACCTGCACTGAACAAGTTAATGTTGTTCCAGGTTATGAGTGAGTAGCTACAGATATGCTAGAAATCAATTCTCTTCTCCTCGGAGAATCCCAGTGGATGAGCTAGGACTCCAGGAGCTCAGAGACGTCCCTTTCCTCCCTCTCTCCTTATCCTGCAGGTCTTTTTACTCTACCTGCCATTCCTTGCAGAATTGAAAAGCCTTTTAGGAAATCTGATTAGAAGGGCTTGTACCGGGAGACTTTCTGTATATTTTACATTCAGCAGAACAGAAAATCAGAGTCAATTTGTAGAGAATTTGATTGATACTGCTCACAATCAAAGCCAAAGCCAGACAGCACAAACTAGGCACCTGAGAGGCAACCCAATTTTAGCATCATTTGATTTAAACTTCACAGGACATTGCAAGTCTGGTCACATTTTTTTTTTTCCGGTGTCATATACTGACTCCATCAGGGTCAAACAAATAAAACTTTATTTGAAAATTCCTTACTTGTCTACTTGTATTTGCCTTAGTGCAAAATTGATGTGACAGAGATTTCTGAAAACCCTTTTTTCCTGCAGGGATTACTTCTGGTGGGACTCTGTGTGTTAAGGTTTTTTATAATCTCTGCTGGCTGCGAAAAAAAAGACTATAGCACTTATGGAAGTGATCATGAAGTTTGGTTCTGTCGTTGCTGTCAGATTTCAGTGAATATAGAGACAAAAGTACCATAGGCTGAAGCTGGTGCATGATGGGAGAACTCAAGGTTGGATTTTTTTTTCTTTGAAAAAACATTTATACTGTTTCCTGCTTCTCTACCACTTTAATTCTTTTAAGGCAAGCAAAAGTCTTGGGATGAATGGAGAATGTACAGTGAAAAGAATCGATCTATGACTCTTGAAGCTGACTTGAAGCTAATGAAAGGATTATATCTTGAATGTCACTCTCAACTGTACCCCGAAGAGGCATTTGAATGTATGTTCCAAGAGGCAGTCACACATACCAACAAGAACAGACACAGAGGTTGGCACTGCCTGACTATACAGCATGGTCACTCTGAAAGGCTCTTGAGGGATGTTAGCATGTTTTACCTCTGCTGCTGAGTTATGTCTTTGTTTGGGTGCATATGTCCTATTAACCAAGTAAATGTTAGCTGAATTGGCTGAGATGATTTATGAACTATGGAAAGGCAGGAAGATATTTTAAGTTCACCACACCAATCAGAGCCTCTTTTAATATGATATCAGTTTATGGTAAAAATAAATCTTTAAAAACTCTCAGCATCTTTTATGAACAGAATGAATACATTTATGCAAATATGAGCTGTTCTTCTGAAGTCACTTACACTTACGAACTGCCCATAAATTTCCTGGAGCTTTGTAGCACCAGGACACAACAATAAGCCACCAGCAGTTTTCAACAGCAGCGATCATTATTTTTGAGACTAGTGTGAGACCTATTTTGGAAGAAGCTTTACTCCTTCCTATAGCTTAAGATTTTTATTCCTGCTTCAGAGATCACTTACAAGCCAGGTAGGGCTGGTATCTGAAATGCCATTTGTCATTTGGAAAAGAAAGAAGAAAAGTAAACAGCAGTAGGTGCTATTTGGCTGCTTCTATTAATCATTCTCACAGAAGCCAGTCTTCAGTGGAAGCTACTTAGTCTTTACTAAGTGGTATCTTGGGGTATTGCCCATGAGCCAGCAATGTGCCCTTGCAGCCAAGAAGGCCAATGGTATGCTGGGGTGCATTGGGAGGAGTGTTGTCAGCAGGTCGAGGGAGATGCCTTCTACTCAGCCCCAGTGAAACCACATCTCAAGTATTGCGGCCAGTTCTGGGCTTCCCAGTACAAGAGAGACATGCAGCTACTGCAGAGAGTCCAGCGTAGGGCTATGGAGATGATTAGAGGACTGGAGAATATCTCCTATGAGGAATGGCTGCAAGAGCTGGGCCTGGTTAGATCTTGTCAGTATCTACAAATACTTTAGGGGGTGATGTCAAGAGGATGGGGCCGGACTCTTTTCATGGTGCCAAGTGACAGGACAAGAGGCAATGGGCACAAACTGAAACACAGGAAGTTCCACCTGAATATGAGGAAAAACTTTTTTGCTGTGAGAGGGACAGAGCACTGGACCAGGTTGCCCAGGGAGGCTGCTGAGTCTCCTTCTCTGGAGATACTCAAAACCCACCTAGATGCAACCCTGTCCAACATGCTTTAGGTGACCCTGCTTGACTGGGTGTGTGGGGGGGGACGGTGTGTGGACTAGATGATCTCCAGAGGTCTCTTCTAACCTCAACCATTCTGTGATTCTGTGATCTTTAAAACTGAGGACTGATTCTGTGAAGTCCTATGAGGCACTTCTTAAACTTGCTCTGTTCCTGTGACTTTCACGCAGTTCTTCAGGATGGCCACATCCCTGCCCCTGCAATTTTGTTGTGATCTTTATGAAAATGCTTAAATTGTTAAGACCTAAGGCTCTTACTGGAGCAGCCACAGGGCAACTTTGGCCATACTGAAGTTGGCAGAAAATTTGTTATTGACATCAATGAAGACAGGCTTTCACCAACTCCTGAGATACGCTGGTGGGAAGTAACACTTTTGGAGCTTCTAAGGGAGCACCTAAAATCGCAATGGCTTTGAAGGAGAAAAAATCAGTGCTGGAACTGAATGCATCCAGATACATTTAAATTTCCCTTGGGAATAGAATGATTTAATTATCATTTCAAGTTGTACATTCTTCCTTTAAATCAGCTATTTCATTTAAATAAAAAGGATCTATTTTCTGTCATGGAAATGCAGCAGCTTGAAGTAACTCTACAGTGTGTTGATTTACTACTGACTGTATACTCTTTCAAAGAGAAGATTCCTTAAGAAGTCATGCTACACCCAGCTCTATATTCCTTGCTACACAGCACTTTATATTAATCTCACTATATCTATGTCCATAAAATTTGGGAGGAAAAAGTGGAAAATGAAGTAATTACATATTTGGATAAATATTTATGCAGGATTTAATGCTTTATGTTCACATGAATAAGTACTTTGCTGCCTACTATTAGAGATGTTAAGAGAAAAGTTATTTATCTCAAAAACATCTTTTCTCTGTAAGTTGACAAATGAAAAAATTTTCAAGATTCTTCTACTGTTCTGAAGCTGTATCTAACTGTCAGTACAACTAGGCTTAGGAGATTTTTAAAAAAGTAGCAGAATTCTGAAGGGAAAAGAATCTCTTTTTGCTAAGAGTCTTTATGTTTGCTTTTTAAGAAATGAAAAAAACCTCTTTCAGTTGCAGTTTTTCTATTAGGTTTAAAATTGAAGGCTATAATGTTATATACCTTTGTACAAATATGGTTTAAAAAGGATTATTATGCAGTATAATTGGATGAACTCTCCTGACGTTGGTTAACATTGCTTTTCACAAAGTCTAACATTGGTTCAGTTCATGCACAAATCGCACATTGTGAATTCCAGCAACACTCAGATACACAGAAAAACCTGCCTTTGTAATGGAACAAGTGTAAGCTCCACAGCTGTAGCTCACGCTAATTTTTAGGATACTGTCTGTCTGTTCTTGTATTAATAATGTACAGTCAAAATATTACTGAACTGAGCTCTAATACTAAATTGGAAATGGATGATGGTGGTGGAGTATGACACCACAAAGTGAGAAGTAGGAAGTTTTACACAGGTTTATTTACACGATCAGTATTGTTACTGGTGGAAATAAGGTTGAGGCTTTTGTATTTCAAATCATACATGTATTCTGCCTGAAAGATCCAGCTATGCTGAAGCAAAGATTGCACATGCCCATAACCTTCTATGTGGTTTGGTGATCAGAGAAAGACCATGAGCCATGACTGCAAGGATGAGTTAGACCCTAGTAGAAACAGGTTGTTGGGAGCACTAGGCATCTAAATAGGCACCTAAAGACCCCTAATGCCTAATATTGCTCATGAAAACACTGTACTAGCCAAGACTAAGCTGTGGTTGGGATGCTCGTTCTCTGGCTACTGTTCTGCGTGGGAGGCTTCTTGTGACTTCTGGAAAAAGAGTCCTAATTGGAAGGAAAATGCACTTGCCCTTTTTAGTGACCATTTATTTTCTTGTCTGTAGTTTTGAAGCAAACACTTTGTGCATAAGGAATAGGGAAGGATAGCTGAAGAGTGGGCAATCAGCCTATTGAACCAGTAAGTCATTTCTGACTTTGGGTGAGCGCATCATCCACTGATAGATCCCATTTTCTCCTAGTAGGGGAAATCTACATAGCTAAACATAAGACCCGGCGTCTACCTCCAACAAGACAGCTTGAAATTCATGAAATTCATGCTTATATCTATCTATTAAGACAAAGTAAAGGGAGCAGAGGTCATCAGCAGTACCATTAGCTCAGAGAAACCAGACTACGAAGTCCCCTTCAGTTAACAGACTTCCCGGTCTTTTGGAACTGCAAGGATCCATCCTTGCCATTGTGCATTAGCACAACGTCATCTGCTTCCAAATGAGACCTTAGAGTGCAGCCACACTTTAAATGAATAGCAAAGCATTTTCAGATAGGTGCTTGGCCTCACTTGGGTATGCATGTGTCTATATAATACAATGGTCTGGGTTTTACTAATTGTTATGGTGGGAACAATTTTCAAACAGACTTACCTGTACACAGCAACATCTAACTATCTTCATGAGTGGAATGAGATGAAAGAAACAAAACTTTAAAAAGCACACCTCATATTTCTAGCTGCTCTCTAAATGACAGGGTAAATATTTAAAATTAACCACATCATTAAATTAGTTAGTTTTTTCACTACTTTCACCCGGAGATTTAAATCTAAAATCATAAAATCTCCCTGTGAAAGTGTGTTGTGGAATACGGTCAGGCCATTTTTAAGAGAAAATATTGTTATATCAGTGTCTTAAGATACAGTCTTAGCTAACTTTTATTGACTTAATAGGAAAAGAGATAGAGATTTCAAATAGAACACATTTTTAATCTGATATTTCTAAGATATAATGTATTCTAGTACGGTATATATTGAATCATGGTATTTAAGGATAAATATTGGAAACATTTTACATATAATGTTAATAAAGCTTGATGCATTGTAATAAAAAGTTTTTTATTGCTGTGAACACAAGGCAAATGCTGCCAGTCAAACCTGCTGAATAGGGCAGACAAATGCTCGTCCTACACAGATCTTTAATGATTAAAACTTTTCCCTACAGTGTGACAGCTCACTTGGTAGTGTCAGCTGAATCATTGCTAAGTGCAAACTGTCAGTTCTAGTAGACAAGTGTTAGAGTCTGTATAGTTGTTAACTTGTTTCATCTGTTAGAGACTGGTTAAAAGTATCAGTCCTAAGTACCACATTTTCAAATGGTTAGAGGAGGGAATCCCTGCATTTATAGAAATATAGAAGAATGTAAAAACACATTTCCGCCCCCTTAGTACACAGCTTATGTTATTTGCTTTTCATAGTATGGATCCTATTATTTTATTTCTCTTACAGTAAACTATTTTAATGCGGGCTTTTTCTTTTCTTTTTTTTCTTTTTCTTTTTTTTTTCTTTTTTTTTTCCCCCTTCTGATTCCTTAAAGGGCATATGCAAAGCAAATTAACACTTTTGTGAAATGATGTGGGTAATTTTAAAAGAGACTGCTTGTAATTCATTCTTATTATATAATTCTTGCTTTTGAAAGATGTCTCAGATAATAAATCCTTATTTACATTCATGTCCTATCTCTCTGGTTTTGAAGAAGCATCTTAATCTCAACAGCAGTTTAGATGATGACTGGTGTGTGTCTTGGAATTCTAAGTTATACCCTCTTGTCCTCAAGGCTGATGATTGTAATTTTGCTGTAGCTGAGAAAAGTGCCTTGACATCCCTCCCATTGCTAAGTAGGCTGAGTGGCAGGAGGTATTCATTGCGTTATGGGTCAGAAGGCAGCTGGGTCACTAGTAGGACATTTTCATGCAGTCTGGCAAAACCTATGGAGTAGAAACAGCACCACTAAGAAGCCTTCCATATGGCCCAGATTGCAAAGAGAGGTAAGGCTTGTTTCTTAAAACATATTAGATAATTCAGAAAAGAGATATATTACAAATTCTGGAGGATTTGGACCACAGGGAGGCTAGACTGAAAATTTAATTTGCCTTCCAGAGGCAGCAGAGAGAACTTCTGTTACTTGTATGATTAAGAATCTGGACAGGTTATTAATTAGCTGGATACTTTCCTCTAAATAGATCGTATATGACCTTATCATACAGAACACTGACATAAATCCTTCAGAGCCCTGCACAACACAAGTTCATTCTATTTAATTTGATTTCTGTAGTCACTTCCTTTCATATTAGGAGAAAGACACAAAAATGTTGAAATGGCTCAGTAGCCTGACTTAAAATCAAAGCGGTTCTTTTTACATAGGACATCATTCTCTCTGCTTTGCTTCCAGAAGAAATACTGGATCGTATCCTCTTGACTTGTAGCAGCAACTCTTGTGACCTTGGCATTGACATGAGCTGTGCGCAGACTACGAGATGATCCTGGTGATTTCATAGGACTCTTCCATCCACAGCTACTGTGTCCCATCAGAGCTTTGAAATTTATTGTATAATGGCCAGAGTCCTGACAGAAAGAGAAATAGCCTAACTGACTCAATGACACAGCAAATGAGAGGATCCTCCCAAAATGCTTTTAGTACGACTACTCATGTCAAAAAGAGATAGGAATGGTGGTGCACTTTTCTGACCATAAACACACATTTCTTGATAGACTAGGGATGCACTGCAGGCTATAAAAAATCTTTGTGTTTAAATACTGGCTTTCCAGCAGCTGCTATAAAACCTTAACTGCAGGTTGAAAAAAGAGCATAATACCAAATGCCATTATAAAAGGCACAGATGAGGTTTTGTAGCAGTCTGAACACTCAAACTAAAAGATTATGTAAAACAATTGCCCAGAGATGGATCCCTATTCAGCCAACTCCAGACATGCATGAAGCTCAAAACATAGGCACAGCCAACTTAGCAACATCTGTGAACAGGTTTTATAATGAAAACAGAGACCATTAGCTAAAGCAGTGCCACCGGCAAGGCCACGGCACAGCCACGTGCGGTACGCAGGGCTGGTCCCTGCCCGATTCTGGAGCTGATCCTGGGGAGGAAGATCGTTAGCAGTTACACAGGCGACCTGTAACAATCACGCTACCATGGCATGAAGCTGGGTAGCTGATTATCTCCCAAACTGGCAAACGAGTCATTTGTAGCAGATAAGAGCTTGAAAAGCCACTGAATTCCCCTGAAAGAACTGAAATGGCATGTGCTGATTCTGTTATTCTTGAACACTAGGGGAATAAAAATTGACTATGCCACCACCAGCCTTGTAAATCATAAGAAGGACAATCTCCTTTAAGGAAACTGTACTGACTTTCCATGGGTAAACTCCTGCTAATCATAAGGTATTATAAAATATTTGGTTCCTCTGCTCATATCTTTCCAAGTCTTTCTTAGGCAGGCAGCCTTAAAAACAGAAATATAAATCATTATAATCAAAGTAGAGAGTAATATTATATTTTAATGGTAAAATAATATCAAGACTGCAATAAATTACAGAAAGCAGCATTAGAAAACTGATCTAAGATGTGGAATTTATTATCTGAGGTGAAGTTATACAGTTATAAATTCATAAATAATAATAAATAATAATGAAGCTTCTGTTAGCAACGTAAGTAATGTTTGAATTGTAGAGTTTAAGCTCAGCTTTTACTGAACAAGAGCTTAAGAAGAGGAAAGACAAAGTGGACAGGGCATGGTCTCAGGGAAAGCGGCAGTTATCACTATGCGGTGAATGGCAGTTTCCTTCCCACCAGTGAAATATAAACAAACAAAAACATACAAACAAGTGGTGTAAGCCACGAGCCATCGAAAATATAATCTCTTTCTAAACAAATGAGCTTAGGGAAGCCTATGAATCCTGGAATATCCGGTAAAACAAACCAAAGTGAGCAAGTGGGCTTACAATTGAAAACAAGATCCAGAATAAAAGGGACATTCTCATTTCCCTTTGCATTTGACCTCCTAAAATTTGACTTGCCATGACTTGACTTGCCACTTTCCTGTGGTTAGTGGCGTCCCCCAGGGCTCAGTACTGGGTCCCATCCTGTTCATCTTTTTCATCAATGACCTGGATGAGGGGACAGAGTGCCTCCTCAGCAAGTTGGCTGATGATACCAAGCTGGGAGGAGTGGCTGTCACACCTGAGGGCTGTGCTGCCATTCAGAGAGACCTGGACAGGCTGGAGAGCTGGGTGGAGAGGAACCTCATGAGGTTCAACAAGGGCAAGTGCAGAGTCCTGCACTTAGGGAAAACTAACCCTAGGCACCAGTACAAGCTGGGGGCTGACCTTCTGGAGAGCAGCTCTGCAGAGAAGGACCTGGGAGTGCTAGTGGATGACAGGCAATGTGTCCTTGTGGCCAAGAAGGCCAATGGTCTCCTGGGGTGCATTAGGAAGACTGTTACCAACAGGTCAAGGGAGGTGATCCTGCCCTTCTACTCAGCCCTGGGGAGGCCTCATCTCAAGTACTCTGTCCAGTTCTGGGCTCCCCAGTCCAAGAGAGACAGGCAGCTACTGGAGAGAGACCAGCATAGGGCTACAAAGATGATCAGAGGGCTGGAGCATCTGCCCTACAAGGAACGTCTGCGAGAACTGGGCCTCTTCAGCCTGGGGAAGAGAAGACTGAGGGGGGATCTTATCAGTGTGTACAAGTACCTGAAGGGAGGGTGTCAAGGGGACGGGGACAAACTCTTTTCAGCTGTCCCATGTGACAAGAGGCAATGGGCAGAAACTGAAGCACAGGAAGCTCTGCCTGAACATGAGGGGGAATTTCTTCCCTGTGAGAGTGACGGAGCACCGGAACAGGTTGCCCAGAGAGGTTGTGGAGTCTCCTTCTCCGGAGATTTTCAAGGCCTACCTGGATGCAACCCTGTCTAACATGCTCTAGGTGACCTTGCTGAGTCTAGGTTGGACTGGACAATCTCCAGAGGTCCCTTCCAACCTTACTGATTCTATGATTCTATGATATGATAATACATGCTAAGGTACAAATGGCACCTCCTCAGTGTGGTTCGATGAAAATTTAATGGGATCTCTGAAGGCCTAAACATGACAAAAAGTCAACAGGACTTGAGTGATATACTCCTGTAAACTGAAATTGCTGGGCTAAAAGAATGTGTGTTTCAAATATCAGCAAGTCTCTGAGGAATCCTGCTGCTCCTGAGAGGGAGATCCATCACCTGGCTTGTTCCCTAACATTCCCACCCCTGTGGAAAAATCATAGCAGTGCAAGACTGAGGCTGGTAATACCATCTTTAACTCATGCAACCTTGAACTAAAGTTCTCCTCTGTCTCAAGATACAGTGCACTGCAAACTGCCAGTGGGGTGGCAGTTTGCCACCTTGATCCAAGCTGATGTGTAAGGAAGGCTCTCCTGCACCTCTCCCTGCACCTTTCTGAAGATTTCTCTGAATCTGAAAGAATTACTCTGAAGATTAATCTGAGTCAAATATTCTGCCTAGAACTTAAAAAAAAAAAAAAAAAAAAAAAAAAAAAAAAAAAAAAGCTTATGGAGACCTTATGCAGTTATCAGCATTGTGCTTATGTTTCACTAATAAGCTTCGGGTAAACTATGCCTGTGGCTTACTGAGCTTATTGAGCTGATAAGTGGTTAAGAATGAAAATCTTAGCAGAAAATATATTGTACTAACTGAGTACAATCCTATTTCTAATAAGAAACAAAGCTAAAAGAGAGCACTCAAATATAGCAAATAAGGTCCTGCTGGCTGAAGAACAGAGACTTGGCTCAAATCTGTGCCTCCACGAGATAGCAAAACCCACATCTACAAATACTATTGGTATTTAGTTTCCACAACAGTTTTAACCAGGGGTTTCAAAACATGATGGATATAAACCTTGCCCTACTGAACCCGTGGCAAAAATCCCGTGGCTCCTATGGAGTTACATAGATAGTGCTGTATACGTGCTTGCGTTTATCTATATATCTATATCTACACGTAATATTTATAAATACAAAGGAGTTAAACCTAGTCATGCCCTAGGGAGGTAAGCAGGATTAAACCCATACCACTGATAGCAAAGTAAGTCCAAGAGAAATGAGAGCAAGTCCAGGAGACGTGCTGAAGGCTTCCCTTCCCACTGGAGGAAGAGAACAACTTGAATCGAGAATGTCCTAATTTTTCAGGTTGATGGAGCTTGTACAAAGGTCCTCAGAGCATCAAAACCTTTCCTAAATTTCCACTATTCTTTATTTAAACTTTGAATATTCACCCATGCACTCAGCCAGACTAGTACCTATTCTGCAAAGTAAAAACTACACTTTCCAACTTCTCAAACTCAGAGGATTTCTTCTCTAAAATCCCAACAGAAGGAATCATTTTAAGGAATCTTTCTTCAGCCTTATCACAGGTTAGATTTCAGGTAGGCTCTGTGGACTTTGAATTATATTTTTAAAAGTTAGTGACCTTGATGTGTGCCTTCAGATGGTGTAAAAGAGGAGAGAGCTCATACTCCTGATAAGCGGTCTTTCTAAAAACAAACAACAAACAATGAGGAAGTTACTGCTGCATTTAAATTACCTATTTATTTAAAAGTAACCTTCAAGACCTGGCATTTACTTTTGATTGAATATGATTAATCATGAGAAAGAAAGTTAGATGGTTAGTGAGAATACATGGACATTTATCTATTTTTTCCGTTTATTAGTGTAAATATTTTTGCTATTGGCTGCTTGGTTGAATAACAGTTTGCCATGAAGGAAGAAGAGTATTTTATTATGCAAAAAGACAAGAAAGCTTACATTGGATTTCTAATATCAAATCTGTCTTTTGTCAATAACACTGACAGCATTTTATCTTTTCTGAGCTGAACACTATCTACCAAAGGAAAAGCTCCCTAAGTAAAACAACTGAATATAACTGTTTTTCACTCAGCCAAGTATCAGCTGCTGCAATGATCCTTGCAATTAGTGATGATACCACACAGCAGTGGCCCACAGGGGATTGCTTTGATTATTTGTGATAGGTTCATATTTACCTAAGTACAAATGGACTTGTCCTGCTTTTAGGCAGAAAGCTTCCCTCTGGAGCAGCACCTGGTGCTGGAAATCTTTTGTGCTGGTTTTTAAGCATGACTGTTTCTAGGGCATCTGGCTTGAAAGTACAAAAATGAAATGAGCTCAGTGGGAGCAGGCTGGAGGAGGTGGATAGTGAGGGTGCTGCGGGTGGAAGCGGAGCACAGCCGGATTTTTCCTATCCTTTATTGCACTTGAAAATTACTTGGGAATTTGCTCTGTGTTCCAGTTGCCTTTTTTCATCTTTTATGTTTTATGTTCATGTTTTATGCATGTTCAAAACTGGGTTAGCTGAAGACCTGTTTCCACATGACACACAGATTTCTGGTACCTCTTCTGCCCAAGAGCATAGTGTAAGAGGTTTGGCAAGTCTTGAGGCTGCTGGAGTCTGCAGAAACATGACTTTCAACCCTGGGACACCGGTGGGGTATGATCCACATGCTATCGGGAGACCTCTATCCGCAGCCAGAGCAAGGCCTGCTCCATGCAGTGTTTGAGGAAGACTTCTCAAAGCAGGTTGAGCTGGGTGGTGACAGACTCTGCTTTGACATTTTGGGGTGAAGGGTGAAGAAGGGGGATCTGTGTGAGGTGGATGCTGCTGCAGGCAACCAATATAAGCAGTTTGTATTACTTCTCTCACATTTTTCCAAGATGCACACATTTGCAGAGGATGTTCCCTCGATTTTGTCTGGGTAGAGAGAAACAAGAACAACCTGTAACTTTTTTCTTCTGCACGTATCCTAAATTCCTGGGTTTCCTCTAGGAGTTAGGCCTTCCTAAATACAAAGTAAGCCTCTGAAGACAGTAAGCAGTCCTTGCTCCAATAAATCTCCTCCATTCCTTCAAAATGCACACAGTTCTGGGGACTTGGGGCAGTATCCAAACCGGTTTCTAGGAGTACCTTGCTGATCTACCAAAACTACTCTAGCCTGCAAACTCAGAAGCTGAAGACACTACAGGTTGCCAGGACACTGGGAGGAGATGCTCTGGGAGGAGATATTGGCACCAGCTTCAGGTGATCTGAGTTTGGACCATAGTAACCTCATGACAAGACCTGGTGTTCAAACACAGACCCTGCACCCCAAACCATTGCTGGAAAACTTCAGTTCCATTTGAAAAACAGCAAAAGACTTGTATGCCAAACAAAAAGTGCAGGACGGAATAAATTTCGAGGTGTTCTCAATGAAGAATCAAATCCATTTTTTCTAAATAAATTCTTTGCCTCTAAAACTTTTCACAACTGCACCTCCTACTTCCCCTCAAAAACTTTGATACCTATATATTCCCCTTTCTCCTTTTAGACTTTCTAAAAATTCTCCATTGCCTTCTATTCCTCAAAAGCTTTGAGTGGAAAAAAAAGACAAAAAAATTTTTTTAATCAGAGGCACAGCAGGAGATGCTCTAGGTTAGTAGGATTTTAGTTCATATAAGGAGTAAACGCTGCCTGAAAGAGCCTCCTATTGCATCTTTCCCCTCCTCCCTTGTCCTGTAGAGGGGAGAGCTGCACCACATGAGTTTCACAGGTACAATTTATTTACAAGCAAAATCCACATCCTGCTTATCCGTACAGCCAGCTGACAGATGCTTGTTAGCAGGTGAAAAGGAGGCTACTTGTTAAAGTGCAGCTGCTTCTATATATTTTTTTGCCAGCTGCATATCAGACACCAACTGGCAGGAATTTATTCATTAGATATTATTTTAAAAATCAGCAATGTGATGAATTTAAAATGTTAATTTGGAATGTTTTAAGGAATAGGTAATTGATGAGGAAATACAACTGCTAATTTGTTATGACTGGTATTGCTAGTGGCTGTAATATTTCATTATTCTTTTAGGTTTGCAAATGAAATAGTCATTGTCATTCTAAAACAGTAAAATAGCAACCATCCCTGCCCATGTTTATTAGTAAATAAAATACATGGTAGATTCTAGGTCACAGAAATTCAGCTGAACTTAGGCTCTTGTTGGAAAGTTAAGCTCCTGTTAATAGCTGCAGAAAGTGCCTGTATTCTTTGTGTTAACATTTTATCTCACCATAATGTGACATTTTAAATATCTCTTAAGGGAATTGTTCACAATGCCTTCATTTTACCTTCCTGGGATGTATTTTTAATGAGGCTACTTGTCCTTTCCTCAGTTTATTATAGCTAAAGAAGAAGGTATTGTAGGAGTGAATTTGCAAATTTCTAGGCATAATTGAATTCAGTCCAAGTTAAAAGACCCATCTTGGAGAATTATCCAGAACAGAAAATCTGTGTTTAAATTAAATATATCATGCACATAACAAAAAAGATGCCCAATGTTGTCCTAAATACATTTAAAATTTTTTAAGGTATCTGAATTACAATAAATGAACCTAGGTTATTAATAGTGTAAGCTTTCTTTTTGTTTGTGTCTTAAAAATAAAATATTCCTTTCTGTCACAGGACTGATCTTAATCAGATCAGTCTATTGGCAACAATGAAAAACTAAAATTTCTGGGGAGAGAATTCATTTACAAGACAGAGATTCAGCTTCCAAAGAGCCTAATTCACTCCTGGTTATTATATTAGTATGTTTCTTCTTGGATAACTAATAGATGAGATAATTTGTAATACAAAAATTACAAGAAGTCCAAAGAGTTTCCATCTAATTTATTGACTCTCATGAAAAAAAAGTTCATTATAATAAATAGGAAGTCTTTTCGGTTGCTGATCCTCTCATTATCAAATTGACACTCCATAGATACTGTTGTGCCCATTTATTTTCTAACAATGTCATATATGCTCTGTGGAAGTCAGTAAAGTCACACAGACTTTCTGTTATCACTTTTGTACAGTAGCAGTGTAGCACCAGGGTATCAACCTATGAAAAGTTTTAAACATAAAGTCCTTTCTCTCACTTGTCTTTAGCCTGGTCCCTGAAGGTGAAGCAACACCTCCTGTAGGTTAGAGGGATATGGCTTTGGAAGTGTGCCGACATCATGCCAAAGCAAGCAGGCACCCAGGTCCAATGTGGTAAAGGAAAGTTTATCCTGAGGTCATCTATAGACACTGAGCCTTCCCCTACTGAACCTTCCTAGATGAAAAGGGAAACCTGATCGTCCGGTTCCACCACTAAAAGGATAAAGCACCACCTGTTGCAGGTCTCAGAATACAATAGAAAGCATGTGCTTGATGGATTTGCAGATGTGGTCTTTTCCTCCTAATCATGTCTCACCCACCCAGTCCTGCCCTGGAGGAGAGGAGCTGCATAACCTTTGGTCTTCTACAGCCTGTCAACGTGTGCTAAGGTGGCAAGTTCATAAGTCAGTGATTCCCAGTTCCTGCCTCAGAAGGACGCTGCATATGAGACCATCCAAAGCTGGTAGTAGACAGAAGAAATTAAGAAGTTAAAATTGAGGTTAAAGAGAAGCACAAAGCCTAGCCCTGCTGAAAGGTATGCCTTGCTCACCACTGTAGTTCATGAGACAGCACATTTTGGGGACTGCTGATATAAATGCTTGTCAAGGTAAAGCTGAACCCAGAGCAGTCCTAAGGTGGCAGCCAGGAGCATACCTAGTTGAATGGAGAATATTTTGGATCTGTTTTCTCTTTTTATTTTATTTCTTTCACATGCTACCATTACAAAAAAATCTTAACTAGCTTTAGGATGGAAGACAATCCATTAACCTACATACGCAAAAACATATCACTGCCTTTTGAGATTCCCTGTCATGTTCCTAATAGTGTACCCGACTCTCTGTGATTCTGCATGGAAAGAGCAGAGCGCACCTACACTCAAGATTTCCTTCAAACAAATCTCATGTGCAAAGCACTTTGTACTAACACCCTGCTAGATATAAGCCTCCTAGCATCACTAAAACATTTAGTATATAAGCGAAAATCTCCCCAACGAGCCCAAAATACATCACTTCACATTGTTTCATCTGTCTCCTTTTCCCTGATTTCATAAGGTTTCAGAGAAAAGCAGTTGGTTTTTCTTCGTATATTTTCTGTAAACTGCACTGATATATTTTAGGTTGATAAACAGATATCATTAAGGAATGAATAATTAATATTGTCCTCTTAAAGTCTGATAGTATAGTTTTACTTTGTTTTATTTTAATTAAAATTTTATCTCCTATACATTTTTATTGAAAACCTCCCTATATAATCAATATGTCTGTGTATTTACAGGGGTCAAGTCTGCCACCACTAATGTCACTAGCAAGAACAAATCAGTAGGAGAAAAAGGATTCATCTTTATAGGAAATAATAGATGACATAGGTAACATCATATATTAATTAAAGGCAGTTATTTCTTTCAAGTTTTTGAAACAGTTTAAGAGAACCTTTGGGGGGCTTCTTATAAGATTAAAACAGAAAATACTTTTTCATTTTATATGCTCATTGAAATATTCAAAAGTTCATTCTATATGATGCTTAATTACAGAGATCTAATTAAATAAACTGAAAGAGATGCATAGATATGAAGTATGATAACGAAAGTTTAGTTTAATTTCTCTAAAATTAGAGGTGTTGGATTAAAAGTCATATTATTTTTCCTTTTTTTTTTTTTTTTTTTTACTTAAAGTTGAAAAAAAAAACCAAATAGCTGCTTAACTAAAGGTTATTAAAAAAAAGAGAGAGAGAGCAGAGAAAGACAGTGCCATATTTTGGGATCAGTTGTTTCAGCACATAGGTAATGATATGGGCCCAAGCTGCTCACAGGGCAGTAAGTGTCAGTAGTAAAACTGATGACTATCTAATCAGATTGACACTGCTGTTGTATACAGAAGCTGTACAGAAGAAGCTCACTATTATTTATTCTTATATTCAGGAACGGGACATAGTCACACTTTTCAATCCCTTACATGCTTAGAAAGCTGTCTGTAAAGGTATGAGAGTATGTACAACTATTTATTTATCTACACACAAATACATGCACATTTATATTTAAGGGATAAGAAAATTCTTCAGAAACTGATGGAACGGTTTCCTCTTCTCAGGGAAAGGAATGCGTTAACCATGACGATGGAGAGACACAGGAATTTTTAGCAAGTGATTCATTCAGCCAGTTAAAGTGTCTACTTTATGAAGAGATGAACTGCACCTTAAAATTACTAATGTTTCTCCACCAACTGCAAAACGGAGTTTAGATGATCTGTGGACATCTGCATTTGTTCTGACGAAGCTGTTCAAAGGTAACATGGAGGAACAAGAAAAGACAATTCTGCTAACAGGATGGGGCATCCTGTACTAACAAAGAGTGAGACTGGAAAACATTTGGAATAAGCCTTAAGCATGAACTTCTGATCAGTAAGAGTTAAAAGAATAGGGATAGGAAAGTTATAGTGCACTATGTTTGATGTGCTATGGCCACCGCCAGACAGCTTTAGTGAGTGCTAGTGTCTACACTGCTGATAATTTAAGCAGGTTCAGAGAAGAATCACGAAAATGATTATGAAGCTAAAAATAATGCCATGTTACAAATTATTTACAAGATATAATCTATTTGGCTTTTTAAGTATCATTATATTCTCTAAGTACCCAAATGATAGACAGAAATTTTACTTTAGAGACTTCTTCAACCTTGCAGGCAAAGATAGATAAGAAGTTCCAAGTCTGGAAGTTGAAACAAAATTCAAAAAAAACCTGAAGCACACTTTCAAAATAGTCAAGGAAATTAAATGCTGGAACAAATTATTCAAGGTTAAGGGGATTCGCTGGTGATATTCTATCACAGTTAATAGTCTTTTTTCACATGTGCTGCAATTACAATATTGCTACTGCACCTAAAGTTAGAATTAATGCAGGAAATCCCTGTCACCCATTTTACAGGAGTTCAGACTAGACAGTTAAAGTGACCCTCACTATCCTCAAAATCAAGAAAATCTTAAGATATTTCACATTTTGTTTTTTTAATATCTTGAGTTAGCTCTGTTAAAGAGCATTTCCTCACAGGAGCAGAAATGTGATGCATCAGGGGAGAATTACAGAAAGATAAAGACTTGTCCTCAGCAAGAGCATGACCAGCAGGCGAAGGGAGGTGGTTATTCCCCTCTCCGAGGCACTTATTAAGCTGGGTCTGCAATATGATGTCCATTTTAGGGCTCCCAAGACAAGAGAGGGACCGATATGCTGGAGCTAAAGCCCAGAGGAGAACGGCTAGGATGGACACAGAGTTGGTGCACGTGATGGACACAGAGAAGCCGAGGGTGCCAGTGAACGTGAAGGACCGGTGGGATATAACTGCTGTCTGTGTACTGGGGAATTATAGAGAAGGCAGAGCCAGTCTCTTCTTGGGGGGGCCTGGTGAAAGCACAGGTGGCAAAGGCGGCAAACTGCAGCAAGGGAAATTCTGACTGCAAAGAAGAAAAAAGTCACAAGAAGAGTTGGATCTCTCTCTGGATCAAGTAACCCAGAAAGACTGTGGAAATTCTGTTTTGGAGATTTTCAGAGTTTGACAGGACGAAGCTCTGAACAACATGACCTGACTTTGAAGATAGCCCTGCTTTGAGCAGGGGGTTGGACTAGATGACCTCCAGAAGTCCCTTCCAGCCTAAATTACTCAGTGCTAAGGTTCTTTTAATTTGGAGAATGTATTTTAATTGGAAGTTCAAGCTTAGCCATGTGAAATGATTAACTTTTGCTCTTTATCATCAAAAGTAGGAATTTTCAATACATAAAAAGTTATTCATCTCATGGGCAGATGTCATCATTTTCATCTCACTTGCTCTCTCCATAAAATGTGTTGCAGTAAAGTGGATTTTTATGCCTGTGATAATAACAAAATAAAATAAGCCTCTACTTCCTTCATCCTCTCTCCAGCAAGTTCTTGTTTACCAAACCAAGAGTAAACCCAAAATCAATGTCCTCAGAAGCATGATTAGTCAATTTACCTGAGCAATAAGAATTTTCTTCTGACTTTGAAACACTGGTGTGAGGAAATCTCTACAGCATGGAATTTAATCAAATTTGTGCTTTCAGAATTTTATGAAAACGTTACAGGTTTTGTATGTCTTTCTTTAGCACTTTTAAATACTTCCCACTGATCTAAGAAAAAAAGCAATACTTTCGTCTGCAAATGTGGTTTCAGTATACAAGACTATATATAAAGTAGCAGCTTTTTCTCTGTTGCTATTAAAGTATACACTTCCAAGAAGATCATAAAACAATGAGGTTAGGAAAAATAAAAGTCAATCTAATAGCAAAAGAGGTAAGTTCCAAAGCCTATTTTACTATATTGAAAAACAATGAGCATGTATTTTAAAAGGATATATTTTTTAGTTTTATTCTCCATATAACTTTGTATAGTTAAAAAAGAGGTCTTTCAAAGTCTAAGCAGCCACTTTTGCCTAGAATAATTGCTTTGGTCCTTGCAACTTCTCCAGATAACTATCTAAAGACCTCTCAAGTGAAAGAAGGCCAACCAGATGAACAATATTTTTCTTATTTCTACATATCACAGGCAAAGCTTGCATCCAAAGGATGAAAAGCAAAATTAGTCTTGAGTTAATCCTTCAATTAGTATCATTACTGTCCTTCTTGCAAAATATATAATCTTCTCTGTTAAAGCAACTCGCCAGAAAATAACCCTCTATTTTCACCACTCTGTGTGTGTGTGTGTGCAGACAAGCACCTTTCTCACACATATGCTGATTATTATCTTTCTTGCATTTGTCCACAAGCATCTGAACATGAAAATTAAAGCAGGCAATTGTCTGCGTATATTTACATGGATGTTTTTGACACAGCTGCAAATGTGGTCTCAACTGCAAAGGAGATTGCTGCATCACCAGTGGAGAAAATACCATGTACATTACAAAGTTATTCTTCACAGGGTCAGAATTGATGTCGACCTTCCTTATTGCTGAAATGACCAGATGACAAATTGGCTATCATGATCTTCCAGTTTTCCTCTTCAAAAGCCTCTTTCTCATTCCTCTCAAAAGGCATCATCCTGTGAATTTAACACTGTATCTCTTCAGTTTCAGAACTTTGATCTTTCAAGACCATGTCCTTCATTAACCCTGCACTCATCTGTCTTTTTAATAATTCTGGTGAATTATTAAAGATTTAATTTAAGATCTTAACTGACCTGGGACAGCAGCTACTAGTTATTGCACATAAACTTTGTATTAGTACAGGACAATAAAAAAAAAAAATCTGAAAGGTATATGTTCTTAGCTGAGTTTTCATTTAACCTAATCAAATAGAAGTTTTCATTAAATAAAAGCCTGACTACTAGAGTACTGATACATTTTTCAAAAAGTGCCCAAACAACTTGTATCTTTCCCAGGCAGACTTCATTAGCACTTAGGTTTTCCTATGTCACTCAAGCATCTTTGAAAATACCACCACTGACTCAGAAGGCTGTGGGTGATGTGTTACTAACATATTTCTTCCTGTGAAATAAAGCTGGGCTGACAGCCATGGAAACTAAGGACCACTGTTTAGTCATAGGATAAATATGACACATTCAGGGGCAGGGAAGGTTTCCTCATGGCACTGTGTAAATATGCTTCAACCCCAGCTTAGTTATTTGTGAAAATAATTTAATCTCATTGCTCATTTAATTCTTGACCTCTCTGCTGAAACTGAATCATGATTAGCCCAAGGTGGAAATACTTTCTTTTTTTTTTTTAACAAACATACCCAGAATGCAGTTGCCTTCTATGGTCATTTCAAGTCTGCATGCCCTCGAAGGATGGGAACGCAGCCCTGCACAGGCCATGCCGCAATCACCTGCCTGAGATTTAAAGCCAGAGCGTCCAGCCTCGAGGGCGGACGTCAGGCTCCAATTACCGACATTGCTGGCTTTAAAAGCATTGCTGATCTCAAGCTTGCTCAGATTTCAGTGGCATCTAGGGCTGTTTACCAAAACGTGAAAATCAGGACAACTTCATACAGTGAGCTAGGTTGTTCAGGGGGAAGATGCCCCTTGAATTTACTGAGTTTTGGGTTAGGTGCCTACTTACATACCAAAATATGGATTTAAGAGAATACGCATTTGGCTTAAAGCACAAAACTGTCTTGTTTTAAACAGGCACAGTGCATATGACCTTTCTCAATCCTTAGTTACTTACATTGCTGTAAGACGTGGTCCTAGACTAAGGCAAAAACATTTTACTCAGAGTATTTTGGATAGCTTTAAAAGGGAAAAAATAACCTCCACGACTCATGTCTATTTTTATTTTGCATTTCAAAAATAAACCCCAGAAAACAATAGTTTGTCAGAAAACTAAACCTGATGAAATGAAAATTTACTATTGCTTTTCCTTTTTTTTTCATTCTTGTTTTTTTTGTGTGTGTGATTATTAGGAGTCCTACTGACAGAACAACACTTTAAATCAAATATCCCTCAACAGGTTCAGAAAGCTCAGTAGGTTACCTTCATGCAAGAGTTAAACCTGTTATTGATACAGCATCCAGTGAAACTAATAAAAACAATCTATTAGCTGGTCGGTTTTGTTCCTGGGGACGTGTAAAACGAAAATCAATATGAACAATGCGAACACTTTAAGCCAACATTGGTGCTGCCTGTTTTTGAAAATAAAAACCGTTGTTTATGTCACGATATTGTAAAATATTCTAGCATTTCCTTTAATTCATTTGGTACTTTTAAATAGAACACATTAAGCCCACCAGGGAATCTGCATCTGACACAACACTGAATTCCTCTTTATGAACTGAAAGTAATCTGTCTGACTAGGACATTGAGGACCAGTAATTTACTATCTCAGCTGTAATTTTAAGTGCTCACCCAATGCAGGGATTGAAGCTTTCATTCTATAATTATAGAGGAATCAAAGACTGGCACACTAATGTATTGAGCTACAATGCCAGCTATTTATAATCATCTTTTCTCAGGCAATATGTTTTTAATATGTTAGCACAGTATGGTTGTCAGAAACAACACTTTTTTTATCATAGGCTCCGTAAAATGTTTCATGGCTGAAAAATGCAAATGATTTTTAAAGCTTACAGTATTATAGTATTTTTAAAGGAAAGAAAAGATCTTGTGAAATTTAGTAGGATTAGAAAGGATTAGTTTTGGTCCCTCCTTTGTAGTAAGGTACAAGGAACATCAGAATAAGAAATGTACATAAAAATAAGAAAGTACCACCATGACGTGTGAAAAGGTTAAGGCAGAAGGTTTGGGTTTAGGGTCAATCTACTAAGCCGGAGCATGTCAGACCACTCAAGGAGTCCAGCCACTTCATTAAAAATCACTGTTTAATCTCTCTTCTTCAAATACAAAATTTTTGCTACAGTTTTACAGTAGTTATCTAATAATGAATCTTAGGGAATGTATTTGTTGCTTTGTCTAATCCGATCATCTACGAGCCACTCAAATGAGTCTTTCCTGCTGCTAGCTGAAATATTTTTTATAAATAGCATTTGTTATGCAGTTAGCTCTAAAGAAAGTAATGGTTATTTATTTTGACTGTAAGAAAACATCAACTGGATAAAACAAAAGCTTTCTGTGAGGACATAAAAGTATGACAACATTGTCATCAAGGAAGCTTTTTTGGGTCCAGTGCAGAGCAAAAGAGAAAACTTTTCCTGTGCAGGAAAGGCAAGATACAGTTTCAGAAATGTCCCTCTTAAAGAACTCCCTCATTTTGCAGTCTTCAGTCTTCCTGATTCAAACTGGGGCTGAATCCACGCCTGACTGGTAAGGGATTCCAGATCTCCAGACATACCCAGATTTCTCCCCTCCACAGCCTAACCTTAAGAAAAAAGAGCAAATTGACTCTTTGTCTAGCATTTCTGAAAACGCTGTAGCTTTTATTTTGATTGAGCTCTGGATAACATGAAATTCAGGAAGACCAGCCATTGTGCATATATGAATTGATTGCACTGAGCTAGGGCAATACGTGCTGTGCACAGCTGTGTTTGGGATGGATGGGACCTGCTACTTGCACGCCACACGGCTGATCTGTGCAGGCTCGGCCCAGCACACTCAGGGTGCGTTGCAATCGTGTGTACGATAGCGACCTGCACAGGTCAGCTCCCCGTGAAGACTCAGGAGCCAGAGCCAAGCCTCTTCTCTCTGTGGCTCCCTCATCATCCTCCTTTTTTTTTTTTTTCCAGTTTCTTTCCTTCTATCTGGCCAAATGATGATTTAATTAGATGAGGTAGATGTTTGGAGAAAAGGCTTTTACAGAGTAAAACAAGTTTCTCAGACAAAGGTGGGGACTTGAGTGGCTCATATCCCAGGCAAGCTACTAGGCTAGTCATCTCTCCTTCTTTTTATTCTTTCCGTACAGGTTGGAAAGGTCTAGGATTCCTCTGCAGATGGGGTAAGAGCAATTCTGAACTCCATACAATCCTCTGGGAAACACAAGAAACATTTTTATGCTACGTCCCTTTATGGTGAGAGGGTCTTTCCAGATAAAGTCTTCCAACTTGCTAATAAGCCTTATCAGGTTGTCCCTTATTGTGTTGTTTGTACAATACCCAGGATAATGAAGTCTTGCATTTATTAGAGGTTTTGATGACATATTGCTGTACAAACAATTATTAGTAGTGGGACATCAGGTAGAAATTACTCATGAATAACCTATTAAGAAGTTGATTTTGTGTCTGAAAAATCCTGACTTGCATACCCAAGTAATTAATACACTAGATCAAAATTTGACTGATACAGGTTTCTGCAAAAGCTCTCTGCAATGCTCCCTTTTCCTGGCTCCTACTGCGCCTAATGCTCATTCGGCAGGCAAAAGGTTTTCTGCACTGTTCTGGTTCAATGATCTGACAACACTCCCCTTAACTAGTTTCCTTGAGTCTAAGATTGACTCAGCTGAGCACTTTCAGCAAGAAAACTGAAACACGGAGAAGGTTCTCTCTGGCAGACTGACAACACATCCTTGCAGTCTATCATTCTTACCGAGAAATGCCGAGAATGGTTTATTGCTGTCCACAGTCAGCTAACAGACATTTATAGACTCTGAACCATACTTGTTTTCTACGACTGTCTCCATTTATTCTTAGACCTGTAAAGAACTGAACCAGGGCTTGGCACAGGGGAGGCGTCCTGCACACTCACTCACTCTGCATAGCAGAACCAGACTGATTCGCCTGGCAGAATAGATGGGCCAGTGGCTACTTTTCTCTCTCTATTTAGCCCTGACTTGATCCCTGGTACATGGAACATGCACCATTGCTATCTTATTATTTAGAATTTACATGCAAAAAGAAGGGCATGGAGAAGATACCACCATACTTGCTCATATGTTCCCTTGTCTGCTTGCAAACTTAAATGTCAACCTCTTATATTCATTTCTCTTACCGTGCTCACTTGGTCAGACCTCAGGTGCTATTGACTGATACGGGATTTTATATACATTCAGCGCTGACAGCCAGGTTACTTTTTGACACCCCAGAGGAATATAATTACTTTCTTATACATTGATTGCAGTCTAGAGTGTGCCCTTGCTAGCAATATAAATCTCAAAATAAAATAAAAACATACAAAAATACCTGCCATCCAGCATGAGATCAGAGACAAAGTCTCTTCTTTTCTTTTGTAATAAGCAGTTGTTTCTCGTCACGGAAAATGCATTTTACATTGTTATTGGGAAAAGGAAAATTTTCTGTGTGGTCAAGTTCTAGAGAAAATGCTTTCTTTTTCCCCTAAAGGAATATGAGAAGGGTAAATATGAGAGGCAAAATTCTGCTAAAGTTAATATGAGTCATTGCATTTGTGAAGGCAATTTCTGGTATTTAACATTAGGCTCAATTTAGAAATGATTTGTAGGGAGGATTTTCTACAGCTTTGCTCTATCAACTTCTTTTATATTCTGTTCAGTGCCTATTTCTGAAATCCTGCCCTGCCATTTCACCTGGCCTTACCCACCTGAAAGGTCGGCGTCTAAGCTAATTGCCTGGAATATGTCTGGCCAGGATGGGACAGACTGCCCTCTGGAAGTGTCTGTCTCTTTTACCATTTACTGTAAAAATAAGTTGTTCAGGCTAGATGCCTAAAGTTAGTTGAAACAGAGTCCTTCACAAACACCTAAAATATCATACATTATCAGTTCTAATTATCTGTTTCTTGTGGTGTCCTTTCAGCTCTTGTTCGGAAAGCACTAGCTCTGTTTGGCCCTGACACAAAAAAGAGAGCCAGAACTAACAAGACTGCAAAAAAACAAGGTGCACTGAATAAAGAAGCTGGAACAATTTATTGCTGAGCACTACAGCTAGGTCTATGCATAGTTAGCCCTTCACTGCCATGTACATGTACTATTTCTTTTAACTGCAAAAATATTTGCCTTGTGACAAAGCTTTTGACAAGCTCTGGAGGCTTACACTTAACTACAAATCATGCAGTGTTTTGCAACCTTTTTCAATCTGTATATGCCTTGAGAATTTTCAGTGGTGACACGGACCTTTTTCTAAATGCTACATCCTTAGGTTGCTGAATAGGAGATAAAATTTGTTTTTCTCAGTTACCTTTCTTGGGTTCCTTAGAAATATTCAATTTTATCCCTTGGAGGAAAGAAGGACAACAGATTGAAAAGACTGAGGATGAGATGGAGAAGTGATCCTTATAACTTCCCTGCACTGCACAATGACCTGAAGTCATCAGTTTGCTTCCAAAGTCAACATGATTTGTTTTGACTGCTGATCAGTCCAAGTTACACAAGTGCTATTATAATTTGGGGTGCCTGATGTTACCCATTTTGCATTGTATCTTACATATCTTCTTGTGCTTTTAAAGCTATGATGTGAGAGCCAGAAAAAAGCATCTGAAGATAAGGTTCTCTCTCTGAAATGCCATGTAAACCTGGAAGAAATCCCGCATTAAATACACATATCTATGTGTGCAAGGGTTTATCTGTACGCACATATAAGGAGTGCTATATAAATAATACATAGAAATAGTGAATATTTGCTTTCTATGCTATGAAAATGAACAGTAGAAAGAGGAAAATAAGGTAAAGATTTTAAAATAATTAAGAGAAAATGTCCCCTAATCTTTTCTTCTCTTATCTGACCTTGGTCTCCATGGAAACAGGATCAGAAATGTCACTGGCAGGAAGAACTGTCACTTAAGGATTTCACCTAGAGAGAGGAACTGGTATCCAGTGCAGAAACACAATCTGAGTTGTGTTTCTAAGACTGCCTGAAGGGCCAACGCAGATATGCTACCAATGCACTGAAATTAAATACGAAGCTTTCAAAGGGAGAACAAGAGTTCCAGACACTTTTCTCTCAGTAAATCAAGTCTCTTAGATATAGTTTCTGCTAGGCAGTCAGAAATGCAGGTGCTCAACATCACTGTACACTTTGGGTTACCTTGGCTTCTTAATATCAGATGCGTGTACCATATTTACACCATAAGGCAAGTGCTTCCTTTCGTAAAGAGAAGTGATTCTAATCACCTGCTTCAAAGACCACATGTTGCTGAGTAAGCTGACAAAATCCTAGGAAGGCTTCTGCACGGGGACAGCATGAGGTGGAAGGTGGTTATGGAAATGTGTCAGCCAGCTGCAGCAGCAGTGACCAAGTCTGAGGTCCCATCAATAGTAGGTTGTACAAGCAGGGAGCAATTGCTGGTGCAGCTTCATCAAAACCAACACAAAAGACACTATTTCCCATCAAACCCTGGATACATACAAATGGCTGACCTTCTTTACATTCCTTACTTCAAACCCCTATTGATCACATCCCTCTGGGTTCTGACTCACTAAGCACATCCATCTACTCTCTCATAATGTCCCTGAGTCAGACCTGACTCTCATCACTCTGGTTCATGCTCAGAGGTTTCCCATTGCAAAGATAAATCTTGCTCAAGAGCAACTGCATCACAGATAAAGCTTTGCTGCTTAATTAGGCTATAGAACTAATTGTCTATAATGAGGTCATCAAAAAGGTTGCTTACTAATGTCCAGCACTGGAATAATTTACATAGACAAGCTCAGACATGGAACATAAATAACTTGCAAAACCACAATCTTTGTTTCATTATGAAACAGGAATGAAGGAAGTCAGTTGTTGGCACTTGGGTTACTGACAATAGAGATACACATCAAGCCTATTATAGAAAATGACATTCCAGGTTTATTTTCCCTTTTGATTTTTTTAACACCCTGGTGTTTCTTGTTTAACAAATTGTTCTTGAGATGACGTATTCACAATAAGCCCATAAGCACAAACTGAAACACAATTTCCTGCTAGCTTCAGTAGAAATGCATTAATCCACTGGATATTTCCCAGGACAATATTATCTCTCATGTGCAGACTATATTTCTCTCATTCGACTGCAAGGGGAGAAAAAAATCCTTGAAAATCTGTTTGAAAAGTGACATACACACAAGAAACTCATAGGTAAACTGCCTCTTGCTCATGTGAAGACTTTTCTATCTATTTATCTATCTACTCCTCTACCTATCTATTCATCTATACTGCAGCACATCATTATACTAAAGTCCTTCCTGAATGTGACAATGAAGTTAAATAATGAAAGAAAGGCAAGAAGGCAGTTAGCTTATTGCAGTCCTCATTGCTTTGAAATGCTACTGTCATCTGTTTTTAACTGCATTCTGTCACAAGAGCATTTTGCATATTGGGAGAGGAAGGATGCTGTCTATTCCGAGTTTAGACACATGCATCTTTTAAATACCCACTGCTGTTATTCATCCTCATATTTTCAAGGCTGTTTACACTGCCATGCCTTATAAAGATGTGATATTAAATGCTACCAGGACTGTAGGGGTGTTTGATTACTGGCCTCTTATAACCCACAAGGCTAAACCACTAACTTGTTCTTCACTGTCTTGTCAGCTGGTAATGATAAATGTTTTCCTCCAAAATAAATAAAAAGAGAAAACTTCCTTAGAATAAATTCTATTTTTAAAAGAAAAGCATAGATATATAAATATATATTTCTTTTCAAAAGATAAAGTAGGGAGGTAGTAATCCCTGCAATTCAGAGAAAGGATAGAGCTTGGGCTTAGGATACAGCAGCATGCAGATATTCTGGGTAGAAGTATGTTCCTCCTTGCCTTTCCCAGGCATTTCAGCAATGTTAGAAGTTTCAGAAGATCTAGTGAACTAAATTTCAGATTTTGTTGACCTTCCATAAGGTTGTGGCCTATCCCAGGCCAAGTCTAGTAGGTGCAGATCCCTAATCTTCTTAGGGAATGGTGGGAGCTCTGAGATGGCTGCATATCTATATCCAATGGATATCTTACTTGTTTTCTAGAGGCTTTCTGAAGCATCCCATAAATCTTCTTGCAGGAGTTGTCTCCCTGTAATTGCTGCTATTATAGTGGAAACAGAAAATCACTATAGCCTGTGGAAGAGAGAGGATGGAAAAATAGTTGGGAAATCCTAATATTTGGATAAAAGCATTAGTGGGGCAGGACAACCTTATTGGAAGCTCTTGAAGAAAAAGATTTTGCAGGGAAATTTCCAGCTAGGGAAGAAAATCTGTAAGATGGGCTTCTTTCTTTACTTTTTAGTCATTTCTGCTTTGAGACTTGACTAGATATCAGCAGTGTTGAGAACCAGTATAAGGCAGGGGACAGAACAGCCCCAACTTGCCAAAAGCCAGAATTTACTTTGTCTCCATGCCCCCAGCAAGTTGCCTGATTTCAAGAGGAGGAGACGAGGACGCAGCAGTCTTGTTGATAGCTGACTCCAGATGGAAATAGATTCCACAATCAGCCTGCCACTTGGGCTTGGTCTGATTGCCTCTAGTTGGGGGGGGGGGAGAAGAACTCTTCTGGTCCTCACCCCCTGACTCATGGGTCCCTGATAATTCAACCCTTGAAACTTTAGAACAACGCCTGGATTTAGTTCATATCTAGTTCAGCCACTCCCCCATTCCACCGATAAGCAGCCTTTCCTTCTTCCCTCCTCGCAACGTGACCACGATTTCACAAGCGCTGTCACTGGAAACAATTGAGTGCTTTTGTGTTTTCAGGCAACCAGTATTCTAGAGTATGTCTGAGTGCAAGAAAATACTTTACTCTTTGGAGAATAACAACCATCCAGAATAAGCTCCTTTTCACTATGGAAGTAAGTTTACTATGACATGAACTAAAATATTTCTTATTTTTCTGATTGGGATGTTCTTCCAGACAAGAATGTCCCAAGCAAAAGTTGGAAGATTTGCTGCTGAATAAAAAAGTAAATTAAAAACCTGAAAGTGATCACTTACTCTGGCACCTATCTTGCCACTGTCTCCGAAGGAATGGATGTGACTTACATGTGCAGCCTCCCGAATGCAGGGTGGCTCTCCCATACGCATCTGCGGCCAGGGGAAGGTTCAGAAAGGGTTAAACAGATGGAAACAGTAACATTAATAGCATAGGTGCTAAAGCCTATGACCACAGCTAGAGTTGGGTGCTTTGGAAAAAAGCACTTAAAAGTCTGGATTTGGTAATGAATTGAAAGTGAATTTCCCAGCTTGGCAGGCAAAGAGGATTTGTCCTTGATTTTGGAAGAATAGCCGCTGGAGCTCCAGAGGGAAAGAAGAGAAAAACAGATGGAAGGAAATTAATTCAATAAAAATAAATCAGACCTTTTAAACAGTATTGTTTTTAATATTTATGGCGCAAAGAAAATTTGCATTTTTCTGTCAGTAAAGTATATGTCTCCTTTGACCTTCACTCCCTAAGTGAATATTTCCTTTAGCAGATGTGAATGGCAGATATTCTTCTGTCATTCTGTGGACATTTTAAGCAAATCTGGATACTGCTCTTTTTTTTAATTTCTACTGTAAAATGATCCTTGGTGATAAGAAAATGGTAATATTTGCTCATACCACATGACTGGATCATGGTAGCCAATGATCTGTATCTGGGTTTCTACAGCGTGATGTATTATACTTCACACAATTTGCTGCAGGCAGAAATCTTAATTAAGGCCTTTCCTAAAGAGTGACCTTCAGGGACGGCATTTCTGAATTGATGTAAAAATAGACAAATGCCCTAACATTGTTAGCAGAGTTGTGGTGAACTGCTAACTGTACATTTACTGTTCTCCTCTACATACAAAATTATTATTAGCTGCTATTGTTGAATGAGTTGTGACATACCTTCAACAATTAATTGCAAAACACGCAAAAAGAGATTTCAACCCAATGTATAAGGACTCAATTACACAGCTTCTCCCCCACTTTTAATGTAAGTTGCATATCCAGTTTGAGGATATACTCCCTCATGCTCTATTCATCAATATTTTACCATGCTCATGGATTATCATTGTTTTGGGATCTCTCTAATTAGCTAGCCACATGTGGTGTCTGCTCAGCTTTCATCAATAATCCTTGTACCAGCACGCACCAGCATCTGGGCAGGTTTGGCTGGGCAAAAAGGGGATTTTAGACAATACTTGGAAGTAAATTAAGTGTATTCAAAATAAAGAGTTTGTAACAGTTGTTACAACCATGCAGGATGCTGGCAGGATGTATACAAGCATCTCCAGACTGTTTTGCTAAGACTTTTGAACCAAAATATCCTTATGATGTCAGACATGGGCTTTTAGTATTTCTTCCACCCAAAAGAAATTGCAGTCAGCATGACTGACAGTTTTGTGCTGTGATTGCTCAGGAGCTGAGATAACACCACCAACTTCATTTCCCACTGCAGATCTGGGGTAAGATTTGATCTCAGGAAATAACAGAAGGGTGCATGCAGTGCCTGCACCCCTACACCCTCCCCAGGGCTCTGCCACGTCATCACGCAGACCCGACACGTGCTCTCCACGGCATTGATGCAAGGTTGGCTCTTTTAATGCCTCCAGAACTGCTGCCTCAGCTGAGCAGTTTTTGGTAATTGGCTGAGAAGCATCATACACTGAGATAAGGAAAGCTGATTTCAGTTGCCACAAGTTAGATAAACCACTTAAATTTTGAAGATGAAATGGACTTTCAAAGTAACTTCTGAAAAGCTTTTGACATGACTTTTCCCCACCCAGCTCTACAATACTGATTCCTTCATGGACAAAGATGAAATGAACTAGTTGCTGAAGCTTAGAGAGAGCTCTTGTCAGAGACAGAGCTTTTGTCTGCTTTTTGTGACAAGCACAAAACCTGGCTTTTTAAAGCTAAAGCCTATTGTGAGAGATACAAACCAGTCTCTTGGCTAGACTCACCCGGCCTATTTCCGCGGCAGCTCAAGGGTATGCTATCAGTTGACATGAGCCAAGGGACTGGCTGTACAGTGGAGGACAATGTGCTTTCAGGTGACCTAGGAGTGCAGGAGGTGAGGGCTGTGCACGCACGAAAGAATCTGAATGGCCTGAGTGACTTAACACCACTCCTGCCCTCAGCGTCAGACCTATGGGGCACCCACCCCTGGGTGACAGTCTACCCCCAACACAAGATGACATCTGCACCCCCTGAAGCATTAGGTCATCCAAGTGGTTTGCACAAAACATTTTTTATGCCCTGTTTTTGTAGTTCTTATGGTGGCACTTTTGTGTAAATAAATCGCCTAACTGTCCAGAGTCCTTGGTCTCAAATGTGACATTCCTGGGATGTCTGCAGCACTACATCAATGAGTTTATGCCGGACAACACGTAGGAGAATTTCGGTTTCTGTTCCCAGTTCTACTACTGCTCTTCAAACGTGACCTGCGTAAAATGACCTCATCTCACTGTTACTCTCTCTTGACTTACAAAACAGAGCTAATTTTGCTTATCTGAGGGGAGCAGGGAAAGGCCTAAGGCTGGCCAAAGAGCTTAAAGTTGCTCAGATGAAAGATGCAAGAGATGTAAAGGCTGGCGAGAGTCTGCCTTCCTTCTGAAGCCTTGGCTCACAAAGGAGTGTTAACGGCCCCAGTGAAAAGCGCAACAGAGAAAACAAGCGGCAAGTCCTCCGTGTTTCCCAGCTGGATGTCCTGCAAACTGCCGACCCCGTACATCACTGTAGAGGCACGAGGTCAGCTTTCCCGCTTTTATAGAGATGCTGTGATCTCCCATTGCCTCCTCAAAATGCCTCGCTGTATCCAAAACTGCTTCTCAGGCTGCTCTAGACTGCTTTCCTGGCAGAAACCAAGCAAAGAAAAAATAAATAATGAACCAAAGAGACAGCTCACTCTCAGCCTCACACGTCGTCGAGGAGATAACAGTCCAATGCGTATAATGATCTGTGCTGAATCATTTGCCACATCCGTATCAGAAGCTCTCAGCTTCATTCAGGGTCTCTCTCATCCAAACTGCATGTGAGATGACAGTGTTAATACATCAACTCCTGCAAAGGCTGCTGTAATGAAATCTGTCAGTGTTGTCCCTACACCAAACACTACTTGAAAAAGCAGATGTGTAGTTCAGATTCAGTTTATTACTGTCTGAACCTTCCTCATGTACAAAACCAAAGGACAATTAAGAGAGGAAATCCCCAGCTACTGAAAACTGCAGTAGCTGTTGCACACAGCTTGAAGCACAATGGGAACACTGTTTTAAGTCTGCTTCTGTTTTTATTATATGTTATTTTATTATTATCAAATCAAATCTCAAAGATTCAAAAATACGTCAGAATATTTAAAAGAGATCTCATGAAATCAAAAGTACCCAGGCTTTCCATTCATCTTGGGTATGCCAGTTTTTCGATGTGCCTTAGGTAAGTCACCTTGGGTAACATTTTCAAAAGCATGTGGTGATTCCAAAGCTGAAATGCCATTTTCAAAACCTAAACCCTACTGCTAATAATACATACATACATACATACATATGCTTACATGAGTATTTCTTATAAAAGAGATTAAATGATTTTGGCACTTCCAAAATAAATTAGTCTCTTTTAGTTCCTCTGTGTTTCCCATACAGTTACTGGACTTTTGCATAGTTATTTATTTTAGATCCTTCTGTTCATCTCCCTCTACTACATGTATTAGAAATGCTAGATTCTCTCCACTGACCCTAGTCAGTCAGTTCCAGTGGGGAAGTCTGCACTGTAGGCATCTAACAATAGGTGAGGTGAATTCGTGCTCCAAGCCTTGGGTCCCCATCTGTGCAATGAGGCTAATAATACCTTCTTTCTCCTCAACGCCACTTCTCTCTACTAAGGCATGTCCACTCCTATGTGTTCGTGCCATGAGCACAGGGCCCTCCAGTCTCTCTTTGGGCTCATAAGCCTGAAGAAGATGACTCTCAAACCCTGAGGAGAACAAGACCACAACCATCAGAACCCACACCCTATCACTTTCAGTGTAAGCAGTACAATTCCAAGCAAAGGGAACAGCCAAGTTCTAGAAATTCTCCCTCCTTACAGGCAAAATTAAGTCTCCAGCACTTTCCCTGAGTTGAACATAGAAGGAAAAATCCCCTTAGGCCATCTGCCTGTCCACTGCAGTGTGCAAGGAAAGCCTCACCATCCATCCTGAACCGATGAGCAGGAAAATATAAAAGTTTCTCTTCTTCTGCCTTGTGTGTTTTAGTAATTAGAGTGAGTCAAATGGATGCAGGTAGTGGGTTATTTTGGTAATTGCTTCTCTCTAAGTTATAAAACAGTATATTACATACTACGTACAAATGAGGATTCAAAAGCAAAAACGTGTTTAGTTTTGATTTTAATTGCATTTTTACTTCAAATGTCTATTTTTCTTTTTGATACAAACAGACCTGAGTGATCTTGCAGAGATCAACAAAATTTTCCACAAATGGCAGGCATTTGTCTCTTGGTGGTGCTTGGCTCTGTAAGCATTTAATCTGCTAACTTTGACAGAAAGAACTGTCTAATTTCTATAGCCTGGTTATTTTTAAATCAACAAATATTTACTGCACACTGCCTTTTAAAGGATACAGTTATTAGTGTACCTCTGTTTGATTACCAATGACACAGTAATAATACCAGCAGCTGCTGAATTGTAAGTGAAAATAACCCTTTGTTCTCATTTTTCTTATCTGTAGACTATAACAGCACTCATGGGGACAATAAGCTATGAAGTAGATTAAAAGCCTGTTAAATGCTATTTTCAGCTTGGCAGATCACCAAACCCTAGCTTACCCTTAAGCTCTGTTTCCTTTTAAATATTCCTTTTACTATAGCCATGTGACAACAGTAATGTGCAGTTTTACAGTGATTAAGTAACTCTACAAACAAGAGGTTTCAGGTTTATAAACTGAGTGGTGCTATTCTCACAGGTGAAAAAGATTATGCTTTTCCAAAGACACCAGTGCTTCTTGAACAGGCTGTAGTGGCCTAGCTTGCAGATTTTTCCATCTTGTCTACAGATTTTTTTTTTTTTTTTTTTTAAAAAGACACTGTGAGCACTTTATTTCTGGTTGGCTCTGTTGAGTCCTTCCCACCTTTCTCCATCTTCTTCTTAAAACACTAGATTCATTTTAGCAGGAAAATGTCTGCAGATTTTATCTGTAACTGGTATCACAGGGTGTTGCCAGGTATTACAGGGTGAAAGGCTCTCTTAGGCCTTCCGCACAACCTCCCTGACCTTCAGCATGAGAGTTTTCAGGGATGGGTAGCTGCATCCCGCTGCTCCATGCTGACCTTCCCCAGGGGCCAACGTGGCTGGGCAGTGCGCACCCCTCTGACTCTACGCACTCCAGAACAAGTGCAAGGGACAAATGGCGGCACCCAAACATGCCCTGAAGAAGGAGCTCTAAAAAGGAGTTCTCCCCATCTCCAGGAGAGAGGGAGAAGCTCCTCCTCCCCCGCGGAGCTGTGTGTGCACCAGGTGAACGGGCACCATTCTTGCCCGGGGCCCAGCACCACTCCTGTTTGTGGGTATTTCAGCAGCAGGAGAGATGAGGTCACGTTGTCAGTTTGGAAAAGTAGCACTTCCAGAGAAATGCAAAAAGTGATGGTCTGCATGCATTTAGCCCTGTTTACAGGAATACATGTTTGAAGACATATTCAGAATGCGAATTCTGATGAAAGTTTCCAACAGGAGAACTACTGAGGGGGTAATCGGTGGGAATAATGTAGCTGGCGGCCATCCCTTGGTGTTTCCATCCACCTTGGTGAGCCTCTGTTGAGTAGGGACTACTTTATCCATCCGAATAGAGGAAAAAAAAAAAAAAAGAAAGAAAGGAAAAAAAGAACTAGAAGGACTATAGGAACCAATAAGCTAGTTTCTGATAATGTGGGAGGGCTTTACTGAAAGAAACAGAGGAGGAGGGAAAGTATTTGTAGACAAATACTGCTATTTGGAAGGATTTTTCTTTTTTATCCTCAGGGTAGATTTCCATGTTTCTGTTCTGCCATGGAACAAAACAGATCATTTTAAGAACAACACAGCAGGAAGTAGGCCTACTTCTGTACTATTTAACATGTTTGGTTTTGACCTAAGCTTGCCACTTGGAGCTCAGAAACTTGGATGTAAGCTCTCAGTCAGTGTTTTTGAACGAAAACACGCCTGTGGATAAAATCCCAACCAGTTCTGAATTCAGTCAGTGGGAAGAAACATAAAAAATATCCTAATTATTAACCAGCTTCTCAATAGAAGAAAATAAAAGTCTTGGTGTGAGACAGTGGAAATTCCTTTCAAAATTAGCAGCTGACTCTAATCCTAAGAATTAGCCTTTCTTCCTTTTCACAGATAAGCGCCTGTCACTCTTTCACTGTACCACAAGGGACAGTGACAACTCGTGAGATTTTATGCTGGAAGAAATAACATTCACTCTTGAACTTCAGATTGCTAAAGACACAAAGACCTTCCACAGAACTGCACTTTTCAAAAGATAGGAACCTACCCAAGACCCCGAAAGTCCTGTTTATCCAGGTAAGACTGCTGCCTTGCAAAGATCAACAGAGGACCAGACTTCAAGGAACATCATACCCATTGCCAGCAGCCAACCTCAACGTGCCTCAGTCACTAGACTGTTCCTGGAGATGGTGGCTCAAACTCCAGAGCTAGACTATATTTGCTTGAGGAACATGGCTGCTAAGTTCTTTTAACAGAACACAATTTAAAATACCTGTTCTCTAAATCTCTCTGTATTTTTCTTTACTTACTACTGAGCTGTGATATTCCCCCACAGACTTTCTTCTCCCTTGATCTCCACATTCATATTCACTGTGATATGATTTTTACCATGTAGTTGGACGTCACTCTCAAAAATATTTCCAGTGTAACCCATATCACAATACATTTAAGAAAGAATCCAAGCCTTCAGATCCATACATCACTTGTAGTGCTTCTGCAAGCCATTTTTTTGAGGAGATGACATTTATTACGCTTCCTTCTCCAAGTAACTTTAATGTGTATAAGACACATCTGCAGTTGAAAAGGGAGGAGACGGTCTACTATACCCTTACAGCTACCCTATGTTAGACAGGATGCTTAAAGCTGGGAATTTCTAGAAGTTTTTGCAGGTCAAACATCGAAACTGCATTGTAATTTTAAAAGAGATAGTGTCTTAAGGTCCCAATCAGAATATTTCTGCACATGACATTTTAATGCCCATCCACAGCTTTTTGTCCATTTCCCCAAATCCTGGAGCTTCACTTTGACCTGTGGGTTGAAATGAACACGAAACATAAAGCAAAACTCAAAAGAAAGCTCTAACTTTTACCTACTTTCAGAAGAAAACTTCAAATCCCACTAGATTCTTCTGTGAACAATGTTTTTGAAGCAGAACCTTAGTTCTTTTCCCCTGATGTGTGCTATTATCTTTGTCCCTTAATTTCACCCGTTTGCTTGTATTCCATAAGGAAGGTAGCATGTTTTTATACAATCAAATGACCTGGTTAGGTAGATAGTTTTTGCAGTTGAGGTGAGGCTCTGAAAATGTATCCAATTCTAAATGTATTCTTGTTTCTTTGGAAGTGAATTGAATTCACAATATTTAGTCTTCCTGTTTTTCTGTACATTGTGATTCTAGCATCCTAGGTTTATAACCACAGTGGTGATAAGTGATGATTGCTCATCACAGCAAAGATCCTTGCAAAGAAGGCAGAATAACCGTGCAGAGGTTTATCATATGCAGTGACATGGGTACTGGTACAGGAACACAAGACATACCAGCTAATTTCTGGACATTTTATTTATTTATTTATTTCTCATTCTCTGTCTTTTTCATTCAGAGCCTCAGGAAGATTTTCTGGGAGATGCTGAAGGAGCCCTAGGCCTGAACTCTACTTTTATAAAGCCACAGATACGGAATGATGGAGCTCAGAGGTCATCTAGTCCATTTCTCTGCCATTTACTGACCAGGAGAAGAAACTATACTTCTTAAATTATTTTTTAAAAGATAGACCCCAAAAGCCAGTGCAGATTGACAATACAGGATTTTATTATACTGCCACACAGAACATAACCAACTCCCAGGACTCCAGTACCTGCATGATGCTTATCACTGTTATCTGAATACATGCTGTAGTCAAACTGAGAACATCTATAATCTGATCTCAAACAGTGGGTTTCAGCTAGTCATTCTTAAAAAAAAAAAAACAAAACAAAAAAAAAAAAAAAAAAACAAACAAACAAAAAAAAAAAAAAACAGACCAACAAGGAAACCTCAACCCTTCATGACTATAATGGTTTGCAACTTCCATTCCTGTGAAAAGGCATGCTTTCCTTGCCTGAAATGGGACAGATGGCAACCCTATAGGTTGCCGCTCTAAACTGACTCAGAGCAGAGCTCTCTGTACTGTAACCGTTGTTACAGCAGCATATGTTTGAGAGATGCAAGCTGGTTACTCTGAATCTAGCACTGTAACACTATATGCTGGGGTCCCTTGAATGCATGATTCGTCGCTTGCCTTCCAAACCTCTCCGTGTTTCTTTTTCTTTTTTCCTTTTCTTTAAAGTGAACTTTTGCCTTCCAGAGATAGAAAAGGACATGCGCATTTGGCATATGGATAGAAATGTTTGCAGTTTGTTTAGTATTTGTGGAAAGCTTGAAATGCACACTTCTACATTGAGATATAATTTATTTCAAAGGAAATAGTTCTGTTGAATGGAGAATTTTACAGGTGGCATTTCCAAATTCAAGTCTCCACAAAAACAAATGGTGCTACAATAATTAAGCCCTGTTAGCACTACCTTCCTAGAGATGCTAAAAGGTTGTGTTAGAAATCTATGATATATAACAGTATTTGAATGGTCATTACAACCTCAGACAGTACTCAGACTCTTCTGTTCATTACTGCATGACTAAAGACAAATTTCTGCTTTGTAGAACAGGAACTGTGACAACCAGAACAGCTCCAGGTCCAAGAGTTAGACTCAGTCCTTTACAATCCACTTCTCAGTCTTTGTGGAAAACATTAGCTACTCATAGCTATTTGCAAAGGCAGCCACCATACCTGGCAAGGTGACACTTTTTCGCACAATGCATGGTTAGTCTGTGGAAATACTTATTGCAGGATGCTGGGAGTAGTAAATGGTTTCCGAAAACAGTCAGATGAATCATTGGAAGAAAATTCAACCATGAACTATGGAGGTCACATAGACACTCATAATCCTGAGCTGTGGAGCACAGGAAATTGAGACATGTACCAGGAAAGTATCACCATAGGCATTCCCTATTCTTAAACTCTTCCCTAGGCATCCAATATGGTCATCATCAGAGATGATCTACCGAAGAGTATGTCTAGTTGATCTGACCCAATATAGCTGCTACTTGGGAGGCTGATACAATGCAGCTCTGGTGGTGTTCTCATGTGGGTGAATCCTGACAAAGATCACTGCTATCATGCAATCAACAAGTAAAGGAGATGTGATTGGGTGGGATTCAGTAGCCTAAACATAAATATCTCCCAGAGTCATCAGAGCGACTGTGGTGTCTCCTGACTCACCTCCACCTTAGTCCCATCCAGATGCCTTGAACATCCAGGGATACTAAACTGGTTCAACTAAAACCTACCAAAGAGCCAATATACAGAAAGGAGAGTGGGGCTTGATTTGCCTCCTTCTGAAGAAGACAACTACATCAACCAACTTTACCAACTAAAATAGGTGAAACGAATCTCACTTGAAAATTGCCTATTTCTCTTCACTGACCACAGTGGGAACCCACGGTGACTAGATCAGCTCCCAGCATAGACGTCTAAAACTGATGAAACACTGAGTGTTCACGCTCTGTAATGGCACAGACATACCAACCCAGATTTCTTGTGGATACTGAAATAGTTTTGACCCAAACAGAGCTCCAAGGAGCTGAGAGTGACTCTTAGGACCTGACTTCACTAAGCAGGACCTGAACACATACCTGTGAAACATGTCGGCCAGTACTTTCAGCACTGGTTTTAGTACAGGTGATGCTTGCTCAAGCATGCCATGAAAAAGTTTAAGCTCGAAGAAATATTAAAGTGTCTTGGCCAGCCTGAGAGATAAAATGCTGAAATACTGTGCTCCCTTGCAACCGCAAGTGTCTCTGATGCTAACTCCTGACAGAGTGACAGGAAAGTTAAGGCCCAGCACCTTTAGCTGACAGATGACCTTTAACTGACTAAAGCTCTAGTAGGTTTATTCTTGAGCTCAAGAAAACAAAACTAGGCTTATAAAGATTTGCAAAGGCCATGAACATACTCTTCCTGTAGATTTTTTGAACAGAGCTTTTTTACTCATGAACTGTAGCAAAAGCTATTCTAGCAATACTCTGTGAAAAATAAGGCAATAAATTGGTGTCATTTTAGTGGATTAGTAGTGTCACATCAGCTGCCACAGTTTTACGCCTACGTCATCAATTTTGCTACTGCCATTCTCTATCCCCATCACACTGCAACAGTTCCAGACATTACAGTTAAAAGTGTAATTAAAAACATAGCATGTTTTTTTCTGAATTGGTCTGGAAAAATAAGGGGAGGAAATGTTGGTATTTTGTCTTAAAATAAGCCAGAATTATTTCAAATTCATGTTTCAGCAAATAGATAATCCACAGCCTAAATGCATGAGAAATGTTCTTCCAGCTGGAAAAAAAGATCCTTTAAGACTAAATACAGGCCTTTACAGTGTGAGATGATCTGAACTATTTAGCTGTCTATTATCAGATTGTGTCTGTAGCTGCAGAATGAAGAGTTTGGTATTTCTCCTTTCACACAGAACTCTGAAACTTGGTGAAAGGAAAATTGTATTTTTCTAGTAAATATTTATGAAGTGGAAACAGAAGCGTGGTTGGAGTACGTCTTTTGACGAAGATACTTTCATTTAGGTACAGCCTATATTTCTCAATAACTTCCTTCATCTTGTTCCACAGCAAATTTCAGGGGACACTGAGCTCTAAGGACAGATTTTGGTGTCCTAGCTTCAAGACCAGGACAGCAGGAGCTTTTGGCTTCTAGACTAAACAGTATTATTGAAAATCCATGCAGAAATCTGTAATGCTTGTGAAGGGCAGATTTCAGGTTGGTGAGGATTCAACCATGAACAGACTTCAGATTGGTGAAGATTCAAAGGACCAACTGGCCTTGATTCAACCAAGACTGTCATACCAGGGCTCCTAAACCTAACTTCAGGGTATATTACTTCATTATTCATGGTCGCATTCTGTCTGTTCCTACGCCTGTGAGGACAGGCGTGAGCAACAAGATTTCTCTCTCAGAGAATCAGAGCATAAATGAGCTTAATCTAGTAATTTTTTAAGGATTATTTAAAACATTCAAATTTCCTTTTCATAGACCTTCAAAATGAATCTTCCATTCTGTTTGACTCAAATTTGTCCCCTTATTCCTACCTGTTCCCATTTTTATTGAAACTCTAAGTCCCCAGAGGACAGGCCTGGATGTATTTACTCCCTGCTTAGTCATACTCATACAGATCTAGCTGGTTTTACACCACCCAGCCTGTCGGAGTCACAAGGAGATTAAGTGATTTACACAGAGTCCCAGCTAAATGCATATTCAGAAACTTGTTTGTTTTCTATTACAACCTCAGATTCCACAGCAGCCAAATCCCCCACAAATTACTTTGAATTGGGATACCTAAGACCCTTTGTTTCTCTGAGTATCTCCACTTAGTCATTTTCTAGTTTTCCCCTGTTTGTGCTAACCCTTAAAGATGACAGTCACTTTCAATTAAAAAGGAGAAGTATCTTTCTGTGAATTCTAGTCACCTTTTGCTGAGGTGTAGAGTGAGGAAGGGATTTAATGTCTGATTTATTGACTTTGAATCTTAAACAGCTTTGGCCTTATCTCTCTCCTGCTGTTCTCTTCAGACTGAAGAAGTCCTAACAAATGATTAATTTACTTTCTGGTTCTGATGACTTTTTGAGTTTGGTTTTGTTTTAACCAAAAACCATTCAGTATTGGCAGATTCTTGCCACACAGACCAACTCACATTGACCTGTGTCTTGTAGGCAATGAAAAGGGTTCAGACAAATCTGCAGGTTAGAGAAGGGTATCTGCATCATGAGCCTGAAACAGTACTCAGCTATGGATCTGTATTCCAGTGCCTGAACAAAGCAGAGCCAATATTATTGTCAGGTATTTAATGAAGCTTTCCAATGCATTGTGAAAACTGTCTTTGATAATGACACTTGTCTGAGCCAGCAACCTCTTGCCTTGCAAATGATAAAATGCTTTTCATAGTACAACACTACCCCGCAGCAATAAAGTGTTAATGCAGAAGCCTCATGACAGTCTTTGGGAAATTTCTATTTAAAAAAGCTTTTAAGTTTTAAGTTTTCTATATTTCCTATATTTCATTGAGATATATGAACCAAATCCTCCTTTACCCAGATACTGTGACAACAGGTGACTGTTTCACTACTGGAGGCTTAAATTTGTAAACATTTGAAGGTAGCCATTTCTCTTCTTTTCTTCTAAGCACTTTTTCAGGAAGAACTTGAATTTTGTATGTTTTCTTCTACCAGTTTTTCTTACTAATTCTTTCTTTTCTTCTTTTATTTCCCTCCATATCGTCAATCTTGGAATTCACATCATTGAAAAGGTATTTTATATGAGTCTATGTCTCACTCTGGTTGTTGCCAGGAACAACTTTTGCTTAGCCTTAGACACCGGTTCAAGGTCTGTTTAGAAGGTCCTGTCACCTTTGCTGAAGTAAGTGTTATTCTGGTAAGTGTTAGTTGTTGTTTCAGAGAACTGTGATTATTGCCATAAGTGATCAGCCCACTGAGCCAAGACAGTTAAAAGCCATGAAAATAAGGGTCTTAAAATAAAACTCAGTACTGAACAAGGAGCCAGAGGTGGTCTGTGATGAACCGAACTGATCAACTCTTATCAATCTGTGTTGCTGATGCGACAAGTCACCATGTGTTGGACCATCTGGAACTTCTTTATCATGTTCTCCATCAAACCCTGCTACAGTAATGCTCAGTAATTTAATATAGAAATGAAAACATGAGGCTGATTGATCTTCCTGACACATAGTAGGAAGAGATGTAGCCTCTTGACCAACTAGAAGAAGGCATTTCCACCGCAGGTGCCACTTGAACACTGAGGAGCAGCAAAGAAGCTGGGAATCAGCTGAGACTGCAAGCAGCCTTAATGAATTCCTTATATTGAGGAAGATTTTTGTTTTAACCAATTCTTTAAAGTGTTTTCTACTTCTCATCTGAACCTATCTGGTTTATGTTTAATGTCTTATTTGTTTCAACCTTTCACTGCGTCAGCTGGACAATAACACAAAATTAGGGATGGTGACACAACTGAGTGACTGGCTAAGAATTGTGGTCATCCATTTTGACTTTTAATGTAATCAATAAGCTAACAGAAAGAAATGTTTTTAAAAATATTTCTGGGTTTTAAGCTTCCCCCTCACCACATACAACTTCCCAAAGCTACTGTTCCTGGGCCTCAGCTCCCAATCCCATTCCCAGTCCTGCCAGGCTTTGCTGGACACACATCAATCCATCTTGTTCCCCCCATCAAGCCCACAGAATGCTGCCCTGAGCCCATCCGTTTGCCTGTCCTCACCCTGCGCCCAGCCTGGCCTGCTGGGCTCCCCAGCTTGTGCTGCAGCATGCAGCAACCATGCAGAAAGGACTGAACAGATGCACCATGCATCTTCATGGGAGAAGAGGAGAGAGAAGAGAGGTCAAAGAAATTGAGAAACAGAATTTTATAGCAGTGACAGCTTCACCAGACCTGGCTAATCACAAAACTATTATTGTTTGTGAAAACTATTAGCAGCAAAAATACTTTTTAAATTAAGAGCCCTGTCTTGCAACCCCACCTCCCACACTGACTGTGTGACTACCTTGTAACAAGGGGCTGGATGAGAGAAGGAGTAGGAAAGTATGAGAGTCTTCTTTGTGCACAGAGGACCTACAAAACACCCCAGGTGATGTTTGACTTATATACTTAGATGGGAGATGAGCTGAAGACTAAAGATAGCTCAGAAATGCTTAGATTTGCTTTTGTTCCATTTTGCAAAAAATATAAATGGGAGCGAACGAAAGAAGGGCATTTTCTGAGCAAGACCAACCGTTCCTAACGGAGAACTGGTCCATCTTTTGAGTGAAGTAAGCTATTAAAATAGAAAGAATGCAATCTGCACTGCCATATATGCAATACAAAAATAGCCATTCTTCCCCAAATAGTAAATGAAACAAATGGGGAAAAGAAGAAGAAATATCACATAGGGAGTAACAGACGAGGAAAGATTTAAAGTAGGGAAAACTATGACAGAACAGAAGGACTGTTCAGAAACAGGACAGAGGGACTCTGCAGGACAATGCAACTGCAGGAAACAATTAGTTGGTCACCAGGGCTTGGAATTTTGGGTAGGGAACAAAAGGAAGCAGAGCATGAATATGTGGAATATATCCCAAAGATCGTATTTGGATGAGTGCAAACCCTAACAATGACTGATAAAGAGAGATTGCTCAGCATGGTCTCACGGCAGAGGAGGGCAGGCTCCTTCCTGGATTTACGAGGACCTTGGGATAGTGTCTTCCTTGACTGTTTTTTTTTATTTTTCTCATTCTTTTTGACAGTCTCACCGACTGATACTGGAAATCCTTCAGGGAGAAATTATATCTATTTGATGCCTAGCATAACAGTGCCCTTAGTCTTGGCTATGACCTTTTGGATCTCCATCATAACACTAGCAACATTACTGATACAACAAAGCATTTCAGGCTGGAAGTGGAAAACTTTCTTAAGTTTCCTTGAGCAGGACTTGATAATCACATCCCATTTCACACAGTCATTTCTTGCCATACATTAGCCAATCAGTATGTTTCTTTGATTAACAGTAACAGTGCATAGAAGGAAAATGCCACTTTGCAGATACAATGATCAATCTCTTTGACTTTGCCTGTAAACATGTTTCATCAGGGGGTCACTAATATGCTTTTATTGCCTCACTGTCAGAGATGATGCCATTACCAAGCCTGATAAAGTATTCTATAGAGGGATCCTTTTAATTTTATTTTTTGTGCAATCATGAGAGACCGTAACTGATAAATTTAGTTCAATGCTTTCTCACTATTAACTAATTCTGAGCAAATCCATTGGGGCAGCCTGGATACAAACACTTCAAAGGATTTTTACAGGATATTGAAAATTATATTCACTGTGGGACAGAGGTTTAAGTACTGATCTGCTAGTGTTTTCTTTACCATTAGAGCTACAACACTGCTAAATGTCATTTAGTCAAAATATTGTATTCAGAAGGATTTGTAGCACAAGATGACTATTTGCTTTTAATAAATTTGTCGCATCGAGGTGGTTATGTTAGCTTATTTCTGGCGGGGGGATGGGGGGAAGGAGTTTGGGAGAAGATTATGCTTTTTTTCCCTAAGTTTCTTTCTTGGAGCCTAATCCTGCTCCCACTGAAGGCAAAGAGAATTTTGTTATTGCTTCCAATGGGAATAATCCCTAGATCTCTGAAGGCTTTGTAATGTTCAAATCCAAATTAAACTACAGAGAAAAAAATAAGCTTTTTCAGAAAACAAAACAAAACAAAACAAAACAAAACAGCTATAGCAGCTGGAAAAAGCAAAACGGAATGGAAATAAAGTGTTTTTTTTTTTTCCTTGTATAGGGTTTTCTTCATGTTGCTTTCACATCCTATATAGCACCCTAAAAGCTGGCACACAGGATGTGAAACCATGGAAACAGCTGGATGCTACAGGATTTGTGAACTACTTTTGTGAAGGTTTAGACTTTGGGGATTTGATTTTTTTTTTTAAGTTTAATGGATTTTTCCCTCACTGAAATCCATAATATGTTGAGCTTGTTAAAACCTATGTTAGAGGTCATAGACTAAATTTAATTGGTTGTATTTCTTTTGAGCCTAATTTAAGGGCTGATTTGGCTTTATGGACAGATTCTCAGATGTTGTAAATCAGTCCAGCTATAATGGGACTCAGTTTGCATGAGTGAAAAACGTGGTCATCTGAGATTCAGATCAAATATCACAGAAAAGAAAAAAAAAGAGTAAACAAAGTCATTTTCTTGAAACATTATTTATTGAAACTTTCTATAAAGTTACTGTTTCGTAGGGAGATAATGATACTTCTGTGTTTCTGGATCCACTTAATACAAGAATAGAGGGCTGTCTTGGTAACATGGTTATATGGGCTGTATGGTTTTGTTTTACTGGATAGAGCCACCTCTTAAATCAAAGCCAGCTATCAGTCACTAAAATAGTTTCTAGCAAACTCTGCTGCCCCTTTCAGGAGCGGTAGACTCTGTATTGATGGCCATTTCTCCTTGTATTCCTTCCTTCTGCTTGCTCAGGCTCAGACCTGGCCTCCCACCTGCAATGCAATGCTCTCCCAGGCCTTGCCCCTTGGCTCCCTGCCTCCATCTGTGCTCCTCGGCTCTGGCCCTGGAAAGTTCCTTGACAGTAGAGACCTCTGACAGCCTGAAGGAAGCTCAAAGTCAATCAAGTAGCATTGTGTTCCAGAGAGAGAGGAATTAATACTTATCTTTTTCCTAAAAAAAAAAAAAAAGAAAGAAAAAAAAAGAAAAAAAAATCAGAAAATTGGTGCTCTGAGAGATCTTGGGCCTTAATCCTGTAAAACTTTTAATTTCATGCATTGTGGGCAATCCCAGTTTTTATAGGCCTGTTGATAGTTCAGGTGCATAAATCCTTCCAGGCTTGAAGAGTGAGCATACTCAAACTCACAAAGAGGATGTTGCTGTGCAAAAAGCACTAACAGAAGGCTAATGCTGAAGATAAGTGGCTTATAGACCTTGTGAGGCCAAGAGGTTACTTTGCACTTACAAAAGCAGTTTCAGTAACATGTATTAGGGAGCTGGAGTTGCTGCTGTGCAGTTATGGAGGTAGATGGTCAGTGTTAGTGAAGCGAAACCCAACACGAAGATGTGCACAAAATTCAGTTGGGTCAAAAGGCTTTTAGTTTAGGTTAGGTTAACACTGTATTCCATAAATCCAGCTGTCATGGGAGAAAGCACTGAAAAATATAAATATTACTATAACAAATGCCATTCTGTCAGATTTTCTAACTCAGTCAGAAATTGTACTTTAGAAATTCTCCTAAAGAGTTTTCCTGAGCAGCTCAGTAGATACAAAAGGTACTAATAAGCTTATTACTAAAATAAATGAGCCTGCTAATCTTTTGGGACTCTCTCCTCACCAGTAAATGCAAGTTATTGGAAAAGTCCAGGAACTAAGTGTGGAGGTCATTCCTTAATATACAGTAATGGCAAAATTCTAATCTTAAGTGCAGTGGGTTAAATAGCTTGCCAGGTCTGGGCAGGTCTGAGAGCTATGATCTGCAAATATGCATCCCATCTTCAACCTATTCTATTCTTTCCATAGATCCTAAACAGCAGTGCGATAAATCTTTCATTGATGATATGGCACTTTGTCTGTTTTTCCCTATATCTATTAACTGAAAAAGTCATTTTAATATACAACACGCTTCAGTTAACTCATCTTGACAGCAATAATGTGCAGTGACAATCTCTTGAGAGAAATCCAAACTTCCCACACCTAGAATTTGTACTGGAAATTCTGTCTCCTGATACTTTCTTTACTGAGCACATTATTTGATATTGCAAATGGAAGTGCTGTGGTGCCACAAAATGTGCTGTAATGCTCTAGCTGTGCAAATAAATATTCACACCTCTCCTTGAAAAGATGATGTAGTAGAGAAATATTTTGAGAATATCTTTTGTTGCTGAAAAGAAACATTAAAAAGAATATGATTCAAGGAAGATAAAGGTATTGAAAATAAAGGAGGAAGATGGGTGGAGATACCCTCTGTAGAGAAAATAGGAGTTGAACTTTGTTCTGGAAAAAAGGTTGTATTGAAGAAATGAAAATTTGGTGAAAGAGAGTAAGGACATGGATGATTGATTTCTGACCAGCTGATCATTGCTGATTTGCACTTGCTCAGTACGTGTTGTATAGTTCACAACATACACAGCCAAGGCAAGATGCTCTGAAGAGATCTGACCTTCAAGTGACAAAATCCATGAATTTACTTGGAAAACATTTACTGAAACAGCAAGTCACACTCCATAATTCTGCAATGAATTGCACTGTATTTCAGTCCTACTTTTCCCTCAGCCATGCACGTAGTACATGTAAATGTCTGGTACTTCATATATACATGACAATGACAGAAGATCCATCATTACACATTCATATCATTTCTTTATATTCATGTCTCATTATATGGCACTCAAATGTCATATTTCAAGTTGCCATTGTAAGACACTTTTTCAGGTGTCCAGTTAAATATAGTTTAATAGTTTTTGGACAAACAGTACTAATTTAAAATGGTTGTAAAAGATGGAGGTTTGTGCTTTTCTTAACTTTTCGGTGCCTACTCTGAGCAGCAGGGAAAAGTTGAATCTGATCATTCAAACTGGCAGTTTCAAGTCTCACTCCAGGAAGATTTTCTGTTTTCAGACTTTAAATTCAAAGTTTTAATCACCAGCAAGGAGTGCATCCTGTCACTCACAGCTTAGGTCTGAACAAATACATGAAATAAGCAACAGGAAAAAACATTTAAAAATAGAAAGCAGAATTAAATAATTTCACTTAGGAAAACCAACTTAGTTCAAAAGAATAATTTTATCACTTTGCTGTCACTTGCAAATATAATTGTTTTCATTCCATGAAACACCTTATGTGCTCACATCTGATTTCAACAAAATATTCCACAATATTCCACAATATTCCACAATAACGGCCATGGACATAGAATCATAGAATCAGTAAGGTTGGAAGGGACCTATGGAGATCATCTAGTCCAGCCATCCTGCTCAGCAGGGTCACCTACAGCAGGTTAGATGGGGTTGCACTAGGGTGCAACCCCTAGTGCAGGGTTGCACTAGGTTGACATGAGGTCATTGCAGACAGCGGAGACTCTTCTTGTGAAGAGCATCAGAAACTGTAATTTTTAAAGGACAAATAAAGTACATATTTCTATAAGGTGCAAAATTCAAAGTCAACAGAAACTAAAATCAGATACTGACTAACCCAGAGTCAACAATTACTACAGAGCATTTGTTAGGCTATTTGTTTACTCTTAGAACAGCCTCAAACTCTTTGCCTCAAATGTTATCCCCAGAAACTTCATTTTCGCTTCTGAGCTTGCAATCTTCTTCTAGTGGTCATCTCTACTTTTCAAACTGTACTCCTAGAGGGTTTGTGACTTAGGTCCATGGCATCACATTGGAGAACCACTGGTGCATGGCCATTGGCATGCTGTCGATGTAGACAGTGGAGACTCTTCCTGCGGAGACTCCTCAGTGGCTCTGCCACCTCTGCTGCCAGGACTCACAAGGCTGCTCACCTCAGCCCTGTGGCTCTGCCTCCTGCCTACCATCAGTTAGTATCAGATCCAGGAAGAAAATCAGGAAATTAGAGGAGAAACAGAAATCTGAAATGATTTCCTCATCCCAGATGCTCGTAGGCAGTGTAGCTACACATTATCATCTCTCATATAGTTGGTGCTAATGTGCTTTAATTTTGAACCAGTCCTTATGGGTGTGTGTAAAGTGCCCATTTAAGAAGTAAAGCATCTGTACAGATGGCATAGGCATATCTGACTATGCCTTTGGGCAACAAGATGGACTTGATGACCTTTTGAGGTCTCTTCTGCTTCTGTTTTCTCAGACTCTGTTTTTCACAACGAAAACTAAAGTGCTTTAACACTATCCACAAGTGAGCGCAACTGCCAAGAAAATACACACTGGAGGGAAAAATCCTCTTTGATTGCTCTATTTTTTTTAACCTAATGTACACCTAGATTTTCTCCCAGAAAGAGACTATTTTTTTACTGTTTCCTGTGAGTACTGACTATTTTTATTATTTTTATATTTCTCATAAAGGCATTTCTTTCAGACAGAACAGACTCTCAGCCCTGGTAAGTATTTGATCTTTCTTTTTTCCTTTTTTTTTTTTTTTCCTTTTTCAAAGAAGACATCACATTCTAACCTTAATGCTTTGTATTGTGATTTTTTCTTTTCTTTTTTTTTTTTTTTTTTTTTTTTTTGGAAGTTTTTATAATCTAAATATGTCTTTATTTCCAAGAGGATGACTGTTTCCTAGGGAATGACACTGCTTCTGGTCGAGACAAAAGCTGTTCCACACGAGAAAATCCTCTGAAGTGTTAAACACAAGGATGTACTTTTCATTTCATCCTTGGTGCGGGTAGCTTCTCTCATCTGCACGAAGGCCTCAGCTGCTGTGTTACCAGGTCTTTGCCTGCATGGCTTCATTTGTCAGTTAGCGTCCTTGCAACTCTGCCTCAGTCATGATTTAACAAATAATTTAAGGCATGATAGCCAAAATGGTGAAACTGGAAAGCATGGGCCTTGAGCGTGAGTCCAGAGGCCTTGGAGATGGGCTGATGTCCTGCCTGTGGACAGGCATGGAGCTGGGGCTGGAGGCAGTGAGCGGTGTTGCAGAGCCAAGTAATGCAGTGCTGAGTCTTGGGCTCAGAGTTTAGTAATTTGAATAGAGATGAATTAGAGTGTGAACTTGGCTCCGACTTACGCTTAGTACAAAACAGCAGAGCAAACTGTGGCATTTTCAAAGAATTAGTGTCAATATATATATAAAGGAGAAACTTCTTTTATTATTATTCATTTGGAGAAGCACTTCAAAAAGCAACCGCTTGTGTTGGCTGGAAATTGGAAGGGAAGTATATGTGTAAAACCCCAGAAACAACAGTAACAGAGACTGGAGAAGTCTCAGGAGGATAGTGTGATTACATTGCCCTTTCCCACCACTGCAGGTGGAGCAAAGGAGAAGGTAGCACCAGCCTTTCCTTGGAGGTTCAGAATGAAGGGAGATGAGGCAGCCAACAAAAGTCGCCACAAGGGAAATGCAGTCAGTACGTCAGGACAAAATTCCTCACAGTGAGAGTGGGAAAGCACTGCAGCCTCAGATCACCAAGCCCTTGTGGATCTCCCTCCTTGGAGATTTTCATCCTCAACAGGATGTGACCATGAGCAGCCTCATCCTATCGTCAAGCTAGCCCTGCTTCGAGCAGAGGATGGGGTCCAGAGGTCCTTCTCAACCTAAATTTTTCTGTGATTCCAAAAGGAGATAAAACTCTGGCATAAATTTACCTCTCCAGTTTAGAGTACTAACACACCAGCCCATGAGCACCAGTTCACAACAAAAATCAAGAATTTTTAATTGGAAGTGTGTGGATGGGGTGAGATACAGAAAGTGTTCATGGTAATTTAAATGGAAAACACAACAGATTCACACATTTATCTGAGGAGGAGACTAAGTTACAGTTTTATTTGATGTTGAGTCTTACTGTATCCTGCTTTCCCTGGGATGGTGTGCCTAGAGACGGTCAACCTGCCAGAATTTCAATTTGTTATTAAAATGTTTTTGTCAAGCTTTAAAAGCAGTGGTGGAATTTTTAACACACATCCCTCCCCCCCACCATCTTTTGAGACGCAAAATTTCCCAATATTTTCCCAATATTTTGTACTAGTTTTTATGCACATAATGACTTGGTACTATTCCTTATCTCTGGAACAATACAACTAAATTTAGTGGAAATACCTCTGCAGCGCTATCCAATTGGTTGTCAGTTGTTGATCCTCACTGAGGTCACAAGAAATACAGTGGTATGCAACTTGAGGCATGCTACCAAGTAAATTGCTAGAGAGGTATTCATCATGGTCAGCATGAGCACAAAACATCCTGCCTCTTTACTGCACTGATGAGATAAACAAAATGTACTTTTTGTCATGAGGAGTAACACAGTATATACCTTTTTTAGTTTAGGGGATCAAAAAATTCCAAAATATTAAGAGTTTGAGTTTGTTTGTTTTTAAAGGTCTCACCTGTGGAAACTCTCCAGAGTAAATGGCAGAGTACTCTATTCACTTCTGAGAGATAAAAGGATGAAGGGAACACAGCTGGGACTTAAACCTGCGGTTTCACAGAGTCTAGGTGCTTCAGATCAGATGCTTAAACCACTAAATCATCCCACAAAATAGAATACTTGTGTTCTGTCTTTTCGTTTCTTTTATCTGAAACTTCTGAGCTTAGTGCGGTTTTGTGGCTCTGTCTGAATTGATCAGCACAGCAAATAGCACAATACAGTAGTGAACTCACAGTGCTGTCATATTCTCTCCATGCATGGATTTTGCATTTCATACATCATTTACAACTTGCTTCAGCAATTCTGCAAAGTTCATACACATCCTGAACACACAGAGGGGCTAAACAATGATTCTCAATTTCTTCCTACTTTTTCTTTCTAGAGACATAGGAGATGTTAATACACATACGTGCACATACCCCTGAAAAGCCATAGCTTGGCATGTTTCCAAATACACCCTGATCATTCACCTCCTCTGGCTCCAACTGGCAAGCCAGAGAAGGTGGCTGTTTCAATGCATGTTAAGTCTTTCACTTGTGCTGTCCAAACACTGTATTTGCAAACTTTCTCTGTGGTTGTATGGGCCTAGATGATCTTTCTTGTAGTGGACTGGCATACCACTGGACTGACTATTACTCACGTGTGGCTACAAATCACTTAACACCATCCCTTTTTATCCCCATCCATTATTTTAAATTGGAGAAATGGCCTTAATTCCAGCTCTGCAAAAATCAATACAAAAGATGACAGAAATACGGACAGCCCATTTGTCATGTTTACAGACTTTGAAATGTGGACACAAACCTATCAGAAACTTAGGGTTGGAAATGAGTGGAAAGATTTTTTTTAGGCCACCATAATTCCTGAGATTTCAAAACTCTTCCTGTTTCTTATTAGAATGAAACCAAGATCTCTTTGAAGGGGTTCACAGAAGCCAGAGAATATCACGGCATAATGTCAGATAGCTGGTATACACAATGCACTGCCAGGAGGTGGATAACCCTGATTCAACTTGCTGCTCTGTTAGATTCACTAATGAAGTATTAACTGGGCCAGAGAGCAAAAATGATTGCCTTGATAGCTCAGTGATTTGGCCACTCATCTAAAATGTGGGAGAACCAGGGTCATGTCCCTGATCTAAATCAGGCAAAGTACGTAGATAAATACATGCCTCCAGTACCCTAGCTGAAGCTCTCACCATTAAACTAATGTTGTATATCTCTGCTTTTTCATGAAAATGTACTGAAAAACTACTAAATGAGAAATCATTTTGTTGAAAATTCTTGCAAAGACCTCTAGTTATCAGAGATACAGAGTGGGGTGTGCAGAGAGGAGACAAGAAGGGGGCAGCCCTGCAATGCTCACGTACGTAAGTTGCCTGTGCTTGAGCTGTCATGTAGAGCCTGGAAGTGACAGTCCTTCCTTTCAACCTCCTTGACTGGCAGCACAAAGAACAGTCACTCACACGTGAGCATTATTTCTGATGAAAAATGACTGTAGGATTTTACAAACATGGAAGTCATTTCTGTGTGTTGCTGGAAGCACAGTACAAAGTAATTGCATATTCTCCATTCTCCTGAAGTCTATGGAAATAGTGAATTCAATATAAATATTTATTAATATTTGAAATCAAGTCTTTCCTGAGGAAAATCTAGTTTAATGAGCACTTCTCATTTGTTCACTTTATTCAATATTTATTGATCATGTGTAATGAAGATAGCTGGGTCATGTAGTTAGGAAGGAACACGGGAATGTTCTTGAAAGAGTAGAGAATATACACTTCGATAAGGATTAATACAGAATGTGACACCAGAAAAAGGGGAAAAACGTGGAAGTATTGTGAGAGGGACTTATAAATGTCTGTGTGATACAGACATAATGAGGAACAGAAACAGCAAATCCCACAAGGAGGCTGATCACTTCTCCTTCCAGTCCAGGATTCTGCCTCAACATCAAGTACTTGAGAGTAACAAGCTAAAAACTTGCTGTACAAATCCTACAGTAGAATAGTTTCTGCTTAAAACTTCTAACCTTGATTAATTGGGGACTGGTTTATGTTCTGAAGCATATTACTTCTAATAGACTTTTAAAATCCAAATATTGTTGCATATTTGTGTTGTCTCTATAAATATTAAGTCCTTTTTAAATCCTGGTGGCTTCTTGGCCTCAGAGATACTATGAGAATGATCTGTCTGTGTGAGGGAAGTACTTTTTATCTCATCGAAATTTGTTGTTTGTCTCATGAAATATACCTAGTTTCTGTATGATGGGATAGGATGGACATGAATTATAAAGAAAAGTGGCCAAAGAATTGCATGTTTATGGAGTTCCCAAGTGATTCAGGAGCACAAGTCATATGGTAAATGAGTTCGATCTTTTGCAAGAGTAATCCTAAAATTTAATTTCTAAAAACATTGAAAAACACCCTTTCTAACCAGTTATAAGGAATTAACAAGGATAGATAAATAAAGTATATTCCTAATTTCTTCAGTGGAAGAAATCCTATTCCTTACTAAAGACTCACAAGCACACAAAATCTATTGAAATCATTCAGTCCCAACTAATCTTGCTTCAGGAAAGCTTTAGCTATCAAGTGCTGAAGGTTTAGGCTTGATCTTGCTGCAGCATATTGCGATGTAACACCATCTCTATTGGTGGGAAAAATACTAGATTCTTGATTCTTATGAGATTTTGATCTTAAAGAAACAGTGGGATCAAATGTCTTCTTAGAAGATTTCTTCCCGGTCTTTCAGGTACTTACATTGCTCCCATTAGTTAAGCACCAAACCTGTAAAATCTTTAATGTATCTTTTCCACAAGCTCTCCTGTAATGCAGAGAAGTATTATTACACTCATTTCATAAATGAGGAACTGAGAAACACAGTGATTTGTCTGAGGTCACTCGGAAGGCCCTTGATGAACCTGTCTCCTCATCAGCTCTGTAACTTCCTTTTAAATGAATGTCTTTCCTGTGCTTTAATCAGACAAACTTTGCATTTCAAAACAAAATCCTGTTTCTGAGGCTCTGTCTGTCCTTTTCCTTCCCTCATCACAATCTCTTATACTGCCATTACAGTCACTTGATTTTCCTTTACTTTTACTATCCTTTCCAAATCCTGTTAAACTTCCTTAGCGGTCCTAAGGAACATTGCGTTGTGACCAGACCCCTGGGATACAGAGCAGTTTTGACTTTACCAGAAATGAAGAAACCTTTATGGAGCTGACTGTTATGTTTTAGAATTTAGCAGAATGGATTATACTGCAAAAAACAAGGCAGAACATGTCTATCTTGTCACAATTAAAGTTGCGAGAATTAAGTGATTTAAGGATATTTTTTCAGTTATGTTCCCTAAAACCAGATCCACTTCTAGGAGACAATGTTATTATTGTACTTATGCCCAGATGTCTGCATATGATCAAGAAAACTCTGTTCAGAGAGTTGTTGCAAATAAACCTAGATGTAATAACTGACGGGGCAGGCACCAGGACAACCCCAACTGTGAAGTAAAACATGTCAAACAAAACCACCCTCAAAACAGCCAGTCTGCATAAAAAATCTGAAGATACTATTTCCAGCCTTTGAAGGTACTCAGTTGCAGTGCTGGATTGAAAAACAAAGGCGTAAGCGGCTCCTTCTATTAACTCGCCCACTGCAATAGCATCATCTACAAGGCCATCTGAAACTTGACAGATATGTGCAATGGAGATGTAGAACATTCAAATGTTTCTTTTTTATTGTAATATACCATGATATGTTTCTCACAATAAGGCAATATGCTGCAAAGTAGATTATACTGTTTGGCTGTCAGGAGGCTGTGAGGAAATGAGAAACTTCTGAATGGTCTCCCGTGTCTCCTCATCCTCTGTTACTTCATAGCACAAGGTAGCTGAAGTGATTATATTATAGTGGGTAAAGCATCACTGTCTGCACCGGCTGGCTGTTAAGCTGATTTTTACCCATCACAGCTATTGCGTTATATGATGCACCTACTGGGTTATTTGTACTGATTTTTAATCCAGCCCACCAAATGCAGAGAGGCTAACAAGGTTGTGAGAAAATTGTATCTATCATCTCTCTAAGGACAAATGCGGATAGAGGCATCTAATTTACCTACTAACTGGTATTTCTCTGCTGCGTTATGTGAACACTACTGAGCCAAATTTAAAAGGAACCATCGTTTCTTTCAGAGAGGCTCTGTGCTCCCAGCATAACTATGTGGTTTCGAACAGAAAGCTGCGGAACTACGAAGCCTGGCAGTACTCTGTTGTAACAGAGCCAAGACAATTTGCTGATTTAACGGACTACCAAAACGTGGTCCCTTTTCAACAAAAATCATTCCTCATGAGCCACCTTCCACGCACCAGTGGGCAAGGTACAGCCTCATCAAAAGTATGCTCTTGTCTTGAGTTAGGTGACATGAGGTAATTAGTGTAAGATAAGAACATACTGATTATAGGCGCTTTTCTACCTAACTTAAACATCCAAGTTTCATGAAATTTTGGGCACCTAATGAAGCAACCTACCTAAAGTAAGTATCTAATATAATCAGTGGAGAGAAGCAGATTATTCTGAATGCCTTCTGAAGGATGTAAGAGGTATAAGCCGTCCATGTTTATGTACCTAAATAAGGTAGTAAGGAGGCCTTCCCTTTACAGGTCTCCAGAGGCACCTCATTGTGTATATTATACATATGGGTAATGTGGGCATTTACTTAGCTGTTTCATTAAGCTACTGAAGGGCAGTAGCTTAATGAAAGGCAGGTGGACAGACTTCCATTCATCATTTTTCCAAAAAAAGTAAAAGCTGTGGTGATGGGTCAAGGTGAATGATACATATTCTGCCAGGTAGCGCCAGTATATTCAGTCCTGGTGCGCTTCTTTATTTACATGGGCACTAGGTGTAAAAACATACGTTTTCTACACTGACCTTTTTGCTAAGTTACAAAGAATCACACTTTTGCCACTTTTCTTCCTTGCAAATAGCTCCTATAGTTAAATCCCACAAAGAACAATTCTTGCACCACCTAATCCTAAACTTCCATACAATCCTAAGAGATCACCATGATAAATATTCTATATTATTAACTACACATCAAAAATGTTGTGTTGTCCCTTTTTAATTTGAACAAGACTGGGAGATCCATGATATCCTTGTTAACAACTGAGACCTGGAGTCCAGCTGAAAAATCTCCTGATCAAATATATGCAAAGAATGAGCAGAGAACTGAGGCTACATGGAAGACTTAATGACTCTGAGGCTGTTAAAGAAGCTACATATCTTCCTGGACTCATCAAAGTGTAAAACACTACAGGGAGATAGTCACAGGTCAGCATAGCCTGACATTCGTTCTTGCTTTGGGAGCGCAGAAAGGCACCTTACCATAAGAAGAAAAAGAAGCAAGGAAAGAAATTGCACTTCAATTTCTTCCATGTTTCTACGCATGTCTTCTAGGCAGGGGCAGGCATTGAAGGCAAATCTAGTCCAAGGATCCTATTTTTTTGTAGGGGCTGGGCAAAAACACTGCTAGGAGACAGAGGTAACTGTATGGTGAAACTGAGCTATTTAAATTTGAAATAAAACCGTACAGATGAATTTCTGCCTACCTCATAAAAACACGACTCACAGAGTCCACAGATCTGCATAATCAGTTACAATCATCTGCAATAATGTTTAATCCACACTTTATTAAACATTAGTAAGTGTCAGCAAGCTACTAAATACCTTTCTTTGGCACACAATCATTTCTGAAGACTCAAATGCTTTTGGCTGGCCTAAGTTATCAGGCTCAATTCAGAGCTAGCTGGAAGAAATTATGTAATATTGTGATATATAGGATATCTGACTAGACGATTTTTTCTGGCCTCAGCTTTATAAACCTATGAAAAGCTAAACTTTGCCATCAGTTCCTGACAAAGAAGAGCTGTCACAGCCGGGACACAGTGTCTTGCTTGTCTTCTCTCATTGATACGCAAGGCCTGGATTCGGCCATTTGCTAGGGTGGTTCAGTTGTAGCTGTGAATCTTCTAGGCCTTCCAGCTACCCTCTGCTTCGAGTATTGTTCTTGGGATATGGCTTTCTGTATATAATTGTTCTAAATCATTTGTTCACCATACATCCTTTTTAAGAGTAGACTTAATCCTCAAGAACTCAGAAATATGGGCTGTAATTATTTATCCTACTCCGTTGTTCTCCTTGAGAAACAGTGCTTCTCTATTTGACTATTTTTTTCTTAGGTACTGTAAATTTAATCCATACACACCTTCAATAATACAACCATCCCACTGCCAAAGAGGTAAGGAATGAAAATGTAAGCAATGTTTCCTTTGACTAAACAGGACAATGATGGAGAACTGCAGTTGCTGAAATTTTCTACTGCCATCTTATGATCTTATACATGTATCATTTTTGTAACTCTCAATACAAAGCTGAGAACAATGTAAAGTTTCCAAGCATGCAGTTAAAAAAGAAATTGTAGAATATGTTTCAAGTGGATACTTGGGAAGTATTTATCTCATCTGACTTTAGACATCTGTGATCTTCATCTGAGCTAGCTGCTGTAGTTCCCCTTGTAGTCAGTATAGAGAAACAAGTTCTCCTAGTCTCCCTACAGTATTTCCAAAGAATGCAGAGACTAAATGGGTGGCACTGAAGGTGCCTATCTTTTTTAACAGACTAGAAAGAGAGCCTGTGGTGACTAACTAGCTCAAATGTACATTTATAGATTTCTAGTGTCAGATGAAATAAACCTCACCATTTGTAAATTCTGAGGAGCATCTGGTTTCTTAGAACGAAGGAAATTACTTTGGGTAGAATGTAGGCAGCAATGAGGGTCAAGCCAGATGAAAATTTTTCTACCCCAGGAGGAATCCGCATTTCATGTGCTATGCTCCAGAGTATAAAAGTTAACACGATATTTGGAATTTACATGCTTCCCACAATGACTTGCAACAGCTATTTCTAGCAGAGTAGAAAGTTAGTACCTTTTCAGTTCTTTCTGTGGTCAATCATTTAGAGGCTGATCCAGGCCAAATATATTTTAAACATCACCATCAGGGGTTATAATACCGTGCCAAGTGTGACCTGTAATAGGTTTTATCACTGCTAGTAACAGGCCAGAAGCTTTGCACTGAGTTTGCAAGGTCTCAGGACTGAGGCTTGTCAGGTTTGCTCTGTCTAAAATTTTCTTGACCTGCCTGCTGCTCCATTTCCCATGTTTTAGCCGTGACAGCCATTTTTTCTAACTGACCAAGTGGCTATGGTTAATCTGTTTCACTTTTGTTTATCTTTGTGTGGTACAAACACAGTTTGACATAGATAACTGAAACAAGCAGTTATTCTATGTAGAACAAGATTTTACAACTCTAACTCAAAGATGTAGTGTACAGAAATACAGGTCTGGTATGACAGCAGAGATCTTGAGACGTAGAGACATGGGATGGGTCACAGAAGAGCATGGGCAGGGGGTGATAAGAGAGTGCCCAGACTGGCATTGCAGACCCCACAGCTCTAAACAACTCAAATAAATGTAGAACTGCAGCTGGACAAAGTTGATTTTAGGGGTAAAAAGTACAGTAAAGGAATAGTATCCAATATATGTAAAGGGCACTGTATATAGAAGTTTGGAGGTAACGTGGAGTTGCATATAAATGAAGAGAGAACAAGGTATAAAAGTATGTTATCAGAGATACAAAAACGAACCTAAGTGGATCCTAGAGTGAAGGAGAAGAAATCCTCACTATTAACATCATATTCCTCCTGACAAAGGGCCCCAGACACTGACGACTTGCTGTAACACCCCCAGCACCACCAGAATGAAATGACCAATGGTAGGGTCGAGAGGAGCAGGAGAAGGGTGAGCACAATACCAGGAAAAGGAATAGAAACTAAGAAGTGTATGTATAATAATAATTCCGACTGCATTATTATTGAAACTTTTTCTACATAGATGTGTTCTTTCTCTTTCTGTAATAATTAGATCTAGACCAACAACAATTATTGGATTAGACTACTAAGGTTTAACTTACACTAACAGCAAATTCTTGGCTTTATATATAAGGTATTTTTCCTCTTTGCCCATAAATAAGATTTTGAGTGTTACACAAATCAGAGAGAAGCACAGAAAAACTGGCAATTCTCCTTTGCTGTGACACCTATCAAAAACAATGTGGCCAGCAGCATGTTGAGATGGCTCTTCATCATGCTGAGACTGCCTTCCTTTTCACTTGTCCCAACTATGTTTTCTGAGATCATTTTGCTAGTTAAGCCCAAGGCTCTACTTTTATTCTGTGTTTATACAGCACTTCGTACACCTCTAGAAGAGTGCCAGACATCATAAAGACAGAAAAATTAGAGAAGGGTAACACCCACTCTGTCATCGAGCCCATCTTTTCATGATATTATGAGTAGCCTGCACAGCAGCTGCCCACTCTGGTTGTATGGATGCACAGGGTACTTTCACTCTAGCACTTTAAGCACATTATAAATTAACTTAAGATATACAGACAGTAGGTTATGCACCTTTTTCTTACATATTCCTCTAGAATACACACTATTCTTATTTATTACAGAACTGTGCCACTGTTTGTGATATACACCTAAGCCTCACCTCCAAAATACGTAAAAGCCCAACTTTTTATCATCCATTCATTTTTAAATGTCTTTGCAATGTCCTCTTCTCAAGGATGTTCCTATAGGAAGTAGAGCAAGGATCTCCTCTCTCATCCATCATTCCACTGTTTTCATGATTTTTTTTTAAATAGTGTCAGGCAAAAAATGCTACTGCTTAAGGTATTTTGCAACTTAGATTGATTATTAAAAATATAATGCTCAGTCAGTGAACTATTCTGGAATGCAGTATCTTGTTATTCGGAGAAGCAGCAGTGAAAGTGAAGGAGGAAATCTATCCTTTATCAGCTGAATACAATGAACATTTTGCTAATGGGAAGATCTGTTGGATTGTGGAAAGATCTGCCAGGGGAAGTTTTGAAGCCCAACCTTTCAGGACACTAAAAGCAAAGCCAAAAGAGTAAACAATAAACCTCCACACCGGAGGGGAAACAGACAGGCTAACCTGCAAGAGCTCATTCACTGGTATGGTATGCATTTTTATGATACATGTTGTACTAATAAAACCAACTGAAAAGCCAAGGGTACACTAGAACAGTCCTCTTCTGAAATTATAAGTGATTGTGTTTCTGCAGTCAGATTTCTCAGTCCCAAAATACACTTTTTGCAGTTCAGACACGGTTATTCTGCTCTAATAAATTGTCCTTTTACAGAACTCCAGTGGCCAGACTGCAGCCAGAAAGAAATAGAAGATTCCCCGAAGAAAATGAACACTAATGAAGTGCACATTTCCAGTAAATTTTAGAGCAGAATATGCTCTTTATTATCATACTCATGAAAGGGCACACTCAGAAGAGCTACACAATTGCAAGGTACTGAATTAGCATTAAATTGAATTACTGTGAAATTGAGTTTGGCCCTAGAGCACAGGGAAGCCGATCAGGGCACCCTTTCACTCTTTTCCTTCTGCCTGGCCAGGACTGATGGAGATCTTGGCACTCGAGGAGTCGTGGGACACCCTCTGCCAGCTGGAGAGCTAAGCCATGTTGCTTCCCCTTGCTGCCTCTCTCAGCCGTTCACTAGCGCTGTCAGATCTATCCTCCCCTTGCCGTTTCCATTTCCCCCGTAACTTTTCCTGTCTCTTTCAAGGCCTGGGCAGCCATCCCTCTCCTGGGGAGAACAGGCTTTTTGCTGATGAGAGTGTTTTCTCTTGGAGATGACAGGATCTCCAAGTTTTGTCTCTGAACCAAGAAAAGTCAGCCAGAAGGCTGGGCTCTTTGCTCTGCTCTATTCACTGTACTTCACAGAGGCTGGAATCAGCCCAGAAACGGCTTATGAAGAATTCCTTTTGCCTAAAGTAACACTGTTGACAGAAGGGTATAAGAGGAGACAGAACAGCCCATTCACCCTCAGCTCTGGAGGCAGGTGATGCAAAAAAGAGGGGCAATGGGTATACAAGCACAAGGTATTTTTTTTTCTGTGTTGCACATGGCAAATGTATATCACTTGTTCTGTTTTTCCCTGGGGCACATTGCTCTAGGCGAGAGGGCTGTAATCAGTTCCCAGAAGATCTTTCTTCTCCACCCCAGCAGGATAAATCTTTGGTTGGTTTGGGAATCTGATCCCCAGCATATTAAGTAAAGAAGATGAACCAGTGATGCCACTCCTAAGCCCCTCTAACAGGCACGATGCGCGTCTGTCCTAGGGGATCAGGCACAGACATCCCTGCTAGGTATTGTGCATGCACCTAGCCGGATCCCCTCCAGCACTCCCACTCCAGCACATTGCTTTGCAGATGTCCTTTTCTTGCGTAAAGCCAGTGTGCTAACCTGCATTCCTACCAAGCCCTGTACACAAATCTAGGGGTAGTAGGTAAGTATAACTACTCTAATCTCTAACAGAGAGTCTGCATCAAGCCACTGTACGAGCTTGAACAACTCCAGATCCAATTCTGGGCTATATTCACATGTCAATTGTATGTACCAAGCTTGGAAATCACAACTACTCTCATTTTTAAGGTCAAGGGGATGACTGCCAGACCATGACAGTGAAGACGCAGTCACAGTGTCTTACAGTAGGAGATCGGAACTCAGACAGAGTGGTTAAACATTTGTCCAAGTTCATAGAGTGACATGATAACAAAAATGAGAAAAAAATCCAACTAGGTTTCTAGCCTTCGGTTTAATCCTGGAGATCATGCCTATTGCAAAAATAATACTCTTGTCATAAGACTAATAAGGTCTATGAAATTGCATTGTGCACTGTCTTTGGTTCCATTAAACATGGAATTTCTTATGGCTTTCTGAGGTGAGACTCTGTACAGAAGCAGAACAAAAAACAATAAAGAGATACATTAATGCAAGGGTAGAGAAGATGTACAAATAAAGGTAAAGAAGATTCGTAATAAGGTGACTGAATAACTGAAACGATTCCTCTGCCAGCAGGGCTAGCCCTGGTTTGTGAAGAAGCTGTCACTGGCCAGCAACACTTCACAATTATTTCTCACTCTGATTGCCTGGACTGGAAAGCGCTTGCAGCAGCTCACATACTTTTCCCAGGTCTCTCTTACAGCTCCCTCTCCCTCTTGTTGACATTGCCTGCAAACCATTTCCACTCTGGAAGCAGCTTTATGAGGTTTGGCAACAGCCTGCATGAAGTGATACAACTGCAAGTGCTTTGTTGTTGTTGTTGTTAAATTACTGAAGACATCAAGAAAAAAAAAGAAACAACTTCATAGTTAAAGGTTGTTTGAGTCCTGAGGGGGTAGGGAGCTGGGAATGGCAGGGTAACAGTCTGCACAGCAGTGCACAGGCCAGGTGGCACTTAGAAAAACCTGGATTTTGTGCTGGAAAAAGACATTGCTGCCCTTATCACCATTATTCCATTAATGGCTGCACAGTACCTCAGGGTGCATCAACTGGGTGATTACTTCTCCCTCCCACTGTGCAGAGAAATGTCCAGCTTCATCCCCTGGAGAGCTCTCACAGCAAAGTGAGTTGAAGCATTTTCAGGAGTGTGTCAATATGACTCGGCGATCAGTATGGAGGCAGAAATAGGAAGAAATATAGAAGAAAGTTACAAACTAACAAAAGCATAAATCCCATAGGCTTTCCTCAGTCTTCCTGTGTTCTCTTTCATTCCTTTTTCATGCCAAGGAGAATTAGAAATCTCTGCTCCACCCTGTCCATCTCCAAGGCCTATGCACAGTGCAGCTGCAACCACACCATCTTCTGTGTTCAAACCCAATTTTTAACTGAAACGAAACATCCTGTTGTGCAAATTCCAGTCGCATTTTGGCAGCTAACTCTTTCTGTTTCATCCTGTCTGCTAAGAGGGTCTGTAGATCAGCATTTACTGGCAGGTCCTGCTCCTCTCACTCTGTATCATTCTGCACTTGGAGTTATAGTGCTTTTGACCATTGCTCAGGCAGTCTACGCCCAGCTGTAGACAACAAGATGCAACTTCTTCCCACCTAGTTCTCCAGCACTCAGTTTAGCAGGTGTCTTCAGGCTCAAGTTTGCAGTGTGTATGAGTGCCTTCTCAATTTTCCTTCCAATACTCCATTAAAGTGGTAAAATGGTGCTGGGCAGCCACCTGCTGAACTCCTACTTCTCACCTCACTTCTGCCACCTTATTCTACCCCCTCTCCTTCACAAAATGATCCATTTCTGGCATCTCAGGCATCTGGACAACAAACCTAGTGGGAAGCCTGAATTTCTCTGCTCTTTCTTTATTCTCACTGGAGAATAAAAAAGGAAGGGGTGAAGCACTCAAGTGTTGTAGCAATAAACACTGTCACTGTCTCACTCCAGAGTGAATTCCTTTGCCTATGTCCTGCATGTTTCAGCAGAAGAATTGTCCTGTGCCTCCTACTTTCCTAATTTAGAACATGTCAACTCTTCGGCCAAACATGCCATAGGGATTTTATAAAGCAGCATGTACATTTTGAATGACAGATTAGCAAAACATAAATAAGTGTATTTGTTAAAAACAGGAGTGGTGAATCAGCCTAGTTATTGCTTTCCTTCTTCAGTGAATATTAAATTCTGCTTCATGATATAAGTCATGTAAGTTTTTTTCTGCAGCAATTTTAGTTTTATTCCTCCAACAGGTCTGGGAAACATGTAGTTACAAGCTTAATCCTCTGCCAGCGCAAGGGTATTCCCTGAAGTAGACTACCAGAGGCTACCTGTGCAGCCAGACTATACACTGTACGTATATAATATTCAGCAGTGGAGAAGACTCTCTCCTTTTGCTCATGTGCATTTCATCCCATCTGAAGTAGGACTACAAAACCACTGCAGGTCCCATAACATTGGCAAAGGCCATGCCAGCTGGCACTCTTTTGAAAGAGAAGCCTTTCAAAAACAACCTCGCTTTCCGGGGGGTTGTATTCACTCACTTTAGCTTGTCTTTTAAGAACAGAACGAAAACATTACAATAACACAAGCATGAAAACAAATGTCCCACTATGTGTTGGAGTCACTGACAAGTGCAGAGCTTAGAAAAAGAGAAAGTAACAAGGGGGCAAACTGGAAAGGCAGTTACTGTGGGCTGCTCTCATGCGTTGTTAGATTTCACGAATGGCACCTCTAAAGGTGGAAACAAGCTGAACTCTGTCTGCAGGATGGCAGGAAGAGGGAAAGCTGGCAGTAAACCCTTTCTTCTTAACATTTACTAAAGTTGCAAAAGCTCAAAACACCTGCCAGTTTCTTCTAGAGCAGCAAGCTGACATATTGGGAGCTCCGGCTGAGAGAGTGTTTTAAGAAGGGTGATCCAGTTTCATCGCGTATGACTGACTGACTTTGCAGGCTGTGAGATGTTCATACCATCACGCTGCATCACTGGGACATGATTTATTCAGTAGCGAGCTCAACACTGAAATGTGTTTCATCTCTCTCCTGATAACACCCAAATGTGAAATGGGTGAACATATCATCATCTACTCACTGACATAATAACACTGGAATTTATGGAAGTAAAAAGCCAGGGCTTGGGGAGGGCTTATCTACGTAAGTGCCAAATCAGCATTTAGACTTCATTTCTCCCTTTTAGCCTTTAAAAAAATGATGCATAATGTGCCATCATTCTCTCACCTGGAAAATAGAAAATACTTGTTATTAAAGTGAATTCTATTAAAAGGACTTTGCACTTTTTCTTAGAGACTCTTCTGCTTATGGGCACTCAAAGCATTTTATAGAAAGAGTGAGGAAGGCTGACATGTTCTCCTTCTATGTCTGGCTAAATCAAGGTACAGATAAGCTAAGCAACCAACCCAAGAATGTGGGGGCAATGATTAGCAATTTTGGCTTCAGCTTCTGTGTAGACAGTGTAGACACTTTGAACACTCACATTCCTTTCCGTGTGTTACAAACAGACACTTCAAATACCGGCTGTTAGAGAAGAGGCAAAACTGACGACCTAGAATGTGACCCCAGAAAAGTTGCAGTGACACCTTCAATTCTCTAAATTTTACAACTCTGACTTCAAAATGTCTTTTTGGACTATGTCATTGGCAATGGAGGGGAAAAAAAGAGAAAAGATGCTTTGAGTTACAGCTTTTGGGAGTAATGCTTGCAACCTAGACACTTCCAAAAGGATGAGTATTTTACAGAGGCTGTTGTTTTAACAGCTGCTAAACAGGGATGGCTCTGAAGACACAGCCTTAAATGCAAAACAGTGCATCAACCTTCTTTGGAATCTCACTTACAAGCTCCCAAACTATTTGTTTTGCCAAAACAGAACATTGCATTGTTTTCTTGGATGACATAATAAAAATTTTTCTCCTTCAATGGAGCAAATCCAAAACATGCAGAAGAATCTTTTTAACTCATTAGAATTTTTATAAAAGAGCCAGTTTGATTTCAAAGGGTAAAATGAAATGAACAACCTGCAATACCATAATATTGCTGCAGCTAAGTTCTTGGTAAACACAATATAGTGAGGTGATATTGTGCTCTGTTTCTGCAGATTAAATATATCTCATCCTTAGATTTATACTGGCATTTTATGGCTTCTGCAAATGACTGTCTCAGCACCACAAAGTAATTCCACCCTGTCATATTTGTCTTTGGAAATTGTAACAAATTACGGTGATTTATAACATCAAACTCAACTCTTCCATTTTTCCCCAGATGGGAACGTCGCTGATGGCAAGATTCTGGGCCATTCATTTATGTTGTGTAGAGGGTGACAGTGAAACATGTTTCATCTCTCTTGCCTGACACTCTCTTTCCCTTTGAGGGGAGGCTGTCAGCATAACTCAAGCTGTCAAGGCACCTTTGCAAGGGGCCTGAAACAAATCTAAAGCTCTCCTCCTTGCATGCCTACTAATGAGGTGTGACTCGCCTCTCCTGGCTGGCCGGCCTCGCTGAGTCTCCTTGCCTCTGACCCCTCGTGGTCTCTTCTCAGTCAATAGAAGTCAAACCGTCATTTGTCTTCGGGTAAGGACTGACGATGATCGGAGATGCAGAACTTTGGGGAATCTCGCACAGCGTGTGCTTTTCCTTTGCCGTGTTTTGCCCAAAAAAGACGCGCCAGCACTGGCATCGTGAGAGCTCAGCGAACACTCGTCAGGGCTCAAACCAGCCTCGTGATGTGCCCCTCAGCACTTGCCTAAGACAAGTAGATTATGGCAATTGGCAAGTCAAGCACTATTTGTTTTCTCAGCAAAATATTTTCTACCATAAGAAAGATGAATAATAGATTATGTGCTTAAATCGATAAATTTTCCTTTTAGCCTTTCAAGGATGAATTACAGGATAATTCCAGATTCAAGCAAAATAAACATATTGCTGTTTCTAACATTAAAAAGATGAGTAAGAACTGATTAAAAAAACGTAATCGTAAATGTAGATTTACCTTTGCAAATAGATCCACACAAGTTTCACCCTGAGAGCAGGAAGATGCGGAACTTTACTGAAAACTTAGCCTTTACTTTCTGGTGCCTTAACAAATGCATATTGCAAATGCATATTTTGAAAATCAGCATTTTGGCCAAAGAAAGTAATCCCCAGAGCCCTCCAGGGCCGCGGCAGCGGTATGTGGAACAATAAAGCAAAGACAGAACCATCTCCCAGCTTTCCCTGATCAGAGACATTACTTATGAATTAGCAGCTCAGCAAAAGGGATATTTATTTGCCACCAGTGGCGACGTTACAGATCCCTGCTTATCGCAGCGATCACTTACAGGCAGCACAGAGGGAGAGGTCCACGAGGGAAAGGAGCGTTTTTAGCAGCCTCCATAGGAAACCTCTCTCCTGAGCTTCCTCTGCTTTAGCAGAACAGATTTCACATGATGTGAATGGAAAAATGGAAAGCCAAGGAACCGCGACACCCAAAACCCACCAGCCCACTCTGACGTAAACGTGTCATATATTTTATCGTGGGAGTAGTGGCGCTTCAGTCATTCCAGCTGCGTAACAAAACCGTAATATCCCCCGCAAAGGCTGGTGTTGGGGGTGCGGGCTCGGGCGCCCGCTGGCAGCGTGTTATCTATTGTCATTATCGCACGCGTGCAACGGGGAAATAAACCGATGAAGGATATCACAGACACATGTACCCTCGAAGATTAAATAAATAAATTAATAGAAAGACTGTCAAATGTAATCTGTCTTGAAATTACTCCTGAAAAGATGGTTTTATTTCTTTCCTCACCATGGTTGCAGAGAACTAACCATCATTTGACGTTACTGTATTTACAGTAGCTTGATACAAACGTGTGCAGGCAAGTGTGTGTGTGCATGCATGTGTTTATCTTTAGAACGGTAAGTTGGGTATGTCAAACCGAGCCACATGCTATGTGGCAACAAAGGAAATCATTTCAATAAAATTACATAATGTAAAACAAATAATTGGAATACCTACATTAAATACAATTTCCATGCAACATCGCATTATACAATTGCTGACACGCTGCAGAGAGATATTAGGTTTAAAGTAACTACATTTAGAAAGCAATTTGCAGAATTTCTGTTCTTTTTGCTGGTTTGAAAAGCAGTGATAATATGTTTTTTGCAGCTGACAGGAGAACAAAAAACAATAATTGAATGGTACCATTTTACCCACAAGGCAAGCTGATAATTAGAGGTTTAACCGACAGTTTGGATTTAATCTGAGCAGTAGCAGCTACTCCGTTTGATTTTTTTGTTGTTGTTGTTTAGGGACAAAACAAAGGTTCCCCCCCACTTGTCAATAACAATAGAGGGGGAAAAAAAAGTTATTTTTTATCCCTAGCTGATGTCTGACTTTGGGCCCCTGGAGTGCAAACAAGGGGAATGATTATACACTAGAGGGCAATGTCTGGAGAGTGTGTACGGGAAAACAAATATACGAAACACGGGGAAACAAATAGCTGTCGCAGGGAATCGTCAGACGTGCTCAGCCACGTCCTGCAAGGGCAGACGAAGAAGCAGCCGCTTGCAGGCTTCTCCTTTGCCCTCGGCTGCGGTTTCTGCCCTGCAGCCAGCGCGTACCTTGGCGGTGCCCTCACCGCTCCGGCTGGCGGGGCAGCCCGCGCCGGCGCTGCAGGGCGCGATAACGCGTCGGGTCGCTCGGAGGGAGCGGGACCAGATCCCACAGGCACGTTTGTACCCGAAAGGACAGGGAAGGTCAGCGCGGGCGAGCGCCCCGAGCTACGCCCGCAAGCAGCGCGCTGTGATCGCTGAGGCTGAGCTCGGGTTCCCTGTTAAAATAAACCCGGCCCAGAAATGAAGATACTCTTTTCAGCCCCAAAGGAGCAACACCACACTCCCGCTACGTCGTATTCTCCTCTTCTTTCAGCCCAAAGAGATGTGCAAGAAAGCCAGTTCCCCTGCTGAATTTTAAGAGTTAAAATCTTACTGATAATCAACAGTAAAACAAAACTATCCCTGAAAAACGTTGACTGTTAAACATCAATGAGTATCTAAATAAATTTTATAAAAACACAGAGACTTCCTGGAGGGCTATTCAGACTAGATGAAGGCTGAAGATTAAGCAGGCTGTTCCCTCTCAAAGTGTTTTCTGTTGTTTTTATATCATGTTCAGAAGTGGAATTTTGGCTTTGCTTTTGGCATTTATTAGTTTATTGTATCTGAAAGGGGGAGGTCAATTAAAGCTTCTGCAATAATATTAGGCTTAATTAGAGACCAATTAAAAGCTTCAGTAATCTATAGATGATAGTAGTCATTCTTAAATATGTTTATTCTCCAGAAAATTCACATCAAACAAAAATGCTCTGAATGTGTTATTTTTTTATAGTACCTGGAGACATACAAATTTCCATACAAAACTACCAGAAGAAGGCAAATTTTTGGAGTGTTGAACATATCCAGAAGAGTATGATGTTCAACCAAAAATCAGAAAATAGAACTCTCTGTTCATATCTTTTACAGTAACAAAAAACTTGCATTCACTGTGAGCATATTAGGGGAGAATTGGCTATTCAACTTACTGGCTCAAATGGCAGAACAAAGTCAAAATTTCTGTTTTTCCTTATAATGCAAAGCAGCATCTGAAAAACCCTCAAAACAAACCAAGTCAACAGATTCTGCTTTTATTTTTAAAGTGCATTTTGCTGCCAACACCTGTGTGACCACGGATTTTAGTAAGATTGGCTCTTGCATGTAGAAGGTAATATTGCTCGTGACATGTACTAGATTGACAGCCACGGAAATCAAAGTCTTTATTCTCTCCATGAGGTATAAAACATGCACCGGGTAGTAATTACATAGGCTGGTCCCTAAGTTCCCAGCACCTCCAACAGGTACCCCAATTTCCACCATTCCTTTCTCAAAGATACCTGCTCTGGAGAAGCCTGTGCTACAGTCACTTGCTCTCCAACACCTGGAGGCAGGCTGCCAATTCATTTTGAGTAAACTATTGACTTGTCATCTAATCATCACTTTTGACCTTGTCTACATTTTGTGTGTGACCAAGGGAGTAAAAAGTGCAATAGCTCACTGCCAATCACCTTAAATTTTACGTGTTTTCCTGATCTTAACTTTTAAAAGATTGAGAAGGTGGCAGAAAAGGGTAAGTTTTAAATATACAGTTATTGTCCTTGAAATAAAATTAGAAGCAAACCAGCTTTTCAGTGGAACAGCATATTAATACCCAATGCACAAATCACTATTCATATTTACTGTAACAAGTATCAAATGAGTTAATGTTGACCAGCTGCTTATTTTGAGATTATTCACATTTTTTATCTTTATTCTCATCTTAATTGTTAGACCTTTTGTATAGGGCATGTGCTTGAAGAGAAGTTGAAATAAACTTTTAACAGAAGCACAAGAAAAAGTCAATAGGAAAAAGACCAGTTCAGACGGGAACAATTAGTTTGCAATGTTCCTTATTATTTTGCCCCTTGCATGAAATGTAGGTGTCCTAGTGGACTTTCTCCTTTCCTCTAAAGCATCTGCAAAGACTGTCCATTAATTGACAGAAGTACTGGCTTGTGTACGTTCAGAGGCAGAGTGCTCAGACTCCAGAGCACTCCTTTCTCTGGAGATGAAAGAATTGAAAATCAAATGTGAATCTTCCAAATAAGAATGCAGTGTATTACCACTCAGTTATTAGGGAAGAAAAGTACTCCTGTGAATGCCCAACATCAAGATTTAATTCCTACACCTGCCATTGCAATGAGAGCAATGAAAGACCTATCGAATAATGGAAGTTGCTGACAAAGTCACTTAATCTCCCCATGCCTCAGTATCCAAAGTCACGCCAGTTCACCTCTCTGAAAATCAAGCCATTAGTTCAGGCTGTAAATCTGAACTCAGAGAATGACTCTGGGAATACTCACAGGAAGATTTTGCACCGAGCCTGCAGGACTGTGTCCTAACAGCTGGTCTGCGTGGTCTCTTTTTTGGTTTGTGTGTTACTGGTTGTTGAGATAGGGCTATGTGGGGCGTGGTTTGCTCACCACATCTCACAGAGTTTGCATGGCCAGTTTCACCTCCACTTTCAATCACCTATTCTCTATGTACTTTTGGACAGGAAGCTCTAGACAGAGCTCTTCAAGGATACTGGTGTTATTCCCAATTCAATGGGAGTTTACAGGGATAGCTAATCAGGTAAATACTCTATCACATGGGTTGCAGTCTGGAAGTACCCACGTTTGTAGAGCAATAGTACAACTGGGATCTCTAATGAGCCACATCAAATACTGTTTTCCTTACATCAGCAGCCCAGAATTGATCATGAAACTTTTTTAACTCTAGCAACTGCTGTCAACAACTCCAGAAATGACACACTACATGTGAGAGTTGTTAAAACCCCCCAAACCAACATTGCATTTTATTATGCTGAACAAGTGCAGTTTCTTTTATATTCAATTTGTGGTGGCAAGAGGCTTAATAGCATGTTGCCTACAGTTAGAACTCAGAATAGGCTTGCCAGTTTCTCACAAATCCTGTTCTGGAAATGAAATGACTGTGTTGGATATTATGTATGGAAGTAAAAGTATCTATAATGTATTATGTATGCAATTTTTTGTGTATGAGGTCTATATGAAATATTCACTTCACACAACTGTTGCCTGGGGGTTTGCAATGTAAGAGAGGCAATTCAAGTGCAAAAAAGCAGTAAGTAAAAAACTATACTGCAGTACTTTGATTGGTGGCATGCATTAATTTTTTGGTCTTAATCAGCACCCCGTACTCCTAGGGGACTACGAAGCCCTGATTTTTCTTGGCAACCTGAATCTCCTTTCTCAGCAAGTTATTACACCAAAGTGGGACAAAACAGCTAGATTCCTCTGAGAGATCCCACAGTAACAAAGAGTTAATACTTCCCCTCCAGTCTTATTTCATCCCTCTGTGTTTTGAATGGAAGGGATGGAAACGATCAAACATTGAAGTGCTGCAAAGTGCAATCGCTGTAGACACAATGGGGTTGAGTTAACGGACATGAAGCACTTAACTCTGAATTTCCTTGCTTTTATCCAAACACTGTTACTTTAACAGCATTTTTTGCAGTTTTGTTTCTTTTAGTTTTATTTTATGTCATGGAAAAGTTAGATGCTCATTTGATGCACTGCAGAATTGTTACATGCCTTCTTTTGGCCAAGCTGGGTTTGTATGTGAAAAAGTATGTACATAAAAAAAAAAAGCAAGCAAGAAAAAGGGAGCTGCATTTAAAATCTGGATTTTCACATGTCAGACTGAACCCAAAACGATCTGATCAGAGAGAGAAGATGGAGTGTTTCTAGATTTTTGTCACAGTAGAACAGGGCCCATATTTACAAAAGCTGATATACAGTAAACACCTAAAATGATTTTTTTTGTTTTTCTTAAATGTGTTAATTTCTTTCCTTATCCCCCAGTACAGATTTTCAGATACTATGAAAATTGGTGCAATCAGCTCTCCTACGATGGGCAGATAATGTTTGCTCTATCCACAGCTGTCAGATTACAGTGAAACTGGTTTTTTGTGTTAACAACATGGGCATGTATGTAAGAAGTGATTTCCCATAAGAATACCCCTTTAAAACAGGGCAAATGATTCCTTGCTTTCACCTCTGTCCTTTAAGGTCTGGGCAGATGGACTTAGAATGGATAACTGTGAATAAATTATGGAGCGTATGGAAGTACCTCTTAGAAATATGCATCACTTATGTTAAAACAGCAATAAGCACATACCAAATGATTTTCCTCTGCTTATTTTCTCGTATTATGTGATCCAAGTTACATCCTACCCCTATACAAATATCCTCAGAAATAAGTTGGCACCTGTTTGCCCTCAAAGGCTATATAGCCTGCGGCTATGCTGCAGGTAGGAGTCACTGGGCTTAAACACTTCCCGCATCAAGAGATGGACCTTCATCCGCAGAAAGTCTGTGCCATCTCCACGTGGGAAACCCTGGCTGAGATTCCCAGCCTCCCCGTATTTCCATCAAGGTGTGCATTTAGGCTTCTTAACTTACAGTTGCCCCTTACAACATATTTTAATCTTATGTAATAGCAGATGACTTGAAGGAATTCCTCTTCTAATTATTAATTATGCAATAAATGTCAGCGCAGTAAAATAATACGAGCAATGATTTTTGTTATGATTTGGCATCTGAATTTCATAAATTGTTTCATTTTAATGGCTTATAATTGATGAAAGTTATATGGTACAAAAAATGCTGGACTGGTTTCAAAATATGTTGGCGCGAATGCAGCTGCTGAAAATGGGGAAAAAACCCAGAGCAAATATTTAATTTGGTGTTTGTAGCACTGTAGTGTTATCAGCCTGCACAAATGTTATAACTGTCATCTCTAAAAGGACTAAAGGAAAATATTCTGGAAAAACAAAATACACTTCTCAAATTGTAGCCTAATCCATCAGTCATTGCGTTCACTCAGCTGAAGTCAATAGTGTTAGTTATTGAACACTGGTGACAAGGCTGAATGGAAGTGATAAAAAATGAAAACCTTTTAATGAGAATTTTTTAAGTCCGAAGGCCTGATCCTGTCAGCATTTTCTCCTGGACATGCCGTTTACTCCTGTGAGCAGTCTTACTGACTTTGGTAGCATTATGCCCTATTATAAGTGCTGGCAGTGCTATTCTACATGCATAATAAAAGCAGAATATGACAAAAGAGAAAAGAGCAGCCCTAATAGACCTGCCTATCATGCACCTGCAGTCAAAGCCCTGGGCAGTTATTCTTCATTGCTCAGAAATATCCCAACGAGTGCTAAGTTTCCTAGCAATTGTGCCAGGAGACACACAAGGACACTTCTACCCGGTGGTGTGCAAATGGCATGTTCCCTACAGACTTGATGTACTGGCCAGGGACTGGGAACCTTGGGGAATAGGGCTGCACTGGACTGAAAAAAGCTTTTCTCTCACGCAGAACAATGCTGCATCAAACAAGAGATTTAGGTCCAGCTGGAAGACTTTTCATCTGCACCAGGTGCTATGATCTTCATTCAGATACTGCCGTTTCTGGCTTTTAGATACTGTGCTTTTCTTCAGAGTGGAAGTCACCTGCTTTTTGTTGCATCTCTTGCTGACATTTCAGAGGGTGAGGCTCCTGGGACAAGGCCAGCTGAGGACATCCCTCTAATTCTCTCCCACCCTCGCCTTGCCCCCACATCATGGCTCACTGTCCTCTCCTCTGTGCTGCTGTCCTGTTGTTTGGTTGTGCTCTGATCAAAGGCTTTAAGCCTCCATCCCTGGTAAGGTGATGGAACAGCTCATTCTGGATGTTATCTCCAGACATACGGAGGAAAAGAAGGTGATCAGGAATAGCCAGCATGGATTCACCAAGGGGAAACACTGCTTAACCTATCTGATAGCCTTCTCTGATGGAATGACTGGCTGGGTAGATGAGGGGAGAGCAGTGGACGTTGTGTACCTTGACTTCAGCAAGGCTTCTGACACTCTCTCCCATAACATCCTCCTAGATGAGCTCTGGAAGTGTGGGTTAGATGAGTGGACAGTGAGGTGGATTGAGAACTGGCTGAAAGGCAGAGCTCAGAGGGTTGTCATCAGTGGCGTGGAGTCTAGCTGGAGGCCTGTAGCTAGTGGTGTCCCCCAGGGCTCAGTACTGGGTCCCATCCTGTTCAACTTTGTCATCAATGACCTGGATGAGGGGATGGAGTGCCTTCTCAACAAGTCTGCTGACCAAGCTGGGAGGAGTGGCTGACACACCTGAGGGCTGTGCTGCCATTCAGAGAGACCTGGACAGGCTGGAGAGCTGGGCGGAGAGGAACCTCATGAGGTTCAACAAGGGCAAGTGCAGAGTTCTGCACTTAGGGAAAACTAACCCTAGGCACTAGTACAAGCTGGGGGCTGACCTTCTGGAGAACAGCTCTGCAGAGAAGGACCTGGGAGTGCTAGTGGATGACAGGTTGACCATGAGCCAGCAATGTGCCCTTGTGGCCAAGAAGGCCAATGGTCTCCTGGAGTGCATTAGGAAGACTGTTGCCAGCAGGTCGAGGGAGGTGATCCTGCCCCTCTACTCAGCCCTGGGGAGGCCTCATCTCAAGTACTCTGTCCAGTTCTGGGCTCCCCAGGAGAAGAGAGACATGCAGCTACTGGAGAGAGTTCAGCATAGGGCTATGAAGATGATCAGAGGGCTGGAGCATCTGCCCTGTGAGGAATGGCTGTGAGAGCTGGGCCTGTTCAGCCTGGGGAAGAGAAGACTGAGGAGGGATCTTATCAGTGTGTACAAGTACCTGAAGGGAGGGTGTCAAGGGGACAGGGACAAACTCTTTTCAGTTGTCCCGTGTGACAGGACAAGAGGCAATGGGCAGAAACTGAAGCACAGGAAGCTCTGCCTGAACATGAGGGGGAATTTCTTCCCTGTGAGAGTGATGGAGCACTGGACCAGGTTGCCCAGAGAGGTTGTGGAGTCTCCTTCTCCGGAGATATTCAAGGCCTACCTGGATGCAACCCTGTCTAACACGCTCTAGGTGACCCTGCTTGAGCAAGGGGGTTGAACTAGCTGATCTCCAGAGGTCCCTTCCAACCTTACTGATTCTATGATTCTAAACAGCCTGTCTCCTTTATTTTTGGAGGTATATTTTTAACCTGGATCATTTTAGTGATTCAGTTTGCAGAACAGCTCCACTGACAGGTGATTTGCATGGCTGAGATGTGATGGTGAACTTGAAGGTGGGTGCGGAAGCAAGCAGGCAGGGATGGTCCCAAGGCGGCATTTAGGAGCGATACTACCATGGTTTCTTACAGAGCTCACTGCAAGGTAGGATAAAGCAACAGGAATAACTTGAGAATGACAGAGCACTGGACCAGGTTGCCCAGAGAGGTTGTGGAGTCTTCTTCTCTGGAGAGCTTCAAGGCCCGCCTGGATGCAACCCTGTCTAACATGCTCTAGGTGACCCTGCTGAGCAGGGAGGTTGGACTAGATGATCTCCAGAGGTCCCTTCCGACCTTACCGATTCTATGATTCTATGAATATTTCCCTGTTACAGGACTTTTGTAATCTCACTGTCTCTTAACTGTATTTCTCTTCCGTCCATCCTTATTGAGTAGGAAAATTTCTCCACCTCAGAAATAGAAGATGGTGAGGCTCTGAGAGGACCTAACCCACCTACCTCGGTGCTCAGTCACCCCAGGATCCTTCTGTCGGTTTTGGAAAGAACGGATCCTCCTCACAGTGAGTCACGGCTCCTAGACAGTGCCGAACTCGGATCATGTTCAGGAAACCTTTCTTGCCACTGTTTTGGAAGCTAACTGCAGACTAACTAGGTTAGTCAACAAATATGTTAGTGAAGAATGATTAAAATGCCAGTGAGCACGGGGGAAGAACCATCACAGTCTTCCTCAGAAGAGGGAAATCACTTCTTGTGAAATATATTTTAAGACCATCCTCAGGAGTATTTTCTGAAGACCATATGCTACTTACTCACATGCATGTGACAGAACTCATATACGATGATTGATACAGAATAGAAATGAAACTGTTGCACATTTTGTATGTACATATGTTCATAGCCTATTCCTGGGGTGTGCTTCTGAAATACTTCATTACAAATTTGCCCTTATTTTCAGTTTCAGTAATCAGTGGTCTTTGGCTTAATCATTAATTTAGTGTATTATTTTTAATGTTTTAAAAAAGAAATGCAGTCTGAAACAATTCTACTGATGGAACCAAAATGATTGATTTTATGGGGACATTTTCTCAAAATAAGTCTACATCTTGAAGAAGGTTTAATTTGACTTTGAAGGACTTGGGGCAACACTGGATCAAGAAGTTTTAAACAGCACAAAGTCACCTGCCTTCAATTTCCTTCCTTTTCTTTCTGCGTTTAGCACAATTCATAAAATCCAGGAAACTATATTTAGTCTGCAAGTTAATAGCATTTACTTTTCTTAATTGGCCAAAAATGTTGAGCCTCATCTTACAAGAACTGAGACAGAGTATGAGTCATTTTTATGATGTGACTAGGATTTATTGATACTCCAAATGCATTTATAGCAAGTTCAGGGGAATTTAACCCTGGAGCCCCTGCCTCCTACTCTTCTGCCATGGCACTGACATGGTTTTTCTCTGGTGCCTCACATCCATGTAGCAAACAGACACGGTCACGAGAATATCGGCTCCTGAAGCAGAGAAAAAGCTGCAGTATTTGCCTAGTAGCTAAAAAGAAGGTTTTCCAGTAGTAAACCTGCACCCAGCCTGTCAGCTCATCCCCACCACATCCCGAGGGATGCAGAGGAGCTCCGATATGACCTCAGCTGCACTGGCAGTTTGTGGTGCTCAACACGAGCAGCAGCTCTAATGTTCCTTCTCTGTTACTTGAAAAGGAAAATATGTTCAAAGGACTTTTCTAAAAATATTATTGACAGCAAGAACAAATAGTTGAGCCACTTGTCTTTTCGCTGCCCAGCATATAACCAATTAGCCAAGAAAATGGTAGAGAATCTTGACAAGATAAGGAGATTCCTGCCACAAAAGGACTCATTTTTCCTTAATATGTTATCTCCTCAGATGTTACTATTTTAGAGAACATTTAGGGAATAACAACCTTAACTATTTAGTTATAGAATTCAGCTTTTTAAGAGTCAACCCTTCAAAAAAGCTTAATGAATCACAGAAGAGCATAAACTGTGCATTCTTCCACCGTGAAGCGAAGAAGCAGAAGGCCAACAAATCAACGGTTTGCTGTTCTGATATTTTTTTCCTATTACCTTATGAAAGCCTCAATTGTTATTGAAAGGCCTGGAAGCTTTCACTCTGTGAGAATGTTTTAAGCATGTCTACGAGCCATTCACTCACCATCACACGAGATGCTTTTAGCCATTGTGCCACAGCCCCGTAGCACAAACACGAGCAGGTCTGGAATTATACTGCTTCTCAGCACATGAACATACGTTCCTGCCTTCCCTTTAACTCATATGAAAATTTGAACATAACATTAATTTTTCATGGAAGTTTCTCACCACACTTTGCAAGATCTTGCTCCAACAGTGGTCCGACAGAAAGTATTCTCATCTCTGTGGAAGACATTTAGCATCTCTTTAAGTACTGCTTGTTTTTTTTCTATCAGATGGAAAGACTAGAGAAATTACTTTTACAGTCATAAATAAAAATTAATGTCAGTGTGCTAAGAACAGTAGTTAAAAAATAAAGTGTCATTTTTCATCTGATGAATTATTGAGTCTTAATTGATAATACTCATAAATTACATAACAACATCCTCTGTTCCCTACAGAGTAAACACAGGCAGCTTTGTTCGTTGAACAGCAATGTTCACCAGTTGGTGAACAGCGCCCGCTCAAAGGTGGTTGCTGAATGCCAAAAATAGTAAGTCATACACCGACACAAATATAATTGGAAAGAAAGAAACTGATTAGAACAACTCTTCAGAAAGCAAAAATACAGAATAGTGCTCCATGATGATAGACAGGTGAGTAAGACAGAGGAAAGCTGATTCATCAAGAAAGTAAGAACCAAACAGAACATTTCTTACACAATTTTTTCTTTCTTCCTTTTCTTAAAACCAAGAATTATACCAAGAAAGACCTTAACGTAATTATTACTCATTTATTTCCTTCCATTTATTTATCATTTTGCAGGATGCTTCATAGAACAGTTAAACTGGCATTATTCACTTACGGAATGGTTTTTGGCGGTAAGGGGACTTCATCACAAATCAGTTACAGTGATGTTCATTTAATTCCAATAGAAAAGGCAAGAGGAAAAGCCTGGCTGGCAGATTTATTGATTACATTTCACCAATGACCAGCAAGAGGCAAGCACTCTGAAAATCCCCAAAGGTGATCATTAGTACTGAGTAACTGTCACTAAACATTAGCACCATCAGCAGACTGGAACTAAAAGAAAGTATGATGCTTTAAATGTGAGGCCCAAGAGGGATTTCCTCTAGTCCAAAAGAAAAGTGGAAAATCTTACAGTGTAGTACGTATGTTTGAGACAGCTGAAATGTTTTATACTTTACACATGCATATGTGTGTGTGTGTGTGTGTGTGTATATATATATATATATATATATATATATATATATATGCATATGCATATATATGCAAAAACAGACACACTTATAAAACTGGTCCAGCACAGTCAGGCAAACTGAGCAGGGCTACCTACTATAAAACACAGAATTAATGTGTCAAGCTAATTTCGCGGTCTGCTTGCCTCGAGCTGATTAGGACCAAATTTAATTTGGTCCTAATCAGCCTGAGTGCTTTGCAGGTAATACAGAAATCCATGGGATATGCTGATTACTGTATATTATCTGCACAGCTAGCATAAGAATAGGGTTACCAGAAAATTTTGCAATTTTACACTTTCTAATGCATTGCTACTTTACCCATTTTTAGTGTATTTGTATTTGAAAGTGCCATGTTTCCATGGCAAAGGGGGACTGGATATCAAACATGGATTCTTTATTTTCTGTACTTTAACCTGATCTTCTGATCCTTTGCTTGGTCAAAGGAGCACTTCACATATCTGAAATGATGAATTTGGATATTATAGGTAGATAGTATAAGAATATTCTCACCACTTCCCATTAACTCTTGGTTATCTTGCCTTTATTTTTCGCATCCTGTGATTCCCATGTGTGTGCCTTTTTTCCATTGGAAACAGTGATAACAAACCACTTTTTATGGCTAGCAGAGAGCTTCTTCTACTATAGATATACTACTGCTGCCTTTTGTATACTTGAGGTATTACCTCAGCCAGGAAAAAGAAAGACTATATAAATTCCACCTTTTTGGTCAGTCTATATTCCTTGCAACACCTCACTCTGAACACAATATCCCAATAAAAAAGTTATTTCTTACAGCAACCTAGTACCAGCCCCATTCATCAAGGAGGCACAATGACAAAAACATTGCATTATAAAAGGTCCTTCCTCCCCTGCTGCTACCTGACAGTCACAGCAGAAAACAAGATGTGGTAAAAGTGCTCCTGGAAGGCACATTTCCCCAAAGCGACTTCTCACCGTGAGTCTTTTCTTGTCTCATGTTTCTGTGTGAACAGGAACAGAGCCACTGTATGATCCCACACAGAGGCTTGTCTGCGGCACATAATCCATAATGTGAGCATTAAAGATGAGAACTTTGTGAACTTGAGAAGACTGATGGGTTACAAAGCATGACAGATTCTGCATGTAGACTAAAACCTGAAATTAGATGGGTAGACTATAAATAGACATTTTCTGGAGGATGAGATCTAAAGCAGGAAGAGGAAGATGAGCTCCCTTACAGCTTTCCCCAGCTTCTCTGGGGAGGCTCAAGTTTCAGGAGAAAATAAAATTGGCTGTATAGTTTCTGCTCTCAGCACTGGACACTGGCGATCAGGAGATGAAGGTTCAGATTTGTAGTTTTTTAGTGACACCTGGAATGATGCCACACAAGTCACCTTAGAACCCTCTATTTCCTTCATCCCACAATTAACCTTTTTTGTTCTATCTTGATCAGTAAAGTCAATCCATTCAGACATATCTACTCATCAGCAGTTCAAGTTAGGCTCCTGTGTGAGGACTACATTATACAGTGGAAAGCAAAGCTGTGCTGGGTGACCTGAAGCTCTGGCAGCTGGTAGGATCCTGCCAGCAGATGTTGCTAAAACCTCATCCTCTGAGTGGCTCCCATGAACATTAGTCTAGCATCATCCTGAAATGGAGCCATGGGACATGTGGGGACCCTCTGTCACCTCCTGCCCAGCAATGTCTCCCAGAGACCCAGCTTTGTGGTAGAGGAAAGAGGATGCTTGATAATATGGAGCTATTGGGATACATCTCACAGGATCACTAAGTTTGATCATCCTGACATAGGTGGTAACTGTTCCAGATCAGAGATCTTTCCTGCCTGAGTGTACAGCACCTGTGGTGCTTCTGATAAACTGCACAGATAGTTTGTACATTACACAAGATTGGGCTAGAAAACAGTTCTTTAAAAATAAGGTAATAGTGAAAGTAATGGCACTTCAGTGAAAACAACTGTAAGCGCACTACAGACAATGATTTATATAGGGGATGGGTTTGACACTGAAAGGTCCAGATAAGTTGCCTTGGCTTGTTGTACATTCTGTTTTCCAGTTCCAAATAGCATTTCTAAGCTTTCATACCTAGAGTGATACACAAGAGGCAGCTTCAGAAAATGCATACTTTTATGCCAGAACCTAAATTTTCATATTTAAATCCATTAATTTTAATTCTGTTGCAATGAGGTAAAGATTGAAGAAGAATCACTGGCTAAACAAACCTGATGTCTCTATTTATTTCAATGTGTATTGCCTTTCAGCATTCAGGTTATCTTCTTAAATCGTGATATTTTCACTCTCTTTAAGAAAGATATTTAAGAAAGATATCTTTTCTGAAAATGAGCTCATGTTTATGATTGTTGTTTTCTCTTTAAAAAGAGAAAAAAAATAACTTTGCAACATTTTGCTGAGTCTTATCACCATAATTCCATACTGTGCTAAGATATTGGCAATTATGGTTTAAGTCAAAATGGGAAAACAAAATAATTTACATCATCCATCACTGTTCTCTCGTATGGATAAATTACAAGACACTACACCAAATCAATCATGAGGAAAGCAGCAATTCACATCAAACACTGTGTTTGTGTGTGAAATCTTTTAAATATTTTCTGATCTCATATATGAAGATACCAGATTGAATTCTGTAAACTTTAAATAATACAAAACTGGTTAATCCGAAATCTCATGGGAAGCTGCTAATCTAATCAGCTAATCTCAGCATGCAGCAATAGGAATAGAAAGAAAAGATCTAACTCTGAGCACTAATTCCAATTTGTTACTTCTCTCTTTGGCTTCATTTTTACATTCATCCAGTTCACCTGGTTTGCATATACAGTAAGATCTTTAATACAGGGAGCATCTCCTACGGGTGCATGCATGATATTGTACACAATAGGACCTGGCTGCTGATTGCAACAGCTAAGCAATACTGCAATATCCGGGCTTATGGATTTGTCAGTAGATGCTGAGTGAGCCTAATTGTCTTTAAGAAAAATTAAGTAGCCCCTCTGGGGTTAATTCTTCCTTATCATCAGCCTCAGCTAACGGGGCAAGGACTGGTTGTTCAGAATAAATCTGTTACTTTTTTCTGCTGGAGGCAGCCTTTGCTCCAGAGCATGAAAACAGTTTGCATGGGAGAGAGGATGTGTATGAACTTGTCTTGAAAAAGACAAAATGCAAGCAGGGAGTCTAAATTCACCAAGGGACACACATCTGAGGTGTACACAACGTGTATACACAAGAATGTGAACTACTGTGTTTCACCTGGAGGCTTTCAGGTGAACTGGGATGCAAAGGCCTCTACAACAGGGATCTCCATCGCGCAGACAAAACAGGCTTGTTCAGTTGCATAAATAAATACTGTGTACATCTAATTTGTGCAGCTCTGTCATCCTCCAAGAAGCAGGTCTTAAAAGGCAGAACTTCAGCTCTGCCTCTTGCTGTCTTTCCCACAAGGAAATCAAAAGTGTTTCCATGGGACCTTTACTGACTACAAACAAGGCATGCAGCACATGCCTGCCTGGCTGCTGAACAGTCACTCAGTATCTACCAGCATTTACACATCCACTCCTGTTCTCTTCCACAGTTAAATCCTCTTTTATAATCCCCAGCTTCAGTGTTGCAGCTCTTTAGGGACTGGTATTAAAGAGATTCAGGCAAGCAAACTGAAAAGAAAATAGACCTCAGAGTTAATTTTGATAGCTGCTGCATATATCCACGGCCAATCCTTGCTTCAGAGAGTTTTTGACTGAACTACAATAAATGGAGAACTAAAAGAAACATGATCCAGTCTTATTTTATAGATGGAGGACTGGAGCACTGTTAAGCGGTAACTGTCAAGTGACTTGCTCAAGATCATAAAGGAGCTCTTGAGCACATACAAATTTAAATTCAGATCACCCACATGCTTAGTGACATATTTTGGTTTAGGGCTTATTGGGTTTCCAGAGGAAGAAAATAGTCTCTTTTCTCTCTTGAAAAAAAAGCAATTGATAAACTCATGAAGTCCTAGCAATAGACACAGAATTGCCTATTGTTGGAAGATTTACAGTATTGCCAGTTGTTCAAAAACTACTTGCTTTTGGCCTAATATTTTTTGTTTTTTTGTGTAAGTAGGTATTTATATGTATGTTAAATGTTATACCTCCGTCTCACCTCCCAGCTCTATTTTCCTTCCTCTCATATGGAGTAAGTTGCCCTAAATTTAATTTCCCCCCTTACGAACTGACTGCCCTTTCATGTCAGGGGAAAAAACGCCCACTCAGCACAGCTTGAAAGGAACCTGTCTGTGGCTGGGAGGGAGAAGTCGAGGTGCTGCTTTAACTAACTAAATTAAATACAACTAGGGCTCTAAGCAGCTGGCAGGTTTGATTTGGATGTAGGATGCTGCGAGATAGTGATAAGTGAATGCTCAGGACCAAAGGGAATTAAAAGGCTGTGCTTTGGTTTAACGGAGCCAGTCTCTTTCTGCGGTGTATCCATTAAGGACACCGTGCTGGCACACAACTCTGCGTACACCACTTAAACTGCAAAAGACTAGCTTCAAAAACTGCTAAGCGTTGGGCTCAGAGGAGCAAAGAGGGAGATCCTCAGAGCGCCGCCCTTAACCTCCCCGCCGCCTCGGGAAGCGAGAGGCCTCAGTCCGACCAACAGCATGTCTGGATCTGCTCCGGACTGCACGGGAAACATCCGCTAAACAACCCAAGACACGGTTCAAAGATGAAAGAAAAATCACATTGCGTTGAGTGAAAACTTTTCCTGTCTCTACTGAAGGATTCCTTAAACGTTATAGCTAAAAGAATTTAGAGAAAACATTTTTTTCTCCCACCTCTTCAGCTTTTTTAACAGTGTATTAGACGGCAGTTTATGTATAGTCAGTAATCTCTTGCTCTCTCCTGGTATTAGTATTTCTCCTATTCATGTAAGCCTTTCCCTGAGGAAAAATGAAGATGGAAAAGCATTTTAAAACATTATGATGCAACTGTAAACCTTACTATATTTGTCAGTGTCACCGACAGGCAGGTGTAATAAAAGTGTCTTTCAACTCCACTTTCTAAAGGGACTAAAAATGTAAATGAAACTTTGATTTCATAATTAGCACAACTGATATGACACTTGTCTGCCTCTGGTAACACGAGGCACATTACTTATCTTCAAAAAGCACTACAAACGTCCTCAAGAAAGATGTTGTAGAAGTTAAAAAAAATGCTACCGAGTGTTGTAATCCATTGTGTTCGAAACTAGATACCTGGCAAGAGAGCCCTGAAGAGAGAACAGGTTAAACATTCAATTTTAGGGCTAACTTTCTACTCCATTTTTGTTAAGAAATATTGTATTTGTCTCTATCTGGTGAATTTAACTTATAAGTGCAGGAGCATGGAAATATTGGCCGCTAGACACCGACAAAATGCTTATTATCATAAGCAATCCCCTTGAATGTCATGATTTCTAACTAATATTAGTTAGCAGACTAAACACTAGAATAATTATCAAGACAATTAGTCTGACAATTCTGATTTCCAACAAGTAGTCATTGCAGAAAGCTTGGTCTTTTGCACAATTCAAAGCTAAACTTTAATTTTCTTTCGTGTATGTACGCCACTCTAACTTACTTGGTAAAACAACTGAAGAACATGTAAATATATTTGTTTCCTCATGCACAGGGATGCATATTTATGAACATTTTATATAAAATGCACGCTGGGGAAAAAGGAGAAATTGTTTTGAATAAGATTTATTAGTTCCTGTACAGAAAATTTATTAGGTTAAGAAAAAATGCCACATAATTTGAATGGTCAGTGCTTTCAAAAGGAAAAGCACCAAATCACATGAGCCTGTACTTATGGTACAGGCAAAATGAAGAGAGATCCATGGTAAAAAAAAAAGAGAAAATATCACTCCAAAGATGGTGACAGTCCTACCAAATTCATTCGTCATCTTTAATTTATTTTATCTGATTGTTTTTCACTTCTTCTCTCTTGGAGGCGAGATCATGATTATTATCTGCATTACAAGAGCACCCAGAAACCCAGCTGTGATTGAGATCCCACTGCGCTAAAACTACTGTGGAAAGAGGTACTCTCACCTAACGCGGCTTGGAAAAATGACAACTATGTGACTAGGAATCAAATGCTCTAGTTTGTATACCTGCTTAAGTGAACAATACAAACAAACAGGCTGCGTTTATGCAATTAGACATTGCAATTATGCAGTGAAAACTATGATTTCAGTGAGACTTCTGCTTGCTTTAGATTGTCAGGATTGTGCCCACTATATTGTACTGTGACTGGCAAAGATGGAACAGAAAGTAATGGGAAGGTGTGATACTTATCACTTTGGATGCAATTATTTTAGTCTACAACAAAGACAGTTTGTTGTGTATCAGTATAGCTACTTTGTGAAACAAAGGCTTTTAAAAAGGCATATTGACAGTATGTACTTCATGGAAAAGATTTGTAGGAAGCTTTTAACAGAGTTCCTATAAACCAATTCTAGAAAAATGGTTTGCAAGATATTTTATCTGTTGCACCTAGATCTCAAGATATTTCTGGCTAGCTTATGTCTGAGGGCCATTGTACTATGCTTTAGATAAACAATGAAATGATAGTGATTTGGAGTTAAGTATTTCACTGTGGATCGGCATAAAAAAAGGCAAAAAATGAATGGCTGTGTTTGACATTTACTGGGTCATCTAGCTTTTCAGATGGCCATTATTTCCAACCAGCTTCATGTTTTGACCATTAGAAGTGTCAAGGCTTCCCAAGACAGAAAGCATTCAATTTTATTCTACTTCCAAACTGCAATCACGACCAAATAAATTTCCAATTAACCTTTATTGGAAGGGGAAAAAATAGCAAGGGGATGAACCTGACAGTGTTCATCCAGAAATTATTATGAACACATTTTAGATACAACATCCTAACACATGAATCTAAACTTAGTCTCCAAAGTAAGTGATTTAGATTCTGAATAACTTTAATGAGAGTGTTTAGAGAGATAGAACACTTCAAAACCTCCTTACTTCTTTGGAAGCCTGATTTTAGAATCTAGGAACTGAAATTAATATAAAAGTATTTGAAAATCTTGGTGTTAAAATTATAGTTTTCAAACTCCACACTTCTGTTTCCATAGCATCTTTGTAGGGATGTGGAGATACTTACTGCAGACTGTCTTTGGGTTCAGAGTGATGTTTCAGTCTAATCTAGTAGGGCACTTCAGTGATATAATGAAAGTGGTTAAACTTGTGTACCACCCCTTGGGGACCTCTTATTCCACAGTGTAATTGCTCTGGTTTGTTCCTTTTATTTTATTTAGTTATGAACACAGCTATCTAATCATCTTGACCTATTCTACAAAAATCTGGGCAATTATTTTCTTTTTTAAAACCCAAATATCTTTGGTCCCATCATAGTCTCACATTACAACCAGCAGCACTGCCTCTTAGCACATTTTCTTCAGGCTTCCACAGCAGAAACAGAAGCCTGACAGAAATGCAGGAAAAAATGATGAATGAATTAATATAGTGCAGAAAGTAAAATTCAGTCCACTGTAAAACAAACCTTGTTTTCTATAAGAAATACAACAGTAATTTTCCAAAGACACTTCAGCAAATATACTTTTCTTATACCAGATTAAATATGAACACAGGAAAAGCAAGCACATATAACTAGACCTGAAGTAGCAATTCTCTTTTTGGAGGCATTTCTCCTCATTCTTGCAGAACTATTCCTCTTGGATGACACAAATGTTCCATTTAATTTTGTTTTTAGCTGAGTTCTAAATACGCTTGTAAGACAATCATACATTTATTCACCGAGTCCAGTTATAGGTTTTGTGCAAATCCAACAGAACTGCCAGATATCCATTTACTTTCCTGTACATTATTGTCACATGTAATTATTCATCAGATGAAAGAATATGCAGACTTTTGGCAAAGTATCGAAAAGCCTTATAAGCATTTTTTGTGGTATCGAGCAAGAATTCAGCTACTAGAAATAGTTATAATAGCTAGTAATATATGGCATATTTTATTTTGTTCGGTCATGCTGGTACTGTTTCACTTCCTTCCTTTGCTAGAGTTTTCTGGTGGCATCTTTAAAACCAATTATTCTCTATCATTACTGCCTGCAATGAACAGTCATACATTTTCTCACTGTAGAAATAATCAGCAGTAACAATGCAATATCAAGCTGCTACCTTTTTAATGAACTAAGAAACCATTAATTTATTGTAGCTTCTCATGTCACAATAAAAATACATCAATTTTTATTTTATTAAGAGAAGTCAAAAATACTGAAATTACTTTAGCCTCCTAAGCACAGTAATAAGCATTTGATTGAATTAATTAACATTACTTGTTATTTCAGTGTTCTTGATAGATTATAGACCATGAAGTCCAGTATAGTTTTATAATTCTTGAAATTATTTTATGAAATATAAAATCACAAACCTCCAATTAGAGGATTACCTGCCAATTTCCTATAGTTTAATTTCACTAGTGATAAAATACTCAGAAATGACTAAGTAGACAACGAAAACTAAAGCTGAGATTCTTAAAGGTGTAAAAATGTCTGTGTTTTACAAGTTAGATGACTAAATAAGGCCAAATTTTAGAAGGTATTTTGATGTCTACAGGTGTAGATCATTGAGCTGTGCCATTTTCAGTGATGCAGAAAGATAGGATATTTTCAGTCACAGATCTTAGCTTCGTTTGCCATGGAAATCGCACTATCTCCCTTCTAAAGATGGGTAAATGATGTGACTAGACTCTTCCTAGGCAACACTTCCCTTGAACCAGGACTTTCTTAGTCTCATGCTACATCACTAGCTATCCATCATACCACTTCCACCCTTTTCCCCCTTCATTTGCCTCCACAGCTATTCTATACTTTGGCAAAGCTGCACAGCTCCCCAAAGCAGCCTGGAAGCACCTCCTGGGCAAGTGCTGGCACAGTGAAGTCTCCATTTCTGTGCATCGCCGCAGGGTGTCCTCAGCTCCTGAGGCTCTTGGGGCCTGTGTCAGTTTCCTGTCTGGACAAGAGCTGTCCAGATGTATCCTACCAGCAAAGCAGGCAATGTAATGCCACCACTCTCCAAGCCTCTGTGGCCTGGATGTGGAATACCATACTGACACCAGGGCACAGGAGGCTTTGCATATGTCATTAGCAGGCACACAGATGCTGTGGGTATTTTCTGGGCAGAAACTACCTGCTTTGAGGTTAGGTGCAAGCTGAGGACCTTGACTTGCATGGGCTGAAGCCAATGGGTTGAGGCAGCGAAGACAGTACTTCCTGCAAAGCCTTCTCTCCTGGCATGGTTACCACCTCTCAACATGGCAGTGGGAGGCAAAATGCACAGTTACAGGAGTCCTCATCTGAACAACTGAGCTCAAATGAGAGCTTTTTACTTCCTCAAGATTGCTTTATAAAAGTAACTCTTTATCATTTTTTTTTGTCTAAGATGATTAAATCAGCAGTGGAAGATACCAAGAGCTATCTCAAATTAAAACCAATGCTTATATAACTTATATAAAACTTTACCCACTGGATTTTTGTTCTGAGACAATTGCTTCTTTATCACAGATTTAGGAGCCCCTGAAAGTAAAAGTATGTAGAAATACTGACACAGCACCTTTATTCCCAAGTTAGTGACCTTATTATATCAACTCTAGTGAGAATGCTATGTTATATTTTAAGCACTGCTGATTATGGCCCATCAGGTTTTTCTATCTTCTGGCTGTAAATAAAACGGAAAGCATGTTTGGAATCTGAATCTGAAGTCCATATATTTACTTAATCCAATCAAACTGAAAATACTTGCCTTAGCAGTCTAATAGCCTCCTGCAGAAACATACTGCTGTTCCACATTTCATCTACATGACAGATGACTTATGAAAATGGATTAAACTGTGGCTGATCACCTTGGGACAGACAGAAAATGGTGGAGCCCAGCTATGTCCTGAATCCTTCAGGTGCAAGAGGTGACTGCCCCAAGGCCTCCGCTATCCGCGTAAGGGATCATGTAACCTTTAGTGGGGGGCATGCCGTTATCCTGTTGTTTCAATTTTCACAGAAGTCTATAGACCATGGCAGAACAAGCAAATGTGCCTGCCAGGAGGGCATGAATAAGGATGGCCAGTGGCTCCCTGTGGTGTATGTCTTTGTGGAAGAGTTTAAATAGGTGCTATGTTCTCCAATCCATGCTCCAAGACAACTAGACCCACCTAATAATATATTCCAGACCCCCATTAAAATTTTTCCTAACTTGCTGTATAAATCTACCTCTGCAAAAGCAATCAGAAAAATGTCTAAGCACTTATTAGCGCATATCCTATGTTAGTAGCTACCATTCTAAGTCAAATGATTCTTTTTTTTTTTTTTTTTTTTTTCATTTCCTCCCTTGGTCACTGCAACCATATAGCCCTGGTGGGACAGAAGCACATGACACCCTTTGGAAACATGTGCATTCCATTCAAACCATTCCCTGTACACCAGGTATCTTTGCTGATCCCAAATCTGTCCAGTTCTTCCTACATATTAACTTAGCTTATTAATCATTGGCATTTCTCCACCCCAGGAAAGCAGGGATCCCATTGCTAAGCATTGTGAAGGGGAAGATGAAGTTGGCCTGAATCAGCCACAATTTTTGTTCTATTAGTCCCCGAGCTGCAGAGTCCTGTTCACTAGACATTGGAAAACTCCAGTGTTGCCTCTCCCGTCTAGCTTTTTAGACACCATTAGCAGCCTGAAAGCTCATTCGGCTCACACAGAGAAGGAGCCCACCAGAGCTGGCAAAAAATTTCTGCTGCTATGAGGAGCGTAAATAGTTCCATGCATGAGAAACAGATAACTAGCTGATGTGTGAGGTGACATTCAAAGCCAGATCACTGCCTCTGCAGAACAGGATTATTATTTTCTGCTGTTCTCTGTATGCGAGTTGAAGTGGCAAGCCAGGCTGGTGTCTGTTGCAGAGAAATGGGAAGAAGCATGAACACATTTTTGTGCCTTAGAGATGAATTCTACAAGGCACTGCACATCTTTTTGGAAGTCATGAGCATACCCAGCTAGGGCAGATCAAACACCCTACCAGTCTGCACTATTAAGGAGAAAATATACTTTTTTTTTATGACACAAATGTCAAAGCACTACAGCCTGTTAAAATGTGTTACTGCCTTCTGGGTAATTTTACGCTGACTTTAATTATGCTCCATCTTCATTTGAAAGCCTGATTAGTTCAGAACTCCACATAGAAGCCACATTTCCTGGCCAGCTGCACACAAGCCCAAAGAGGGGAGGATTTCAAAGACCTGCCAGATACACAGCGGACAGCAAACTACAGTGGAAGCCTCTTGCATCTGTATCAATTTACTACCCAGAGAAAGTAATCACCTTTTCTACTGTCTCAGGCTTTAGGGTATTTTGGCTAACACAGCTTAGATGTTAGTAATAATACTCTGACTTAAAACTGAATAATTAAGCTAAATTTTGAATTCTTGTTCTTTTATGAAAGATGAGGAAGTTACACTGGAACTGTGCCATTTCAGACACAGTGAAGACTGATACTAAAGCTGTGGTACATACATGCAGGTATTCTAGAAAGAAAAATATGCAACAATTTACTACTCAGATTTTGTTTCTCTTAATGCCAAGGCAGGTGAGATTTTTGTTCATTAACATCAAAAAAAAAAAAAAAAAAAAAAAAAAAACATTTGTTTCACCTGACTTTCTTCCCATTCAGTGCAACACTGAAGCAGAATAGAACTCTAGATTACCTTCAGTCAAACCAGTTTCTCAAGTCATCCGGGCATATTCTGCCCTTAACGTTAAAAACATAAATAGTGAGAAACTAGTTTGACTGAACAAAGAATTACAAGCAAAACAAAGTAATGTGTTTCCATCTTGCTACTGCAAGCAATATTTTTTTAGTGAATAAATTTGTTTGACTTAGCTCTGTCACCATCATCTCTTTCTGCCCTTGATACGAAGCTTGTACCTCTAACAGGCACTTACTTCTTACCATCCTGTTTTAGCTGCTGTTCATCTTGGAAAATAACATAATTTTACTTTTCATTTAAGAATTTAATTTAAAATTATCCTTTCTTCTATCCTATGCCACAGGATTTGTGTCTTTTTATTCTACTGGTCTACACATCTTCCAGAAGGATGTTCTACAAATCAAAAAAAAAAAAAAAAAACTTAAAACCTATCCTTGCTCTATACATCCGTTTCAATTACTCTTTTGTACATTACACCTTGGCAGGAAATCTCTTAGTATAAACTTCTCATTTATTCTCCCTCTGTTATAATTTCTACATAGAAGTGGTTAGGATATAAAAATATATAGGAAGAGTATGCAGGGATGTGACGAGGAAGGCTATGGCCCATTTGGAATTAAATCTGGTAAGGAATGTCAAGGACAAGAATACATCAAATACCTCAGTAGCAAAAGGAAGACTAGGGAAAATGTGGGCCTGCTGCTGAATGGGGTGGATGCCCTGGTGATGAAGCCTACGGAGAAGGCAGAGTTACTGAACGCCTTCTTTGCTTCAGTCCTCACTGCTAAGGGCAGCCCTCAGGAATCTCGGAGCCTGGAGAGTAGAGGGAAAGTCTGGAGGAGAAGAAGACTTTGCCTTGGTCAAGGAGGACCCAGTTAGAGATAATTTAGGCAAACCTGACACACACAAATCCATGAACCCTGATGGGATGCACCCACGAGTGCTGAGTGAGCTGGCAGATGTTATTGCTGGCTGCTCTCCATCGTCTTTGAAAGGTCATGGAGAACAGAAGAGAGAGGTGCCTGAGGACTGGAAGAAAGCCAGTGTCACTCCAGTCTTCAAAATGGGTGAGAAGGAGGACCCAGGCAACTATAGGCCGGTCAGCCCCACCTCCGTCCCTGGAAAGGTGATGGAACAGCTCATTCTGGATGTCATCTCTAAGCATGTGGAGGAAAAGAAGGAGGTCGGGAGTAGTCAGCATGGATTCACCAAGGGGAAAACATGCTGAACCAATTTGATATTCTTCTATGATGGAATGACTGGCTGGGTACATCAGGGGAGAGCAGAGGATATTGTCTACCTTGACTTCAGGAAGGCTTTCAACACTGTCTCCTATAACATCCCCATAGGTAAGCTCAGGAAGTGTGGGCTAGATGAGTGGACAGTCAGGTGGATTGAGACCTGGCTGAAAGGCAGAGCTCAGAGGGTTGTCAGCAGGGGCACAGAGTCTAGTTGGAGGCCTGTACCTGGTGGAGTTCCCCAGGGCTCAGAACTGGGGCTAGTCTTGTTCAACTTTTTCATCAATGACCTGGATGAAGGGACGGAGTGCCTCCTCAGCAAGTTTGCTGATGATACCAAGCTGGGAGGAGTGGCTGATACATCTGATGGCTGCGCTTCCATTCAGAGAGATCTGGACAGCCTGGAGAGTTGGGCAGAGAGGCACCTCATGAAGTTCAACAAAGGAAAGTCTTGCATGTAGGGAGGAATAAACCAGTACAGGCTGGAGGCTGACCTTCTGGAGAACAGCTCTGCAGAGAAGGACCTGAGAGTCCTGGTGGACAACAAGTTAACTATGAACCAGCAACGTGCCCTTGTGGCCAAGAAGGCCAACGGTATCCTGGGCTGCATTTGGAAGAGTGTTGCCAGTAGGTCGAGGGAAGTGATCCTCCTTCTCTGCTCAGCCCTAGGGAGGTCATACATGGAGTACTGCATCCAGTTCTGGGCTCCCCAGTACAAGACAGACATGACACAGCTGGAGAGAGTGCAGCGTATGGCTACAAAGATGATCAGAAAGCTGGAGCATCTCTCCAGTCCTAATAAGATAAAGGCTGCAAGAGCTGGGCCAGTTTAGCCTGGAGAAGAGAATACTGATCTTACTAATATCTATATTAAGGGAGGGTGTCAAGGGGATGGGTTCGGACTCTTTTCAGTTGTCCTATGCAACAGGATAAGAGTTAATGGGCACAAACTGAAACACAGGAAGTTCCACCTGAATATGAGGAAAAACTTCTTTCCCGTGAGAGTGATGGAGCACTGGCACAGGTTGCCCAGACAGGTTGTGGAGTCTCCGTCTCTGGAAATATTCAAAACTTGCCTGGATGAGATCCTGTGCAATGTGCTCTAGGTGACCCTGCTTGAGCCGGGGGTTGGACTAGATGATCTCCAGAGGTTCCTTCCAACCTCAACCATTCTGTGATTCTGTGATTCTGTGAAGATATTTATTTTCTTAAAATATCGGAATTCATAAGAAATATTCTGAGAACATCTCTTAATTGTTAATACTGCAAAGCCATGAAAGAAACTTATGAACAACTGTTTCACTGAAAACATACAAATATTCTCAAAGAACAGAATTTGTAGCTCAAGTCCCTGTTACACTCTGTAATTGAAGTTACAATGTACACAGTATTATGGGATGGTTTACAAGAAAATAATGGTCTGAAATCACTCTATTTTTCACTTATTTGAATTACTCATTGTGAAGACGTTCTAAGTGATTACGAAATAGTGATCATAATGTTTAAAAAATGATTTCCCTAGGAATCGTTATGCTAAAATTATGATTATGGGCAAAGACGAAGTATACTTTTTATAGATACAGGTGCATATGCATATATTCATATATTTATATAAAGCCAAGAACCTGTTGTTATCGTAATTGAAATCTTAAGGGTCTAATCATTATTAATTCAGATCTAATTGTTACAGAATGTGAAAGGATAATAATATGCTTACAACTGTTATACACACACTTAGTTTCTAGTTATGCTCCCTCTTCTCCTGCTCCTCCGAGCCTTAAGGTTGGTCGTTTCATTAACTGTGGGGGAGGATTGCAGCAATTCATCAGCATCTGGAGTCCTTCATGGGGAGGAATATGACGTTCATGTTGGTGGCTTCTTCTTCACTCCAAGATTCACTTGGAAGTCATGTTTTTATGTTTGCTAACATGTTTTTACACCTTTGCTCTTTCTTCATGGGTCTGCAGCTCTATGTTACAGCTAAAGGCACAATAGAAGGTGCCTTTTATGTATGTTAGATGGTCTTCATCCAATTGATATACACCTTAGGCACATTTACACCTCGAAGTGGGGACAAATGTTTTAGTCTATTTTTTTTTAAGATTGGGAACTGATTTATTTTTCTCTCCTAAATTAATAATTTATAAAAGGAAGCTAATAATCTTTAACTATTCTATTATAAAGTGTAATCTCTTTAGGAGAAATAGGCCCTGACTAGGCATTTGCTTTGTTGCTCTCTTTGTTGCTTTATATTTCCTTTAGCAATAGCGGGATGATAAGTGAGCTGGTGAGAGCAGTCTGGGTATTCTGGGTACCTCTTGGTACAGAAAGAAACTGTCTTCTCTCTTGGTTTGTGGAAAGCTGCTTCTCTCTTGTATAATGGCTGACTGCATAAATAAACCACCTAAAGCTACCGTTGGACAGTAGAAAGTACTGAATTTCTTGTAGCTAAAATCAGGATAAGTGCCTAAATAATTGTGGCAGGGAAAAAGAAGTCTTTGTTAGATGTGACTGCCATGTTAAGAGTTCAGTTTTGTTGCATGTGTAAACTAAAGGCATATTTGAACAATTCTTCTATTGTTACCATTTACATTTTAATGAGCTATAAAAGTGATATGAAGCATTGTTAGACAGCATCAATATATAAACCTCTTCATTTTAATTAGAACTGGAATTATGTTAAATAATATGATCTTGCTATTAGGCAAAAACAAGCTTCTAAACAATGCATAGGAGCAATATATTTTTTAAAGTTCATACAGAATATAAAAAGCAGTGGTAACTGATGGCTAGTCAGTGTTAGAGAAAAGAATGAAGCTGAAATATCACCTGCCATATGGCATCTGTAGTCACTCAAGTAAATAGAGATTCCCTGGTACTAAAATTTCTTGAATAAAATTCAAGTTGTGACAGTATGAAAATTGAACATGTGACCTTAACTTTGCCCCCAGATGACTGTCTAGTATTATTGAACTGTATCTCACACAGCTATCCTTATAATAATAAGCTAACCAACCGATGTTTGAAAATTGTATTCAGGACAGACCTTAGACATTTTGGTATGCACCAAAATTTAGGACCTAGATGGGTTCTAAAAATGCACCTCTTCTTTCATATCATCGACTATTCTCTGTTCCTTACCTAATTTCATTGTTCTTGACTGCATCTTGGCTTCCCAAGCCCAGATTTTGACTCCTGCTTCCTGACCCCTCCCCACCTCTGTCACCTCCTGGACTCCAGCCACAGGCTCTCTGCAGCTCAGGCCATCCATCACACGTCCCAAACCAGGACAGTAGGTCTTGACTTAGTCTCTGCTTATATTAACGCAGACACAGGAGCAAGTTACCACTCATCTGTGCATCGGCTGCTTCTTTAAGTGCTCTCATATCTCCCGTGGAGAGTTAAACTCTCTATAGATATTAACAGATAAGATGGGTACATGGACAGGTACCATGCACCATATGATGGTGAGGAAACTGGCTGGATGGACTGGACAGGCCTGCAAGGCCCCAGATAATCTCATAATTCAAAGCAACTCTTTGGAAGAATTAATGCCCTAAACCTATGTTTCTAGCTGGTTAACGCAGAAACTAGTGCACAATTTTCATCTAGAATGACAGGCCTAATCCAGCCTCTCCAGACAGGGAGAGAGGCTGAACCTCAGCTTTTTTTCACAACAAGTGAAATCAACCTAAGTAGTTGTTCTGTTTTTAGGGTGGCAGGTCAAAAAGGGGCTTTTCATGCCAAAATCAGAAAGAAATGGAAACTTTGCATGAAGTGAGCTTTGGTGAACCTGGCTTTTGTTTTTGCTATGTTCTGCAGGCGCGACAAGCAGCAAAAGAGAAGAGCTGAAGATAATCATTCTGTGCTGACAGGCTATAATGCCAGGCTGCTTCACGTTTTGTTCAGGACAGCCCTAGGAGAGCACAAATTTTTCTCGTTTAAGGAAGCAAAGTTTTTCTTCATATTTAAGCAGCATGGCAACAGCTGTGATAAGGCCTGCCAGGTGTCATTTATTCTAATTTTAATAAGAGTGTTGTTTTTAGAACTAAATTGCCAAACAGTGTAAATCAAGGCTACACTATGGATTTCCACATATCTGTACTTGTTGGTGATACCAGCTGGGTATCTAGCTCATTCCATTAAAATCTTTTCTCCATGACAGGCAAATTCTAATGTGTAATCCTGATCTTACTGAAGACAAAGAGAAAAGCACTGGAAGTCCATCAGATTCAGGGTCCCCACACAGAACCTTCAACCTTGCCTTCAACACAGCACCTGAGCCCTCCCTTCTCAAGGTACAATAGCTAGTGTTTATGGTCTTTTTCCCATAGCTGACCAGTGTTACAACGCAGGGTACTGACCCATGAAATCCAGAGTATGTCCTTGTATCTCTTCTTCAAAACACACACTGACTCTTGTTGCCAATGATTATAAGCTAGGAACTCAGAAAAACAACTCCAGAGTTACAAAAATGACATTAGGATTGAATTGCTTGAGCCAACCAACCAACCATTTCTAATGATTTCAAACAGTTCCTGTATATTGCTCTCCCTGCTGGACACGTTGTTTGCCTGTTTGGTTAAGACAGGCAATTATTTTGCCTGTTCTTGGAGGGAACAAAAGTACATACATTGGGGTACTTCTCATATCAACAGCAAAACTCTCCAGTGTATAAATGTATATTTTGAAGAGCCTTCTAAAGTTGGGAAGCATAGTCAAACTGCCAGCTACCCATACCACTGAATTTGGGAGCATTTAGTAGTATCTCTTTTTCTAACTCAGATCCATCCATATGACAGCTCACATCATATCTAACAGTACCAGCAGTGAACAGTCACTGGAGTTGCTTGACTATTGTTGTGGTATAAGGAATTAATTTGAAACTCCTTCTATTCCCAGGGATAGAAATACCAACTCATAACCACAAAGCAGTAATAAAGAAGGAAACGAGTGCATACAGCTGCAATAATATACCTTTCAATCTAACATCACTATGAATGCCTTTCATTGTAGGTTCTTTGTGCTTTACAACTTTATTAATTAACAACTTGTGGAGACAAGCAACACACATGCAGAGCAGCACATGCAGCTTTAAATGACTTGCTATACACATTTTGTTTTTGAAGATGGCTTTTAATAATTCATTATAGACTGCATATATACTGTAGTATATCGTTGTATAAATTTCTTAAGCTGAACTAAAATATATTCTTTTTTTTAAAAAAAATAAACTTGATACCATATTTCTTGAAAACTGTCAGCTCAAAAAAATAGTGGTGTTTCAATTTAGCTAAGATATATTGAAAGGAAGGAGGAACCTTGTGCACGATTTTAATGCGTTTTTCAAGGTCTACTGATGTTTGCTATATTTGTTTTTAGCTGGTAAGGAAAATGAGATAGAAAAAGAAAGTTGAGCTGGGTGAACGGTTCATAAAATTAGTTTGAACTTGCCTAAATAGGAATTTTATGCATCCCAAACCTCATTTTTCTACTGAATGTTCAAGGCTTGCTTTCAGCTACACTACTCTTTGCTTTTCCTATTTCATTCCAAGAATATTACCCTTTCTGTGATTACAGAAGAGTAAAATATCTCCTTAATACACCACTTTTTTTCTCTCACACTACTGTAAGGAAAACGTCAAAAGAGCCACAGTGATAGGGAAGTAGTATGAGTATGAGATCAGTCTCAGTCAGGTCCTGGAACTAAGTGAGTAATTAAAAAATGACAGCAGGAATAGTTATTGACAGCAATGGGGGTACCAGTAATCTCAGTCATGATCCTCCCAGTGCCTGAAGAGCCAAGCCCAATACTTTCCAAAGGACCTCCTATTTGATTTCCCTAAAAGTTCAAGAGACTACTCCCAGTTCAACTCATCATATTTTTAAACTGTTTCTTAACAAACTAGTGCCACAACCAATATGAGCTGGTAGTTTGATTAGAGAAGCCACAAGAAACCTGGGTATGGAGATTAAACTGCCTATGGAGATTATGGACTGAATAATCCTTGAAGATCAGCATGGAGGTATATTAGGCTGTACCTGTTTGGTAGATAAATAACAGTCTATTTCCCAGGACTGTTTATGGCCTTTTTTATCAGGTCTAACATTCACTAATTTCTTTTAAGAAGTCAATCAAATAAATACAACTCCCGAGGCCTTTCTATCTGAGGAATTACAATTGCCAGGCCTTACTAAGAAGATGGCATCTGTGTGAAAACTAACCAATAGCTTTTATATAGACACTGCTCCAGAAAGAGCAGAGAGAAACACTTACAATCCTTATTTTAAACAGAGAGAAATGAGAAAACATCAAGTAAAAGAGGAGCAGCAAAATTAGGCAGAAGATTAATCCTCCTGATTATTCCTCTGTAAGTAAGTGTAGCTCTGCTGATATTAAAGTAAAACCTACATAAATGGAAAGAAAGGTGGTTCATAAATCTTTTGATTTAAACACATGAACGGTATGTTTTGATGCTTATGAAGGAAACCATTTCAAAAACATGTTGAAGGACAACTAATAATCTATATCTGTTTATAAAATTACAGAAAGTTCTTCTATCTATCCGTCAGACAACAGATAATGTGGTATTTAGAGAAAGTGGTTTCTGAGAGCAGGAAGGATGCAGAGGTATGAGGCAGAATGTACATCAAAATTATGGTGCTGTTTTCTTTCAGTGTTGCCAGTAATGCACCTCTCCCCATCCTTTTTTTTTTTTTTTTTTTTTTTTCCTCTCTAGGGACTATTTTCTTGATAGTAGGAACTACTATCAGAATGCAGGTAAACAAACAAACAAAAACCAAAGGAAGTCCACACTTTGACACAGGAAAATTCTGAAATTCTAGTATAGCACTGAGGACTGCTGAGGCAGCCGGAGGACAAACATTTCTGGTCAGGGCTACTTTATAATTAATGAAGAACATTCAGACTGAAGGGAAGGGAACCATTCCAGGCTTTCTAGTGATGTTTGTTAAAAAACATTTGTTTCTATGTTTGGACTGAGTCCTAAAGCTGGGAATAGATCTATTTCCCAAACCTTCTCTGATCAGATTTGTATCCTATCTAGTTTGCAATTTTTTCATCAAAGAACATCTGTTAAGGACAGCATAAAAGCATTCGTGGCACGATCAGTGGGAATGACAAGTCCAGTGGTTATTTATCTCTGACAGAGCAGGGAGGGCTCTAGTCCTACAGTCTAATCACATTTCCAGAAGGAAACAGGTGGATATAAAATAGCAAAGAGCCTGAAAGTGGATCCTGGGAGATAGCACACGGACTAGCTGTCCAGCATTCAAGCTACCAAGCTACCCAGGACAACATGGCAGTGGGTCCACAAAAGAACTTCAGCCAACTTTAAACAACGATAGATAAGTCCACCTGTTCACTCTCCAAGAGAATCTCTCCACATACGCAAGCTGCCAGAAGACTTAATAAACTAGAAATAAAACTGTCTTATGGCTACAGCATCAGTTAAAGCACCAAGTCAGTCCATCTCTGCTGTCATCAGCAAGCAGTAAGAAATAAAAGAAATGTTACATAATTGTACAGCCCCTTTAGGTTAGAGCTCTCTCTCTCCAAAACCCTTAGGAAAACATTAATCTGACATGCAAGTAATCAACACTTCCCTCTTTGCTTCTGGTAAAATGTTAAGCACATGCTTGCTCCTAAAAAGTGATGAGGATGAGTGAGTGTATGTGTGTGTGTGAAAGAGAGAAGGAGAAGGAGAAGGAGAAGGAGAAGGAGAAGGAGAAGGAGAAGGAGAAGGAGAAGGAGAAGGAGGGAGAAATCTGGAGAAGAGTGGACAGCATCCACTTTGTGCGAGCGTGCTCAGTAACCGAGGGAGACTCAATCTACACTGGGAGGAATATTACTAGCATAATTATAACCTCAGAGGCAGCAAGAAAGTCTGAGTTCTCCTGTAGGAGACCTGGCAAAACAGCCACTTTTTATCTAAGGAATGACTCTGGATAACCATGCCCTGAAGTGAAATTGAGCTCTGTCTGCATTTCTGAGGAGAAAAGTTTGCCTAGATTGTTTGCTATGTGGAAAGGAACAATTCTTTAAAATGTATGTTGATTATGTAAATCCTGTCTTTCTTTATCAGAAATAACGAAAATGTGAACTTGAACTATGCCATGGCTGAAGTACGCTGGCTCTACAAGCACAGGTGTAAGTGTTGGTTATACATGTTGGATTCACTGAGATTTACATTTGCTCCAGTCCGCTCTGCATATGTCCCTTTCTGAATAATGATACTTCAATACGGAAACGATGAATATTCACTTTAGTGGTGTTGAACTGGAGTTGGCATAAGTGACTTCTGCTAAGCTGTGCAGGTAATTAGTTGTCAGCTCATTTTCTTAGCACAGGATGAATACTGAACACTGTGTATAGATTTGAAGTGAACACTTAGAGTTTGCTAGCAGAAAAGCTCTTGACAAGTACCCAATACCTCTTCTTAAATACTATTAACATTTCACAGAAACTTTTCTGCACCAAGATGGCCATCTGTAAGAAGGAATTTCTTTAAATGAGAAGGAAATTATGATGCTTATTAGGTAGCAAGGCTCTAAAAAAATCAATTCCATTCTCTCAAAATTATGCCTTCTCAATACAAAAAGGTGCAACCTTTCTAATAATATTGATTACTACTGTTAAACTTTGAAAGAACAGATAATCTACTCATGCAAATTAGGAGAAAAATCATTTCCAGATTCAGAAGACTTACATGAAGAATGATTCTGCTCTAATGTAAGAGCTGACTAGGAATCTGTCATTTATATGTTTTCTTCAATATTCTCCCTGCGAAGTGAAATCAAGATATGTAGTCCATCATGGGAACTCCCGGACAGCAACCTCCTTGTCTGGGACTTCTACAAGACTTATCTTGTTCAGTGTCTTCCTCAACAATGTGGACAATGAGACAGAACTGCGCACTTAGCAAATTTGCAAATGATCCCAAATTAGGAGGACTGGCTATTACTTCAAAAGGTGAAGTTTTACCCCCCAGAGGACTAAATCAAGAGACCCTCGGGGTGTTCAACAAGAAGCTGAGAAATAAGAATACTGAGAAACTAGAGAGTGTCCAGCAGAAGGCTACATAGATGATCAAGACCTAAAGCACAGAGCCCAAGACATCAGGAGCTTATTTAGTCTGGAGAAGGGAAGTCTAAGGAGTGATCCACTAAGAGTTGACAACTGTGTGAAGGGGAGCCAGAAAGATGACCATTAGGGAGGTTCAAATCAGAGATCAGGAAAAGTATTTTCACTGTGGGAGTAGTGGAGCTCTGGAGCAGGTTGCCAGGGAGCTTGTGGAGTCGCCATCCTTGGCTAGACAAAGCTGTGATGACCTGATCCAGCACTGTTGAGAGTCTTGTTTCGAGTGGACTAGAGACCTCATGGGGTCTCTGCTGATACAGCCACCATTTCTGTGACTTCATGGTTTTATGAAAAATGCCCTGACTTTGAAGGAGAATGTGTAGAAGAAAACCCGGACACGAGAGCCCTCTCAACACACTGCACTATCACAGTCAGATGTACCTTCATCGTTAAGACGGTTAACTGAAAAGATATTTTGATTCTGGAAGGTTCGGACATGTTTCACTCTGGCATATCAACATTGCTCAATGCAAAAATTCCAGCATGCTTTGCTCCTCACATTTTTGAAACCATTATTTTCAGAATTCCTCTGTAAAATATTCACAGGAAATCCTGAAATAAACAAATTCTTTTTAAAAAGCTCAGCTCACTTTCACTGAATGTTTACCTAATGTCTTCCAATTTACGGCAAAGAAAGAAAATGACAGGAATTTTAATAGCTCTAGTATGAAACCAAGTGAAACTAAGTGATTTCAGTTGATATATTCAAACCTGAAAAATCAAGACAAAATCCTCCAAATTTGAACATCTATAACTGAAAAAAGGCTTGACAGAATAGCTGCTAATCAAGACAACCGAATTTTCATGGAACTGATTAATTTTAAGCAAAAAGGACTCAGGAGCTGTTAAATGCAATGATCAGAAAAATTCTTCTTTCTCTTTTAAGTAACATGTATCTTTCTTATTATTAGAATTTATTTCTCTTCTTGCCTCCTGCCTCCTGAATTCACAGCTTTCTCTCATTTATATCAGACAGTAGCACTTTTGCTGATGCTTATAGATACATTAAATGAAGAACTTTATTGACTACTTAGTTACATTGAAATAAATAGCAACTTAGTTGCATGAAATAAAATTGTATGATTAAATTATAAAGATTTCCTTTAAGGCAAAAATTTAGCAACCAAATTGGAATGAGTTGCCTGTAACACCTATATCATCCAGCTAGGGAAGAAAAACAACATTTGGTAAGATAGTTGACAAATCACTGCTGAATAAAATACTTAATGGGTAATATTTAATATTAATGTAAAAAGATAAGTAACTTTTCTATAGACTGAAAAGCCAGAAGCACAAAATTGCTAAGCAATTTGAAAAATATATCCTGTATATTTGCAGGTGCTCCACTTCACTGCAATCCAAACATATTTGTCTTTCATATTTCAACATATACATCTTCCATAAATTAATATGCAATAAAGGGAGCAGTGAGCTTTCCTAACAGGGCGTGAGAGGTATTTCAGGTTTCTCGATCCAGTGGCTCACTGTGCAGTGCTCTGAAAACTACCATGTGCATGCCTCTAATTCAGAAGTTTTGTTCAGGATGTTGGTATTTATAACAGGTACGAAATTCAGTCAGACTTTATGGAAAGAAAGGAACTGTACAGCTCTGAATATACTAATATACTAAAGCTGTAAGACATAGGCCAGGATAATGATTGGTGCAGAAAGGTGCAGCCCTAAGGCAGCCCTGCCTTTGCAAAAAGAAAAAAAAAATATCGGAAAGTTTATCTTTAGCATGGGGCTCAGTGGTTAATTCAGAGCATCCAGAGCCAACATATTTCCTTTCCTTTTCTCAGTGGAAGGTACACATACTATTTCCACTATTCTGCCATTTCCATTGTTGAGAATACCAACTTGTCTCATGCTTTCTGAGAGCACAGGCCTTACTCCTGTGCTGGGGATTAAATTGGTAAGTGGCAGTATTCCTGATTGTTTTAATAAGGCAAGAGACCTAATCTAACCAATTAGACCAGCACCTCTTCCCCCCCTCCCCCACCAAAAAAAAAAAAAAAAAAAAAAAAAAAACTAACCTGTTCAACTGATACAGTTATTCACACAACAGCAAAGAGCTTCTTAGAAGCACCAAGGACGAGCTAAAACAGTGAGACTGTAAAACCCATAAGGAGTCAAGCTGGTGTGCCACCCCAGCTGGTGTGACTCCTGCAGTGCTGCTCAGTGAACTGCTAGATGAGGGACCATGAAAAACGCAAGTGACCGCTGGATGGGTCTGGGAGGAAGAAAAGCCTTTCAGTCTCTGCCGAGTAGGGAGCACAGAGGAAGACAAGGGAGACAAACGCCAGTTACGCCGCTGAGAAACGTGTATTCCAGCTCACGGAGCAGAACTGGGAGAGGCTCCAAAGGGAGGTGTCTGCCAGTTCTCTTAGCAGGAGTAGAGATGTTAAATTATGGTCCCAGAAAGATGAAGAGATAAAATAGAACAGCAGAGAGAGAGGTAAAATAAATAATTTAGCTCAGTGGCAAAAAGATTTTTTTAATGTCACATTTCCAATCGTTGAACTATTTTGGCAATGCCTTCTTTGGCTTCTTTGTCACTTGTCAGACAGAGAAAAACTTATCTCCATGGCAACACATTATATTTAATGTAGAAAGGAGAATCTATCTATCTATCCATCCCATTAAAGCTCATTAAATAATAACCCACAGTAAGAGGGGAATAAAGACACACAGTGAAGCATTTGTTCAAGGAAAATAAAATATACTAGTCAAAGTGGAATAGTATATATTCAAGCATTTGAAAACAGTATCAAAACAGATTTTAAATAAGAACAGTTTTCTAGGCAGTGAAAGATCTGCAGGTCTGATTGGTACTCTAAATGTAGTGTGCAATGGAGAGAAATGACACTTCGTGTCATTCAAGAGTTAACATAGTATGAATGGTCCAAGAAGAGTTTTCTGAAACTGGAATCCAAGCAACGGAGTGAATCATACAATGAATAAGAAAATAAATGATCACAGGGATGGCGATTAGCACCAAAGCGAGGACTCCTAGCCTGGTGGTGCACGACTTTGATTTGTACTGGATTAACTGTGAGAGGGATGCACTTAGCGCTTACAGGAATGGATCCATAAACCTGGCTAAACTTGGATAATTGCACCAGGGCAGCTCTAGAAAGAATAATTCATAAACAGTAAACTCAAAAGTACTCTGAAATCAAGAGATTCTGTGGTTACCTTATGCAATCAGACCAAGTTGTTTTATGCTGGGCAACTCACATACACTAATCTTTATGCAATACCATTTTATTAGATTACACCTGTAGGGGTGCAAACATCCTATCTCTAGCTCAGGAAATGCTTTAGCTGCTGATGAGTGGATGATAGTGAGTTTTCAGAGCAGCATGTGGCCCGTCCTAATGCCCACCACTGACTGCTTAGGTGCAGAATAGAGCCAGTGGGGCAGCTCATACAGTTGCATGACAAAAATGATATTCACAAACCTCAGTCTCTTTGCATTTACAAGCCTACGTGAGCCTCTCCAGTTAGACCTTTGTAAGGAGTCAGCTGATGTGATTAACAGGTCTCTCTAAAGTATATGTTCCCGTTAACTTACAGAGCAACATTGCTGTGCTTTTCCTCCGTGCTCTGCATGTTGTAAGATCTGTCCAAACATTAGGATAATAAATTACTTGCTAATGGTTGCACACGTGAGATCACAAACACTTCTGCTAGTGTAAGGATGAGTGTTAGCAACTTGTGCTTGGCGAGTCCAAAGTCCTGAATTCTACCGTTGCTCTGGACCTACGATGACAGCTGTGCTCCACAGCACCTGCTAAGTACTTTTATGTCCAGCTTCAGAAAGTTAAGAGTTTGGGATAAAGCTAAAATGTTCTCTTAATAAGTCTACACTGTTTTGTGTAACACTGGTAACTAGCAAACACAAAATCAGTTAAGAGTATACTTTGTCCATTTGATTCACTTTTGCACACTCTACTAATGAGGTATCTTTAGGCCTCCTGTTCACAACAAGCATCAGGAGAGAAAAGAAAGTACTAAAAAATGCAAACAAGGATCTTGTTCAAAGGAGTTCACTTGTGTTAAAAGTTAACTGAGCAGGAAAACAAAGAGAAGAAATTGAAAAAATGGCTGGTAGAAAGTGATTCATGCTGCATCTGTTCTTGAATATTACAAATTAGTGCTTTATATTTATACAAATATATTTATAAATATTTATGTTATGCCTCTACACAGTCTTTATTACATCTTCTGGCCACCCTCTTCTCTTGGGGGGGGGGGAGGAACCTGAACAAATGCAAAGCACTGTCGGCGGAACTGGAACTACTAGGACAAATATTTACCCAGGTTTTAGTCAGCTGAAAGCTTGTTTCTTATTATCCCACTTTATTACTTTACCCCTGCAACCTTGGAGGCCTGGTCAGGATATTCCTTCAGGAGATGTCAAGGTTATGGAAGCCTGTTCCCAGCTGCTGGACGCACAACATCCAAGAGATCTGTGCTCCAAGGTCTGTCTTCTACCTGTCTGCACTCCAAGATATCCCTCAGATGAAGCTTGGGTGATCTACGCTTTAGGATTCACACCTCGCATTTGTCCATGTTCCTCAGGTACCACAACCAATGCTTGCAAGCTAAACACCTCACCTTTCAGACTGTTATCTGAGACTTGCTCATGGCTGTAAAAAGTCGGCTGAAGTCAAGGTGAGCCAATTACACCAAAATCATTGTCAGGAATGAATAGAACATTCAGTTCTGTAGTGACCGCTCCGATTAATAAAACATTGTAATACAAAACATACTTGACAGATCTAAATCAATACCACCTCAGGACTGTTTTGTCCTTAAATGCAGCCCGCATTATCTAAATATGTCCCCTTACAGACCTAATTCTATGCAGTAAAAATGTGACCTCTCTTTCTTTTAAATCAAAATAATCATGCATTGGTTTCTTCAAAACTCAGTAATGTTAGATCATAGTTAGATCTGTTTTTGTCTATAATGGCTTTATGAAATTAATCTGTCAGAACATGAAAATTTGGACACTGGGGGGTCAGAAATGTAAGTCATTATCTGATACTATTGTCATCTTGTTAGTATTATAGCAATTTATTTAGGAATTTTTACATGACCATATTAATACTTACAGTGCTCTGCAGACTGGTGCAATAACATTACCTTCCTCAGCTTTTCACAGTTGCTGCTCTATGGTACAAGCGATGGCAATCAGGAGACAGTATATCACTGAAAGATCTTGCCGAAAGGACAGCGTTTTGATGGAGCCGGGAGGAGCGACAGACACTTTATTTTTTTTTTTTTTCAATTCTCTTTCTGCAGCTTCTAATTTGTTAAAGGAAAAATGCCAGTATTCTTCAAAAAGTCCCAAGATCATTTATTCCTATTTTAAAAACAGCTACGTGACACTTTAAAAGAGTGCTTTAAGGCTGATAGCCTAGCAGGAAATGATAGCAAAGAGAACTAACGAGACTTTTTTCCTTTTTCTTTATGATGAGGTGGCATTCACAACTGTTTGGAGATCTGTGTAACAGCACAACCCCCCTTCAGCTGAGAGTAACACTCTCTGGTAACTCTCCATCAACGCAAAACAAAAGGCACAATTTCTTCAGCAGGTCCTGGACTGCACAGGCAGTTAGCTGGTCAGCAACAGAAAGCTCATTTGAACTCAGTGCATTAGGAATTATAACAATAATGAAATTCTAATATTGCAATAACTTAAACATTTTAAAAATATTACAACTTTATAATTACATTCTCTTGTATGACTAAGCAACCAAAATCAGTAATTACTAAATATTAGGATTAGACCTTTAGGATGAGCATTTCAGCTGATGTATGATACGTTTCTTCAACATATCATGCTTTTAATACCATGATGTTTGAACATGTGCATCTCACAAGATTCAAACCAGAACCCAGAAAGACATTTGTATAAAAAATATCCAGTAAGTGGGCCTGCCAGTATCTAGCTTATAGTGGCCCTTACAGCTCTCTGTAACAGTGAAGCATCTACAGACCAGTTATGTTTACAGAAAAGGTAATATTACAGAGATAACTACTGTCCAAGACTTTTGGAACATGTGCTCAATGTAGTTTTGGAGTGAGCAGAGGACTGCTGGAATTAATTGTGGTCTTGCAGAAACATCCCACCCTAAATGTCCACATGATGTTTTATGGCAGCACAATTTGCAAATGTATACAAAATGATAACATGTTACTTATATGTAATTAAGGCTTTTTAAAAATGTGTATTTGGACAAAAATACATTTTGTTAATACTTTTATTAATATTCTTAGTATTTTTTCAAAAAATATTTTCTTCATTTATGTTAAAAACAGAATTTTGCACTCTTTAGTATATAAATAAAAATTGCAGTCTGTTTATCCTGTTCCTAGATAGCTTCACTTGTAACTAGTTGAGCTCTTTGCTCAACATATCTATGTGCCTAGTTTAGACCAGGCCAAGGGATAATGTCCTGTAGGGTTATCACTGGGAGCTCGCTTGAAGGCAAGGAGAAGATGCAGTCACCTCTCTGCACGACCCTGCAAGCCCAGTGCCTCTCTGGGACCTGAAGGACTCATTCCTCTCATTTCTCCATAGCTTTACAGGGACATGTTCGAAACTGGTGTCACCACCTTGACGCTAGCGGGGCTGGGTGACTCCTGCCTTCCTCCGGCTGGCAGATGAGGAAGAGGAGCAATATGCGGCATTTCGTCTCAAACCACAGAGCTAATGCCATGCCACGCAGACCTGAATGGAGCCTGAGTACCAGCGGAAACATCCGACTCGGCATTTTGGTGTGCATGGACATTTGGTCGCTGCCTGTGCTGCTATCCTCTGCCAAGGAGAGAGGATGCGAGCACGGCAAAGGGCTTTATTAACAGTCCCTGTGAATGGGTCTAAAAAAGCAGCATGACCTCTTTCTTTAACAAATGTGTTACATTCTAGGAAAAAAAAAGTTTGCTCCAGTCAAACTAGATTAATTTTCCTTTAGAGCTATTTTAGTTTGCTTAAGGCATCTTAAGTACTCTGTATAAACTAATTAGGAATGACAGTTTCTCTAGCAAGGGAATAGGTGACCATGTTCTTTTCTCGTACAGCACATACCTTGCGAGAACAAAGAATAAAAGGTACCATGTTATCTGTACACGTGTTATTTAAATGCTTTTCTCCCCTTGCTTTGTGAGAGTTTAACATTCCCAGCGATGTGCGGAGAAAGACTTTGAAATATAAAAATAGCACTTCAGATAACATAGAATTACTTGGCAGCAACAAATACACACACCTACTGGTCTACAGATGCACTAAGCAAAGCACAGTGGAATTTTACAAACAAATTTACAGTGTGTCAAAAGCTTCCACGAGAAAGTAGATTGAATGATGCTCTGTAATAACGGTACATGCCTAGCAGTGCTCCACAATAGTCTGTCTGCGCTGCAATACACACACAGGTGCACAGGGAAACAAATCTTAACGCCTTAAATCAGACAGGGCCTTATTTGTTCAACAGCTTTCGACTTGCCGTATTACAATTTTACAATCTTTTTCATGTCTTTGATAAAGACACTAGAATTAAATTGGATTTCAGAAGCCCTAAGAGGATGGAATCTCTTTTTGAGGTAAAAACCTGTTTACTCCAAAATATTAAATAAACACATAGTCTCAACTCTGAATATTTAGTACAAGTTCAGGCTGCTTTGCATGAAGTACCCCTTATGTCTCTTCTCCTGATGCACAACAGAATACATGGCCGACTCTCAGCAAACCTTACAGCATCTACAAGAGGAGCAAACGTTTCCAGATCTTCCGGACTCTTGGCACCCCCGAGGACATGGCATGCAGGAAGGACACAAGGCAACGGCAGAAGCAGCACGGCGGTCTGCCACCAGGCTGAGACCACGTGAATCAAGTTATCATCGCACTGACCCTGGACCAGCTTCTGCTAAGAGCTAAACAAACTTCTGGGAAGTATTTATGTGCCCAAACAGCGTGTACTTTTACCAGCCGCAGCTCTAATGAAGAGATTTGTATTTTGTGTGGCTGATGCTTTAGTTATAACTGCTGCTCATAACTTGGAGCTACTCAATGCAGAAAGCTGTTGCCTTGGTAGCTGAATGACCCGGGGGGTTAATAAAGTGAATTTTCACCCCAGAGATCTGTGATTCATGCCTGGCTTAACAGACAACAGTAAATGAGTTTGGTGGTCTCAAACTAGCCCATAGACTCACTGTAAAATCCCAGAATCAATTCAAAGGAGTTTACCACAGCTGAGATTTTCAATTCATAAGAGAGCTAAGACTGGAATAACAGGGTTATGTTTCAGGGCAGGATGAGAGGCCATTAAGTAATCCTAGTATATTATTAAGTAATGCAAGTTTAAATACATGTGCATAAAATGTCTGGAATTAAATTTAAAAAATAATTTAATTCCATTATGAGTTTAACTTTTGACCAAATTGTTGCAAGGAAAAAGGGAAACAGTCTTTCTCATACAGTGTTGAAGACAGTGTTATTTCACCACATATGTAGTGATAATATAAAGTTCTATAGGAACTAGAATATCATCTGTTGTGGAACTGCACTTTTTGAAAAGTATCTGAAGTAGTTGTTTTTAAAATTATTGCTATGAAGATATTTAACTCATTCGTGCCAAGACACGAGGCAAATTTTGAATCTTTTCATTAACAATGGTGTTTAAAGACCGTTCTTCAGGAGAAGCTAAAGAATTCAAACTCACTGTGGACTGTTCCTAAAAGAAAGCAAGCTGCACGACAGCATTACCCAGAGACATATTGCCTTCTGAGGGAAACTCTGTATTTTAGTCTCAGGTTCCTTAGCATTGAGCATCACACCAGAAAAAAAATATGGAAATAGAACTTTTAAAAAATAATCCCAGAATGATTTAAATATCCTGTGATTTCAGTACCTTCCAATAAATAATGCTTTTGCCTCTTTCTATGAATATACATCACTTCACGTTTGTTTTTTTATTCGCCAAAGGGGCAAGAACAAGGGTGGAGTATATTCTGCCTCTGACCATAGCTTTGGCCAGGTCCCAAGCACTGTTCTGGTGCTGCCCTTAGTTTATCGATGAGGATCTGAATCTTTACCAGCTGCCTTGGACAATAAAAAGTGGAGTTCAGACCAGTCTGAGGGCTATCACTAGGCAGGTGCATCAACAAATCCAACAGACTATGGTACATTTTCTCTTTATAAACAGCCCACATGTTTATGGATGACAGTGGTACTGAGGAGGGAGCGAGGGGTAGAGATGAAGGGAGTGACAAATAGACTGTAAATTAAAATTAACTGCATCAGAAACTTGAAGGGAAGATACAAGTTGGGTGCTGTGTATAGAAAATATCTTATTGCAGTCAAGCCTGACCCTGTTCCTTGGAAAGCATTTCTCTGATTTGTTCAGGTCACAAGTGGGATGGAAATGAGCCTCCGTACTGCTTCTTCACACATCCGGATTTAATAGACTTTTTTCCACTGATAAAAGACCACTAATGAGTTCATTTTCAAGCTATTAAATTGGCTAGAATAGCTAGTTCTGCTGATGATTGCACAGAGACCTGACGGTCACAGTGGGTTTTGTCTTTGGTTGTTAACCCTTTGCTGTCTCAATCTAGCAATAAAAATATTTCAGTAGAAAAGGAAAGGAAATCAAGCCTAGGAGACCTTCCTCCCCCACTTCCTTTCTTTGTTCTAATCTTTCCATTTTGTGTGTCTATGTGTTTCTCAGATGCCTGTAAACTAGAATACTTGCTTTTGTACTTGTTACCTCGTATCAGTAATACTCTGCACGATCCAAACAATTAGGAGCACAGTCACAATGGCATTTGAGTTTGGCTCTGGATGAAAGCAGAATTCATATCTTGCTTCTTTCACTGAAATGTTTTATTTCAGAGAACGATAGTTTCTTCCTGGATCTCACACTCAGTTTTTTTTTGCTGGGCTGGAATTTGTGCCCTTATGAAATGTGTCCATGGGATGCCCAGTGTTATGGAATGCTGCCTGAAATCCTAAGAGAACAACTTACTTCTTTCACTCTACAAATGAATGTAATTAAGGAATCACTAGGTGATTTCTCTTTCAGTTTAAATACACATCACTTGCATTATTATGCAATCTATAAGTCTTTTAAAGGCAAGCAATTAGCTGCATAGCTGCTCAGCAGTGTAAACTGCCATTCTCAATGCTTAGAATGGTCATTTTCTAAATAATGTTAACAGCACTCTCTCTTTTTGTTCAGAGAATTCCTTAATGCTGTTGTGTAAAATACATTAGAAATGGATTTGACCTCTGTCTTTAATACTACAGGGGACTACGGATTTGGCACTATGTAAATTAGTTGCCTTTCAATACTTATCTATATCCTGCTGGATATTCCCAATGTTGGTGCTGGAAGCACCCACAGTAGCAGGACAGCCATCAGCTAGTTCATGCTAATGTCCTTTTCCATGCAGCTCCCAGGAAAGGCAGGGAGAAGAATGAGAAGGCAGGAGGCAGATTTCAGGCACTGTCCTTTCACACCCCAGCATGCTGTATCAGGCACAATGACTGCAGATTATATTACATACTGCATACATACATTACATACATTCTGTAATACGTATATAATATATAATATTATATATTACATATTAAATTCTGTTAAACCGTAGCAAATGTTAAGACATTAAGAACAAAACTGTGTAGCTAGTACAGGCAAGACCACATACTCATCCTCTCCAGTGGCTTTAGAAATCCCAAGCTGGAAATTCCCGTATTCCACCAAGTTCATGTTGACTTCATGGGTTTTTATTATGTAATGAACACAGACCTCTCAGTTTTTCCTTCCTGATGGGACTCTGAGCAGATATCCTTGACTATTTGTCGCTATGCTTACCTTCTAACCTTCTGCTGTACTCAAACCTCTTGTTTTATAGTTCTCCAGAAACTATTTCTTAGAACTGTCCTTAAAAAGACAAGGATTAGCTCTTTAGACAGCAGAAAAGAAGCAGAAAAATCAGCGCTAGAATCCCCTTTACATCATACAGAGTTATGGATTTATGCATTAGTGAATTATATGCTCATTGAATATGTCCTTTCAAGCTTAACTGATGTTTTCACAGTCAACCTGCCTTTCCAATGATACATCCCTTGTTTAACATTAAAGAGAATATAAAAAAGATATGCTGTCATACAGACTTTAACATTCACATGGCCTTCCTTTGTTCTGCACTGACTTTAGTTAATGCCCCTTTTCTTTTCCTGTCCTCTCCCTCAGTGACTTCCAGGTAATCTTTTCACCACTTTCACCATTGCCAGAGTGCAGACAGTGTGTTGCTTATGAATTAGAGCTCATTCACGACCAAGTTTATCAATTCCTAAGCCAAAAAAACATTTCCAGCCAGCAAAATAAACCTCTGTCTTCTGGAGCTTCACATTGCTACATTGCCATGGTGTCTTGGTGACTTTTATGCCAAAAGGCTCACGTAGCACTGCACAGAACATGCTGCGTGGTTTGCAGGAGTCCCAGATCGCAAACTGGGAGGGCAGCTGTGTTTGTCCGACTGCTCCAGTTGCCAGGCAGGGAGATGTCAAACACACAGACAAATTCTGTAAGATCCTTTGTACTCTGCAGTCTTAATGTGGCAAAGACCTCAGTTTTCTTTTCATGAAGAGACTTTTATGGATTAAAGTTTCAGAGAATGATCTTCTCTTTTATTTTGTAAAATTTATTTGGTTCATACAGCAAAAGTGGGCACCTTTGCCGGGAAACATCAGAAGTAGGTCCATCATGATACTGCTATCCCAGCCCAATTGTTTGGCGGGTTGTTCTGGGGCTATAACAACACCAGACAGTCCAAGCATGTCTCCTTGCTGCACTGCTTATGTGCCAGGGCTGTCCTGTAGGACCAGTTGAAGAAGAGGAGAAGTAGCAGGCACCAAACAAGGGTGAAAAGGTAAAGATATCACATAACATTTCAGATAGAATACATGGGTCCATAACGAACAGATTCACAGAAAACTTTGGAGAGAAACACTAAAACTTGAAATATCTAAACACTTGTCACTGCATGACTTGTTCCAAAAGATCACTGTGTTTTCAAATGTTTATTAAGTGTAAGTCAAAGCCTACACTTCTTAAAAGGACATTTTTGAAGCTACATTTTATGTGCTCATTTCAGCCACAAACTGAAAGTATCCATAACATCTCATGTCAGTGGATTAAATAAATATCCTAATCCAAAATGGAATTGTCACATGAGTGATGTGTTAGTGTCATGGACTACTTGTTTCACTGTACACATCCACTCTGCCTATGGAGAGCTAGTCAAAGCCTGGACCTCTGTACGGGATAGATGAAGTATTTAAAATTAGTCTTTACTTCTGTTGATTCTAATCTTTACTCAGAAATATCATTCATTCTTTTAGAGAGACATCAGAATGTGGCTTTCTCATTCTTTTATGGAAAAATGACTTACTTTTTCAAACATTTCATTCCAGTCCTGAAGTCCTTCTAAGTAATACAACTTAAAATCTATCTTTTGCAGAAAAAATTTGTATTGCAAATATGTGCAACTGGGCCTCAATATCTCAACATTTTTTCATATTCAGTGCCTAGTCATCATTAAGATGATGGTGACCTTATTAGGAATATGGAAATACGAAGTCACAGACCTTTAAATGCAGTTATGATCATGATACCCTCCAATTAATGTATGTTACAATTTTGTGATGCTTGATTGTATACATTAGGATTCTGTCAATACTTATGTTTAGTTAAATCCCGTTTTCTGACATGGCACAAATTAGTTGTTGATAATTACCAGAGGCAGAAATTTACCCTGGAATAAGTTGGCAGAGGAACAACTGTCTGTCTTAAAGAAAATAAAAAAAATGCTTTATAACTCAAAACATTGCATTTTGGTTTGTATTTAAGAAGCTTCAGAAGGAAAGAAAGAACATGATTATTGGAAGAAAAGATGTTATGAATCGGAGACCTAAAAAACCATAACTAATAATAAAACACACTGCGTTTTCCTCATTTCTCAATGTACACCTAAAAAGTCTATTTCTGAAGAAAGCTTTCTAAGCATATTGAAACATCAATTTAACATTCTTAACAAATGATTAATTTTCTAAGTGAGGTAGGCTCACTTCACAAAAGCCAGTGCTTCAGTGGCCTACGTAAAAACAGAAAATGTAAAACAGGGCCGCCGGCCCGTGACCACAGGCAGGCTGGCAGATTCATGCTTAGCTGGAGCCTCGTGCTCTGCTGGGTTGTGATTTCCTGCTGTATGAAAGCAGTTCCAGGAGAGGGCTTAGATCACACTGGAAAGAGACAGCAATGATGTGAATCTTTTAAAGGTGAGAACGGAGAACAACAGTATCTTGTAATTAATCCAATTCACAAAGCAAGAACTATTCAACAGAAATAAAATGTGTTGTTTCCTTTCTAATGTTTATGAAAAACACCAGTTTGAAAAAAGCCAGAATTTTTATTAGAGAACGTGTAGTAGACAGAGGATAGTACTGCTATACAGTGAAACTCAACTGAATTGCACTGAATGAGCTTTTAAAGTTGATTAATTAAACTGTATTACAATTCTGTATGGACACTTCTAAAGCGAATTAGGCTAAATCCAATGAAGATCACTTTAATGTTGAATAAGGGGCTTAAATCATATGATTTAGTAATTTAGTTTAAATTAACTTCTTTGGGTGATTTGGGTTCAATTTTTGTAGTGTAGGTGTATAGACAAAACATAAACCACAGTTCTCACAGTGCACTACAGTGTGGAAATCTCTAACAGGTGAGGAAGATTTCTGTCTCCATGACAATATTGCTTAGGTTTTCTGATGAGATTAAATGCCTTTTTTATCAATTAAATATCAGGGAAGAATATTTAAAGTAATGGTTAGAATTTGAGTGACTACTTGCTCCAGAGGCCAAGAAGCGCAGCCAAAGGCTGTATAACTTCTCAGTTTGGCTACCAAATTGCTTGCAGGATAGAAGTCAAGAAAGAAACCGAATGAAAAGGTCAATGAAACCAGTGACCAAGAAGGATACCGTTACCACAGCAATGTGGCTACTGTGACTAGCCTTAGCTATCTGGTGTCCCACAAAAAGCTCATCACCTAGAAGCCATCAACACGTGTTCCCCCAACTGTCCTGCTGGGCAGCACCAATTCCCCGCCGTTGCATTACAGGTTAATAACTCATCTCCTCTAACCAGTCAGATTGTACCTTGACTCTAAGCCAATTCCTAACTACTGCTATTATAAAATCACAAAAAAATCTCATGGTAATATAATGTTTAGACAGCCCAAGTGCTGATGCAAGATTTAGTTTCATAGCTAACGTTTATGGAGAGTTGGCGTTTCTTTTCACCTGGACTTTTCAAGGTTTCACAGCTCCTCTTTGCCACACTGGTGCTTTTGAATGATAACCAGGCTGGATTGCTCCTGATGCACAACAGGGCAAGACTGTTTTAAAAAGTGAAACACAAAAAAGTCTTATAAATTTCATTTGCATGTAATCAGCATCCATTTCCCCCAAATGCAGTGTCCAGGCAACCTGAAAATTTTGACTTTTTAAAAGCAAATGCTCTTTCTAACTATTGTTGATCTGAGCAGCTTATTAACAATCACGTGTACCCAGGTTTACAATAATGCAATCTTGTTCGTCTACCAGGTGACATCTGATTTGGACAGTACCTTTGGTTTAGTATGCAAAACCAGAGTTTAATAAGAAATAGTTCAAATTAGGTTGTCCTGGTCTTTTATGATTAGCACATGATGCCTTCGTGTAGGAAGCTAATAACCAAGATAAGAATAAAATGCAGCTTGCTCTGCTGCTGCAACATGGAGGAAGGGCAGCATAAAAACAGAACAGCAGTGGTTACACATGCACAGAGAACACTGATATATTCAAGTAGTTTATTTCTCCAGGCTTACAAATTTGATTACCATAGAGTACAAAGCTATTAAAAATATGACCTTTCTATACTGTACAACTCGGCAAAAAGCCAAATAATAACTTTGTTTGACTTAGGTAGTATGATAGAGTGCCTATTCAGCTGGAAATAAAATGACTTTTCTTTATAGAAAATTTTATCTGAAAGACTAAATGTCCATCATGAACATAACACACATACAGAGTCATTAATTCAGACTCACAGCAACCACTGTCATAGAAGTTAAGAAATATTTTTTCTGTGTGGCAGAAAATGACGTAAAATTCTGCTGCTTGCCTGGCATTTGCAAAGGTAGGGAGAGGTGAAACAAATACTGATAGTAAGTGACAAAAGCAGAAAATAAACAAACAATGTAACTACAATATGACAGTGATACTTCATAACTTCTTCTATTGAACAAACAGTTCTCTTTTTGTATGTTGCCATATTTATATAAGCAAAAAAGTCCTGTATTGATGTCACACAATTGATTAAATACTCTGATTTGTAATTAAATAAGGAAGAGCACATAATACTGCTATCTCCCCCCCCCCCCAAAAAAAAAAAAGAAGCAATTTAACTATTTTGCAGTAACAAAGAGCCTCAGGATTGCGCTAGAACATTTTAGGAATGCTTACACAAGTACAATTTAAAGCTAAAAATATATTCATGTATTTCGCCCAATTTCCACTCATAAATAATCACTATTGATACTTTGAACAAAATTTTTAAAAAGTTCAAAAAAGCTAGAAAGCCTAACTATGGGAATATTCTGTGAAATAAAACTTGAGTTGTTGCCTCAGTCAAAAGAAAAAAAAAAAAAAAAAAAAAAAAAAGGAAAGTATGAGACCAATCCTGCTTCCATTAATATTAATGTCAAAACAGATTTCAGTCCATTTAGGACTAAAATCAAAAGGATACACATAAAATAAAAATGCCTGGACAGTCCTCCTGTTTTCAGCCCTGTTGATATTCCATTCTCCTTTAGTAAAGATGCCTGTCAGGAATTTGCATTTGTAATACTGTTTAAACTAATTTTCACCTTCAGTAAGCATTTCTTGGATACAAATTACCTAAAATTAGATACACTGAGAACTCTCAGCTAGAAGTTCTAACTCTTTTAGAACTGTCAGAAAACTGATTCAGAGTAGTGAAGAGAGTAGTCAAAGCATTTTCATAGCTAACAAATGTGAAGTCCTTTGTTTGGTTTCCCTTGTTGCCTATTTTCCATTAATGACAAATCAAATTCTTCGAAAGGTACAAATATTGATCATAACTCGAGTATTAAGGAAGACGTTTTATATAAAATCTTTCAATATAATGTTTTATGGATTTTATTTGAAGTGATATACCAACGACTGGATCTAAAAATAAGGGGATGGAAAAAGGTAGGTAATAGGAACAAAAATGATCATTGCAGCGTCCAGATTTCTTTTGCTTTATAGATGTGTTCTAGTTTAACTGGAATAGAATGGAACATGATGAATACTATCCTAGAAAAAAATTAAATAAAATGCTGCATTATTAAAATCTTCCACTTGCTCAAAGCACAATGATTAATTGTTTAACTCAGTTTTATTGGTTTTTCTTTTTATTTATTTATTTATGGGAAAGTAGTATGGTATTTTCCCATAGTATGGTATGGTAGTATGGTATGATTCCCAGCTCAAATAGTCTTGTCCATTTTGCCTTTAGGCAGAAATGGAACTTCTCCATACAGTTGACCAAGGAACTATCATTTCAGTTTTCCCTACTGTTTTTTTTTTAATTCTGTTCTTTTATTTTTTGTAATATTGAACTTTTACTATAAACTTTCAGTTTTTTGTCTTTGCAAAAAGAGCTTTTTCATCAGAAACACATTATTAAAAGGAAGTTTTTCAAACACCTTCATTACTGACTATTAGAAATAAGTGCAGAAACAGAAACAATTTCCAAATCCACTCAGGTCCAAAAGAGCATCTCTCCAATTTGTCCCAAGCAGAATTCAGGTGTATAAACCATACAAACACACAAGGAAATACATGTCACTTTCTACAAAAAGAAACAAAAATACCCACTTTAGGCAAGACTATTCAAATCATCATACAATTTGTACAGAGAGAAGCTCAAACTCTTCATCCATAAACTTTTCTAGACTATATAATACAGAAGTCCCATATTAGACCTTATGGTCTCAGGAGCATTACATACATGGAATAGGAAAAGTGATCTTGCTGCTGGAATTATTTATAAGAAAGACCAAATGGCTCCTAAGATCTCTTCTGTTGCCATCATCTGATACTAAAGGGGAAACTATGTTCAACAGTGATATCTCGTTTGAGGGTCTCCTTATGCCAATGTAAAAGGCATAATGACTCAACTGTACATCAAATCCTTTAAAGATGAAAAATTTGCACCTTTAATGTCTTTCTTTCACCTCTTTCACTCTAGTCTAATAATTAGATCTAGCTCAGCTTTTTGCTTTAAATTTGTGCCAGTTCTATAGTTGTTGCACTTGCTACCGTTAATAATTACTAATAAATACATTCTGCCATTTTAAATAGCAAGTTCATACCTACTAGCAAAAATATTTCAGATGAATAAAGAACAACCTGCTATTACTGGAATACAATCAACTCAAAGATTTTTGCAGGTTATAGCATTAACAAATAACTTTTTCAGTCAATAAACAAATAAATACAGCAAAAGCACTTGAATATGCAGAAGGACTGCAAAATTCATGCATACCAGCTGTTTTAAGATATCGGAATACGGACCTTCTACTTATATGGAAAGTTCTATAGAGTTTTTAATTACTACCCATGCTCTGAAGTATTATGTTTTGTCCGCAGCTTGGATTTCCAGTAGGCTTCATTATTCTATTTAGCCGTGGAAATCGGCACAAGGGAATCACACAGTACTGTCTTAGAAGACTAATACCCATCTATCATTCTCGAAAGGGCTGTGGAAGGATGGCTTAAGAGTGAGATGACAATGAAAAAACTTATATTCTTTAGAGATGCAGGAAGTATTATCCATCAAGTTTCCTGCTTCATTTTGTTGACTTTTCTTACGAAATACCTTCAGGACACAAAATTTATCACAGGAAGTTAGACAAAAGTTGCATATCACTTAACATCCTACTGAGAACAGCTCTCCATATCATATACTCCAGTCCTGAGGAAATTCAGCTGAGCTATTATGGAATAGTCCAACGACATTACGGTTTTCTTTCCAGATCTCTCGTTTTAATACTGTCCTAAAACCTGTATTGACCAAAATTAACAAAGCCACATGACTTCTGTGGAGATTTTCACTTTTTTTCTGAAGTATCAGCTCAAATATGGAATCCAATTAAGCCTTCACCTTAGGCAACATCTTATTTCAATGTGCTTCACAAACTTACTCCATTAAAAATGAGTGGATGGTAGCAGTATGAAAGAAGGATCTGAATCTGCAGCTATGTGTCAGACTCCCATTAATATTAATGGGGTTTTGATAGCCTTGCTTTAGAATTGGTCCTGAAGAAATCCTCCATACATATCAACAATTATTATTCATTCTTTTGGCCTCCTTATCTTCTAAGAAATATTTTGTTGTTTTGAGTTTTTTCTCTCTTTCAAGTCCTTGAAGATCATTTGCTTTCATTCACTGAATGAAATTCTGAATTCTTTGGTGACCAGTAATGAGCAGTAAGGTTCAAGCAGTATGCCTTGTCTACTGCTATATGCAGTGAATTGTTTAATAGTGTAGTGTGATTGCTCCAAAGAGTTTTGATCAACCTGCCAATGGCTACATCTTTCATCATCTGGATGACTGGACTGCCAATGGAGATTTCTCAGATTCAGTTGTGAATTTAAACACAAAGCAGATAGGTTAAGCATTTTCTCTTTGGATACAGAAGATGACATATGGATGGACTTTCCAGTATGAATTCCTTTGTGGACTAGGAATGCATATCTAACACCCCACAGTTAAAAAAAAAAAAAAAATAAATTCCTACTTTAATTTCTTTGAGATGAGGTGAGATGTGAGTTGTGTTTGAACTGAGTTTGGAGAGAAATAAATCTGAATGTTGAGATCCTCTTTACTCATCCATGAAAAGTTTCAAGTCTGACTGAAAGTGTGCTGCAACATGACAAACTCCTATGCCCTTTTACTTGCTCTGAACTCACTTCAGGGTTAAGAGTCTAGACACTTGTCAAGTGCCAAACAGCTATTACAGATCAAGTGAAATATGATGGTAGTAACAACAAAGAAGTAAAAGAACGAACGCAATTTTACATGAATTATGAAGCCATCAGTACGAACAAAGCGCTGATCACGGCTGCTTACTCTAAGCAGAGATGGGCAATGAGAAGTTGTTTTTAGGCTGGGTAAAGGTATCCCACATCAAAACACTGGCACTTATTTGTCACTTTGGGATTGTGCATATATATTGCCTGTTGTCTTGTCTGCTGGAAAGATTAGAGGGATGAACTGCTGCTGCTTCTCCATGATATTGCCATCCTCGGAGAATACCAGTCACTAACTGCATAATGGAGCGATAGTAAACGTATTAAGAAATACAAGTCTCAAAGCATTCCTTCTGCTTTCTTCTGCTTATGGAGGAGAGATACTCTTAATACATACATTGTGAAAGATCGAGAGGGAACCTCATCAGTGCTTTATAATAACCAAATATAAATCCTAAGCTCTATGGGTAGTATCCATGATTAATTGCATTCAGTCGACATTAGACTCTGTCATTATCAGCTACTTGCTGCTCAGCGCTTGCTATGCTGTTAATTATTGTTGTGTGGCTCTAAGGGATGTTTTCAAAACATTTCAAATTCTGCTACTGTAATAGCACAGTGAAGAAATCAATAAGCTGCCATTTAGCAGAGGAAAGACACACAGATATTTTTATTAAGCTGTTTTGAATAATTTTGCTTTATCTGAGACCAGACAAGCTATCACTGATAATAAAGGTGCTTCCAAGACAGTATTGACATTTAACATCCTATCTAAACTTCACTCAAATTCTTTTTCTTCATCCACCCACACATACAGTAATACCCTCTGGAACACAAGGCAAGTGAGAAAGATTAAAGGGGTTGCATTCAGATTCCAAGCTTTTCAGGATGGATATTTTAAACAATTTTTTTTTAGCATATCCCTCATGACATAAAAAAGTACATTTTTTTATTATTAAGGAGATGGACAAGCTACTAATAATCTTTTGTTGAACAGAAAACATGTTCCCAAACTAGAAAAAAGGCTGCCTTGCTGATACAAGGTCTGCTATTCATTCTAAAGGGAAATTTATGAGAGTACTTCAAAGTTAACATTAACTTTACCAAGACAAATGCAACTGATTGTTTTCTGCTGATGTTCTGTTCATAATGGTCAGCGTCAACAGTATTATCCATGATGCAGTTATGTAGAAGACATGCAAAACTTGTCCAATGTGCTACAGTGGTAATGGGTTGCTATACCTGTAGTACATTTTTATTAGCAATTATGTCTGATAATTGAAAGTATGATTAAATTTACATAATAGTCTTGACAATGAAAAATATCAAAAAAATAGAATAATATAAAAATCCTTTGAAATTTATTTCTTTCGATGTTTTGCAAAACATGTTTTTCTCAAATCCTAGTCTGCAGGAAATGTTGAAATATCCTTTCTTCTGATAAAGAATTAAACCAATTTTTGACAGGTCAACATTTGACCATGACTTAAACTAAGTGGAAGAGATCCAAAAGCTTAAGAAAATAGACTCCACTTTTAGGTTGTTGGCATGTAAACTTTGTGGGAAGAACCAAGACTGGAATACGTGGGATGCACAAAATTCAAGGTACTGGCACTTGCCCCTTCTAGGATGCCATCACTAGGAGAATATTTTGGCCAAAAATTTCATCCTGTACAAGGAAATCTGTCTTCTTCAAATTTATAGACCAACTGGCCTGTATCCTGAAATATGTTTTGGAAACTTCCAGTTTTCTCAGGTTTACAGGAAAACACTAGGTACCATTGGATACCAAATTAGAGAAAGCAAGGTTTTTTTTCCAAGTAACATCAAAACTCATGGAATCTGAAAGTGTTTCATTTTTACTCCATGGGTTTTGGTCTACAAAATTCTAGTCAGTTCCAGATGGGATCAGATACAATTAGAGCAAAAGAGCAAATATTTAAGAGGAAATAAAATGCACAAATGATCCATTCAATGAAAACATCAAGAGACGCTGTAAATTAACTCCTGCTATCAACTAATGCTATTATCTAAACAAGATGTAGTGCCTGAGAGCATCTGCATTCATACATATGCCTATACAATGAGATTACACATGCATAGCACTTGTACCTACGTGCAGAGGAGGCCTAAAGCAATTCGGAGGCTACAGTTTTACAAGTTCACATTTATGGAACAGAGATCTAGATTATGGGCGTCTGAAACATCAGAGAGAGTGAAATTGCATGTCAATTACCATCCTGTTGAGAAACGGGAAAATGGGCTAGGGAGAGAACGAGAGCACAGTGTGCCAGAGGCCAAATGATTAATATATTTTCTCAGTATTAGCATCAATGATGTGCTGCCTCAGAGGAAGTCACAGTTAAAGAGTATCCACTAACCTGGTGCAAAGCTCAATAAAATATTACAATAAATAGAATAAAAAAAAATTACCTTCTTATCTTGCAGGAAGGTGTCCTGCTCCAACACGTCTCCCATTGCTTTGCTGGGCTAATTTCAGCATTACTTTGTGCTACTCATGAAAAATCAATTATGTCACAGAAAGACTGAGAGCCCTGGAAGGCATTCACCTCCGAGCCCAGCAACACCAACGGCTGGAAATTGATGCCAGACAAGTTCTAATTAGAAATAAAGCACAAATTTGCAACAGTGAGGGTGACTAACCACTGGGAAAAAATTATTAAAGGAAGTGGTGGGTTTCCATCTTTACAACTCATCCAAGTGACAGTAGCGGCCTTGCTGGAAACTGTGCTTTAACTAAGCACAAATTACAAAGCTCAGCAGAGTCAGTGGAATCGAATGGCTCACAATAGACTGGTCAGACTGGACAATCTAACCATCCCCTCTGGATCGAATTTCCATAAATCTGCTAGCATTAGGAATCTAATGCCTAGCCTTTCCAGGAAGACGGCAAAACCCTCCTTTCCTGAATTTGATATTGCCAACAGCATAGCGCTGGTTGACCGATTTACCTGCAAAGAAAATATGAGGATTGTAAAATGCTATGAAAGGGGCACCAGTTTATCTTAAGTTTAAAGCACAAAGTTCTGTTATCAATAGATTTTATTATTTGGTTCTGAATTTCAGCTGTGATGTGTGTTTCTATTTTTAACATCACTTCCCCAAATTTACTACCCAAATTGTGGTAAAAATGCAAAATGGGATAATCTAAAAGGAGATTGCAGTTGAGTATCCTGTTATTATTCTACCTCTTTTAGCGCTCAAAGCTGATAAAATATTAACGATACATTTGCCTTTATCGACATTGGAAATAAATGATGAATAGTTAGTGAAAAAGCTAAGTACTGTGCAGTACACATATACAACAATTCTACACACCTGAGCTTTAGGCTGTCTTGGCAGAGAAATTAAGTTTGTACCAAAATGCAAGTGTTTGACTGTGTTCCTGTCACAGAGATGAACATTTTTTAAAGCATGACACCAGCCACTGCAGTCTCCTTACTGTAAATAAGACAGTTCTTACATTTTCAAATCTTTCAAGTCTTTCAAGGAAATCGCTCTTATTTCTCTTTCTTCGTTTATATCTGAGAGATTAATTAAGCTCATCTACAGTTGATTAATGCAGGTAGGAAGCCTGTGGCTTCCTCCAATTACTTTCAGATGATGTGGCACTACTAGATATATTTATTTGGCTTTAAGAAATATATCTGTAAGAATGATCTAGGCAATTGTGATGTCAGATTAAAATACATTATAAAATCATTAGTGAGTCAAGCCAGCAGCACATTCTGTGTAGCCATCTGGAAAAGAAGATGTTACGGAACAGATCAACATCTCTTCTCAGTATGAGAAGGGACCCTCATTCTAACACGCGTACTTGTATTTCACTAATAGCTGCTCAGTTATTTTATTACTGTGGAGGCAAGGAGATGCTAAGCTACAGAGAAAGGATGTGTAAAATGTTTTTTACAAAGAAAACTCACTTGAAGTTAAAAAAAAAAAAAAAAGCAAAAAAGAACCTTCATGGTGCCATGCAGGTACACTAGACACAACTACTGTCCATGCAGATCTTTGCAGTTTTGTCTGCTGGAGAAATAATCCACTGCAGCACAGGAGGTATGGTATGTGACAGACACAAAAATCAAGGAACTCATTTATCATCTGTATATTATTTACCAGTGATATTTCCACTTCCATAGAAGCCTTCCTATATTTTTATCTCTCTGTATCTATATTATCTACATCTGTATCTATCTACCTGCACCACCACAGAATACTATTATGCAGGGGACCAGAGAGAGACTCTGAAAACCACAGAAGAGACTAGGGTATGACATGACAAATATCTGCTATACAACAGTATTTGTTTTTAAAATAGTATTTTGGTGCTTTGAGCACCAGTCCAGGATGACAAGCAGTTCAGGAGCTTGAACAGTGGTTATGCTTGATGGCAAAGAATGTGAAAAAGTAACCACAGCAAAGTATTTGATTTTGCAGTAAAGCATTGTCAGTCTGAAAATGTAATACAGTCAGTTAACATCTGTCTTTTACTAGACAATGCAGTCTGTTCAAAGTGACACTTCAAGGATATTAACTTTTTCCTTAAATAACTAACAGGTTAGCAACAATGTTCACAACTCAAAAGTACGAGTAGACAAGTCAGGTATTTTTGGTGAAAAACATGGTCTCAGACATATCAGATACACCATAGAATTCTGCAGACATGTCACACACAACTCTCAGTTTAAAACCACTATTCTTTGACCCTAAAAACAGATCACACAGCCCTGTCTTCATGCACAGGAAAATAAAAACAAAACAGGGGAGTTCCTTAGCATGAGAATACATTCCTTGAAACGTTTCCCCTACAAACCCCTTTGCAAAAACCCCACCCAAGTAAGAAATGGGGTCAGAGGCTTCTGATTAGGATGAGATACAGCTACAGCGTTATGGAGTTGGGCTTGGTGAATGAGAATAAATTTACTCAATCACATTTCTTACCAGCTTTTTGAGCTTCCTACACTGTACGGATGACTTTTGGCTTTCCTGAGCTCAGCAGCACGGGCTTCTGTACGGCCAGGGTTTGACCATGAGCTCCTTACCATGACCAAAGACAACACGTTTGGAGCAAGTCATGCTCATGCAGTGACAGCGCTCATGTGTGCGAGGGCGACCTTGCCTCGGTCACAGCTGTGCTTTCCCTGGCATCGGCGGGACAAAGAGCAGGGAGCTCACAGGGAGGATCCGCTCCTCCCTCTACTACGCCTTTGGCGTACGGCTCTGTAACAGACTTTGCTTGCTTCTCTAGTAAGTCACACAGGGAAACACTGCCTAAAGTACTAAAAGCTAGGCATAGGTTTAAAACTACATAAAAGAAACAAGATTATAATGTGGCAAAACACTACATGAACATGGTTCACTGTGTAATTCTGTCCTTCCCTAAATACCTTTATTTTCCTCTTTGCTTTTTCAATGCAGGATCCCAAACTCCTCAGGAGAAAAACTGCATCTTCTATTTGGATTTGTCAAGGAACAGTTACAGACATGCTCAAGTACCATGCATAATTGCTGCTCACAATTATATACAATACCGTATAAACATGCACAGACTGTACATCCAGCATATCTCCTCAACACATTGATATTCCATCCAGTACTTGGGATTTATTCTGTGCTTATTTTATCAGTTTCAATGGGATTATTCTTTTTGCATCAAAGACTTAGGTGTTATACTACTGTTGCCAGTTTAATTTTTCTAATTGACATGGTTTTGCAGAACCCATTTAATTGAATTCATGTCATTAACAGTGGAACCAGCATATTGACATATTTAAAGAATATGGTTTAAATAAATGAGTCAATATTCACTACTGTCTCACTCACCCTAAAAAGGCTTTTCACTGAAATCAGTAGTCACTTCTCAAAACAAATGCATTTTAATTCTTTCTGATTTATTTTTCCTCCTACCCCTTCTTTGTCACAGTTGGACGCATTTAAGTAAACCAATCGGTATTTATAGAAGCCAATTTTCATTTAAATCCTTGAAATATAGTTTAAATATTTCTTTAGCACCCGGTGCACATTAACTGAAACTAACACATTTTCGAAACACAGCAGGCTTGCTATTGATAATAATGCACATTTTTAGTGGTATTTTTGCTTCCCTCTTCCTCCTCACTAATTTAGGCAGATCAAATTTGTAAGCACAACAGATTGGCTTAAGGTTTATATTCTAACTTAAATCTCCACATATGCTAAAATACATTACATTGACACAAATCTGCTTCTTGTCTTTCTGTGGATACTGCTAGACTTTGCTGATCTAGGCACCTCCGATATGGAAGCTGGAGCTTAGGGCTCACTAAAGTGATCCTTAGGGATCATACAGATGTAGGGATGAAGTAGAATTTATTCATAAATGTGGAGTTTACTTAACACATCCAGCATTGCTTGATTTATAGTGTCAAAGTATTAAGAAGTATATTAAAGTGTCAAAAACTTCAGCAAAAGCAAGTGTAACGTGAGTGCATATACCGATCCACACAGCGCTCCATGAAGGAGATTTTTCAGCAAAACTGCCCTTTTGCTCCAGCAGAGGCTGGTCACAGCTGCTCAATGCTCTCCTGCTTCTGCGGAGGTAGCTGGAGGCTTCCAGCTACCGCCGCGTTTCTGCGGATGTGGCCCCTGCCACCCCAGGCTGGGTGTCGCTGTGTCTTTGTGCAACACTGATGCCCAGGCCAGCACACCAGGAGATACGCTGCACCTGTAGTGGATTTGGAGTTCAATACTGGAATGAAGCCATCTTCTTAAGAGGTATCAGGTTGGTACAGATCAAAATACATACTGTGCTTCTATAACACTAATGCAAGGCTGTGCATAGGTAGTAAGTATCGCCTTCTAAAACTCAAATAGTTGCAAGGCTGTATTAGAAGTTTTGACACAAAGCAACATCTACTTACAGCATGCAGTGCCATACCCATCTGAATTTTGCATTTTGGATGATCTGCCATTTCAGTACCAAGGACTGAAACATGTAGGACAGCTTGGTTACCTCTATGAGGTGATCCAGTACTTGCAGTATAACTATTTTGGCTTTGTATGAGAACAACTTCTTTACAAGATGTTGAAATTTTTGAGTCCTTGGCTGTACTAACTGTACAAAGAAACTGTCTGTAGTGGAATCCCCAGTATATGATTTCCAAGTAGTGCATAGGTTTTTACAGTATAGTTTGACGTAAAGTCAGATAAGGACACATACATTTCTCAGACATCATGCTTGCTTTTCAAAGCATCATAAATACATTCTTTTTAATCTGGTTCTATATATTGGCATCTCTTATGTTTTTTAACAGTGCTCTATTACCACTAGTTGTCAGCCAATTTTGCGCACACAACAAATGCTACTGTCCTGTAACTGTAACTTGGTGTCGAGTACTTGAAACTGATAATGAGGGATTCTAGAATTTGCCTCACTTTCATGGATCAGTTGTAACTTTTTCCTGCTTGTAGCACTGGGGACATACAATATGTAGCAAAAAAAAAAAAAAAAAAAAAAAAAAAAAAGTAACAGATGATCTCCTCTTCCTCTCTAGCAATTAGGAATTCAGCCCTATCTCTCCTAGCACTTCATATGAACAGACAATCCTCCTTGGAGTGTATGTATAGCTGGTATTAATAGTAGACTTTCATATGATATACAAAGAACATACCCAGTAGAGATAACCTTCTCACAGTTTCTTTTGATTCAGTTGCTAGAGTTTCTATAGTCTATATACAAACTATGGAAATTTACTGAAAGAATCTCAGCTTTGCTAATTTTCAAAGTGAGTTACAATTAGAAGGCCAAATCCTTAGAGATACCAAGCTCTTCTTAGCTTTCACTATTACAGGAAAGTTCCCCAGACTCCTGAGTTCCCCTGAGATTTACGTATTCTGTGAAGCCACTAGGAAATCAGCCACAGACATGTCCTGATTTTATCACATTACCCAGAGGGTAGTTTCTACATGGACTAGCCTGTCTTCCTTTACCATCGTAGTGGAGAAACCAGAATGGGATGCCGACAGTGACTAAGAATTTTCATGTTGTTCTGCTTCAGCTTCCTCTGCCCTTCTGACTTGAAGACTTCGCCTGTTTCAAGATCTCTGGTTTAGTCTCCATTTCCCTCTTGCTCTTACTGAGACCCTGCCATCTTTTCTAAATTGCTAGCCAGCTGCACTAGGTAGGTTCTTCAACAGGCATCAGCAACTTTCTGTCTCCCTGAGGCTTTAGGTGGTTTTTGCTGCAGTAACATCAGGAACAGTCACCTTTTTGTAAAAATACAGTAAAGATATTTAGGTATTAAGATATTAAGACGTTACAGTCTTTCACAGTAATTTTAATGTCACCATTGTACTGTCTTTTCAAATTCTAATGGAAACGCTCTTTGTATGGAGGAGATCGGCTGAGGAGATGCCTGTGCACCTGATAAACAGACAGGCGATCAAGGCTCACGTTCTAGTGTATCTGGAGATCACTGGCAGGCAGGAGTAAGGGACTGCCGGAGAGTGATATTCAATAAAAACAGCACAGTGCAAAGAAGGAACTGACATCCTGCTTGTAATGGCTGAGACACAGGAGTGTGAGAACAGAGCAAACTCATGGGGAAGGTTTAGTTAAAAAAATATTTAAAAAAGCAATGGATCAAGAAATGTTTCCTAACGTCCTTCCACAAAAAAATTATTTCACATTCCCAATTTTCTCATAGCATGCATAACCTTTGCAAGTACTCCAGCCTCTCTGCAGCCTCATGTTGAGTGATGTGCCCATATATGAGCTACTTAGGTTAGCAGATGAACAGACTGGGCTGGAGGACACTTGTAGACATACTAACACCACAGCTGAGAATCTCTTCTTGAGGGACAGGAGTAGCCAAGCCTGCCACCTCACATTCAAGCTGAGCACTGTTTGGTAGTTCTGTAAAATCATAAAATATCCATGTTTCTATTCATTAACAAGATACTTCAGTAAAATATGAAGTTAATGATTTATTAATTTAAATAATTTACTTTACAATTGAATTAACATGCCAGTAGTGTTGCACACTCTACAAGGGAAGTACATCCTTTTAAAGTGCCTCAGTAATTTAATTAGCATATTCCTTCTCTTTATGCCATATTTCAACAGTTACTGTATAGGCTTGGATCTCAAAGTAATTCTGCTTTTGCTTATATGAGGAGAAAGTGGTTAATTTGGATCTGTGGGAAAGGAAAGGTGTTTAGGAAGCAGTTCTGTGTCACGCTTTGACAAAAAGCTCAAAGGTTTCAAATGAACATACACAACTGGAGCTGATTTTGTATCTGACAGCTTCAAAGGCAGTGCAGGATTGTATGATAATAATGGGCATTAAATTACCTCTCTCCAGCAGCGTGCATCATTTGGAGTCAGGTCATAAACAGGATAAGGGAATCTTAGCTTTTCACTCCTCGCTATACGGGCACTTTGAAACAGCGAAAGACTCTTCACAAGTCTCATTAGTTGCCATTATGATTCTCAAAGGACTATGCTAAACGTGAAGCTAAAGATAAAAAAAAGAATATATTTCTAATAATTTATAAAGCCAAGACGAATGCAGAAAATACACTGCAACATATGAAAGCAGCTTAAAATACGGATTTCATCCTTGAACATAGCAAAAAGTCCAACATTTTGGAAAGTAGCATGATTTTATAGGTAGGTAAAATGTTCATATAAAACCAGAAATGTTGTCTAGCTATATCTGAGTTAACAAACCAGCTTTAAGAGTATTATGGTCTACACAAAAGTTGTAATAAAATAAAGCTGACGGTCCTGTGCTCATCTTCAAAAGACTCTCTATACTTAAAATCTGAATTTAGCCACATATTGGCTACCTTTTAATTGTATTTTTTTTTCAGTATACATTTTGTTAAGCCATGTGAATCAGTTGCTTCTGTCTACGACACTTTAAGCAGGAATTTTAAAACTCGTCTTATCAATATGTAGAATCCCAGACCTCGGTAGGAAGAAGTTTGCTGAACATGACAGAAAATGCTGCAAAGTTACTGATTCATAATTTAAATTTTAGTAGCATCTAGAGGCCCTGTAAAAGAATATAGCCGACTGAACTAAGCACTGAGCATCTATATACACCACAAGACTGTATATGTCCCACAAAGCTTACAGTTTAAATATTTAAGGCACATGGAAAGGAATTCATGTTTCTGCTTTATATATGGTGAATTGAAAACACTAAGAAGAAATGACATAGACCCAAGGGAATTTTTCAACTCTTCTGAGACCCAAGTTAGTAATTTTACTCTGTCTATCATTCATCTCCCTTTCTTAAGAGATTTGTGTTGCACGCTTTTTGCGTGATGTGTTGTTTTTTCGTGTTACATGGTTATTGCTGTTC